>NC_137354.1:4352904-4994266 GCF_965287045.1 Carcharhinus amblyrhynchos | reverse complement strand
ATCACTTTGCAATCCCAAGTTGTGTTGTCTTATCCATTCTCCGTAGCTGGGTAGGAACTCCCATTCAGTCTGTGTGTGCGTGTCTCCCTACAGCCCAACACCACACACACAACACAGCACAACATGCAAAACCCACTCGCTTTGAAATACTAAGGTGTAAATAAGGGATGGAGAGGCAACGCCGCTCCCAGCTCCGCCAATCGAGGGAGAATTAGTCTCTTCTTACATCTCCCAACACACACAAAACCTGGTAGCTCCACACCGCACTCCAGTCCCCTCCCAGGCTCTGTTGCAAAAAAAATAAAGCCAGTCCCACTTCCACACACTCCAATCCGAGTACAGCAAGAAGCCTGAGAGAGAGAGAGCAGTTTCAGAATCTAACACACTCTCCCCCCCATCACAGCTGTCAATGCACACTTTATCCTCATTTTGATTGATGGGGAATCAGGCGGACTGATAAAATAGATTGTAAACTCTTTATTATTAATAGACACACCAAAGCCTGACCTCGGATTCTCCACAATTAATTTCAAGAGTACACACAGTCTCTGACGGTCTCTGCTCCAAAACATCGCCTCCAATTTAACACACTGGCTTATAATTCCAGCCTTGAGACAGAAATTAAATCTGCCTTAGATTTGTTTGTCAAAGAAAGACACAATCGATTTGGCTTAATACAGGAAAGACAAAATGGACTTAAAACTCTCTCAGGGGTCAGGCAAGATCATTTTTTTTGGGGGGGGGGTCCTAAGTGGCAAATTACCCCCTTCCCATTCACTAAAAGTGGGAGTGACACGGTGGCACAATGGTTAGCACTGCTGCCTCACAGCACCAGGGACCCGGGTTCAATTCCCAGCTTGGATGACTGTCTGTGTGGCGTCTGCACGTTGTCCCCGTGTCTATGGGGGTTTCATCCCACTGTCCGAAAGATGTGCAGGTTAGGTGGATGGGCAATTCTCCCTCAGTGTGCCCGAATAGGCGCCGGAGTGTGGCGACTAGGGGATTTTTCACAGTAACTTCATTGCAGTGTGAATGTAAGCCTTGTGACACTAATAAGTAAACGTTAAATAAATGAACTTTAAAAGCGAGCTGCGACTTTGGTGTAGGGAGAGATGTGGGAAGGAATGGAGGAAAAAAAACTTTTTTTTACGTTATTAGGACAGGTTACAGGAACAAACTTGCCAGTTCAGTAACTTTTTAAATGCTGGGGATAATTCTTCAGAGATTCCCCCCTCCTCCTTCCCTCTCTAGCCTCGCCACCTCACTATAGCTAAATATTAATATTTAAAACCTGAACAGCCATGGGGCAGTCGAGCATGTCACCTGGAATCATTCTGTTAGAATCGACAGATTAATGAATAAACTATTGGGTTTTTTTTTGTTCCCCGCGAGATGCGCCAACGCTGAAATTCAGATCAAGTCAACTGGAGAACTCTTTCCATCACAGCAATGTTTTAGGTGAAACTTCATTCATTTGTCGCACAGGGAGTGGCTGGAGTCATTGCTAGCTCGGGACCAGAAAGAGAATTCAACCGCATCCTCAAGTAGGAAACACCCAATTCTGTACATCTCAGTCCAGAACTACAACACAGTGTGTCACACTCAACATTTCCTCTACTCCACCGCCCCCTCCCACCCCCACCTCCACCTCAAAACAGTCCTGGTCACACATGCCCAATACAAGAAAGAAAATACTGGACAAACTCAGCAGATCTGATGGAAGGCTGGAAACGTTGGTTCTATTCTCTCTCAGTAAGAAGTCTCACAACATCAGGTTAAAGTCCAACAGGCTCTATTTCTCTCTCCACAGATGCTGTCAGACCTGCTGAGATTTTCCAGCATTTTCTTTTTGGTTGTTTCAGATTCCAGCATCTGCAATAATTTGCTTTTTCAATCAGCAGGTCTGGCAGCCCCTGCGGAGATAGAAACAAGTTTCGAGACGAAGTGACCCTATCCTTCCACAGGGACTGGATTCTGCTCCTTGGGAAGAAATATATATAAAAACAAATATATATTCTAAATTTTGCTTTCACTCCATTCTTGAAGTGACAAAGTCAATGCTCAGAGTGGACTGGGCAAATCCGTTTCTTGCTTGCTCCAAAAAAAACCCCAAAATGAATCCTAACCCTAAACATATATTTTCAGAAGGTTTTTAAAAATTAGGAAAATAGATTCTGGTGAGAGTGGGTGTTGGTCCCCACAAGAGAGACAAAGATGATGCAAACTGACCCCCACCCCCTATCCTGTTGTTGATCTGGGAAGAAAAGGATGCTTCAATTATTCGATGCGGCCAGAAACTGAATGGCTGAAGGATCATTCTCAAACGCACTGTTTAATTGGAGTAAAGTTTTTAGCCAGCACTTTGGGAGATAACAGGCCCGGGAGCCCCCATTAACTGGCATCTGCACACTAACTCGCCGGCTTTACGACCACTTCTTTTGTACATCGGCTACCTTGATGTGGGGTTATGAGCCAATTTTATTGACTGAATAACATGATAAGGGCGAGCTTGCTGGCGCCACGCAGGGTTTGAATGGAGAGAGAGAGGGGTGGGGGGTAGATGCAGAATTGGAAATCTGTTTGTGGGTGTGAGGGCATCCTGTCAACGAAATGCCCTGGGGTGGTGTGCTATATTGGGGGTGGGGGGAGAAATCTGGGAGACAGCTACATTTTATTTACAGAGAGTTGGAACAAGAGTTATCTTTCCACGCTCTTTACACACTGGGCTGGCTGTGTTGTGACCAAGAGAAAGCAGGCACAGAGAGAGAGATCATTAACTAACACATAAAAATACTGCAGCATTTAAAAACAAACCTCGCCCTGATTCCCAGTGTCTTGATACCTTTAAAAACAGATCTTTATCTGGATTAATTTTTTAAAATCATTAAAAATGTCCTTTAGGATTTGATTTTAAATGCACTTCTTATTTTTAAAAAATGTTTTAAATCGGCTGGCGGATGCAATAAAAAGCCAAAAAGAAATTACAATCTGCCAAATATTAAGAATTTAAATTAAAGGATTAACATAAATTGTAATTTTTGGGGGAAATTAAACGTACCTATGTTAGAATTTATATATATATAGTTGGTGGATTTCTGTTTTGTTTTCAATGAGACGAATCAGTTTTGGTCTCTTAATTCCAGGCTGTCCCCCCACCCCCCTCCCCATTCCTTGGCTGGAGAGATGACCACAGTATCTCATGCCAAGCAACTGGACACAGCCCCAGAGTGAGAGCAGCAGTAGCAGCAGCAGTAAGGCGGCAATACCGGCCAGGACAGGACAGCAGGGGGAGCTCGGAGCCGAGTATCGGACCCAAAGCAACACCCTGGGATAAACTATACAAAGATTATTCCTGTGTTAGAGAACAGAGGGAATAAAGAAAAACAGCTCTCTCGTCATGATTCCACTACTTGTGTGTACTGCAGGTAATAAATTCCATTGCTTTTTTTTAATGACTTAATTTTTTTTTAAATCTGATAAATTAGAAAAACAGTGTCAGAGACAGACTGGGAGAGTCTAAGATAAATCAAAGAGCAAATTTATGAAATGTTACAGATTTTTTGTGTTAGCATTGCAAATTGTTTCTCTTGGCAATGACATATGAAAGCAGGGAGCATGTAGAGTATGGAAAGTTGACTTAGAATGTCTGCTGTACAGGAGGAGGCTATTTGGCCCATCGGGTCTGTACCCACACTTCAACAGTGTCCCCACCCAGGCCCACTTCCCCATCCCGGCAACCCCACGTTTTTACCCTACTAATCCATTTAATTTACAAATCTTTGGACATTAGGGAGCAATTTAGCATGGACAATGCATCTCAGCTGCACATCGTTGGAGTGTGGGAGGAAACCCACGCAGACACGGGGAGAATGTGCAAACTCTGCACAAATAGTCACCCAAGGCTGGAATTGAACCCAGGTCCTTGGCATTGTGAGGCAGCAGTGCTAAACACTATGCCACTGTGCTATAACCTGCAAGACACACATTATATGGAATTGGATTTTCAAATGTGCATTCTGTTTTAGTCAAACTCTGAATTATCAGATTAGTGATCTAATCTGTAGGTGGGATTTCCCTCTTCTAGGTAAAGGGGGAAAACTCACTCACACCACCCGAATTTACCTCTAAACAGAGGGTAGATACAGAAACAAGGTTGTCTCCCTCCCTATCTGCCAGGTAATGAGCTAGGGAGCAAAGACATCTATCTCTGTCAAGAGAGGACAATTGTCTACACATATACGCTTTCCGGATGTATCACAGATTGGTCTACACTTCCCAGGGCCTCGAAAAAGCAGCCAACATAATCAGGGACCCCATGTACCCCGGACATATTGTTTTTCACCTTCTTCCATCAGGAAAAAGATACAAAAGTCTGAGGTCACTTACCAACCGACTCAAGAACAGCTTCTTCCCTGCTGCCATGGTTCTATCATGTATTCAGCTGCTCTTTCTCTACGCCTTGTCACTGTAACACTACATTCTGCACCCTCTCCTTTCCTCTCCCCTATGTATTCTATGAAAGGTATGCGTTGTCTGTATACTGCATAAGTAACAATACTTTTTGATTTGATTTTATTATTGTCACATGTATTGGTATACAATGAAAAGTATTGTTTCTTGTGCACTATGCAGGCAAAGCATACTGTTCATAGAGAAGAAAAGGAAAGAGGGCAGTATGTAGTGTTACAGTCATAGCTAAGTGTAGAGAAAGATCAACTTAATGTAAGGTAGGTCCATTCAAAAATCTGATGGCAGCAGGGAAGAAGCTGTTCTTCACTGTATCCCAATACATGTGACAATAATAAATCAAATCAAATCTATGTGCATATATATAGGTTGGATATAAATAAATAAATAAATAAATAGGTTGGACTAAAACCTGGTGTTGTCAGACTTTTTACCATATATATAAATACAGTTTGAGCTGCACCAGTTATGCATGGGGCAAAACGAACATGTAGACCTCCATGAATTTCCACAGCTAGTCCAGGGATTGAACCCAGCACTGGTGGCCTCACTCTGCACCATCTAACCAACATGAGCCAACCAACCTCCATTCACTAAGGACAAACCCCCACGTAACAAAATGGACTGGTGTAGGCTCACTGGAAGCTGGTGAAGGTTTTTTAAAATTCTCCCACAGCATGTGGGTGTCACTGGCCAGTCCAGAATTCGTTACCCATCTCTAATTGCCCTTGAACTGAGTGAGTTGCTGAGGTCATTTCAGAGGGTAGTTGAGATTCAGCCACACTGACGTGGCTCTGGAATCACATAGGCCAGGCCAGGTAAGGACGGCAGATTTCCTTCCCTAAAGAATCAGTTGGGGTTTTTCCGACAATCAACAACGGTTTCATAGAATCCCTACAGTGCAGAAGGAGGCCATTTGGCCCATTGAGACTGCACCGACAACAATCCCACCCAGGACCTATCCCCGTAACCCTACATATTTACCATAAACCCCCTGTCACTAAGAGGCAATTTAGCATGGCCAATCAACCTAACCTGCACACAGGATTACACAGTGTAGATTCAGAAAGAAGGTTCCTGATGGTGGAGCAGACCAGAACTAGGGGTCATTGTGTGAGGATAAGGGGTAAACCTTTTAAGATTGAGGTGAGGAGAAATTTCTTCACCCAGAGGGTGGTGAATGTGTGGAATTCACTATCACAGAATGTAGTTGAGGCCAAAACATTGTCTGATTTCAAGAAGGAATTAGATATAAATCTTGGGGCTAAAGGGATCAAGGGATCTGGGGGGAATCAGGATATTTAATTCGATGATCAGTCATGATCAAAATGACTGATGGAGTAGGCTTGAAGGGCCGAATGGCCTGCTCCTGCTCCGACTTTCTACGTTGCTGCACATAAAGAGGTGATTGCAGCCTTGTGATAGTCAGAGACAGTGTGGGAATGGGAGCTCAGTCTATGGACAGTAGAGAATTGTCCCCCTCACTCTATCGATCATGCTGAGGGTGGGAGGGGAAGATTCCAGCAAAAAGCAGCCTGTATGAATGCAGCCTCTCTCTTGACCAACTCCCTGGACAATGGTGATTTCAGAAGCAGTTTCTGTCTCCCTGATTGTCAGAGTTTCAGCTCAGTAGACAGCCTGCCCTCTCCCTCTGCCAGAGTGCTCTCAGCTTGAAGGGTGTCCCTGCGGAGAGTGGCAGACTGTACAACAGACACTTTACACTGCGGCCACAAAGCAGCATTTCCCTTCAATGTTGCCTCAATAATTAATTTGCCAGGGGTGTAATAACTATCAATAATTCAGGGCCAGTAATGTTTTACAAGTTTAAGGCACCAATCTGCAATTGTCTGATACCCCTGCATGTCCCCCTTCACTGGTTCTTCACAAGCAGATTATCACATCTCTTATTAGAATAAACAGATCTTACCGTGTTTATAATACCTTCCCCAGTGTCCTAAATAGAAACACTCATTTGGAGGCTCTGTAACCACCAATTAGGTACTAGACCCATCGTCCCTTGGAGAACAGTGTGAGGCAATCTTTATGGCTAGTGGGAGTATTCACAGTCTAACAGGCCACAATGTGAATATTTGTCCAATTCTTTAACCATCTTTGCACCAGCTGATAGGGATTTAGACTTATAGAGGTGGGGGTGTTGTATATTATGAATATCTCGGACCTATGCAGAGATGACACTGGTTTAGAATCCTCATTGCAGAAGGAGGCCATTCAGCCCATCGGGTCTGCACCGACCACAATCCCACCCAGGCCCTATCCCAGTAACCCCATGCATTTACCCTAGCTAATCCCCCTGACACTAAGGGGCAACATGGCCAATCCACCTAACCCACACATCTTTGGAGTGTGGGAGGAAACTGGAGCACCTGAAAGAAACACACACAGACACGGGGAGAATGTGCAAACTCCACCCAGTGACCCAAGCCAGGAATCGAACCTGGGTCTCTGGCACTATGGGGCAACAATGCCAACCACCATGCCGCCTGCCGTTTCTTTGTGTGTCACAGGTGTGTTTGCAAGAGTCATAAAATATCTCTGCAATCACAAAACGCCTGCACTCATACTTATCCCAGCTCAGCACTCAGTAGCTCCGATGATGATTTGTTTACTTTGCTCTCAGTCCATACCCACACTTAACCAATCAAGCACAGCGAGCATTGATCAGTCACCAGCCTTACATAATCAAACACAGAACAATTAAACAGCACAGATGGGGAAGTCCTACACGCTCCCATGAACGCATACAAAGAAGAGCTTGGGGTCACTCACATCTATTGAACATGAGGATGGATATTACACTGGGATTCTGAGGCGGAACTCTGGTTTCCACTCAGCAAGACTGGCTTTCATGGGATTTGAAACATGTACCTTCTGACTTGTAACATGGGATTGTGAAAGGCTTGTTCTATGTCCAGGTGGATTACATCTGCAAGTTGTGCAAACTCTCTGATGTAACATTGCCTGGTGTGTATTCTACAATCTGTTGTGGACAGTTCATATACATGCAAGACTTTCTTTTCTTTCACCTAGTTGGTTGGTCTTCAATTTCTATATCCTTTTGTGTGGTACAGTGACAAATCATATTGCCCCTTTTTCATAGAATCCATACAATGCAGAAGGAGGTCATTCGGCCCATTGAGTCTGCACTGACCACAACCCCACCCAGGCCCTATCCCCATAACCCCATGCATCTACCCCAGCCAGTCCCCCTGACACTAAGGGACAATTCAGCATGGCCAATCCAGCTAACTCGCACATCTTTGGACTGTGGGAAGAAACCGGAGCATCTAGAGGAAACCCACGCAGACATGGGGAGAACGTGCAGACTCCACACAGACAGTGAGCTGAGGCCGGAATCGAACCCGGGTCCCCAGCCCTGTGAGGCAGCAGTGCTAACCACTGTGCCACCGTGCTGCCCTTTTATCTGTCTTGGGATATGTTTGCAATGTTAAAGGTGCTATTTAAATGCAATATGTTCTGATGGCAGTCCACCCCTTTTCCGTCGGTGAGGTTTTCTGAGAAGCGATTGCCCTGTTTCACTGAGTGCTTTCTTTGGCAGCGCGTGACAGGTTAAGGTAAAAACACAAACATTGCTCACTGGAAAAGTTTAGGCCGTTTGCAGATTTTAGCATGTGTTGCGGAGATGGAGGATGTCAGGCAGACTGACTCAGAGACATGACACTAAGTGCAAAAAGCCTCCGAGGGAGAGATGTGGAGGATGTCAGGGAATGGCAGAATACCTCCGAGGGGCTGACACATTCTCCTGTAAGACTGAGCCAAGACATCTTAAAGGGACTGACAGAACAAACCACAGGAGGGGGTGAAGTTAAAGAGAGATTCAGAATAAACCGAAATCAGAAGCTCACAAAATATTAGCGCTCACAACTGGCCTGTTGAAGCTGCTGGGGACCCAATGATGCAATAATTTGGCAATTGAATATGTCTACTTTCATACTTGGGGTTATTATGTCAGAATAACAACCAGGGAGTGTGACATAAATCTTTATGATGCATCTGGCCAACTAAAACTTGCCTTCTCATACACAAAGATGCTATCACCTTCAGTGAATGTGATGGTATGTCAAACACACACACTAGCGCGCGCGTTCTCTCAATATTGTATTCTGAATGGTCGCATGTGTCAGTTGAATTAAAGAATTTACAATTTTTAAAATTGTTTCAGCGTGCTTACTTTTCCTTCTTTTGATTTTCTTCCTCACCCCAACATTATTACCTAATGCCACAGATCATCAGCAGATGATGACGGTCCTTAGGGCAGCCTGGTGGCACTGTGGTTAGCACTGCTGCTTCACAGCGTCAGGAACCTGGGTTCGATTCCCGGCTCGGGTCGCTGTCTGTGTGGAGTCTGCATGTTCCTCCCCATGTCTGTGTGGGTTTCCTCTGGATGCTCTGGTTTTCTTCCCACAGTCCAAAGATGTGTGAGTTAGGTTGATTGGCCATGTTAAATTGCCCCTTAGTATTGGGGGAGCTAGCTAGGGTAAGTTTCAGTGTTGGGGACTAGCTAGAATAAATAACGGGGATAGGGCCTGGGTGGGATTGTGGTTGGTGCAGACTCGATGGGCCTCCTTCTGCCCTGTTCTACTCTATTCTATGTTCAGTTTCACTCTCAGTGCAAGTACCCCGAGGTCCAACTCTTAGTTTCGATTGAGGAATGAGGCTGGTTTTTCTGGGCAGCGTCTGCTTCAGGTGGGGTGGTGTTTTTTTGAACCAGCATGGAAGAAACCACAAGCATATGGATTTTTGGGAGTAAATCTGAGAGTTAGGGTGTTAGAGACTGTGAGTGTTAACGTGAGACTGGGGGAACCATATCACCCACACATTGATGTTGAGAGTCACATGGGAGAAATAGAGTGTAATAGTGAGTCTAACATGGAGATAACACTCAGTCAGCATTAACATAGAAATTAGAAGCAGGAGTAGGCCATTCAGTCCTTCAAGCCTGCTCCCCCATTCATTCTGATCATGGCTGATCATCAGATTCAAAATCTAGATCCTCTCTTCCTCCCATATCTCTTGATCCCTTTAGCTCCAAGAGCTTTATCGAATTACTTCTTGAAACAGACAACGTTTTGGCCTCAACTGCATTCTGTGGGAGTGAATTCCACACATGCACCATCCCCTGGGTGAAGAAATTTCTCCTCACCTCAGTTCTAGAAGGCTTACCCCTTATCCTCAAACTGTGACCCCTAGTTCTGGACTCCCCCACCATTGGGAACATTCGTTCTGAATCTACCCCGTTAGAATTTTATAAGTTTCTCTGAAGACTCCAAGGTCTCGTTGAGTATCATTCTCTTTTCAATATACACCTATTCAAGTAATAATCTGTCTTTTTAGGATTATATCCGATGTACATGTATGCAGCTAGGTGTTATTAATGAACAGTTATTGTTCAAACATGCAAGTCTTCATGAGACAATGACCAACCTTATGTTATGGACAGGAGTGGGGTTCAATTTCACTAATCCCGATTTCTCATCTCAATATCCTGCATAAATAGAAAGTTTGTTTTATTCTGATTTCCCATTTTATATATGGCGACATTTTTTTCCCTAGCCCTCAAATCTGGAATGTTCCATTCCTCTGTGAGTAATTTGTGCAGCAAACTCAAGGTAAGATGAAATAGAAAAGTTTTTTTTTTAGACATGCACACACACGAGAGGGTTAAGCAACATCCACCCTTTTTACACTCACTCAATAAACAGGGGATAAGGAAGACAGAAGAGGGTTCAGGACGAGACCACAATAAAATACAAGATCGGCGGTTTTACTTGTGTCCAGATTCCAGAATCAGAAATCAACGAGAATCTTCCTCTAGAAGGGAAGTTGGCTGACTGTCAGGAGATCTGTCTTTCCAGAGTGAGGCTTCCACAGTGGGAGAAGACACGGACAGCGAATTCATCTCGAGTTCCAAGGTGGCAGCTTTTGGCGGTTTTAATGAGGACCAGAGATCTTTCTGCTGCCACTGTCTTGATGATAGCTGGTACAGGCTGTTGCCTGGAGTTCTGTTCTTGTTGGAGGTCAAATCGACTGCCGGAGTTCAGTTTCATGGGGTAATATTACCGTGCAGACTGGGGAGAGATCAGTATGGAATCCTACAGTGCAGCAGGAGGCTATTTGGCTCATTGAGTCTGCACTGACCACTATCCCCACAAACTTACCCTAGCTAGTTCCCCCAATACTAAGGGGCAATTTAGCACGGCCAATCCACTTAATCTGCACATCTTTGGATTGTGGGAGAAAACCGGAGGAAACCCATGAAGACATGGGGGGAAGATACAAACTCCACACAGAGAGTGATCCAAGATGGGAATCGACCCCCGTTCCCTGGCGCTGTGAGGCAGCAGTGCTAACTACTGTGCCACAATGCTACCCAACATGATACACCTCCCACCATGCTTGCTGGATGTATATTAACATGGCTGAAAACTTGGAGTTTAATTAGAGACAGGATTGCTTTTGTTCTTGGAGAACTGGTTTCAGGCTAATTAAGTGCCAGCCTCCTGTTGAGACAATTGTGTGAGAACAGTTAATACTCAGGCCATTAGCACCATTATTGGAATGGCTGTCTTTGATTGAAGCTGGCTGAAATGTTCAGACTGTCTACTGGGCCCTCGTGTTAGCCTGGCTGGGATGTTCATGTGATGGGAGGTGTGTTACCTTCCAGGAACTCTGAGGTATTCACTTCGTTCTCTTTAGAAGAATCATCATAGAATCCTTACAGTGCAGAAGGAGGCCATTCGGCCCATCGAGTATGTACCGATCACAATCCCACCCAGGCCCTATCCCCATTACCCCATGCATCTGCCCCAGCCAGTCCCCCTGACACTAAGGGGCAATTTAGCACGGCCAATCCACCTAACCCGCACATCTTTGGACTGTGGGAGGAAACCGGAGCACCCAGAGGAAACCCACGCAGACACGGGGAGAATGTGCAAACTCCACATAGATAGTGATCCAAGCCGGAAATCGAGCCCGGGTCCCTGGTGCTGTGAAGCAGCAGTGCTAACCACTGTGTCACCGTGCTGCCGGGGAATCGAGCCCGGGTCCCTGGTGCTGTGAAGCAGCAGTGCTAACCACTGTGTCACCGTGCTGCCGGGGAATCGAGCCCGGGTCCCTGGTGCTGTGAAGCAGCAGTGCTAACCACTGTGCCATCTGAAGGGCTCAGTAACTTCTGGAATCCAGCATATGACCAGCTGGAGCCATCTTGTCAGCTGAGCAATTGCCTATTTGGAAAAGCACAAAGATAATACTTTATAAAATAGCCCAGCTGACAAATATATATATTTCTTTTTCCTTTGCTTCACGTCCATGACACTTTCATGGGCCTGGCTGATTCCACTCGATATGTGTTGATGCGACTAATGAGAAGAAATTGTGAGCACAACCCTGCTGTATCTAGCTCCACAAGCCTCACTCACCCTTATCAGTCCCTTCTCTCTGTCAGTCTATATTTGCTCTTCTCCGTGTCTTCACATTTTTCTACAGTGACATGTATTTCACACCCTTCACTATATTTGCTCCCGGGCCATTGTAGACAAATTGTTCCAGTTCCTCATCAAACAAGGACAAGGATGTGATTGCACTGGAGGGGGTGCAGAGGAGACTCACCAGGATGCTGCCTGGGATGGAATATTTAAGTTACAAAGAAAGGTTAGATAGGCTTGGGTTGTTTTTGTTGGAGCAGAGAAGACTGAGGGGGCGACCTGATCGAGGTGTTCAAGATTATGAGGGGCATGGACAGGGTGGTCAGGGAGCAGCTGTTCCCCTTGGTTGAAGGCACAACCCACCAGGGGACACAAGTTAAACAAGTGAGGTGGGAGGTTTCGAGGAAAAACCTTTGTACTCAGAAGGTCATGAGGGTTTGGAATGTGCTGCCTGGGAGGGTGGTGGAGGCGGGGTGAACCTGGATGAACACTTGGCACAACATAACATTCAGGGCTACGGGCCAAGTGCTGGCAAGTGGGAGTAGGTGGGCAGGGAGGGCCTTTCATGCGTCATTGCAGACTCGATGGGCTGCAGGGCCTCTCCTGCTCTGTGATTCTGTGAAAATGGAATACGTTAGGCAATCATTTAATTTGGTGGGATCTTCCTGTGTGCAATTTGCCACATCGTCAATAATAACAAGAAGTTGCGTTTACGCGGCACCTTTAATGTAGTAAAAACATCCCCAGGAACTTCACAAAGTGACACCAAGCCGTATTTACGGACAGATATCTGGGTAATAATGGGACAGGTTGGAGGAAGAGAAAGACTGAGAGTCAGAGGCTTGTCACAATTGCAACTTATTACAATTTCATTGCACAAGCAACAAATACTCAGGAACATCATCGTGTTCCAATTAAGCACGGATTGTTAGATTGTGCTCAAATGGTTCCGACTGACAAATGTTCCCTGAATTTGCATTAAAAAAAGTCAATCCCACAAACTGATTGCCATATAAAGCACCATAACACTCCCTCATTAACATAATCACTGCCATGAGCAACTCAGTCTTTTTGGTGCAGTCCTGGGTGTATTTGATGGCACACCCTGTACAGTGTCAATCAAAGCAATATCAGACGTCTCAGAGATCTTTAATGCTTCAACTAAAGGAATGACAGTGACTGCAGATGGGAAATGGACCAACTATTTTGTGGTCAGTCAGATCCCACACACAGCTAAAAGAGAAAGAACCCATTCAAACTATTTTACAACTGTTGGCCAGGGGAAGAATATTGATTTATTATTGTCATGTTAGCATACAGTGGAAAGTATTGTTTCCTGCATGCTATACAGACAAAGCACACCGTTAATAGAGAAGGAAAGGAGAGGGTGCAGAATATAGTCATAGCTAGGGTGTACAGAAAAATCAACTTAGAGCGAGGTAGGTCCATTCAAAAGTCTGACAGCAGCAGGGAAAAAGCTGTTCTCGAGTTGGTCGTTATGTGTCCTCATACTTTTGTACCTTTTTCCCGATGGATGAAGGTGGAAGAGACCTTCCGGGTGTGTAAGTTCCTTAATTATGCTGGCTGCTTTTCCGAGTCAGCGGGAAGTGTAGACAGATTCACTGGATGGGAGGCTGGTTTGAGTGATGGATTGGGCTACATTCATGTCCTTTTATAGTTCCTTGTGATCTTGGGCAGAGTAGGAGCCCATACCAAGCTGTGATACAACCAGAAAGAATGCTTTCTATGGTGCATCTGTAAAAGTTGGTGAGAGTCGTAGCAGACATGCCAAATTTCCTTAGTCGTCTGAGAAGTGTTGATGGGCTTTCTTAACAATAGCATCAGCATGGGGGGACCAGGAAAGGTTCTTGGTGAGCTGGACACCTAGAAACTTGAAGCTCTCAACCCTTTCTACTTCATCCAAGTCAAAGAAGGGAAGGGAATTGTCGGAGATGGACCATGTGAAGGTGATAGGGGGTGGAAATTAGCCGTAAATTTGAAGAACTTTTCCAGGACCAGATGAGAATATGAAGCAGCACCGATATAAACATTGATGCGATGGAAAGAGTTGTGGGAGAGGCTTGAGTAGGACTGGAACAAGGAATTTTCCGCATACTCCACATAAAGAGGGGCATAACTTGGGACTCATGTAGATTCCCTTAACTTTTATTTGGAGGAAGTGAGAGAAATTAAAGGAAAATTTTTTCCTTGATATTTTCAAGAACCTTCCCTTGCTGTTTTGTTTGAATGTTCCCACTACCAAGACTAGAGTGAAGGTGAAGGAAACTATCTGAGTAACTACATCTGGTTCACTGATGTCCTTTAGGGAAGGAAATCTGCTGTCCTTACCCGGTCTGGCCTACACGTGACTCCAAAGCCACAGCAATGTGGTTGACTCTCAACTGCCCTTGGACAACTAGGGATGGGTAATAAATGCTGATCAGCCAGCAATGCCCACGTCCCATGAATGACTAAAAAAAATTATACAACTGTTCACATACTATATCGTTATTTAATCAATGGGATTTTGAATGCAAACCAGCCAGCCTCCCATCCATTGACTCTGTCTACACTTCCTGCTGCCTCAGCAAAGCAGCCAGCATAATTAAGGACCCCACGCACCCCGGACATTCTCTCTTCCATCTTCATCTGTGGGGAATAAGCTACAAAAGACTGAGGTCACATACCAACCAACTCAAGAGCAGCTTCTTCCCTGCTGCTGTCAGGCTTTTGAATGGACCTACCTTGCATTAAGTTGATCTTTCTCTACACCCTAGCTATGCTTGTAACACTACATTCTGCACGGTCTCATTTCCTTCTCTATGAACAGTATGCTTTGTCTGTATAACATGCAAGAAACAACACTTTTCACTGTATGTTAATACATGTGACAATAATAAATCAAATCAAAATACTTAATGTTGAGAAACGTTGGTTCCTTTGCCCTTATGTAAATCACTGGGCCCCATTACCACAGTCCCAATAACTCTGTACAGTTTGTTCACTACTGACACCCTAACTTTCTGTTCTATAAGCAGGTTTCCTGATCTGACACATATTTCAGCGGATATCAAATGATGAAATCTTAATTAGATTCATTGCACAAACAATGTGTCCCAATCTCCAATGTTCTAGAAAAGTCCAAGTGGCTGTAGCCAGTTCCAGAAGGTGACCACTCAATACAAGGCATTCCTGTAAATGTCAGCCATCGTGTTCCTGTGCCTGGCTTTTCCCATGGCTTTCTTACTAATCCTGTGTACATTGAGTTTAGAAACCAGTCTCAGATCAGTTGTGTCAGCCCCAGACTGATCAATCGAACCATGTAGACACTCTGGAGCCTGCCTCCTGATGAACTCTGACTCCAGTGGTGTTTATTGACCCCAATTAATACAACTCACCCTTCATTTACAAAAAATGACTGCATTGATAGAAACCACCAGGTCTGTGCAGTATAAGCCTTCTCATTCATGGGGAGGTGATGGCCGAGTGGTATTATCGCTAGACTGTTAATCCAGAAACTCAGCTAATGTTCTGGGGACCCGGGTTCGAATCCTGCCACAGCAGATGGTGGAATTTGGATTCAATAAAAAATATCTGGAATTAAGAATCTATTGATGACCATGAAACCATTGTCAATTGTCAGGAAAGCCCATCTGGGTTCATTAACGGGGCGGCACAGTGGTTAGCACTGCTGCCTCACAGCACCAGGGTCCCAGGTTCGATTCCCAGCTTGGGTCACTGTCTGTGTGGAGTTTGCACATTCTCCCCATGTCTGCGTGGGTTTCCTCTGAGTGCTCCGGTTTCCTCCCACAGTCTGAAAGATGTGCTGGTTAGCTGCATTGACCTGAACAGGTGCCAGAATATTGGGAGTTTCACAGTAACTTCATTGCAGCTTTACTTGTGACTAATAAATAAACTTTTTAACTTAGTGATCTTTAGGGAAGGAAATCTGACATCCTTACTTGGTCTGGACTACATGCAATTCCAGACTCACAGCAATGTGGTTGATTCTCAACTGCCCTTGGGTAACTAGGAATGGGCAATAAATACTGGCCCAGTCAGCGACGCCCATGTTCCATGAATGAATAAAGAAAAATTGAAATTTATTGTTAGATTTGAGATCTTCTGCCAGCCCCCTTGCTTCATGCTGCTTTCCCAGGAATCAGTTGTCTCCTGGTACCTTAACTCCAGTCCACATTCTTTGCATGGGACTCTGGATGCTACAAGTCTTTGGATGTTGGGGAGAGACCTACCTGCCCCTGTGAAAGGCACGAGTGTGTTTTTCTGCTGGGAGTTAAGTGTCCGTTGATTAGGATTGGGAAATCAAGACAAGCTCCTACCGCTGTCCCATCATCTGGATTGCTGGAGGAAGTGGAGGAAATGATGAGATCCACTGTGGGACTTTGACTGCTGATTCCAGCTGTCTCAGCACACACCAGCTCCTAGACATGGAACTGTTCATCCAGTGAAGGAATTGAATAGTTTTTACAACTGTCGCCTTTTCCAATTTTCTGTTTCATAAGCAGGTTTCCTCAACCTAACACACAGCTCATCAGACGTCTCACGATGAAATCTCAATTAGATTTGTACATCATCACACAAAAAAAATCCCAGCCTGCAATGTTCTGGAAAAGTCCAAAGCTGTAAGGATTCTATTAAGTTCTGGGCTGGAATTTTATTCCCTCCATTTTGTTTACAGTTGGGGTGTAAGGTTTTCCAGATGTCCTTCCTGTAAGGCTCACTCCTGCACCAATCCTCACCACAATTTAATACTGGCATGGGAGGGGCCTAGGCTGGTCCCCTCTCACCAATTATTAACCATTCAAGCACCGCTTTTTATTTACTTATTAGTGCCACAAGTAGGCTTATCTTAACACTACAATGAAGTAACTGTGAAGTTTCCCAACCAACCTCAATTTTCAGATTGGCGGGAGGTGGTCAGGGGGTGGGAAGAGGTCGAAAAGTGACCCTGCTCAGGCTCTGGGTGGGTAGCAAGGTTAGGCGGGGTGGGGGGGGGGGGGGGGGGGGGCGGGGGTGCGGGGGGGCAGGGTGCGGGGTGGGGGGGGGCGGGAATGGCTCCTCCAACTGCAACCTCCTTTTAACACAACCTCCTCACTGCCCCCTGCTGATGGGTCAGGGGGAGACACCCTGGTCCTACCACCAACTTGTCCGTCCTTTCCTCTTACGAAATCCCCTTCATCTTCAGAATCAGTCGAGTGAACCTTCTCTGAACTGCTTCCAATGTAATTATGTTCCGTTCTTAAAATAAGATTAAAGCTGTATGGATTGGCCAAGGCCCACTCTCCAAATTTCCCCATTCCATCTGCAAAGATGCCCACCATTAACAGCCAGTGCTGTTTCACCAAAACTCTGCACAAGTGTAACTAAACATCCCAACAGTTATATTCAACCCTCCTTGCAATGATCCACAAGATTACAATTCCATTCCTAACCACTGGTTGTACCTGCACACTAACACTTTATGATTCTATGTACCAGGACACCCAGATCCCTCTGCAACCTCTCTGCATTTAGACAATATGGAGCTTTTCCATTCTTCTCAGCAAAGTGGACAAGCTCACATTTTCCCACATTACGCTCCACCTGCCAACATTTTGCTCACTCACTTTACCCATCTATATCCCGTATCTCCTCTTCACAACTTACTTTCCTTCCTACCTGTGTGTTACATTCTGTGGGGGAATCAGTTGTCAGTGCTCTGTGATAGATGTTATGGACAGCTGGTGGTGTCGATATGATGGTGTAGCCTGTCCAGTTTTCTACCATATTGTGGCTTCAGTTCCGGACTGGTTATTTGCTAATCCATACCATGCCAAGTTGGGAAAGTCCCAAGTAAAAAGTAAAGTTCACAAGTATTTACAGCACAGAAACAGACCATTCATCACAACTAACCCACGCTCCGCTCACTTTTCATTTAATTTCATCAGTGTTTTGAGTGAGGGTGATGGTGGACTGAAGAGATTCACATCAGACTCTGATCACACACTTTTGATTGGGTGTGGAGTGGCATTGTGAGAGGCAACTGTAAATTAATGTGATGCCTATTATAGCTGAACTTCCTCTTGGGTTGAGTGTCTATAGCAATGGGACTGGGTTCAATTCCAACTTTGGGTCACTGTCTGTGTGGAGTTTGTCACGTTCTCCCCATGTCTGCATGGGTTTCCTCCGGGTGCTCCGGTTTCCTCCCACAGTCTAAAGATATGTAGGTTCGATGGATTGGCCATGCCAAATTGCCCTTGAGTGTGTAGGCTAAGTGGATTAGTCATGGTAAATATATGGGATTACAGGGATAGGACATGGGTGGGACATTCTTTTGGAGAGTTGATGCAGACTGAATGGGCCGAATGGCCTCCTTCTGCACTGCAGGGATTCTATGATCCGATGGTTAAATGTCTGAAATACACAAGGAAAATAGAAACACTGTCTGACAATAATGTATCTATCACCAAGCACAGTGGTTAGCACTGCTGCCTCACAACTCTAGGGACTTGGGTTCGATTCCTGACTTGGGTCACTGTTTATACTGAGTTTGTACGTTCTCCTCGTGTCTGCGTGGGTTTCCTCCCACAGTCTGAAAAATGTGCTGGTTAGGTGCATTGAGGGAGAATTTAGCACGGTCAGTGCACCCAAACAGGCAGAGTGTGGTGACTGGGGGGTTTTCACAGTAACTTCACTGCAGTGTTAATGTAAGCCTACTTGTGACACAAACAAATAAACCTAAACCAATTCTCTTTGCACCTTCACCTACGTTAGGGTTGAGACTTGAGGTGCTATTGGCACCGTGTAAGCGGATCTGACCACTGCCCAGGGCTACTCTCACTCTTTCACCTCGCCCCTCGCTCCTGGTGCCTGGGTTCTGGTCCCCAGTTGAGTACAGCAGTGTGCCTGTACTGGTACAGACTGCGTCACTACATCAGAGCGCTGTGCCTGCCTCTTGCTCCATATTAATTGGTGAAGTGAACAGCTACACAAAACACACAGCTGTGTGCGAACTGCCTTCTCCAACCCCTTGATGCCACAACCTCTGTCGTCACCAGGTAGTCTCAGTTCACTCAACCGATGACAAACAGAACCAGATTCCCACATGGTCAAATTCAACCGTCAGAATAACTCCTGTGTGCTTTGCACAGGAAATGGTGGCTTCCTGCCGGAGATAAACAATGAAGCAAAGATGAAAATAATGCCTTCTTAATTTGAAGGCTGCGTAAGTGTTTGGATTCAGCTGCTCACTGCCATGTCAGGGGTGAGTTGATTTAAGGACAAATGGCACAAAATTTCTGCTGCAGGTGATTGAAAGGAATCATTTGGAGTGAGGAAGCTGTGCAGCGATCCGAGCTGCCAGGATTGGTTGGATACCCCCGAGCCTCAGAAGGAGGGAGAACCTCAGAGGTAGGGAACCCACTTCGACTCTTCCTCCTTGGAACAGAGCAGGCTCGCGGGAGATTTGATAGAGGTGTTCAAAATCATGGAGGCAGAAGAGCCAAAGAATTAAGGTCAGCAAAGAACCCCAGAGGTAAGATCCTACGCAGTGGGTTACAATCAGGAATGTGCTGCTTGAAAGGATGTTGGCAGCTGATTCAATAATAACATTCAGAAGGGTATTGGGTAACTTCAATACAGTATGATTCTGTACACTTTGCCTTCAACTAAGCTATAAGCTGTTTTTTGGGGAGAAGTGATTTATTTTGTGATGACTAAGAGTGTCAAGGAATGGAATATTTTCCAATTTCAAGTCCAAAGCTGTGTAGGTTATGGGAATTGGCGATGCTAAATTGCCCCTTAGTGTCCCAAGATGTGTGGATCAGATGGATTAGCCATGGTAAATGTGTGGAGTTAGGGGTAGAGGGTCTGTGTAAGATACTCTGTCAGAGAGCCGGTACAGACTCAATGGGACAAATGGCCTCTTCTGCACTGTAGGGATTCTATGATTCTTTATGATTCAGTGCCTGTCCTACTGCTTCCTGAACAAGAGCAGGCTGGAATCGATCTCCGAGCTAACCCCAACCTCATTCAGACAACTTTATTGAAACCAGTTCCAGGTTTCTAGGTGCCTGACTGAGTACAAAGGGCAGCTGATGTTTCACTCTGATTTGGAGATCAAATGCAGCGGGATTTGCAGGAACAGACTCAGGTCCATGATGAACAAACTCAAGTTTGCTCCAAGCTTCTAAGTGGCAAAAGAAACTACAAAAGGTTGTGAATGTAGCCCAATCCATCACTCAAACCAGCCTCCCATCCATTGACTCCATCTACACTTCCCGCTGCCTCAGCAAAGCAGCCAACATAATCAAGGATCCCACACACCCCAGACATTCTCTCTTCTACCTTCTTCCATTGGGACAAAAATATAAAATCCTGAGATCACATACCATCTGACTCAAGAACAGCTTCTTCCCTGCTACCATCAGACGTTTGAATGGACTGACCTCGCATTAAGTTCATCTTTCTCTACACCCTAGCTATGACTGTAACACTACATTCTGCAATCTCCCGTTTCCTTCTCTATGCTTTGTCTGTATAACGTGCAAGAAACAATACTTTTCATTGTGTGTTAACACATGTGACAATAATAAATCAAATCAAAGACAAGACAGCAGAAATGTTCACAATAAGTTGTGATGGATTGGAACCTTGGTGCCATGGATAAAAGACCACCGTATAAATCACAGCACCACCTAACCACCTTTCATCACAATTCATTTCCTAAACCCCTCTGCACCATTATCTCCTCACCCCCAATGCCTTTGAGAAGTCACACATAAAGAAAATCTTTATTTGATTTATTATTTTCACATGTATTAACATACAGTGAAAAGTGTTGTTTCTTGCATGTTATACAGACAAAGCATACTGTTCATAGAGAAGGAAATGAGACAGTGCAGAATGTAGTGTCACAGTCATAGATAGGGTGTAGAGAAAGATCAACTTAATACAAGGTAGGTCCATTCAAAAGTCTGGCAGCAGCAGGGAAGAAGCTGTTCTTGAGTTGGTTGGTACGAGACCTCTGACTTTTGTATCTTTTTCCCAACAGAAGGTGGAAGAGTCAAAGAATTAAGGGGGTCAACAAAGAACTCCAAAGGTAAGATCTGACGCAGTGAGTTACAGTCAGGAATGCGTGGGGTCCTTAATTATGCTGGCTGCTTTAATGGTTTTATAATAAGCACTGCCACTTCCTAAAATTTGGCAGCCGGCTGATAAAGTAATTTGAAGCCTTTTTCCCTCTTGTCCCTTTCCATTGACACAGCTGGATGATTTCTGCGTATCGCTACAGGGTGTATTTGCTTGCCCTCCCTTCTGGCCCTGCCGTACCCTGGCCAGGCTTAGAAATAGCTCAGTCCCCTCAGGCAAGGCCTCAGAATTCTCCGGGTAACAAAGCCTTTCCCTGACCAGGGATATGCCTGAACTCAACTGAGAATTATCTGAGAGATTGGCCCTTGTCTGTAGACACACTGCCTCTGGAA
Organism: Carcharhinus amblyrhynchos; assembly: GCF_965287045.1. Classification (NCBI taxonomy): domain Eukaryota; kingdom Metazoa; phylum Chordata; class Chondrichthyes; order Carcharhiniformes; family Carcharhinidae; genus Carcharhinus; species Carcharhinus amblyrhynchos. Next base: position 4,972,854 of record NC_137354.1, on the reverse strand, counting down.
AATTGGCTCCAGTGAAATCACAAACCCTTCCTTTATCCAGAAGTATTTCTGTGATTTCCTGAAGATTTTCAGGAACTCTTTCCTTGCTGACTTTATTGCTGTGTAAGTAAAGGAACCAAGTGTTCCCTGAAGATGTGAAAAAGCTGACTCAAGCAGCCTATCATTTGTTTTGGATGTATCAGGTCGAGGTATCCATTTCCAAAGATTTGCCTCTTTGTTTACTACTACTGTCAAAAGCTGCTCAGAATTGAAAATAAACCTGTGATGCATAAAATCTTTGCTGGGGCAGTGAAAGAACAAAGAATATTACAGCACAGGAACAGGCCCTTCGGCCCTCCAAGCCTGCACCGACCATGCTGCCCGACTGAATTAAAACCCCCTACCCTTCTGGGGACCATATCCCTCTATTCCCATCTTATTCATTACTTGTCAAGACGCCCCTTAAAAGTCACCACCGTATCCGCTTCCACTACCTCATTCGGCAACGAGTTCCAGGCACCCACTATTCTCTATGTAAAATATCTGACTCGTACATCTCCTTTAAACCTTGCCCCTCACACCTTAACCCTGTGCCCCCTAGTAATTGACTCTTCCACCCTGGGAAAAAGCTTCCGACTATCCACTCTGTCCATGCCTCTCAATCTTGTAAAGTTCTATCAATCATGTTGTCCACCACAGGAATGGTAGCAGACATGAGTTGCACCATGCAAAGGACCATTGACCTTGAATGGGATTTTCTGGTTTTGGGGTGAGCACAGCTGGTAAAAATCCTGCCCAATAACTTTATAAATTATACACTGAATGATGCTTTGGAAGCGAGTGTATTGCAGCATGTTTAATTCACAGATAAGTCCAGGAAAGTACGATAAAACCAATCAATTACTGCCCCATTAGTCTACTCTTAATCCCCAACAAAAGGTATCATTAACAGTGCCGTCAAGCAGCATTTACTCAGCACTAACCTGTTCATGGGCACTCAGTTTGGGTTCTATCTACAAGGTACAAGTCAGGAGTGTGATGGAATACTCCCCACTTTCCTGGATGAGTGCTGCTCCAACAACACTCAAGAAGCTCAACAACATCCAGGAGTAGCCCAATGGCTTGGCATCCCATTCATCACTTTCAACGTTCACTCCCTCCAGTGCCAGCTATCTGTACCATTTACAAGGTGCCCTGCTGCAACTCACCAAAGCTCCATTAACAGCACCTTCCAAAACAGCGACCCCTATCATCTTGAAGGGGAAGGGCAGCAGGTACATGGGGAACACCACCACTTTCAAGCTCCTTTCCCAACCTCTCACCATCCTGACTTGGAAATATACCACTGTTCCTTCACAGTCACCTGGTCAAAATCCTGGCACTCGCTTACTAACAGCACAGTGGGTGCACCTACACCACATCAACTTCAATGGTTCAAAAACACAGCTCCCCACCATCTTCTCATGGGCAGTTCATAATTGTTAATAAACGTTGGCCTAACCAACAATGCCCAGATGCCATGAATTAATGTAAAGAACACGTACAATTGAATCCTCTAGTAATTTTGGAAACACTAAGCACAAAATTCCATAATTATTTCATCACAAAATCATTCTATATTTATTCAAAAGTAACTATCAAATGGTGCACGGTCTGTCCATTAATCTGAAGAGTTTACTTTAATCCTCTCTTGTATAAAGCAAACCCAGTCCTGTGTTAATATACTTCAACACAGGTTCCCCATGTATCAATGCTAGCATTGCACCTTTCAACCACTACTACTTAGGAGGTTTAATTCTTGTGGCGTTGATATACTAATGGTGTTTCTTGGCTCACGGCAGCACGATGGCACAGTGGTTAGCACTGCTGCCTCACAGTGCCAGGCACTCGGGTTCAACTCCGACCTCGGGTGACTGTGCAATCTCCACACAGTCTCCCTGTGTCTGTGTGGGTTTCCTCCAGGTGCTTCGGTTTCCTCCCACTGTACAAAGATGTGCAAGTTAGGTGGATTGGCTATGCTAAATTGTCCCTTAGTATCGGGGGATTAATGGGGTAAATTTGTGGGGTTATGGGAATAGGGCCTGGGTGGGGTTGTGATCGGTGCAGACGCAATGGGCCCAATGGCCTCCTTTTGCACTATAGTGATCCTATGATTCTCTAGAATGATCTATATCAAAAGCTTCTTCAATATCTTGTATATAGTCCATTAGACTGTATGACATAGGAGCAGAATTAGGCTACTCGGCCCATCGAGTCTCCTCTGCCATTCAATCATGGCTGATGTTTTTCACATCCCCATTCTCCTGCCTTTTCTCCATAACCCTCGATCTCGTTATTAATCAAGAACATATCTAACTCTGTCTTAAAGACACTCACTGACCTGGCCTCCACAGCCTTCTGTGGCAAAGAGTTCCACAGATTCACCACTCTCTGGCTGAAGAAATTCCTCCTCATCTCTGTTTTAAAGGATCATCCCTTTAGCCTGAGGTTGTGCCCTCTGGTTCTAGTTTTTTGTACTAATGGAAACATCCAGTCCACGTCCATTCTATCCAGGCCTTGCAGTATCCTGTAAGTTTCAATAAAGTACCTCCTCATCCTTCTAATCTCCAACGAGGACCCAGAGTTCTCAATCATTCCATATACGACAAGCTCTTCGTTCCAGGGATCATTCTTGTGAACCTCCTCTGGACCCTTTCCAAGGCCAGCACACCCTTCCTTAGACATGGGACCCAAAACTGCTCACAATACTCCAAATGGGATCTGACCAGAGCCTTTTACAGCCTCAGAAGTACATCCCTGCTCTTTGTATTCCAGCCCTCTAGACATGAATGCTAACATTGCATTGGCCTTCCTAACTGCCAATTGAACCTGCACGTTAACCTTAAGAGAATTTTGAACAAGGATTCCCAAGTCCATTTGTGTTTCTGATTTCTAAAGCATTTTCCATTTAGAGAATAGTCTATGCTTCCATTCCTCCTTCCAAAGTACATAATAGTCATTCACAATCCCCATCAACATCCAACCTTGCTGCTTAACAAAGTCTACATTCTCCTCATGATATTCATTGAAAAAGTGATTCCTATGCTTTAAAAAAATACTTAATTGACACAAAAGCACAACTCACCAGTTTCTACATCCCACGGCACTATTCTGAAGGGGAGCAGTTTAGTTGTCCTCCAAGCCAATATTTATCCCTCAAACAGCATCACAGAAACAAATTGCTCACTCCTACATTTCTGCTTCTGGGATGCTGCTGAGACCAAATTGGTTGTCATATTTCCTACATTAAAACAGTGACCACACTTCAAAAAAATCTTTAATGTCTGTGAAATGCTTTGGCTTAGTGAAGTTATTGAAGGCACTATAGAAATGTCGCCTTTTCTTTTCTCCTATTCTAAATTTTATATATCTCAGAGCTAGGTAGTTCCTTTGCAAGAATTTAAAGATGTTCTGCAATCACCAAATGTCTGGACTTATGCTTCCAGTTCAGCTTCCTGTTGTTTCTGTTGTTCTTTTATCTGGGTCAGCACCCAGTCTTAACCAATCATGCACAGTGAGCATCAATCAGTTACCAGATTCACATAATCAAACACAGATCAATTAAACCACTCACCACTTCACATCTTACAACGTATTCTGCTCTAAATGCATTGAATGGCTTTCTCTGTGAAATTAAGTACTCTTTGGCTGAGGGTACAAGGGGACTGGGGATTGCCAGAACATAAGGATGGGAATGTGAGGATAATAAGGTGGTCAGGAAGGACAACAGAGATTCTGCTAATGGTATTGTCCTTCTTGTACCCTGTTACCAACAAAAGATGCTCAACTTGGCAGCCAGCCAATGACATTTGATGTCCTGACTCCAAGGTGCATCTGGTGCGTTGGGCTCTGCTCGGATCAGTGACTGAACTGTTCTTCATTTAAACCAATGTTTCTATATTTCCTTAAACTAAATGCAGAGTAATCCAATTACCAAGATTATGGGGGTTTGAACGTTCGGAATGGGTTAACTGCAACCTTCTACTGTAGATCTAATTTGTATGTTAATTGTTTAATAGTGCTCACTAGGATATATAAAGGGGTTACAAGTGGCACTGGGTGTTGGGTGTGTGTGTATGGAGTTACAAAGAGAATAAAGTGAGGTTATGAAGAAGCTGGACTTGCATCATCTTTTATTACTGATTGTAACTGAGAGGCTTAATGTTGTACACCTTTCGCTGTCTTTGAAAGCTAGTGTGGTGATGTCTCACTCATTACAGTATGTTTCTTCAATCACACTGCCTTATTTCTGTAAACTCTACACACACTGTAACTGTTCGGCTAGTTTGGCTGCCGATAGAGTTCATTTTGACTCAAATTCCCAGTTAAGCAATGTTTGATTTTAAAACAGTCATCTTTGTTTTCAAATTCTTCTGTTAGCTTCACCCCTCCTTGTTCAAGAAGGGAAGTAGAGACAGCCCTGGTAATTATAGACCACGATGTGGAGATGCCAGTGTTGGACTGGGATAAAACCAGAAAGAAGTCTCACAACACCAGCTTGAAGTCCAACAGGTTTATTTGCAGCAAACGCCACAAGCTCTCACCTGATGAAGGGACAGCCTGTTGCGAAAGCTTGTGGCGTTTGCTACAAATAAACCTGTTGAACTTTAAGTTGGTGTTGTGAGACTTCTTTCCAATTATAAACCAGTGAGCCTTACTTCTGTTGTGGGCAAAGTTTTGGCAAGGATTATAAGAGATAGAATTTATAATCATCTAGAAAGGAATAATTTGAGTAGGGATAGTCAACACAGTTTTGTGGCAGGTAGGTCATGCCTCACAAACCTTATTGAGTTCTTTGAGAAGGTGACCAAAGAGGTGGATGAGGGTAAAGCAGTTGATGTGGTGTATATGGATTTCAGTAAAGTGTTTGATAAGGTTCCCCATGGTAAGCTATTGCAGAAGATACGGAGGCATGGGATTGAGGGTGATTTAACGGTTTGGATCAGAAATTGGCTAGCTGCAAGAAGACAGAGGGTGGTGGTTGATGGGAAATGTTCACCCTGGAGTTCAGTTACTAGTGGTGTACCACCGGGATCTGTTTTGGGGCCACTGCTGTTTGTCATTTTTATAAACGACCTGGATGAGGGTGCAGAAGGATGGGTTAGTAAATTTGTGGACAACACTAAAGTCACTGGAGTTGCGGACAGTGCTGAAGGATGTTGCAGGTTACATTGGGACATAGATAAGCTGCAGAGCTGGGCTGAGAGGTGGTAAATGGAGTTTAATGTGGAAAACAGTGAAGTAATTCATTTTGGAAAGAGTAACAAGAATATAAAGTACTGGGTTAATGGTAAGATACTTGGTAGTGTGGATGAGCAGAGAGGTTTTGGTGTACATGTGCATAGATCCCTGAAAGTTGACATCCAGGTTGATAGTGTTGTTAAGAAGGCGTATGGTGTGTCAGCTTTTATTGATAGAGAGATTGAGTTTCAGAGCTGTGAGGTCATGTTGCAGCTGTACAAAAGTCTGGTGTGGCCGCACTTGTACAATTCTGTACAGAATTGCGTACAGTTCTGGTCGCCGCATTATAGAAAGGATGTGTAAACATTGGAAAGGGTGCAGAGGAAATTTACCAGGATGTTGACTGGTATGGTGGGAAGGTCTTATGAGGAAAGGCTGAGGGACCTGGGCCTCTTTTTTGTTAGAGAGAAGAAGGTTAAGAGTTGACTTAATAGAGGCATATAAAATGATCAGAGGATTAGATAGGGTGGACAGTGAGAGCTTTTTCCCTCAGATGGAGATGGCTAGCACAATGGGACATAGCTTTAAATTGAAATGTACAACAGATGTCAGAGATAGGTTCTTTACCCAGTAGTAAGGGCATGGAATGCCCTGCCTGCAGCAGTAATGGATTTGCCAATATTAAGGGCATTGAAATGGTCATTGGATAAACATATGGATGATATTGGAATAGTGTAGGTTAGATGGGCTTTAGATTAGTTTCACAGGTTGGCGCAACATTGTGAGCCGGAGGGCCTGTACTGCGCTGTAATGTTCTATGTTATGTCTGAACTCATTTCCGGTGTCATAATCCATAACCTGTAACTCACCTCCTGACTCCCCAAAGCCTGTCTACCATCTACAAGGTATAAGTCAGGAGTGTGATGGAATAATCCCCACTTGCCTGGATGGGTGCAGCTCCAACAACACTCAAGAAGCTCAACACCATCCAGGACAAAGAACTTGCTTTACTGGCACCACATCCACAAACATTAACTCCCTCCATCAGCAACGCTCAGTAACAGCAGTGTGCAGCAATTCACCAAAGATCCTTGGACAGCGCCTTCTAAACCCACAACCACTTCCATCTAGAGGGACAAGGGCAACAGATACATGGGAATACCATTACCTGCAAGTTCCCTTCTAAACCACTCATCATCCCGACTTGGAAATATAATCGCCATTCCTTCACAGTCACTGGGTCAAAATCCTGGAATTCCCTCCCTAACGGCATTGTGGGTCAACCCATGTTTGAATGGAATTGGTGATAACATTGTATTTGATGTAATGTGACCAATGACAACAAGATGTAAGGGTCAGCTGACCCAGTAAGCCATGGAACCAATTACAGAATGGTGTAAGAGTCAGCTGACTCACTATAAATTAGAATCTGGTACAATTGTGGAGGTTGGATTGGCCCAGGGTGAGGCCCCAAGTTTGGAGTAATGATGCTTCTTGGCCTTTTGGCTGAAGTCATAACATTACATCATGGCTCCATTTGAAGCAATTTTTAAAAGCGTCATCTCGGCCTTTTGGCTAAGATGCAAATGAGATCAGGCCTTGGAAGAGGAGCTATGCCTGCTCCAATCAGCTTAGATCATGTAGATCAAGCCCAAGACAGGAGGTGAGAACCCTGTCTTGTCAGCTTGGATCAGGAATGTCTCAACTTGTTGAGACTCTGTATTGGACTTTGATTGGACTGATTTGGATATGTAAACAACAAAAAAAGTTTCTTTATTAAACCCTTTCTTTGATAAATTGGAGTAAATTTGGTTCTATTTTTATTGTCTGCATTTGAAGAGTTACTTCTGATGAAACATTGGTGGCAGAGGATGGTTTCCTATGGGGTGGCACAGAAGAATTTGAGAAAAGGGTAATTGAGAAGCTGAAAACAGAATTTAAAATAGGGAGTCTAGCAGCTGGTGCTTCTCGAGCTCTTGCTCTTGATACCTGACAAAGTACATCTGGTGTAACGATGAGTCAGCAGGGATATCTATATTGTATTGATCCCAATCCCATCACCAGAAAGAGGTCAACGGAAAAGGAGGAGCGGGCCAACAGAAAAGAAACAGTATTGTTGAGGAGTATGATAGGACAGCTAAATTGGCTCTGCACACAGACAAGAGCAGATGGCAGCTATAATGTCCTAGAGCTCAGTAATACATTGAAGCGTGCCACAGTCAGAGAGATCTTGCAGGCTAATAAAACATTAAGTTAAAATTAGAGGAGTGTGTAATTAAATTCCCAGGGAACCGGAAGATAAGAAATTGGTTGTGTTTAATAATGCTGCACATGTCAATCTACCAGATGGACATTGAAGTGGCCAATGTTTCATAAGAAGTAGCTTTTCAAACGCAGCCAATAAAAATAGAACAAAACTTAATGCAACTGATAAATCAAAGAAATAGTTTAATAAAGAAACTTCATTAGTCCAAACTTGGGGCCTCCCCCTGGGCCAATCCAAGCTCCCACAATTCTAGCTTTGACAAAATGTCATCTGGATTGGAAACATCAGTTCTTTCCTCTCCTTACAGATGCTGCCAGACCTGCTGAGATTTTCCAGCATTTTCTCTTTTATACACAATTATACACAGATTCTTATTTATAGTGGGTCAGCTGACCATCACATCATTCTGTAATTGTTTCCATGGTTTACTGGGTCAGCTGACCCTTACAGCTTGTTGCTACTGGTCACATTACATCCCATACAAAGTGGTCACTGGTGCCATTCTAACAGACTCCCTTCATTTTTAATTTTTTTTCAGAATAATTTAAGACAATCATTGTCCAACGTTCTTAATACCTTTCCAGTACCTGCATCCCTTTTCTGTAAAAGCCAACCTGTAGATTTGCACCAACCCAGTGAAGTTTGGAAACTTCCTTGCTTTCCAGCATGTATTTAATGCTGGCTAAATCAATCCTTACTTGTTTTTCTGTTACTCTTTTTTTGTTGAGTGAACATTGTCCATATAATACTTACTTGGTACTTTCTTATTCGAAGTGCCCATAAAAAACTAATTCTGTTAATGTGTCAGACAAATATATCCCCATATCCAACACTTCCACTAATGCAAGGGTTTCAGCTGCCAATGTGCTTTTGACTACTCTTTATATTTTCTTTGCTTCCCAGGTCAAGGGAAGTATGCCTTCCTTATCCACCAGGAATATTATGAATCCAGCACCGCTTGAATGTCCACCTGGTAGATTGGCATGTAAAGCATCACTAAACACGACCAATTTCATATCTTCCGGTTCTTCTAGTGCTGGGAATTTAATTACAACCCCCAGAACATGGACTGCAGCGATTTAAGAAGGCAGCTCACCACCACCTTCTCAAGGACAACTAGGGATGGGCAATAAATGCTGGCCAGCCAGCGACGCCCATGTCCCATGAATGAACAAAAGAAAGATCTCTGCACTGCTCCAGTTCTGGCCCTCTTGGGCACCCTTGACTCTCCTGACATCAACATTGCTTTCAGCTGCCTGGACCCTAGGTTCTGGAATTCTCTTCCTGCATCATTCTTGATTTCTCTCCCACTTTAAGATGTAAAAACCTACCTCTGACAAAGTTTTAAATCCATGCTCTAATACCACCTCTTGCGACTCAGTGTTAAGTTTTGATTGATAATGTTTGTGTGAAAATTCTGCTGTGTCTGCTTTAGTCAACATCACAAACTAACATCTGTATTTCACCAATACCCACGGGGTTAGCACTGAGTGAGATTGTTGATTCACCATCTTGGAAACAAATGGAGTCAAAGCCCCCAGTCTCTGGATCACCAGAGGCTGGGGATGTATGACTGGAGATAGACATTGGAACCAAGTAGATGTCCTGACACATTGACCTCTGTTGGAATTGCCCAGGGAGTGTAAACTTCCAGGGGGTAAATCCCTTTCTCCCCAGGACCCTCTGCAAAAGTTGAAAACTTTAGACAGCACCATGGGACTTATTGGGAAGATTATCCAGGAAATATTCAACAGATTAAAACCTAGTCTAAACTCCTATGTAACTATAAAATGATGCCCCCAGCAACCCCCCCCCCACCGCCCACAATCACTCCACCATCCTCTGACTACCTCCCAATCCAACCTAACTACTCCCACAACCCAACTGCCCTCCTGACCTGACCCAACTGCCCCTCCAACCTGACTTTCCCCCGACCAATTGACTACCCCCCAACCCTATTCAACTCCCTCCACAACAAGGCCCTGGCCCGATCTGATTATCTATCCTTCCTGACCTAATTGCCTCCCCTCCACCCCTGGTTACCATCTGATGACACTTGCTCAACCTGACTACCCTCCCAACCCAATGTGACTGCCTCCCCCAATTACCCAGACTTGACTACCTCTCCTAGCAACTCAGCTACCTCCTGACCCAGCCCACCAACACCCTATGACCCAGTCCAATTACTGACTCACCCACCAAACCCCTCCACCCTACTGTCCCACTACCCACTTACCCAATTCACCCACCTCATCTATTTATCCACCTACCCATCTCACCCATCTTACTCCATACCCACTTAGCCACCTCGCTCAGCTATCCATTGATCCACCACTCATTCACTCACCTATTCATTACTACTCAAACTGAACTTGCGAACTTACCATTTGACAGGCACTGTTGTAGAAAGGGGCCTCGTCCCATCTTCTCCCAACTCTATTCCAATGGTTTTCCCCAAGGGACATTGTGATTCCCATTTCTGTGAAGGCTAGGCTTGGAAGAAATGCGCAGTGGCATGGTTTTGGGAGAATTTATGAGTACATTTGTAGTCCTGCAATCATTAGCACTGCTTGGAAGATTGGGATCATGATCCCTGTAGTTTGTGGGCGACACAGTGGCACAGTAGTTGGCACTCTGCTTCACAGCTCCAGGGACCTGGGTTTGATTCCCGGCTTGGGTCACTGTCTGTGTGGAGTTTGCACATTCTCCCTGTGTCTGCGTGGGTTTCCCCCGGGTGCTCTGCGGGTTAGGTTGATTGGCCATGCTAAAATTGTCCCTTAGTGTCCTGAAATGTGTGGGTTAGAGGGGTTAGTGGGTAAAATATGTAGGGATATGGGAGTAGGGCCTGGGTGGGATTGTGGTCGGTGCAGACTTGATGGGCTGAATGGCGTCCTTCTGCACTGTAGGGATTCTATGATAAAGTTTATTTATTAGTCACAAGTAGGCTTATGTTAATTCTTCAACAAAGTTACTGTGAAATTCCCCTAGTCACCACACTCTGACATCTGTTCGGGTATACTGAGGAAGAATTTAACACAGCCAATGCACGTTTTTCGGACAGTGGGAGGAAGCTGGAGTATCCGAAGGAAACACACGCAGACACGGGGGGAACATGCAGCCAGTGACCTGAGCTGGGAATAGTCCCTGGCGCTGTGAGGCAGCAGTGCTAACCATTATGCCACCGTGCTGCCCTCATGTGGCATGGTGGCACAGTGGTTTGCACTGCTGCCCATGTGGATGGTGACCTTATCATCTCTGGAGGACACGAGGTATTTGTTGTAAGCTGGGTTAAGTTGTGCATTTTGAATGTGAATTCAGACAACAGTAATCTTGCTAATTTTCAGAACATCAGCCTCTAACACAGTCTATATCTGCATATGTTACATGTACAAGCCCCCACCCTCATGTCACATTTAGTCGCAGGCGAGCATCTATTCTAGGCAGAGAGCAAAGGTCATTTTCTACTGGGTTTCTGTGATGCACAATGAGAAATTTACCATGGCAATTGTCTGGTTACCCACCCCAGGAGCTCAGTGGCCGCAGATATAATGTTCCAGTTTATTGCCCTTCTCAGGAGGGAGGACAACGGCCTAAAAAGATCCAGACAAGTGAACAGCTCAGAATCACAATCCTGCCTCAAGCCACTCTCAGTGCCAAAGGAGGTCCACCAGATTGAAATGTTTTCTAATCCTCCCTGGAAGCTGAACTATCGACTCCATGGCGAGAAAGGAAAAATTGAAGCGTGCGTTTTCTGATGTTGTTGTCAGTGAGACTAAATGTCAACAAAATGCCTTTAAAAAATGGATTACTGATAGTGTCATAGTCATAGAGGTTTACAACATGGAAACAGGCCCTTCGGCCCAACTTATCCATGCCGTCTTTTTTTTAAATCACTAAGCTAGTCAGTTCCAATTGCCTGTGTTTAGCCCATATCCCTTTCTACGCACCTTAATCATGTAACTGTCTAAATGCATTTTAAAAGACAAATTCTACCCGCCTCTACTAGGGGAAAGTTAAAATCCCCTACTATAATAACCCTATTTTTCTTGGAGCTATTTGTAATCTTACATATTTGCTCCTCAATTTTCCACTGACTATTTGGGGATCTATAGTACAACCCTATCAAAGAGATTTCCCCCCTCTTATTTCACAGTTCTATCCATTTAGACTCAGTGGCCGAATCCTCGAACACATCCCCTCTCAATGCTGCCATGATGTTTTCCCTAATCAAAAGTGCAACTCCCCCTCTTATCTCCTGCTCTATCTTTCCTATAGCATCTGTACTCTGGGACACTGAGCTGCTAGTCCTGTTCCTCCCTCAGTAATTGCTATAATATCCCAGTCCCGCATACCCATCCAGGCCTGAGTTCATCTTGCCCGTCAGGCTTCTTGCATTGAAATAAATGCAGTTTAATCTGGACTTCTCTTGCTGTCTGTCTTGCTTTTGCCTGACCTATCTGGTACTAGGATTACTGACACTGCTTTTACTACTTAATGTGCTCTCTTCAACTTTTGTGCTGTCTTCAACCTTCTCTTCTGTCTCCCTACTGCTTTGGATCCCAACCTCCTGCCAAACTAGTTTAAACCTTCCTGAGTGGCTCAAGCAAATCTCCCCAAAGGAAAAAAAAACAACCCTATTCAACAAAATAGTCATTTCTGAACTGCTACTGGTGCTATGTGCAATACAATCCTTTCACTCCAAAATCAGCTTTGTAAACCTTCATTGAACTGCTTTCAATGCAAATATATTATTCCTTAGGTAAGGAGACAAAAGCAGTCTTGAGCACTCTTGTTGCAATCTAGCTGATGTCCTGCACAGTTGTAGCAAGACTTCTGTACTCTTATATGCCATCCCCTTGCAATAAAGGTCATCATTCCTTTTGCCTTCCTAATTGTTTGCTGTACCTGCATGCTAACGTTTTGTATTTCATGTATCAGGATATCCTGATCCCTCTGCACCACAGCATTCTGCACTCTCTCTCCATTTAAGTAATATTCCAGGAGTGCTGCCTGATTTAAATTTCAAACATTGCTTGGTAGTTAACTGTCAGTCACCAGTGGCTGATGCATTCTTCATAGCAATGTCTCGACCAATCAGAATCCACCTGCCAACCAATCAGCACTCTGTCCTCACACACTATAAATTTGTTATTTCTCCTGAACCAGTATTCTGATGGATTGTCCTGATGAGTGCAAAATGAACAAGATTCGACAAAAATGTTGATTTATTTTAGCAATATTGAAGTTTGTACTGTCAAACAGCTATAAGCAGCAAAGGTCAACTCACAGCACTTTGATCACCAATAATACATGCGTTCTGCAAACAAAGCAAGGGGATCTTCCTTTATTCAGCTCACGGTGAGCTAAAGATTCTGGAGGAGGTTGGGTCCACAAGTTGGCATGAGGTGCAATTTAGTCTCAGATTTGCTTAGCTAGTTTTCACCTTTGAAGGATACAGTTGTGGGTTTGAGCTCTTATCCAGAAACCTGTACACACAACCCACTGAACCACATTAAGGGATATTAGGACAGGTGACCAAAAGTTTAGTAAAAGGGGCAAGTAAAGGAGTGTCTTAAAGGGAGACAGAGAGAGGTGGAGAGGCCAGAATTGGAGTACAGAGTATAGAGCTGTAGGAGACAGTGGAGAATGAGGCTAGAGAGATTTAAACCCAGAGATATCACAGAACAATATTATAGAATCTCTACATTGCAGAAGGAGGTCATTCAACCCATCCAGTCAGTACCGACTCTCTGACAGAGTATCTTACCCAGGCCCTCTTCCCCACCCTATCCCTGTAACTCCATACATTTACCACGGCTAATCCATCTAACCTACACATCTTTGGACACTAAAGGGGCAATTTAGCATGGCCAAGCCACCTAATCTGCACATCCTTGGAATGTAGGAGGAAACCGGAGCACCTGGAGGAAACCCATGCAGATACGGGGAGAATGTGCAAACTCCATACAGAGGCCAAAGGCTGGAAACAAACTCAGGTCCCTGACACTGTGCAGCCGCAGTGCTAACCACTGTGCTGCCCTATATCATGGCACACGAGAGAGAGAGACAGAGGCAGAAAGGCCAAAATTGGAGGAGTGCAGAGAACCCAGAGGGTTATAGGGTTGTAGGAGACAGGGGAAGGTGAGGCTACGGAGGGATTTGAACCCGGAGATAAGACAGGTCAACGAACACAGGGGTGATGGACAGAGCATGGTGCGAGGTGGGATACAGGCAGAAGAGTTCCAGATGAGCTTGGGTCTAAGTAGGGTAGAAGACAGGGGGCTGGCTCAGAGAGCATGGCTGAACAGGGAAAATGGACAATTTTCCAAAATGTAAACCCCCTGAATAACATCACAGGCTAGGAGGAGCGGGACTCAGAGCTCTATCCCTAGTGGGGTGACATGCACTCCTAATATTCAAATCATTCCATGGCTAAAACATTTAAGGGTTAATGTTCACAAGGTAATCAAAATAAGATTTGTTGATTGCTGAAAGAAGTTTCATTTTAAATGGAGAAAGCTAAGATGGAGGGATAAGAGAGAATGATGATAACACATCCTGTAATGAGAGAGAAGATAGAGATGTAAAGAAGCTTCAGGGTTGTATTGTGCTTCCATTACTATGGTAACAATCAGGCCTGTGGGATATCTGTGCTGGTTTCATGTCCCCTGACTGTTCACACTTGGCTATTCCTGGTTTGAAAGACTGATCTATGAATGATGGTCGCCTGGGGTAATGGAGAAATTATACATTTGGCAAATTGAAACATAGCTCAGTCACACTGACTTTAGTCTGAAAACAGACGTTGGTTTGACTTTAGAGTCTGATGTTATTCTGCCTGACAAGTCTTAAAACCCCCATTTTTCTAGTAAATATGGGTGTTTCCTGGAATTATTGGGTTTAGATTAACGCTACTTTGCAGTGTGCACAATCCACAAGATGCACTGCAGTAACTCCCAGAATTGTTACTCTGCAGAGGAGGCCATTCAGCCCATCGTGTCGGCACCAGCCCCCCAAGTAAGCATCATGACTTAGTGCCATTTCCCTGCCTTCCCCCCAACCCCTGCACAATGTTTCTATTCAAATAATCATCAAATGCCCTCCGATTGAACCTCCCTCTACCACATTTCCAGGCAGTGCATCCCAGACCCCAGCCAGCTGCTGCATGAAAAAGCTTTTCCTCACATCACATTTGCTTCTTTTGCAAATCACTTTAAATCTTTGCCCTCTCGTTTTTGATTTGTTTACAAGTGGGAACAGTTTGTCTCATATCTGTTGTGTCTAGCTCCCTCAGGATTTGGAACATAAATCTCCCCCTGGCTTCCTTCTCTCCACAGGAGAACGGTCCCGACCTCTCCCGTCTATCCTCATAACTGAACTTTCTCATCCCTGGAACCATTCTTATAAACATCTTCTGCTCTCTCTCCAATACATTCACATCCTTCCCACAGTGTAGTGCCCAGAATTGTACATAATATTCCAGCTGATGCCTAACTAGTGTCTTGTATAAGTTCAGTATAACCACCTTGCTCTTGTGTTCCACAATAAAGCCTGGAATACGATATGCTTTATTGACTGCTCACTCCACTTTCTCTGCCACCTTCAATGATGGATGCACGTGTAGACCCGACTCCCTCTGCTCCTGCACCACCCTTATTTTGTATAGTGTCTCCATGTTTTTCCCAATAATATGTGTCACTTCATACTTCTCTGTGTTAAATCTCATCTGCTGCCCATCTGCCCACTCCACCAACTTATCAAGAACCATAGAAGCCCTACAATGCAGAAGGAGGCCATTTGGCCCATGGAGTCTGCACCAATAACAATTCCACTCCGGTCCTGTCCCTGTAACCCCACAGATTTACCCTGCTAGTCCTCTTGACACTAAGGGGCAATTTATGCAGGTGGAGAAGGTAGCCAAGGCATACAGCATACTTGCCTTCATCTGGCGGAGAATTGAGTTTAACAATTGGTAAGCCATGTTGCAGCTTTACAGAACCTTAGTTAGGCTGCACATGGAATATAGTGTTTAATTCTGGTCGCCACACTACCAGAAGGATGTGGAGGCTTTGGAGAGGGTACAGAAGAGATTTATTAAGATGTTGCCTGGTATGGAGGGCATTAGCTATGAGGAGAAGTTGGAGAAACTTGATTTGTTCTCACTGGAACGATAAAAGTTGAGGGGCGGCCTGATAGAAGTCTACAAGATTATGAGGGGCATGGACAGAGTGGATAGTCAGAAGCTTATTCCCAGGGTGGAAGAGTCAATTACTAGGGGGCACAGGTTTAAGGTGTGAGGGGCAAGGTTTAAAGGAGATGTACGAGGCAAGTTTTTTTTTACACAGAGAGTAGTGGGGGCCTGGGCTGCCGGAGGTGGTAGTGGAAGCAAATACAATAGTGACTTTTAAGGGGCATCTTGACAAATACATGAATATGATGGGAATGAAGGGATATGATCCCCGGAAGGGAAGGGGGTTTTAGTTAAGTTGGGCAGCATAGTCAGTGCAGGTTTGGAGGGCCAGAGGGCGTGTTCCTGTGCTGTAATTTTCTTTATTCTTTGTTCTTTGTTCCATCCACCTAACTGGCACATCTTTGGACTGTGGGAGGAAACAGGAGCACCCAGAGGAAACCCACGAAGACACAAGGAGAACACGCAGATCCTGCACAGACAGTCACCCAAGGCCGAAATCAAACACTGCCTCATTCCTGTAATAAGAAAGATTTTCATTTATGTAGTTCCTGTCACGATCTAAGGATGCCTCAAAGCAACTTTTAGCCGATGAAGTACTTGTTGAAGTGTAGTCGCTCTAATGTGAGAAACACAGCAGCCAATTTGCACACAGCAAGCTCTCACAGTCAGCAATGTGATAATGGCCAGATTATCTGTTCCTTTATGATGCTGGTTGAGGGATAAATATTGACTGGGACACCAGGGACAACTCACCTCCTCTCCTCTGAGCTCATCTCAGAAGGCCTCAGTTTAACTCCTCATCTGTAGGTCAGTGCCCATGGCACTGTGACACTCTCTCAGTAGGGCATTGGAGAATGTCAGCTGCAATTGTAGTATTGAAGTCTTGAACTCAGGACCATCCGACTCAGAGGGCGAAAGTGCCACCAACAGAGGCATGGCTGACACACGGTTAGTGCAGTGTCATCCTAACGCTCATTCTGTCCTCTCTCGGAAAGTTCGATCCCGCAATGAGCCATTGTAGATCGGGAGATTGATGGGTGCCACGTGTTCACACTTCATCCCTTCAGGTGAAGGTATTCAGGTGAGCTCGAGTGAACTGAGCTTGGGGGGGGACAAGACCACATTTTTTTTGTGGGCCTGGTCCCCCCAAAATCTGAAAAGGTCACTAATTCTAAACAGGTGCCATAAGCTGGTGACCTCTGACCCTTCAGGATGACTGCTGGGACATCATTCACAACATTTCCACTGGATGCAATTTCCTGTACCTAATAAGAAAGGAAAACGCACAGACCTGCATTTTGGTAGATCAGTCAGGGACAGCCTGCTGGGCCTTCAGAACTGGGCCCAGCAGGAAGTGAAGAATTTCACCACTTATTTGCCATGTCACTTCTGTACAGCAAAGGAATGAGAAAGTGTAGATAGATGCGGGGGAAGATTTTAATGAGCTTTGACACTTGCGACATGTCAAAAGGCCATCTGAAACTGGGGGAGTCACATGGTACGCTGCCGGAGCAAACTTGCAGCTAAATAATGACAGACGTAATAATCTAGTCCACAAGCTGCTGTGATCCCGGCATCATTCCTTTGCTTCAAATCTCTTGGTCTCGTGTTCTGTGAGATGGAATCGCCTGAACTTTAGACTATTCACATTTACTGAACAACCCCCAACACCTCTCAGGGCTCTTTACTATCTCCCCTGCCTGCAGTCTCTCAATCCCGGCAGCAACGGTCTTGTACAAATTGCTTCACTAAAAACACTTCAGAACTTCCTCACGTTAATTAGTGCTTGCTTATTTACTGCTGGGTCTAATAGGAGCGATATGGCCTCTGCTCACTGTGTTTTTAAATCCAGTTTCCTCATGTGGAACTGCTCTTATTTCTTCTAACAATAGGCTAAGGGTCTACACAGGCTGGGAGGATGTTAAAGGCGGGAAGATTTGCCTTCATGTTTGATTTGATCTGATTTATTACTGTCACAAGTATTAGTATACAGTGAAAAGTATTGTTTCTTGCGCACGAGATCTGCAGAGCTGGAATACTGACGGGAAAAGGCCATCCCCTACTAGCTTCTGCAACGGTTCACCTCTATTATCCTGACAGTGGTACCTTCCATGAGCTCAATGTCCCAAAGCTTTCCATAACCAAGGGTGGCACAGTGGTTAGCACTGCAACCTCACAGCGCTAGGGATCTGGGTTCAATTCCAGCCTCAGGTCACTGTCTGTGTGGAGTTTGCGCATTCTCCCTATCTCTATGTAGGTTTCCTCTGGGTGCTCCGGATTCCTCCCACAGTCCAAAGATGCGTGGGTTAGGTGGATTGGCCATGCTAAATTGCCCCTTAGTGTCAGGAGGACTAGCTAGGGTAAACACATGGGGTTATGGGGATAGGGCCTGGGTGGGATTGTGGTCGGTGCAGACTCAATGGGCTGAATGGCCTCCTTCTGCACTGTAGGGATTCTATAACTAATTAAGCACCTTTTGAAGTGTAATGTAGGAAATGAGGCAGCCAGAGGGCAAAAAAAAAATCAATAAAACAGCTTGAGGCAATGATCAGCTGAGCTGTTCCGGTGACGTTGGTTGAGAGACCAGATGAACAGAGAGAACAACCCTACCCCCTCACCTGCGCCCCCCCCCCCCACCCCTTTCTCACCACTATGTCTTTTACATTCACACAAGATGGAGGTCTTGGTTTAATGTCTCAAGGTGAGTGACAGTGGCAGGGTAGCACTCCCTCGGTACTGGGACAGGAGCATTGGCCTAGGTTTTGCTGAAGTCTCTGGAATGGGTCTGGAACCTACAGCAATCTGACCCAGAGACAAGTGAGCTACCAAGTAAGTCACAGACATACCAGTTACAATCATATATCTCCCCGTGTGCTGCAATTTATTTCTTTTATTTATTCTTTCATTGGTGGTGGGCAAGACCAAAATTTGTTGCCCATTGCTAGTTGCCCTTAAACCTAGTAGTCTGTGAGGGGCAGTTAAGAGTCAACCACATTGCTGTGGCTCTGGAGTCACATGTAGGGCAGACTGGGTAAGGATGGCAGATTTCTCTCCCTGAAGGACATTAGATGGGTTTTTACAACAATCAATGTTTACCAGCTCTACAGTCACCATTACTGAGATAGCTTTCAATTCCAAATAGATTAATTGAATTTATATTCCACTAGTGGGATTTGAACCTGTGTCCCCAGAGTATTTGCCTGTCTTTCTGTATTACCAGCCCAGTGACATTGCCACTAAACCACTGTCCCCCTCCCGTCACGGATTCATAGAAGCCCTACAGTGCAGGAGGCCATTCGGCCCATCGCGCCTGCACCGACAATAATCTCACCCAGGCCTTATCCCTGCAACCCTACATACTTACCCTGCTAATCCCCCTGACATCAAGGATCAGTTTAACATGGCTGATTCACCTAACCCACACATCTTTGGACTGTGTGGTGGAAACCGGAGCACCCGGAAGAAACCCACGCAGACACGGGGGAGCAGATTCAGTTGTGGCTTTTTAAAGGGTATTGATAATAATTGGGATTCTTGATGCCATTATCATAGAATTCCGAAAGTGCGGAAGGAGGCTATTCAGCCAAGCGAGTCTGCCCCGATTCTCAGAGAGCTTACCACCCAAGTCCTATCCCCATAACCTCAAACACTTGCCCTGCTAATCCCCCTAATTTACATATGTTGTGACACTAAGGGGCAATTTAGCACGGCCTGCACATCTTTGGACTGTGGGAGGAAACCGGAGCACCTGGAGGAAACCTATGCGGACATGGGGAGAATGTGCAAACTCCCAAGGCCAGAATTGAACTCAGATACTTGGTGCTAACCACTATGCCATTGTGCTCCCCACATGCCCTCTCTCATGAGGACTGATAGCTGTGATGACAACCACCGCAGACTTAGGCTCTAAATTTATTGCTCAGAGTCATTTTTGGAAGACAATCATTGATATTGCCAAACTATAACTCCCATGATATCCTTTCTTTTCCTGGGCTGGGCCATTTGAAGTGGTTTATGCAGTGTATCTTTGATTTGATTTATTATTGTCCCATGTGTTAGTATGCAGTGAAAAGTATTGTTCCTTGAGCACTATACTGACAAAGCATACTGTTCATAGAGAAGGAACTGAGAGACTGCAGAATGCAGTGTTACAGTCATAGCTAGGGTGTAAAAAAAGATCAACTTAATGCGAGGTAGGTTCATTTAACAGTCTGACAGCAGCAGGGAAGAATAGGAGTCAAATAGGAGGCAGAGAGTGGGGGTCAATGGGTGCTATTCGGATTGGCGGATGGTGACTAGTGGAGTGCCCCAGGGGTCGGTGCTGGGGCCTCAGCTATTTACCATTTATATAGATGATCTGGAGGAGGGAACCGAGTGTAGGGTGTCGAAATTTGCTGATGACACCAAGATTGGGGGAAAGGCAAATTGTGCGGAGGGTGTGGAGAGTCTACAGAAGGATCTGGATAGGCTGGGCGAATGGGCCAGGAAATGGCAAATGGAATTTAATGTTGGCAAGTATGAGGTGGTCCACTTTGGTAGGAATAATGGTAGGAAGGATTATTACTTACGGGGCGAAAAACTGCAGCAGGCGACGGTGCAGAGGGACCTCGGGGTCCTTGTGCATGAGTCGCAAAAACCCAGCTTGCAGGTGCAGCAGGTGGTCAGGAAGGCGAATGGGATGCTGGCCTTCATAGCGAGGGGGATTGAATATAAAAGTAGGGAGGTCTTGCTGCGGCTGTATAGGGCATTGGTGAGACCGCAGCTGGAGTACTGTGTGCAGTTTTGGGCGCCGTACTTACGCAAGGATATTTTGGCCCTGGAGGGAGTGCAGAGGAGGTTTACTAGGCTGATACCGGAGTTGAGGGGGTTGAGCTATGAGGAGAGGCTGAATAAACTGGGCTTGTACTCGTTAGAGTTTAGAAGAATGAGGGGAGATCTCATTGAGACGTATAAGATGATGAATGGGATGGATAAGATAGAGGTGGAGAGACTCTTCCCGCTCAGAAAGGACAGTAGGACTAGGGGGCACAGCCTCAAGATAAAGGGGGGGGGCGGTTTAAAACGGAGTTGAGGAGGAATTTCTTCACTCAAAGGGTGGTGAATCTCTGGAAGTGGTGGAGGCTGCCTCGCTAAATATTTTTAAGACGCGGGTTGATGGGTTTTTGATAAGCGAGGGGATTAAGGGTTATGGGGAGAGGGCGGGAATGTGGAACTGAGCCACGACAGATCAGCCATGATCTTATTGAATGGCGGGGCAGGCTCGAAGGGCTAGATGGCCTACTCCTGCTCCTATTTCTTATGTTCTTAAGAAGCTGTTCTTGAATCGGTTGGTATGTGACCTCAGACTTTTGTATCTTTTTTCTGACAGAAGAGGGTGGAAGAGAGAATGTCCTGGGTGTGTGGGATCCTTGATTATGCTGGCTGCTTTGCCGAGGCAGCGGGAAATGTAGACAGAGCCAATGGATGAGAGGCTGATGTGTGTGATGGATTGGGCTACATTCACAATCTTCCAGTCCCATTGATGTCTACAGTGTTTGACATGATTCGCCACTCCTGCCATGGGTGTGAGATGGGGTGGGGGGAGGGCGGGGTAGAACCTTTGGTAGTTCAGAAGAACCCAGCAGCAGGAATGACAGGAAAATCCTGCTGTTGCATTTATACAGTGTTTTTCACAACCAGCAGATAGCTGAAAGCTTTTTACAACCAATGAGGTGTCATCACAGTAATGCAGCGGCCTATTGGCACATAGCAAGCTCCCACTAACAGCAGTGTAAGAAGTCTCATAACACCACACAAATTGCTCTTTGATGTGGAGATGCTGGCATTGGACTGGGGTCAGCACAGTAAGAAGGTTTAAAATACGAGTCCAACAGCCAAAAGAGAAAATGCTGGAAAATCTCAGTGCGTCTGGCAGCATCTGTAAAGAGAGAAAAGAACTGACGTTCAGTCCAGATGACCCTTTGTCAAAGCTTTGACAAAGCATTGTCTGATCTCGAAGCATCAGCTCTTTTCTCTCCTCACAGATGCTGCCAGACTTGCTGAGACTTCCCAGCATTTTCCCTTTTGGTTTCAGATTCCAGCATCCGCAGTAATTTGCTTTTATCCAGTTTTTAAAGTCCAACAGCTTTATTTGGTATTACAAGCTTTTGGAGCGCTGCCCTTTCATCAGGTGAGTACTGAAACACCCACCTGATGAAGGAGCGGTGTTCTGAAAGCTCGTGCTACCAAATAAACCTGTTGGACTTTAACCTGGTGTTTTGAGATTTCTTACTGTGTCCACCCCAGTCCAATGCCAGCATCTCCACATCAAAGAGCAATGCGACAGCAACCAAACAAACGTGTTTTTATTGTAATGTTGATTGAGGGATAGATACTGGCCTGGGGGCACCCGTGTTAACCATCCTGCTCTTTATCAAACTAGTGCCTCAGATTCAATCTTGATTTTTCTGCTCAAATCCTGGAGTGGGATTTGAGTAGGACTTAATGTGCTTGGGGTCTCCTGGGTGCTATATAAATGCAAATTTTTTTTTCCCTTTTGTGCTTGTTTGGAATGCTGCTACAATAGCTTCCAACCTCGTGCTGATATTAGATCAGGGAAAGATGCCTCACAACAGTATCATAAGTAACTACCTGCTGTCACATGCGGGCTTGACTGAACGCATTGTCATTCTGATGTTTTATTCATATTAAAATAAAGGCAACTTCAAACATCATTGGACTAGGGTAAGGAATGAGACAACACAACTGGTGACCTCCTCCCCCACCCCCCATTTAAAATGGTGCCACCTGTAGCTTTGAGTGCTCTTTAATTAGAAGGCACTTTCACAAGCAGTTGACTCCAGAGAGGTTCCTCCATCACTGCTCTCTCTTGGCATTTCTATCAAATCCCCACCTCCACGATTCCATTGGATTCTGCGTCCAAATCAGAAATGTGATTGTTTAAAGGATTTTAGATTCTTGATAACATTTCCAGAAATAGGGAACTTACTCCCACAGTAACATCCTGGCAGTATGAGGCCGCTGCCACCTTCTTGAACCTGATATTGTTTCTCCCGAGGATCGAGGTTGACAGTGGGAAGGTTCTTACAGGATTTACAGCATAGGCAGGCCATTCAGCCCAGCTGGTTGATGCTCCACACACGAGCCGCTACACATCTATATAACCTACACAACTTGACACACTAAGGGGCAATTTAGCATGGCCAATCCACCTAACCGATACATTTTGGGACACCAAGGAGTAATTTAACATGGCCAATCCATCTAACCTACACATCTTGGGATGATAAGGGGCAATTTAGCCTGGCCCATCCATCCAAGCTTCACATCTTTGGACTGCGGGAGGAAACTGGAGCACCCAAAGTAAATCCATGCAGGTGCAGGGAGAATGTGCAAATTCCACACATACAGTGACCCAAGGCTGGAATCGAACCTGGGTCCCTGGTGTTGTGAGACAGCAGTGCTAATCACTGTGCCATCCTTTCACCCAACACTGTCTCAGCCTATCAGCATATCCTTCTATTCCTTTCTCTCTTGAGGATCTATCCAGCTTCCCCTGCATGTAGCCGTGTTATTTGCCTCAACCCACTCCTGTTTCACATTCTAAGGAAGGTTCCCTTGAATTCCCTCTTGGATTGCTTGGTGATCACCTTACTTATTATCCCTGGTTTTCAATTCCCCTGTAACTGGGCGAAAGACTGAAATGTTGATTCCCACTTGCAGCACTGACTCACCCATTTTGATTGGTGCCTGTAGAACGCTGGGAGAATAACTTTGCATTGTGTTGAAGAAAGGTGGATGTTTTGACCATTGTTGCAGGTCATAACCTACTCAACATTTGGAAACTTCTAATATTTTTCCTTTATACAAACCTATGCAACTCCTCTCAAATTTCCCAACCATGGGAATTACTTTTGAAGACCAGTGTTAGTCCAAAGGTGTGTAGATCAGGTAGATTAGCCATGAGAAATTGCCCCTTAGTGTCTAAAGATGTGCAGGTTAGAGTTTGATTTGATTTATTACTGTCACATGTTTTAACATACAATGAAAAGTATTGTTTCTTGCACGCTATACAGACAAAGCATATCATTCATAGAGAAGGAAAGGAGAGAGTGCAGAATGTAGTGTTACAGTCATAGCTAGGGTGCAAAGAAAGATCAGTTTAGTGCAACGCAAGTCCATTCAAAAGTCTGATGGCAGCAGATGGTCCTTATCTAAAAGCCCCGATTATATATGTCTCCACCACCATCACTGCGATCAAGGGATTAAAATTGGAGACGCACAATAGACCTAAATTGGAGGAATACAGAAATCTCAGAGGGGGCATGGTGGCTCAGTGGTTAGCACTGCTGCCTCACAGCTCCAGGGAACTGTATTCAAATCCTGGCTTGGGTCACTGTATGGAGTTTGCATGTTGTCCCCATGTTTCCCCCACTGTTCTCAAGTCAGTTGGTACGTGACCTCAGACTTTTGTATCTTTTTCCTGACAGAAGAAGGTATGTCTGGGGATTAGCCACAGGAAAAGTGTGGGATTATGGGGATGGGGCAGGAGAAGAGGGCCAGTGCAGATTTGATGGGCAGAATGGTCTATTCTGCATCATAGGGATTCTACGAGTACCTATTGTTCCACAGACTCACCTTTTGATTTGCAACAATTCTATTCCCACATCACACTCTGATCATTGACTTACACTTGTCCCTAGTCCCCAAGAACCCCTTGATTTTAAAACCCTTGTGCTTGATTCCTTTCTGGGGCCTTTCCGTCCCACTCTCTAATCTGCTCTGTGAGATTTCTACACTCCTCCAATTCAGGTTGTGCGTCTCAATTCCCTAAACTCTGGAATTTCCTCCCTAAATCATTCAGCCTCTTCTCCATCTGACATCAGAACATTTCCTAAAACCAACATCTTTGACCAAGTTTTGGGCTGCCTTTCTGTTTGGACCACAGTTAATTTTTTTCTTGCCTGATCACACTCCAGCACAGTGCATTGGGACATTTTGCTACCGTTAAGGTGTTGTTTCAATGAAATGGTGGTATTACGGACAGATGACAGTATTTATTTGGAAACACACTGCTATATTGATTAAACTTAACGGCATCGTACTACACTGAGTTCTGAATGGCATCTATCCATCGCCCCCACCCTTAGGAAATGCTGGCCGAGTCTTGACTCTTTCTGGAGAGCAAGCTGGTGATTATAATCTTATCTGGAGATTCAGCAGAACACTTCCCTTCTGGTCCTGGCTGTAGTGTTGCCTCACAACGTCCCCATAAAGCTTTGATAACTCCTCTAATAAAGAAATGAATCTGTCACCCCCCTTCATCCTTTCGCCAGTGATAAAAGCCAATGAGAGAGTTCCGCTTGTAACCCAGGCTTTATACAAACCAAGGGTTACGGACACAGCCGAATTTCTAATGGAAGCTGGACTAGCCTCCGTTGTCACATCTCTTTGACTTCTTGAATACAGGAAAATAAAAGAGCTGGACACCAAGATTTGGGAACATTTTTTTCTCTATGATTTGGGAAGGGCATGTTGAAGATGATACAATGGCATCAATTCATTATTCAATGTGACTGATGGTGAATCTGTCAATGAGTGATGGATGGTTTAGAAGACACTGGTTTTTAATCGAACATCACTTGATATTGTGCTGCTGATGGTTTCAGGAACTGTGGTGGCCATGATATGAATGATTTATCAAACTACATCCTGTCTTCAGAAGCAGTGTATAGAATATCGTGCTGAAATATTTACTCTCTTTACTTTGGCAAATATAATGTTCTTAACCGAGAAACTGATGATCTGGTCATTTATCACGTTACACTCTGTGGGAACTTCCTATGTACAGATTGATTGGCACCCTTCTGATACCATGACAGTCACCACACATCAACAAAGTCCCTTGACTGGTTGTAAACTATTAGAACATGGAACAGAGAACAGGATAGCGTAGGAACAGGCCCTTCAGTCCATGATGTCATGCCAAATAACACCAAATTAAACTAATCCTTGTCTCCCCTTATTCCATATCCCTCTATGCCTCACATATTCATATGCTTATCTAAAAGCCCCTTAAACACCCTGATTGTATCTGACTCCACCACCATCACTGCAATCAACGGATTAAAATCAGAGACACATAATAGGCCTAAATTGGAGGAACGCAGAAATCTCACAGGAACAGCATGGTGGCTCAGTAGCTAGCACTGCTGCCTCACAGCTCCAGGGACCTGTGTTCAAATCCTGGCTTGGGTCACTGTATGGAATTTGCATGTCGCCCCCACATCTGCATGGGTTTCCTCTAGCTGCCCCAGTTTCCTCCCACAGTCCAAAGATGCAAGGGTTAGGTTGATTAATCTATACATCCCAGGACACTAAGGGGTAATTTAGCAAGATCAGAGGGATTAGCAGGATAAATATGCGGGGTTACAGGGTAGGATTGTTGTTGCTGCAGACCAGATGGGCCAAATGGTTGCTTTTCGCCCCGTAGGGATTCTATGATTACAATGGAAAAGTTTAAAGATCAGGAGGCCCCAGACAGATTTGATTATCAATTGTAATGACTGGAAACTTCTTATATTTTTTCATGGGATGTTGGCATTGCTGACAAGATCAACATTTGTTGCACATCTCTAATTGCCTTTGAACTGAACGGCTTGCTGTGCCAATTCAGAAGGCATTTAAGAGCCAAGCTCATTGCTGTGGATCTGGAATCACCTGTAGGCCAGACCAGCTAAGGATGGCACTGCTTTCATGATCACCATTACAGTTTTATTTTCCACCAGCTGCCATGTTGAGATTCCAGCCCACGACATTGGACAGGCCACTAGATTACCAATCCAGGAACATTGCCACTATGACATCATCTCCCCATCAATCAGGATAACAATTAAGGTGAAGCAGAGATTTCAATGCCTGAACATCAGAAGAGCAATTAACAGTCAGCCGAACAAAGACATGCAGTGCAAGTTTACCAGAATCATAGCTGAGCCAGTAAACTCTAGCGAGGAGGGCAGATACAAGATAGTTCCATCATAGTGGAATACAGAAGGCAAAGAGGAGATTTAGTCAAGGTGTGTAAGACTAAAGGAGTCATTTGAAATTGTCAATAGTAAGCAGACTATGTCCTTTACTAAAGGCACACTGAGGATAACATTATTGATCAGAGTGTGGGATGCTTTGCTATGGGGATAAGTTAGGTAGAGAATACTGTGAATGTTAAGGAAAAAGTGGATACATTTTTGAACTAGAGGCTAGTGAGAAAGAGCCAGCACAGATATAATGGGCTGAATGGCCTTTGCTTTGAAAACTGTACTTCCAGGAAGGTACATTGACCAGAGCTCCAGAAATACTATTACTTTTTCCGATATTGCCATTAGATCAACAACATCCACCTGAAGCACTCCCTCAGTACTGTTACTGACTGTCAAACTTAGACTAGGTGCCAAGATCCTGGATTGAGTATTGAACATGCACCAACAGGATAAATTGACTGATCCTGGCTTGTTCCTACCTTCTAGGTTGGAATTTGAACAATGATTGATGCTTTTCCCAAATGAGAGCAGGGACTGACATTTGGAAAGTATATCCCAAGTTCCAGGTAGTCTCTGGTATGTCAAAGCTCATGGTCATTCCATACACAGTTACTTGGCTAATCATCCAGTTCAACATCCCAAAAAGAAACACACATTTTCCACAAGGCTCCTGACCTCCATTTCTGGTCTCTTTCTCATCCCTGATTTTCATTGTTTAGGAATTAATGGCTGTGGATCCAGCTGCCTGGGCCCTAGGCTCTGGAATTCCCTCCCTAAACCTCTTTACCTGTCTCTCTGTTCCTTTAAGATGTTCCATAAAACCTGACTGTTTTGGCTAGGTTGTTGGTTACTCTCATGAGCCTCATTGTCAGGTTTTGTTTGATAATGCTCTGCTGAAGCACCTTCAAACATTGAACCAGGTAAAAGTTGCTATCTAAATCCAATTTGTTGTTGATGTTGTTAAATGTCTCTTTAACTTTTCATTGTGATGAGTTTGTTTTTAATTATAACTTTCCTTATTCTCTAGAATTGATCTGTACAGCTTAGGTTAGTTGCATTGATTTGAACAGGTGCCAGAGTGTGGTGACTAGGGGATTTTCACTGTGATTTCATTGCAGTGTTAATGTAAGCCCTTAAACTAATAACTAAGAACTGACAAATAAATGTTGGCATGAGCTTAATTTTGAAAAGCAAGTGTTCACCAATCAATTAGGGCCAATATTGACATGGCTGCATGGTGTGATATGGATACATTAGAGAATTCCAACTCAATGTACATTTACTCTCTGCAGTGCAATGTGGGTGGTACAGTGGTTAGCACTGCTGCTTCACAGCACCAGGGACCTGGATTCAATTCCGGCCTTGGATCACTGTCTGTATGGAGTTTGCATGTTCTCCCCATGACTGTGTGGGTTTCCTCTGGGTGCTTGGTTTCCTCCCACAGTTCAAACATATGCAGATTAAGTGGATTGGCCATGCTAATTTGCCTTTTAGTGTCCAAAGATATCGAAGTTAGATGAATTGGCCATGACAAATGTGTGGAGTTCCAGGGATAGGCTGTAGGATGGAGGAGAGGGCCTGGGTGAGATCCTGTATCAGAGTCAGTACAGGCCTCTCCTGCACTATCGAGATTCCATGATATTATTGGGGAGGCAATAGCCTAGTGGTTTCATCACTGGACTAGTATTTCCAGAGACCAGGGTAATACTCTGGGTTCCAGGTTCAAATCCCACTATGATAGATGGTGAAATTTGACTTCAATAAAAATCTGGAAGTCTAATGATGACCATGAAATTGTCGTCAATTGTCAGAAAAACCCATCTGGTCCACTAATGTCCTTGAGGGAAGGAAATCTGCCATCCTTACCTGCTCTGACCTACATGTGACTCCAGAGCCACAGCAATGTGGTTGACTCTTTTTTGCTTTCAGATACGAGTAGTAAATGCTGGCCCAGCTAGCGATGCCCACATCCTGTGACCAAATAAAAAAAATTAGTCATGAGATTATCACTGTGACAACATCCTCCTCCCCACCCTTAGATTGTAGCTACATTTCAAGATCAGTCACAATAAACAGCCCAAAAATTAAGAACATTTTCATGGGTTCATCTAAAAAAAAATTGACATTGTTACTGTCTTGGATATGGGTGGCACGATGCACAGTGATTAGCACTGCTGCCTCACAGCGCTAGGTACCCGGGTTTGATTCCCAACTTGGGTCACTGTCCGTGTGGAGTCTGCACATTCTCTTCATGTCTGCGTGTTTCCCCTCCGGGTGCTCCGGTCTCCTTCCACAATCTAAAGATGTTTGGGTTAGGTGCATTGGCCATGATAATTGCCCCTTAGCATCAGGAGGATTAGCTAGGGTAAATGCACAGGGTTAGGGGATAGGACCTGGGTGGGATTGTGGTTGGTGCAGACTCGATGAGCCGAATGGTGTTCTTTTGCACTGTAGAATTTGATGATTTTAAGTTAAATCAACCGTGATACTTGGGTGAGCCAACAGACCATGAGATCGGAATGATCTAATTGGGCAAGCTGAGAAGGCCTATTCAAAATCTGTGATATCAATTCAATGCTGAAGCTGCCAATATTGTGATGCAGGGTGAGAGCTTCAACTGAGACATTGATTTACAACACGTACTACGAGTTTGATAACCTCTTTCCCATAAAGAGATGTGACATGGCCGTGGAACATGACAACCGGAGGACATCTGACTTTTGTCAGATGGAGAAACCCTGGATATTAACTCATCTTGTTTCTCTCCGCAGATGCTGTCTGACTTACTGTACATTTCCAGTTTTTGTTTATAAGACAATCTTCAATAAATCGCTTGGTGGTGCTTTGCCTTGCTATCTGAAGATGTAAATGTGGCCCATTTAATGTGCTTGTGTGTTAAAAATATATTGCAGACAATAATTTTGAAGTCATTAATTTTTTTATAACGTACCTTTAAAATCTGTCGGGGATTACTCCAGTTTGTTGTGGGCCGATTATATTCCCAGCCAGACACTTAGGCTCACGGATAATTGAATTTTCACAAAAATAGGCAGTGCCACACATCTTAACATTTCCTCCTGTCACGCGGAGGGATTGCGACTGCAGACACTTCCACTAAACTAACTTGATACCCACTGAATTGAATGCAAATACTGAATGTGTTTTCCTTTCAAGCGGAAATATACAGAAGCAGAGTTAGTTTCCAGCGATGAATGATCAATGCTTCTGCTCGAGATAGAACTTGCGTACCCACAAGGGATGTCAAACGCAAGATTGGGCAAAACACACCTGAGTGTGCTGAATGAAGTTGAGCACAGAGCTATGCTGAGAGGCACCAGGAATTCTGCTCATCCTGCTTTTCGCCTTCATAAAAAACAAATCTTGTTTGATTTCACTGGCAAAAAAGCCAAATCTGTTACACGCCACTGAAATATCATATTGACAGCAGAATAATGAATTTTAAAAAAAACCATTTGTGGGACATAGGCGTCACTGGCTGGGCCAGCATTTATTGCCCATCCCTAGTTGCTCCTTGAGAAGGTGGTGGTGAGCTGCCTTCTTGAATCGCTGCAGTCCATGTGCTGTGGGTTGACCCACAATGCCATTAGGGAAGGAATTCCAGGATTTTGACCCAGCGACTGCAAAGGAACGGCGATATATTTCCAAGTGAGGATGGTGAGTGGCTTGGAGGGAAACTTGCAGGTGGTGGTGCTCCCATGTATTTGCTACCCTTGTCCTTCTGTGGTCGTGGATTTGGAAGGTGCTGTCTAAGGATCTTTGGAGAATTGCTGCAGTGCATCTTGTAGATAGTGCGACTGAACATTGGTCCCAAGTCAACACAGAGTGAGAAAGCTGGAATAATGGACATCCAAGAGGGATTAGCACATGGCAAACTCAAACTGTTGAGATAGATCCATGTCAGATTATTTTGGGATACAGTATATTGGGAATGTCATGCTGACTGTAATTTAAGTGGGAGGAACAGGCAACTTTGGACCTATGGCTCCCAACACTGGGCGTTTCCTTACCTTCACATCTGGGTCACCGGTCAACTCACTGGGTGGAATTTTAACCGGCCCAGCATGGCTGAAATTATGACAGTAGGTCCCCCTTAATCATGTGGAGATGCTGGCTTTGGATCCTGGGGTCATGTCACACTACTTGTAACTGCCACCATACTGCCTGGGTTTGCAAAATCCTACTAATTGTCCTGGCTTGAAACAATTCACACCTCTAACATGTGATTATCCATCTTTCCATGCACGCTGTTCGTTCCTACAAAGATTTGATTACATGTAAAGACTCACATTCCAATCTGTAATTATCCTGCAACTGTATCTTTGTCTATAAATGCTATGTTTGTGAGCCTACCTCTCCACTCACCTGAAGGAGCAGCACTCCAAAAGCTCGTGATTCCAAATAAACCTGTTGGACTTTAATCTGGAGAACTCCACTTTACCATTGGAGATCTCACGATGGCCTTCCGCAGTTAAATCAAAAGGTGAGAGGGGCAGGGGGGCATGTGAGAAACATGCCTGGTTGCACCAGAATGCCAATTTGACTCATTTGTGCCAACCAGATCATCAGTTATCCTTCAGCCCACCTGAATTTAGTGGGAGTCACATGGCTTTCGTGTGCCTCCTGAAGGCTGCCACAAGAAACCTCCCACCCCTGCCTCTGGACCCCTCCCCCAAGACCCCATCCTGGCCATGCTTACCCATGTCTAGGGATCCAGTGACAATCCCTGTTTAAGTCCCTACAGCAGTACCAGTTTCAGCCACCACTCCCAGTGGTGCTGTTGACAATAGAGAGTTGCTGGTCTGCAATCCCAAATGGGAATATAGAACCATAGAAAAGGGCCATTCGGCCCTTCATATCTGCTCCACCATTCATTAGATCATGGCTGATCGTCCAACTCAATAGCCAGATCCTGCCTTCCCTAAATAGCCTTTGATTCCCTCCTTCACCTCCAGTGTTATATCTAAATGCTTCTTGAAAAGAGTGTTTTGGCCTCAACTATTTTCTGTGGTAGCAAATTCCACACATTCGCCACTATCTGGGTGAAGAAGTTTCTCCACATCTCTGTCCCAAACTGTCCAACCTGTATCCTCAGACTGTGACCCCTAGTTCTGGACACTCCCATCATTAGGAACATTCTTCCTGCATCTACCCTGTCTAATCCAGTTTTACAGGTTTCTGTGATCCTCCCTCAATATTCTGCACTCCAGAAAATACAATCCTGACTGACAATCTCTCCTCAGTCCTGCCATCCTAGGAATCAGTCTGGTAAACCTTTGCTGCACTCCCTCTAGAACAAAAGCATCCTTCCTTATAATAAGGAGACCAAAACTGCACACAATATTCCAGGTGTAATCTCACCAAGGCCCTGTATTGCAGCAAGACAGCCCTGTTCCTTACTCAAATCTGCTCACACCAGATGTGCGGGTTATGTTGATTGGCCATTCTAAATTGCCCCTTAGTGTCCTGGGATGCATAGGTTAGAGGGATTAATGGGTAAATATATGGGGATAGAACTTGGGTGGGATTGTGGTCAGTGCAGACTCGATGGGCCGAATGACCTTTCTCTGCACTGTAAGATTCTACGAAGTCTATGAAGTCCACAGAATGTGTATTTTCTTATCAGCATAAGTTACAGACGGTATGGGTTCCCACAGCCATTGCCTGAATAGAGCTGTCCAATTTGTAATGATAAGATAGGCCTTCTCAGACGTGGAAATTTCAACTGTCTGACTCAACCACTGACGTAATTGAGAGTTGATGGGAACAGAACCTTTGAGCCCTGTAGTTAAGTGTCAAGGGTTGCTAAGTGACAGGGGAAGAAGCTTCCTGATACTGTGGGCCAATGAAATCTGATGATGTCAGAGGGTAGAACATAATTGGCTAAGGTATGTGACAACTGTTAACAATGAATGACTTGTACTAATGATGACTGGTTCATAACTAAACGGGAAGGTGGAAAAAGCAAATTTGATAAAGTATAATTATCCTGTGATGTATTGTAACCTTAGATTGGTATTGAATGCTCAGTGCCTTCTCTTCAGAGACGTGTTGGACTGTCCATTGCTATCTCCCAGGGATCGTTGGTCAAATAAAGATATGTCTTTAACCAGGACACTGACTTTGAGTTTCTGCATTAGCTGAAGTTTTGGCATAACTTAGTCTCTGAAGAAAACCCTGCAACAGAACATGTAACTCCTTTATTCAAAAAAAAGGAGGGATTCAGAAAGCAGGAAACTAGAAGACAGGAATAAAGATGTTACAGCAGGGCGCTTGGAAAAGTAGATATATTCTTGATAAGCAAGGGGGTGAAAGGTAATCAGCGGTTGCGGGGGTGGGGGGGTGGAAACGCTGGGAAGAGAATGTGGGGTTGAGGTTACAATCAGATCAGCAGTGATCTTGTTAAATGGCAGAACAGGCTTGAGGGGCTGAGTGGCCTACTCATGCATCTAATTCATTTGTTTGTATGACCACCCAAAAACATTAAGCCTTAGGCTGGAACTTTGCCACTTGGTCCGCCATGGAATCAGCACACATGAGGATCTGACAACGGAAATCCCACTGACCTCGGGCTGGAATTTCTGGTCTCGCTCGAATGAGGCAGTAAAATCCCACCCTTAATCTCATCTCCATGTGGCCTTTAGTGGTCTCTTTAAGGACCATTGGTTCTATCAGCCATAAACCAAAGACACAGCTTGTGTGAATGCTGTTACGTTATAACAGTTCCAACACTTAGTACTCCATTAGCTGTGAAGCATTTTGGGACATACCAAGATTCTGAAAGGTGCTTTACAAATGCAGGTCTATCCTTTAAGATCATTCATTGCTACACCAGACCATATCTGAAGGTGTCATGGCAACTCTACATGTTTTAAATCTTATAACTTTCTTTTGGTAAAGCTAAACCCTTCACATGAACATTTCCATCAATGAGAGGACTCTGCTTTGACTTGATTTATTATTGCCATGTGTATTAGGATACAGTGAAAAGTATTATTTCTTGTGTGCTATATAGCAAAACATACCATTCATAGAGTACATAGGGGAGAAGGAAAGGAGAGGGTGCCGAATGCAGCTGTACAGTCATAGCTAGGATGTAGAGAAAGATCAGCTGAATATAAGGTAGGTCCATTCAAAAGCCTGATGGCAGCAGGGAAGAAGTTGTTCTTGAGTCGGTTGGTGCATCATTTCAGACCTTTTGTATCTTTTCCCCAATGGAAGGTGGGAAAGAGAATGTCCGGGGTGCGTGGGACCCTTGATTATGCTGGCGAAAGAACACTGTTTCTGAAAGCTTGTGGGATTACTGTCAAATAAACTGGTTAGACTTTAACCTGGTGCTGAGACTTCTTACTAGTGTCAGCAGCCAGAGTTGAGGGGGGGGGGGGCGGGAGGTGGGGGGTTACATTTGCCATTTGCCATGGCCTGAACCTGTCTCTGGAGGAACCCTCTTGCTGTAACCTCTTAAATTTTCATCTTAAGGATGCACATTGTGTACCTAGAGTGGGGTAGGGTGGTTTGCGATCTTGTGAGGAATGTTCCACAGATAGCAGCATTCTTTTCAGCACTGATACATCAGCAAGATCACACCAAAAACCTGCAGCTTTACAGCAAATGTTCCAATTTGCATTTTTTTCCCTCTTGCCGTTTTGTAGGGAGAAGGGGAATCTCATGCTCACTGAGCTTTCAAAAGGTCCTTTAAACTGATGCAAACCACCCAGCACAGCACTGTGTGCAGTGGGTAAAAACAACAACAGAAAACAAGGCAAAAAACCCAGCTAATAAATCATCTGCTAAATGAGATCCTAAGAGCTTTGGTAACCTGCCTTTTGCAGGGGGTGGGTGGCCAGGGGGCCACATGCAGTCAGGACAACTGACTCTCTAGGTTTTGTAGCTGGTGATTGGGTACATTTTGCAAAATAAAACCACCTACTGCAGCCTCCCTGTATTGACTGATTGATGCCCATTTGGAGGTTGCTGTGGGAGAACTGCACAGCAGTATCTTTGCAGCTTTGACCGTGTGTGTTGGGTCTTTAGCTCTTTGAGATTTGGTAGCTGACAGGACAGGGCATAATCAAAAGAGGACCTTACTTTTTTTTTAAGTTGTGCCACATGAAATGCAGTTCCGTTGATGCAGTGTTGATTTTGCTGATTTTAAACACCACTTTGAGTTAATCCTTTTCAGTCTGTCCAGCTCTTGATACTGTGCTTTGGGACAGCATGGTGACACAGCGGTTAGCAATGTTGCCAACACTGCTAATAGCGCCAGGGACCTGGGTTCGAATCTGACCTCGGGTCACTATCTGTGTGGAGTTTGCACGGGTTTCCTCCAGGTGCTCCAGTTTCCTATCACAGTCCAAAAGACGTGCTGGTTAGGTGCATTGGCCAACAATCCCAGCCAGATCCTATCCCCATAACTCCACACATTTAGCCTGCTAGTCCCCCTGACAATAAGGGGCAATTTAGCATGGCTAATCCACCTAACCAACACATCTTTGGAAATGGAGCACCTGGAGGAAACCCAGACAGTCACGGGGAGAATGTGCAAACTCTACACAGTGACCTGAGGCCAGAATTGAACCAGGGTCCTTGGCTTTGCAAGGCAGCAGTGCTAATCACTGTCATCGTGCCACCCTGAGGGTATCATTTTTCAAGTGAGATGTTAAATGCCGCTCACCTGAAGGGGTAAAGCCCTGAAAGCTAGTGGCGTTTGCTACCAAATAAATCTGTTGGACTTTAACCTGGTGTTGAGACTTCTTACTGTGTTTACCCCAGTCCAACACTGGTATCTCCACATCAGTGTAAAAAGATCCCATGGCCCAATTGTGAAGAAGGGTAATTGTCCTCAGGATCCCAGTTAATACTTGTACCTCAAACAACATCAAAAACAGGTGATCTTCTCGTTATCACATTGCTGTTTGTGGGATCTTGCTGTGTGAAAATTGGCTGATGCATTTTCTACATCACAAGTTTTTTTATTCATTCATGGGACATGGGCGTCACTGGCTGGCCAGCATTTATTGCCCATCCCGAGTGATAAATGCGAGGAGGATCATGTGGAGCTTAAACATCAGTGTGGGTCAGTAGGGTTGAATGGCCTACTTCTGAGCCATAAATTGAGGGGGGTGCCAATTCACTGGTTTGTATCTTTCATTCGGATCTCAACTGGGAAACTGAACTGAGATGAATTTCACAGGAGGAGGAGAGACAGAGATCCACAACAGTCAGTTATCATTTTTTAACTTGGCGATACTTATTATAAAATGCTAAGACTGAAAAGTAAGAAATATGTTTAAAAGTACATTAAACAGAAAAGACTTTCATTTATAGAGCACTTTTCACAACCAGAGATCTCCAAGCACTTTACAACCAATGGAGTGTTTTTTGAAGCGTTGCTTGATTGGTACCACATCTACAAACATCCACGTCCTGCACCACCGACACTGAGTAGCAGCAGTGTGTACCATCTACAAGACACACCACAGCAATTCACAAAAGATCCCATGACCCACAACCTCTACCATCCAAAAGGACGAAGGGCAGCAGATACATGGGAACACAACCACCTGCAAGTTCCCCTCCAAGCCACTCACCGCCCTGACTTGGAAATATAATCGGCCGTTCCTTCACAGTCGCTGGGTCAAAATCCTGGAATTCCCTCCCTAACGGCATTGTGTTTCAACCCACAGCACAGGGACTGCAGTGATTCAAGGAGGCAACTCACCACCACCTTCTCAAGGGGCAACTAGGGATGGGCAATAAATGCTGGCCAGCCAGCAACACCCATGTCCCACTAATGATTAAAAACAAAATCACCTCAGCCAGAGACAAAGAACTCTAACTGTGAGGATTGACTGGAAAGGGTGTGTCTGTTTTCTGTGGAGAAAACAACACTGGAGGAGATGTGATAGAGGTTTTCAGATTCTGAGGTATACGGCAGAAACTTCTCTCTCTGAGCATCAAGAGAGAGGGCAGATTCAAAATAATTGTAGAAGTAGCAGTGATGGGAGGATTTTTCCCCCCCCCCCCAGAGGGTGTTTGGAGATTGGAAAAGAATTCCTAAGAGGTTGGTGGAGGCATCAATCGAGGTATTCGAAAGGGAATTGGATTGTTATCTAAAAAGAAAGAATGTGCAAGGGTAGAGGTATCAGGCAGGGGAGTGGGACTAGTTAGAATGCTCTTTGAGAGAGCCAGTGCTGTTTGAGGGACTGAATGGTCTCTTTCTGTACTGTAGATTCTGTAATTCTGTGATTCAACCACTCCATGTGGGAACGAGTTCCACATTCTCACCACTTTCTGGGTAAAGAAGTTTCTTCTGAATACCCGATTGGATTTTATTAGTGTGTGTAGACATAGGGGATAGTAAGAGACAAAGACATAACACAGTTGGATGTCATGTCCTGCTGTTTTAGTGGAGGGATTAACATAAATAAAATAAGTGGGTTTGTAAAATGATGGCTGGGGAAATGTGTTCAGTGTTTGTGTTGCAACAGCACCACCAGTAATTGTGAAGTTAAAGTTTCATGAGAATCTCTCCACACTCCTGCCAGAGAGTCAAAGCACTGTCTTTTCCTTAATATCTGGGTGTGCCTCAATCAGGAGGGGGCTCCGGGATTGAGTGACATTTCGAGCTGAGGGGACACGGGGCAGGGTGTTCAATTCTGTATGAAGGGATTAGGTAGAACCTTTGTCTGACATTTCTTGGTGAAATGAATTAGCCAGGTGAGTGCACAGCAGGAACCATTCCCAGCACTCATTCAAAAGGTCAACTATTTGGCAAGTTGGGAATCTCATTTAGATCCTATTTGGCAGTTTAACAAAGTAATTGCCAAACAAACTCCAACTGTGCCACATGATAGTTTAGCAAAAAGCTGTTTGAAAACTGTGCTGTACTGGGCTTAATTCAACAACAATTAGTATTTATGTAGCACCTTTAACATCATAAGACGTCCTAAAGAGCAACTTTTACAGATGCACCATAGAAAGCATCCTTTCCACTAGTAGAAAAAACTAGAACCAGAGGGCACAACCTCAGGCTAAAGGGATGATCCTCTAAAACAGAGATGAGGAGGAATTTCTTCAGCCAGAGAGTGGTGAATCTCTGGAACTCTTTGCCGCAGAAGGCTGTGGAGGCCCAGGTCATTGAGTATCATTAAGACAGAGGCAGATAGGTCCTTGATTAATAAGGGGATCAGGGGTTATGGGGAAAAGGCAGGAGAATGGGGGTGAGAAAAATATCAGCCATGATTGAATAGTGGAGCACACTCAATGAGCTGAGTGACCTAATTCTGCTCCTATGATTTATGGTCTATGGTCATTCCTGATGTGTCACAGCTTGGTCTGGATCCTGCTGTGATCAAGACCACAAGAAACTACAAAGGGCTGTGAACGAAGCCCAGTCCATCAAGCAAACCAGCCTCTCATCCATTGACTGTCTACACTTTGCTACCTCGGCAAAGCAGCCAGCAAAATCAAGGACCCCATGCACCCCGGACGTGCTCTCTTCCACCTCCTTCTGTCAGGAAAAAGATAAAAAAAAAATCTGAGGTCATGTACCAACTGATTCTTCCCTGCTGCCATCAGATTTTTGAATGGATCTACCTTATACTAAGCTGATGTTTCTCCACACCCTAGCTACAATTGGAACACTATATTCTGTACCCTTCCCTTCTCCCCTATGTACTCTCTGAACAATATTCTTTGTCGGTATAGTGCGCAAAAAGATACTTTTCACTGTATCTCATATGTGACAATAATAAATCAAATCAAAGATTATAAAAACAAAAATTGACACTGGGTTGATAATAGAGCCAATAACTAAAATCTTAGACAAGGAGGTTTGTTTAAGATGCATGTTAAATGAGGGAAGAGGGGTTATGAGTTGTGGGTAGACAATTCCAAAACTCAAGGCTTACTAAAGCTAAGGTGAAACTGGGGACATTCAAGGAGGCCAGAATTGGAGGATTGCAGAGACCTTGGGTGGTTGGAAAGGTTTAGAGACAGGGAGGGGAGGGGGTTCATGGACGAGGGTTTTTAAAACAAAACCAAGGAGCTGCTTCACTGGGACCCAGTGTAGGGTCAAGATGTGACATTGGTTTGGGAAGGCAATCATAGAATCCATGTGCTGACAGAGGCCATTCAGCCCTTGGAGCCTGCATCAATAACAATCCCACGCAGGCCCTATCCCTGTAACCCCACATATTTACCCTGCTAACCCCTCTGACACTAAAAGGCAATTTAGCATGGCCAATCCACCAAACCTGTATGTCATTTGGACTGTGGGAGGAAACTGGAGCACCCAGAGAAAACCCACACAGACATGGGGAGAATGTGCAAACACCACACAGATAGTATCCCAAGGTTGGTATCAAACCTGGGTCCCTGGTGCTGTGAGGCAGCAGTGCTAAGCACTGTGCCACCATGCCATCCTCATTCTCCCCAAAATCCTAGCCAACATCTGAAACTGATGATGTGCTCAGATCTATGCTGTGTCTGTGGGAGCTTGCTGTGCAGAAGTTGGCTATCAATTTTCCAACAATACAACAGTGACTACACTTCTGATTAATATGATTTGTTGCAAAGTACTTTTTTTTTAAGAAAAAAGTCATTCACATTGTTGTCGCATCCACTCAAAATCATAACATTTTCTGTATATAAGGATGCAGTCATCAGCTCCTGCTAGGTTCATCTTACCCATTGCCTTAACCCTCTTTCTGGACAGAATAGTTTTAAAACATAAGAACATAGGAACTAGGAGCAGGAGTCGGTCATCTGGCCCCTCGAGCCTGCTTTGCCATTCAATAAGATCATGGTTGATCTTTTTGTGGACTCAGCTCCACTTATCCGCCCGCTCACCATAACCCTTAATTCCTTCACTGTCCAAAAATTTATCTATCCTTGCCTTAAACAATGAGGTAGCCTCAACTGCTTCACTGGGCAGGGAATTCCACAGATTCCCAACCCTTTGCGTGAAGAAGTTCCCTCCTCAACTCAGTCCTAAACATTGCCCTAGTTCTGGTTTCATCCATCAGTGGAAACAACTATCTTATCTATTCTCTTCGTAATTTTAATCTTTCTATAAGTTCCCCTCCCCCATTCTTCCAAATTCCAATAAGTACAGCCCCAGTCCACTCTCCTCATAAGCCAACCCTCTCAACTCTGGAATCAACCTAGTGAATCTCCTCTGCACCCCCTCCAGTGCCAGTATCTCCTTTCTCAAGTACGGAGACCAAAACTGTACACAGTACTCCAGGTGTGGCCTCACCAGCACCTTATACAGCTGTAACATAACCTCGCTGTTTTTAAACTCCATCCCTCTGGCAATGAAGGACAAAATTCCATTTGCCTTCTTAATTACCTGCTGCAGCTGCAAACCAATAATACATCTGTAAAACTCCCAACTTGTAAAGTGTAGAAAAAACATCAGCTGTTCTCTGCAACAGTTTTCACACAAGGGGATGTGGTGAAAACCTGCTTACTTGTGACCCGTGTGTGCTGTGGTAGATTCACTCTGCTATATCTCTGGCTGCATTTAATTTCTGCTGTGTGACCTCCTGCACCATGCGCGAGTACCCAATAAAATAACGGTAAGTTGCGACCCACGAATCACTAACTGGGATTGATCAGAAATATCGCTGCCTCGAGATTACTCCCATCTCGACACTAACTTCCCACAGCATCACCGAGAGACTTTTCCATAAAGCTGGCAGTTTGTGACAAGTTATAGGGTTCTGGGCATGCTGTTAGGCTGATGTTGAAGGATGGAGCTCACCTTAACAAGTGGAACCTTGAGAAGCCTCCAAGAGCAGCCAGTAGCTTTTCACGGTGTGCTGCGTATTGACTGGAGAGATTGGCTAATGACAAATCAATTCTGCTGTCTTTGAATCTGAACTATCAAAGAGCAAAAAAAAAACACAATACTACAACTGCTTGGCACAAAGGCTTCATTTCATAGAATCCCTACAGTACAGAAGGAGGCAACTCAGCCCAAACCTGCACCAACCACAATCCCAACCAGGACCTATTCCCGTAACCCCAAGTATTTACCCTGCTAATCCCCTAACACTAGGGTCAATTTAACATGGTCAATCTAACCAGCACTGTGGGAGGAAACCAGAGCACCCGGAGGAAACCCATGCAGACACGGGAGAACCTACAGACTCCACACAGACGGTGACCTGAGGCTGGAATTGAACCAATGTCCCTGGCATTATGAAGCAAGAGTGCTAACCACTGTGCTGCCATGCCATCCCAGTCATTTTTGATGACAAAATGGGTGGCACAATGGCTAGCACTACTGCCTCACAGCATCAGGGACCTGGGTTCGGTTCCAGCCTCGGGTCAATGTCTGTGCGAAGTTTGCACGTTCTCTCCGTGTTTGCATGGGTTTCCTCCGGGTGCTCTGGTTTCCTCCCAGAGTCCAAAGATGTGGTCAGGTGGATTAGCTGTGCAACATTGCCCCATATTGTGCCAAGATGCGTGGGCTCGGGGGATTAATGGGGTAAATATGTGGGGTTATAAGGATAGGGCCTGGGCAAGATGCTCAGCCTGAGAGCTGAATGACCTCCTTCTGCACTGCAGAAATTCTATGAATCTATCCATGAATGTTTAGTTTCAAACAAGGCACTAAGGGTGAGCGAGTGTCCGATTTTGAGAGATCAATAATATTTTGGGTTTTTGGCAGATTGAGATGAAACAGGAGAGGAAAGTGCAATACCAGCCCCACAGATTTCCATCTGGTTGCTGCTCTCGGCCTGAGCTGGAAATGTGACCATAAGACTATAAGATAAGTGAGCAGAATTAGGCCATTCAGCCCACTGAGTCCGCTCTGCCATTCAATAATGGCTGATATGACTCATCTCCATTCTCCTGCCTTTTCCCTGTAATCCTTAATCCCCTATTCATCAAAAACCTATATCTGTCTTAAAGACACTCAATGACCTGGCCTCCACAGCCCTCTGTGGCAATGAGTGCCACAGATTCACCACTCCCTGGCTGAAGAAATCCCCCCTCATCTGTTTTAAACAATCGTCCCTTCACTCGGAGGTTGTAACCTCGAGTTCTAGTCTCTCACCACATTTAGGTACCATGTAAGGACTCTCTCTGAACAATTAAGTTTATTTATTAGTGTCACAAGTAGGCATACATTGACACTGCAATGAATTTACTGTGAAAATCCCCTAGTTGTCACACTCCAGCCCTGTTTGGGTACACTGAGGGAGAATTTAACACAGTCAATGCACCT
Organism: Carcharhinus amblyrhynchos; assembly: GCF_965287045.1. Taxonomy (NCBI): domain Eukaryota; kingdom Metazoa; phylum Chordata; class Chondrichthyes; order Carcharhiniformes; family Carcharhinidae; genus Carcharhinus; species Carcharhinus amblyrhynchos. The sequence goes on along the minus strand of NC_137354.1, from coordinate 4,930,903 downwards.
AACCAGCACGTCTTTGGATTGTGGGAAGAAACTGGAGCACCTGGAGGAAACCCATGCAGACATGGGGAGAACATGCAGTCTCCACACAGACAGTCACCTCAGGCCAGAATCAAACCTGGATTCCTGTCGCTGTGAGGCAGTAGCGCTAACCACTGTGCTACCAATCAATGCCATCTGACTTTGCAAGATGCTTTGTTAAGGACAATGTGTCACTGTTAGCCGCTCATTGATAGATATATCCTTTAAAATAACCACCTCACCCTTGATTTATTTTGCTGGTAACCTTACCTGCCTGGAAGTCCTCAATTACAACAGTGGTGCTTTTTACAGTGACTTGTTTTCCATAAAGTGCGCAGTATATAGTGTTAATCACCTGCTGGAAAAATCTGTACCATTCTATTTATGGATGTTAGAGGACAAAGTGTTGTTTGTATTGTAAACTTTTCTAGAAATCTCACAACAAGACAGAAAGCTTTAAAAATTCTGTACCTTACAATAGGTCAGAGACATGTCTGGGACAACACAAACTGTTGTGATCTAAATCCCGTTTTACTGAGATTTGTCAGTGTGACTGAATGGAACTGTTGTCCATTATCCACACCCGATTGTAGCATTGACGTTCCCCAGGTCATGGACTGGCCACAATACTAACTCCCCCGTGACTACAATAAAATCGTGTGGTTAAAAGAGGACTAGGATTGAGTTGCAATGAGGGAGGGGTTTGAGCATTAGGGAGAAATCAAAGTTCTGTGTCACATGAGAGGATCAGGAAGTGATGGAGCAGATATGGGCAGTATCTTATGGCCTCGTTCGGAAATTCCCACCCGAGATCAACAGGGAGTTCCTTTGTCGGACCCTCACCCACTCCGATTCCATGGCGATGAGGTGGTAGAATTCCGACCATTGGTTCTGAATATCCAGCGTGGTCAGGCATTGGTCTATCGGTAGTGTGCAAGGCAGGATCAGGACAAATGCCAGGCTTTGCTGCCAGCTTCTGAAAGGGTATGAGTAGAAGGGTTCTCAAGGGATGGCACAGTAGTTAGCACTGCTGCCTCACAGCACCAAGGAGCCAGGTTCAATTCCTGGCTTGGTCATCGTCCGTGTGGAGTTTGCACATTCTCCCTATGTCTACATGGGTTTCCTCCAGATGCTCTGGTTTCCTCCCACAGTCCAAAGATGTGCAGGTTAGGTGGATTGACCATGCTAAATTGCCCCTTAGTGTTTAAAGATGTCAAGGGTAGATGGATTAGCCATGATGAATGAGGGGGGGTTAAGGGCTAAGGCAGGGGAAAAGGTCTGGATAAGATACTATCTCTGTAAGAGAGTCAGTGCAGACTCAATGGGCTGAATGGCCTCTTCTGCATTGTAGGGATTCTATAAATCTAAGTGTGGCATCCCTCAGTACAGCATTGGAGTGTTGGCCTGGACCTTGAGGAGCAAATAGTCCTGGCAACTTCCCATTATTATTCCTGATAAGAACAATAGTGGAGCTGCCTTATGATGAAGGATCACACAGGGGGATATTTTAGGATTTACACCAGCAAGTTGTTTTCTCCAAATATAATTTTATTCTGAATGTATCAAGCTTGACATTTTCAAGTGTGAAGTTTTAGTCAGTCCTCTGTGTTATTGGAAACAGAAGTCATTGCAGCAAGATGCAAGGTTAGGTACTGAGACCTTGGCACAGTGGAAAGCACTTAAGAAAATGATACTGAATAAAAAGCTGGTTGGAACAGGAATTGAACTATTGTTGAATGATGGTTGATTGTATCCAGCGCAGTGGATGCTCCTTGGCTGATATGTTTGTTAAGTATATGTTGGGTGAAGTTTTCCCATCCTGCCTGCCACAGGAATGGTAGCAGGCAGGGTATGGACCACACAAGGTCCGTTGACCTCAGGTGGGATTTTCCAGCTTTGGTGAGTGCGGCAGGAAAATTCCAGCCAATTATATTGTTAAGATAGAGGTGAAGGGCACTGTTTAATTTAGAACTACAGCACTTGTAAGGAGAGACTGATTTGATTTATTGTTGTCACGTGTATTAGCATACAGTGAAAAGTATTGTTTCTTGTGCACTATACAAAGCATACCATTCATAGGGAAGGAAAGGAGAAGGTGCAGAATGTAGTGTTACAGTCATAGCTAGGGTATAGATAAAGATCAACTTGGTGCGAGGTAGGTCCATTCAAAAGTCTGACAGCAGCAGAGAAGAGAAATTGTTCAAGTAAGTTGGTACGTGACCTCAGACTTGTACCTTTTTCCCCTGGAGGAAGAAAGTGGAAGAGAATGTTGATGGCCAGTGAATATCATGGGGACTGGAGTACTTCCTCAGCCCCCCCAAAATTAAATTTAATAGTGCTCTTTAAGAATGTTCTCCTATATTGCAGTAGGCATTTTAAGGGATTATCACTTTAGTTTGTTTACTTGTTAGTTGCAGGTGTACTGGAAAGAGTTTAACAAGGGGTCAGTTGGGATACTAGGTCAGTAGGCAGATATGTATAATGCTGTGCTCTGTAAATAAACTATCAAGAAAATGATTTGCATCTGGTTTCATATCTCCCCATGTAGCTCGGAATCCATTTATCAATATCCACCCTCACTTCCTTATGCTGCTCATACAGCAACGGAGTTGTAGGTTCAAGCCCTGCTTTGGATCATGTGTGCAACTGTGCTGGTGGTGCTTGGAAAATAATTGGTTGTCAGACATGGTATTCTTGGACTCATGTTAAGCTGAGATCCCACTTCCATGTTCTGGTTGAGACTAAACAATTTATAGAGATTATGGAGTTAGATACAAGGTAGGAAAATGGACTTAATGTTCTAAGTAATAGGTCTTGAGGCAGAAATCCCTTTATTCACAAGCTCTAACAGAAGGCTAGCAGTCTACTTTGAGGTGTCAGAGGAACTGACACTGCTGGTTAAATACAAGGCAAAGACTCCTTGATATCCAACTGATGGGCCATAGTTAGGGAGTTATCACTCCAATAGGCCAATCTCAATGGGCTGATTGAAGCTAGTCATTAGATTAGCCATGACCTTATTAAATGGCAGAGCAGGCTCAAAGGTTGAATATTCCTACTCTTAATCCTTATGATATTAAGGTCTTATTTTAAGTTGTGAAGCGAGTTCTATTTCTCTCTAGTCAACATTTCTCTCACGATATCAGTCTGTTGTGGTGGTGTGAATGTGTTGAGATAATCTTGGTGTTTTCTTTTTACATTTGTTCAGATTGTTGCACCTGAGATAGAAAGGCCAGTGTTTCCTGCTGTCACCCATGGCTGGGATTCTCCAGTCCAGCTGCTGCAAATGGAGTTTTGGCTGAGCACCAAATTCTCCATTCTCACAGGCAGTGGTAGCAAGCTTGCAAGACTGGAGAATTCTGGCCAAAAGTTTGCCTGAATTACAATTTGTTATTGGCAGCAGCAAGTTGGTTTTCTCCTGAGAAAACTAGTTGTATTATTATCAGCAATATTATTTTTAAAAGGCAATGCTTTCAACAATTCAGAGCATAACAAATGTTGATGTGATGTCAATCTTAATTTGATCGTTCAATTTTTTTTTGAAACCTTTGCTCAGGATTTTCTGGCTCTTCCTGATCTTCTGGTCCTGTCAGAGGTGACTCCTTGTGGCAGAATGGGCAAGACATGCAAAACCCTGTTGACCTTGGCAGGACTGGAAAATCCTTCTAGTGACAAGCTGTTTCTATTGCTGGAATACACATTGCCAGGGTGGGGGACACAAGGGGAGAGGGGTGGAAAATTCCAGCTCTGTCAGCAATATCATTGCCATTTGTGACACTAAGCAAATAAAACACAAGAATTTAACTCTTGTTATTCCTTGTTTCAATGACTCTACAAATTGGGTGACCAAGATTTCCTGTTTCCTGGGCCCAAAACTCTGGAATTCTCTCCCTAAATCTCTTCACTTCCTTCGTGTGATTTCTTAAATCCTACATCTTTGTCCAAGGTTTTGCTCACCTCCGTGTCCAATTTCATTTGATCACATTCTTGTGAAGCACCTGGAGGACATTTTACTGTGTTAAAGGTGCCAGATGAATGCAAGTTGTGCTGAAATTTGACTGCTGCATGGCACTTACTGGGTCTCCAGGCACCTTTGTTTCTCTGTGCTACTGTTGAGTAGCAGTGGAGTGAAATCACCCAATTTTGTCCCTCATCTCCCCCTTTGCTCTAGATTGTCTTAATGTTCTCCCTCTAACAGAAGGAATCTAGTTTCAAAAAAAAACTCAGACCTCACAAGAGCCTACATTGAATGCCACACAGAAATACTGCTTTCTATCATTTTATAATATTGAAAATTGCTTTTCATTGAAAGCTCCTCAGTTATTGTACTGCATGTGCCCCGCATCACTTTCTGGTAGAACATTACAGATGTTGGCCAATGATAACCAGAGGTTTGCAAGCTTCTATTCCTAAAGTCATGTCTGTCAGCTCATGTGGACAATGGAGTGAATGAATTCATTCCATTGTTGACAGTTCTGAATGAGTCTGACTGCTTTGACCTGGATCTGTCACAAAAGCTGCCTGCTGTATTGTGGAAAAATGTGCGAGTGGGATTAGATGAGCGTTTGTGTGTGTGGGGGGGCGCTTATACAGAGCATAAACACCTTCACAACCTTGATGGGGGTCAAATGGCCTGCCTCGCTTCTGTACACACTGCAATGGAGGAGCACAGATTTTTCCAAGTATGCTGGCTCGTTTGACTGCGGCCAAGCTGAACACTCACCACACTGACATTTGTAGGGTCTGTGCATAACAGCCATAGCCGGGTCCGTCAATACTCTTCAAAATAAGTGAAGTGAGGTGTGGTGTTTTATTTTGCCACTCAATGCTGTACAAACTTTGAGCACTATTTTGATCATTCTGGTTTAAGAAACTGAATAGTCTATAGTCCCTGGCAGACCTATACTAGCACTAAATGCCCCTGAATTCCCAGTGCAACAGGTTCCTGGTGCTGAGTTTGAGGGAGATACAGAAGGTGGAAGTGAAATGGTTTCCACTGCCAATCAGAAGACAAATCCACTATGGATTGCTCAAACTTAATATGCACCTGATTCCAACCAGCTCAGATGGTGAAAGTCAGCAGAGGGATATAAATAGTCAGTGGGCAAGGGTCTGGCAGATGCAGTACAATGTTGGACAATGTGAGGTCATCCATTTTGGTAGGAATAACAGCAAAGTGGACTACTATTTAAATGGTAATAATTGTAGCATGCTGCTGTGCAGAGGGACCTGGGTGTTCTTGTGCAAAAATCAGAAGTTGGTTTGCAGGTAATTAATGCAAATGGAATTTTGTCCTTCATTGCTAGAGGCATGGAGTTTAAAAACAGGGAGGTTATGTTACAGCTGTACAAGGTGCTGGTGAGGCCACATCTGGAGTACTGTGTACAGTTTTGATCTCTTTAGTGATATGGCACTGGAGGGGGTGCAGAGGAGATTCACTAGGTTGACTTGAGGGTTGGCTTATGAGGACAGACTGAATAGACTGGGGCTGTACTCATTGGAATTCAGAAGAATGAGGGAAGATCTTATAGAAAGATTATGAAGGGATAGACAGATAGAATTGGGAAGTTGTTTCCACTGGCAGGTGAAACTTGAACTAGAGGATATGACCTCAAAATAAGGGGGAGCAGATTTAGGACTGAGTTGAGGAGGAACTTCACACAAAGGGTTGTGAATCTGTGGAATTCCCTACCCAGTGGAGCAGTTGAGGCTACCTCATTGAATGTTTAAGGCAAGGATAGATACATTTTTGAACAGTAAAGGAATTAAGGGTTATGGTGAGTGGATGGGTAAATGCAGCTGAGTCCACAAAAAGATCAGCCATGATCTTGTTGAATGGTGGAGCAGGCTCGAGGGGCCAGATGGACTACTCCTGCTCCTAGTTTGTGTTCTTATACAAAGCAGATAAGGTGGCATGCTGGCAGTGGTCAGCGCTGCTTTCATAGCACCAGGGTTTGATTCCCAGCTTGGGTCAATGTCTGTGGAGTTTGCATGTTCTCCCTGTGGTGTGGGTTTCTTCTGGGTGCTCTGGTTTCCTCCTGCAGTATGAAAGGCATGCTGGTTAGCATGCATTGGCTATGCTAAACACCCCCTCAGTTTACCCAAATAGGCACTGGAGTGTGGTGACTAGGGGGATTTTCACAGTAACTTCATTGCAGTGTTAATGCAAGCCTACTTGTGACTAAAATAAGTAAAGCTTACAAACATCTAACACATTATTCTTTCAACAGCACTCAACATGTTAAATGTGATTTTCCTAAAATGTGGAGATGCTGCATTGCACTGAGGTGGGCACAGTAAGACTCAACACCAAGTTAAGGTCAACAGGTTTATTTAGAATCACCAGCTTGGAGCACTGCCCCTTTGTCAGGTGAGTCAAGTGGGAACATCTGCTATTCCTAGAAGGAACTGGTAAACCATTAATCAGATGTTAATTAATGAGTTTATTCCAACCCAATTCACACCCTTTGAATGATGGTGTCCAGAACCAGGGGTCACAGCCTGAGGATTCAGGTTAGATTATTTAGGACCAAGGTGAGGAGACTTTTATTCATCCAAAGAGTGGTGAGCCTGTGGAATTCATTACCACAGGAAGTAGTTGATGTCAAAACATTGAACGTATTCTAGAGATGGCTGGATATTGCACTTGATTAAAGTGCAAACGGGATCAAAGTTATGGGGAGGAAGCAGGATTAGGCTTTTGAGTTAGATGCAGCCATGGTCATGATGAAGGTCAGCAGAGTTGAAGGGCTGAATGACCTCTTCCTACTCCTATCTTATGTTTCTATGAATGTGAAACTATGTTGCTGGCAGGGGATAGATCTCAGAGCTCCTGGGCACAAATCTTGTTGTGTCCCTCCCAGGGGTTTCCAACCATCATGGGAATTGTGCCTGTGATGGATAGGCCCAGAAAATCCCCACCACCATTGACCCAGCAAGTTATGACCTGGAACTTACTAGCTAGAAATGGGAATTCACTGAAAACTTAAGGAACTAGAGAAATATTTGGGGGAAATCAGAATCCTATAGTGCAGAAGGCAGCCATTTGGCCCACTGAGTCTGCAATCCCTAGGCCCTATCCCTGTAACCCCCACACATTTTACCACACTAATCCCTCCAACCTATGCATCCTGTGATACTGTGGGGCAATTTAGCAAGGCCAATGAACCTAACCCACACATCTTTGGACTGTGGGAGGAAACTGGAGCCCCCAGGGGGAAACCCTGACGTGGAGAATGTGCAAACTCCACAGACAGTGACCCAACCTGGGAATCAAGCCTGGGTCCCTGGCACCTTGAGGCAGCAGTGCTAACCACTGTGCCAAAGAGTGGGGGGATTTGGTTTAATTCTTTTGACCTGTTCTTTAAAGCAGCCAGCACAGAGTGGGCTTATGGACTCCTTTGCTATTCCATTGTATGATTTTAAGACAAAAATCTTCAGTCAGGCCTTTTTGCTTTCTATCTCTTCCCCATGCTCCACACACCCTCCTCCCATCCCCAAATCCTGATCAACAGCAGATTCCAGTTGTCTTTGTGAAGCATTGTGGGGGAGGGGATATTTTCCCCATTGGAGAAAAAATGGTTGTAAATGGAATGTGTGGCAGATTGGGAGAAGGATTCCTCTGGGTGAGCAAAAACCCAAATGATTTCCCACTATTACCTCTGTTACACCCAGATTCCCCAAATTCCCCAAAGTGTTTCACATTAACAGCCAGAAATGAAATCCCCACCTTCACTTTCCCGAAGGAGACTGGAGAAAGGACAATCTGAATCCAGTGACAGCACAGGCTGTGAGCTGCAGGTTGTGATTAGTTCGGCAGACTCTTATACTGTAATGTGACAACTCCACACATCTCACTCCACCTGCTCTCCAAGCAAAGGAAAGGCTGCTGAGACAAGCAGCAAACTTTGCAGTGATGTGCACCTGTCCAGGGCTTGTGATAAATTCTGACAGCAACTTAAGGGAAAAGTACAATTTCTGATCCATCCCTGTTGTATGTGGGCAGCATAGTGGTTAGCATTGCTGCCTTAGCACCAGGGTTTTATTCCCTAGGTCAGTGTGGAGTTTGCACATTCTCCCCATGTCTGCATGGGTTTCCACCAGGAGCACTGGTTTCCTTCTGCAATCTGAAAGTAGTGCCAGTTAGGTGCATTGGTCATGTTAATTCTCTAGTGTACCCATATAGGCACTGGAATGTGGTGACTAGGGGATTTTCACAGTAAAATCATTGCAATGTTAATTTAAGCTTACTTGTGACTAATAAATCTAACTTTAGCATCTGAGCCCCTGTGGGATGAAATTGCTCTTTATGGGCACATGTTGCAATCTAGGGCTGGCATGGGAGGGGCAAAAGAGCTGGAAGCACATTTAAGATTGGTCAACAAAAATGTATTCTTAGATTCAGATGTTAAGTTTATATTCCCCTGCAATTCAGTTAATTTTAACCAGCCCTTTAATCATCTATAACCATCTCAAACAACCCAGCACTCCCTGCCTAACTGCAGCTATCATAAGCTGACAAATGGAATCTGAGGGATTGTTCCAGGAATAGTAGGAAGGGAGAGGGGGGGGGGCAGTCACTTCACTGCCCACCTTCCTCACCCAGGGAAGGTCACTGAAACACCAGTAAGAATGTTAAAATGAAAAGACCCTCATACCTTAACAAAATGCATGACATGCAATTAGAATCATAGAATTGCAATAGTGCAGCATAAGGCCAGTCTATCAAGTCTGCACTGACCACAATCCCATCCAGGCCCTATTCCCATAACCCCACATATTTACCCTGCTAATCCCTTGACAAAAGGGCAATTTAGCATGATTAACCTACCTAACCCACATTTTTGCACTGTGGGAGGAAACCCCACAGACACAGGGAAGAAACACAAGAGGTCCTTCTGAGGAAAGCTTCAAAACTTTTCCCAATTTATCAAAATGTTTAAAAAACATTGCTACAACTGTTGAGTCTCCCCAAGTTGCACATACATGCATAAAACACTATTGTCCATAGAAAACTACCCAGCCTTCAGGAGAATAGTGACCACAACACCACACAACCCTGCCACAGCAACCTCTGCAAGACAGGCCTGATCAACATGGATATCATCATCTCACATGAGAACACCATCCACCAGGTAGAGTACATACTCTTACAACTCAATATTGTCTACCTGATAAACTGCAGGAAAGGATGCTCTCAGGCATGGTACATTGGGGAGACCATGTAGATACTACAATAGATGAACAAACACCACTCAAAAGCATTACCTTCCTGTTAGGGAATACTTCAGCATGCAGCCTGATCTTCAGGTAAGCATTCTCCAAGGCAGCCCTCAAATACGCTGAGCAGAAACTGATAGCCAAATGTCACACGCAAGGATAGCCTCAACCAGGATCTTGCATTCACATCAGAACTTGCCTGGGCTTGCAAAATCTCACTAATTGTCCTGTCTGGAGACCATACACATCTCTAACTTGTGCTTAATCCTCTCTCCACTCACTATCTGTGCATTTAAGACTTGATTAAATGTAAAAACTCAAATTTCAACCATTATCTTGTAAATAGAGTTTGTGTCTTTATATGCCTTGTTTGTGAACATAGCCCCTCACTCACCTGATGAGGGAACAGTGCTCCAAAAGCTTCTACTACCAAACATAAGAAATAGGAGCAGGAGTAGGCCATCTGGCCCTTCGAGCCTGCCCCGCCATTCAATAAGACCATAGCTGATCTAAACCTGTTAACTTTTAACCTGATGTTACAAAATTTCTTACTCCTCTCCAAATTCCCAGCCATGGTTTCTTATTTATAGTGAATCAGCTGACTATTACATTTCTCTGTGATTGGTTCCATGGTTTACTGGGTCAGCTGACCCTTACACCTTGTTCCCATTGATCACATTACAACCAATACAAAATTGTCACCGGTTACACGCTAACACAAACTCCATACAGATGGTGACTCGAATTGAACGTGGGTCGCGGGTGCTGTGAGGTAGCAGTGCTGACCGGTGTGCCACTGTTTATTGTAAGAAGTCTCAACACCAGGTTAAAGTCCAAGAGGTTTATTTGGTAGCACGAGCCAGTAGCTTTCGGAGCGCTGCCCCTTCATCAGGTGAGTGGGATTTCTGTTCACAAACAGGACATATAAAGTCACAAACTCAATTTACAAAATAATGGTTGGAATGCGAGTCTTTACAGGTAAGCTCCAATTACAAAGCAGTTGTTGTGATTATGAACATTTATTTTATCTGACGATAATCATAAACACGCCATAGCAGGGCACTTCTTTCTATGTTTATCTCATTTTTGTGAGTGACTTATCCCGGCAAAACTCCTGGGGTTATTCTTCATCCTCAGTACATGCAAATATAAAGCATAGCAAAATGCCAAGCCTTTAAATCCCTCCATGGGATAGAACCCATGTGCTTGTTTACATAGCATTTTACCCCTCATATCAGGCCATTCAGCCCACCATATCTGTGTTGGTGTTTATGTCCCACATGAACTTCCACCTATCTCCATCTCTCCTTATCGCCACACCCTACAATCCCTTTAGTCCTTACACACTTCATCAAGCTTCCCTTCGAATATGTTTAGACCATTCACCTTAGCTACTTCCTGTGATAGCCAGTTCCCACATTCTCACCACGTACAATGTTCTTCCTGAATTCCCAATTGGATTTATTAGCGATTACCTGTTTGACCTCTCTTTTTCTGCTTCGGAATCCACCACGATTGCAAAGCATCTTCTCAATGTCGACATTTGGGTCCCTCCGCCTTGATTTTGAGTACAGTTATCATGTCACTTCTCAGCTTCCTGTCCTGTAGAGAACAGAGCCCAAGTCATGGGTTCAAGTCTCAGGCTGGAAGGTATTGCTTGAGGGGAGAGAAATCAGAAGAGTTCCAGGCCTCCACCACCCTCTGTTTGAAGAAATGTTTCCTGATGTCATCCTTGACTGGATGAGCTCTCAATTTTAAGATTGTTCCGCCTTTATTTTGGACTGTCATAATCTGAGTTTCTGTCCAGGTCCAGTGTGTATATTTGATTTGATTTATTATTGTCACATGTATTGGGATAAAGTGAAAAGTATTGTTTTTTGCGCCCTATACAGACTCAGCATACCGTTCACAGAGTGCATAGGAGAGAAGGAATGGTGCAGAATGTAATATTACAGTCATAGCTAGGATGTAGAGAAAGATCAGCTTAATATAAGGTAGGTTGATGGCAGCAGGGAAGAAGCTGTTCTTGAGTTGGTTGGGCAGCACGGTATCACAGCGCCAGAGACCCGGGTTTGATTCCCCACTTGGGTCGTTCTTTGCGTAGACTCTGCATGCTCTCCCATGTCTGTGTAAGGTCTTCTCTGCGTTCTCCCATTGTCTGAAAGATGTGCGGATTAGGTGCGTTGGCTGTGCTAAATTCTCCCTCAGTGTACCCGAACAGGCGCCGGAGTGTGACAACTAGGGGATTTTCTCAGTAACTTCATTGCAGTTAATGTAAGCCTATTTGTGACACTAACAAATAAATTTTACACAACTTTTATCTTTATCTTGATGGATGAAGTTGGAAGGGATTAAGTCCGGAGAGCGTAGGGTCTTTGATTATGCTGGCTGCTTTGCCAAGGCAGCGGGAAGCGTAGACAGAGTCAACGGATGGGAGGCTGGTTTGCGTGTTGGATTGGGCTACATTCACGACCCTTTGTAGTTCCTTGTAGTCTTGGTCCGAGCAGGAGCCATACCGAGCTGTGATGCATCCAGAAAGAATTCTTTTTGATTGTATATGCATGTTTGAGGGAGTTCCATTGTGGGGGGTCAGGATGGAGGGGGTAGAACAGCAGTTTCTTGTTGAATGCTTCAGGTTGTGTCATTAACACTCAGCCAGCTCCATGTTGCCTGGCGACATTCTCGTAAATGAATTCCTGACGGTGTTGCTGTTTAATGGAGGGTTATTGATATATCATCTGCAATTGATTGCTGGAAAATTCTATGTCTGACATATATCTCGAGTTTTAGTGCACTTTTATTGATATCACAAGGCACTAAAACCCACTCAGAATCGGATCCAGGCTGTGTGGCAGCTTGATAATGCAGTCCACTGTTACCCAGTGAAAATAAATCGACAAGCACAAAGCACAGTAGCCAAGGCACACAACAGATTCAGAAGTTAGGTAACGCTTGTCTGTCACACCCCACCAATTACCCTTCAACACCTTTAAAAAAAACCTGAAAGTGGCCAGCCAAGGTTAACTAGGCTGATTCCTGGGACAGCACATCTGTCATATGAGGAGAGACTAAATCAGTTAGGATTATATTCACTGGGGTTTAGAAGAGTGAGAGGGGACCTCATAGAAACTTATAAAATTCTAAGAGGTTAGATTCAGAAAGGATGTTCCTGATAGTGGAGAGTCCACAACTGGGAGTCATAGTTTGAAAATAAGGGGTAAACCTTTAGAGCAGCACGGTGGTTAGCACTGCTGCCACACAGCGTCAGGGACCCAGGTTCAATTCCCAGCTTGGGTCACTGCCTGTGTGGAGTCTGCACATTCTCCCCGTGTCTGCATGGGTTTCCTCCGGGTGCTCCCACAGTCCAAAAGATGTGCTGGTTAGGTGCATTGGCATGCTAAATTCTCCCTTGGTGTATCTGAACAGGCGCCTGAGAGTGGTGATGAGGGGATTTTCACAGTAACTTCATTGCACTGTTAATGTAAGCCTACTTGTGACTAAGACACAAATTTTAACCTTTTAGAGCTGAGGTGAGGAGAAATTTCTTCACCCAGAGGGTGGTGAATGTGTGGAATTCACTCCCACAGAAAGTCATTGAGGCCAAAACGTTGTGTGACTTCAAGAAGAAATTAGATATAGCTTTGGTTTTATTTATGATCTAATTTATTATTGTCAATGTATTAACATACAGTGAAAAGTATTGTTTCTTGTGCACTTTACAGATAAAGCATACCGTTCATAGAGAAGGAAAGGAGAGAGTGCAGAATATAGTGTTATGGTCATAGCTAGGCTCAAGGGCTAAAAGGATCAAGCGACTTGGGGGAAGGGGGGATCAGGATATTGAATTCAATGTTCAGCCGTGATCAAAATGAATGGCAGAGAACGCTCGAAGGACTGAATGGCCTCCTCCTGCTTCTGGTTTTGATGTTTTTATGACAAAGGAAGAAAGTGGAAAAAGAATCTATCATAGTCTACTTTTCACAGCTTGACATAGTAGTGATTTCGGACAGAAAGAAATTCTGGTGTAAGTAGGGCGGCGCAGTGGCACAGTGGTTAGCTTTGCTGCCTCACAGTGTCAGGGATGTGGGTTCGATTCCTGGCTTGGGTCACTGTCTGTGAGGGGTCTGCATTTTCTCCCCGTGTCTGTGTGGGCTTCCTCCTGGTGCTCTGGTTTCTTCCAACAGTCTGAAGGATGTGTGGGTTAGGTTGATTGGTCATGCTAAATTGCAGCTTAGTGTTGGGGGATTGGAGGGGTAAGTATGTGGGGTTATGGAAACAGGACCGGGGTGGGATTGTGGTCGGTGCAGTTTCGATGGGGCAAATGGCCTCCTGCTGTATTATAGGGATTCTAAATCCAGAATCAAGTCTGATCTGCTTCCAGAGTGAGGTTCTGGAGTTGTGCTGTACTCTGAGTGCAGGTTAACTTGAGAACTAATGTGAAGCAAAAAGGCTCTTCATAGGAGCCCTATGGTAGTGGATTCTGACTCCCTGCGAGACTCCAGTGTTGACCGTACACCTGTTTAACTCTCCACCCGACTTTAATTTCAATTATTCAAACACCAACTCACTTAACCTATTTTACATTGTTGTACAGAATCTACCTCACGGCGTTGCTGTCAGTATAGAGGCAATTTGGGTTTAGCTGAATAAATCATAACGAAATACAGATACGTGTTTTACAAATCAATGCAATCTTAATTGATGAACAATCCTCATCTGGCAACAAAACGGTGGCACAGTGGTTAGCACAGCCGCCTCACAGTGACAGGGACCCAGATCCAATTCCCAGCTTGGGGCACTGTCGATGTGGAGTTTGCGCATTCTCCCTATGTCTGCGTGGGTTTCCTCCGAGCGCTCCGGTTTCCTCCCACACTCCAAAGGTGTGCGGGTTTGGTAGATCAGCTGTGCTAAATTGCCCCTTAGTGTCAGGGGAGTTAGCAGGGTAAATAAGTGGTGGTGTGGGGACAGGGCCTGGGTGGGATCTTGGTGCAGACTTGATGGGCCAAATGGCCTCCTTCTGCACTGTCGGGATTCTATGAAGACACGTGACAATGACCACAGCATTGAGAGGGGCATTTTGCTACGAGGATACTTCAAAAGATAGTGGGATGATGACTAACTACTGCCTTCCAGGAGGATTTGCCACAGCTCCCCGTTTAAACTGAGAACATGCTCTCTCTCTCTCTGTACCTTTTTATCATCTTGCTGTGTGTGACACTCAGCATCTCCACAGCATTTATTATTCCTTTGCTGTGGCCACGATCTTCCTGCAGACATAATTAGTTGCTGTGTTTGCTGTCAGACCAGCAGTCACTCCATTTCAAAAGCAAATCATTGCTTGTAAATAATAAATAATTCAGTAAAGGGCCTCAGGAGAAACTTCCATAGCCAGAGAGTTGCCAGAGTGTGGGACTCACTGTGACGGGAGGTGGAACAGCATGGAGGAAGGGGGAGCTGGGCAGTCACGGGAGGGAGGAAGAAGGATATGGTGGTCAGTATTATTTCTGCCCCTGTGGGCTCAGAGTGTGTAAAGAACCACAAGGTAGGTTTGGTCACTTGGATGGTAGGTGCTGTTTATTAAGGGTGTGCACTCATTCACAGTCATATCTAGACTGCCCAACTGGGTCCCACATTGGGCGGGGCTAATTGCCCAATGACCCATATTCTTAAAGGGGCAGTCTGAATCCCAAAACCCCATCATACTATAGGGTGGAATTCTCCGGCTGCGCTGGTATAAAAACTGGAAATTCTCACCCGACCATTAATGGAATTTCATGTTCTTCGCAACCCACCCAGTGACGGGCGGGTAGGAGAATTCCAGCCATTATTTACATGCATCACACCAGGGTGATTGGGAGTGGCGTAAATGACAATAAAGATTATCTGGGGTGAGTGACTTAAAGTTTATTTATTAGTGTCACGAGTAGGCTGAGACTAACACTGCCATGAAGTTACTGTGAAAATCTCCTAGTTCGCCACACTCCTGTGCCTGTTCAGGTACACTGAGGGAGAATATAGCATAGCCAATCCACCGAACCAGCACGTGCTTTGGACTGTTGGAGGAAACCCGAGCACCCGGAGGAAATCCACGCAGACACGGGGGTTTGATGTTTTAAGCTTCTTCTGTGATTTTTTTTAAAATTTGGATGCAGTTTTTGTTTAAGAAGCTGTCTTTCATTTATTCCCTTACTTTGTTGATTTAGTTTGTTAGGTCAACAAAAGATAATAGAAACAGGAACTGTAGTTGTTGGCTGGGGGAACGCATGTCCGTGATGTGTCTCTCTCCAAATAAATGCTTTGAAAAATGTGTAAAGATTGGTTCCAGTTCTATCCTGGCTTTCTGGAACAGAACATTCAGGACTTTGTAACAAACGTCACAGCCAATTAAGTATTTTGGAAAAAAAACCCAAAAATGCTGGAAAATCTCAGCAGGTCTGACAGCCTGTGTGGGAAGAGAGTAGAGCTGTCGTTTCGAGTCTACATGACTCTTTGTCAGAGCTTTGGAAGTGTAGTCACTGTTGTAACGCAGGAAACCTGGCAGCCAACCTGGACACAGCAAGCTCCCACATACAACAACGTGACTGGATAATTTATGTCAAGCATGGGATTGAGGGGCAAATGTTGGCCAAGACACATAGACTCATAGAATCTTAGGAGAATGGGAGAGCTCCCCATAATCTTTTCTGATTTTGATTGGATTTGATTTATTATTGTCACATCTATTAGAATACAGTTAGAAATATTGTTTCTTGTGCACTATAGACAAAGCATGCCGTTCATAAAGAAGGAAATGAGAGAAGGCAGAATGTAGTGTTACAGTCGTAGCTAGAGTATAGAGAAAGATCAACTTAATGCAAGGTAGGTCCATTCAAAAGTGTGACAGCAGCAGGGAAGAAGCACTTCTTGAGTCCATTGGTACATGACCTCAGACATTTGTATCTTTCCCCTCGTAAAAAGGTGGGAGTGAGAATGTCTGGGGTGCGTGGGGTCCTTAATTAGGCTAGCTGCTTTGATGCGGCAGTGGGAAGTGCAGACAGAGTCAGTGGATGAGAGGCTGGTTTGCGTGTTGGATTGGGCTACGTTCACGACCTTTTGTAGTTACTAGTGGTTTTGGGCAGAGTAGGAACCATACCAAACTGTGATACAACCGGAAAGAATGCTTTCTGTGGTGCATCTGTAAATGTTGGTGAGAATCTTAGCTGACATGCCGAATTTCCTTAGTCTTCTGAGAAAATAGAGGCGTTGGTGGACTTTCTTAACTATAGTGTTTCTAAACCCCCTGAGATGGGAGACACTGGGGCTTAATGCCTGAATTGGAGTGTAGCATTCCCTCAGTACTGCATCGACAGGTAGAGAGGGTGGGGCAGAGGAGGGCAGAGGGGCTCAGCCTGGATTTTATGCTCCTGCCTCTGGGGTGGGACTTGACCCACCCTCCCCAACCTTCTGACTCAGAGGCAGGAGAGTTACCCATTGGGTACGACTGGCCTCAAGAAGCCAATCCTAGTTAGATGGGTGCAAGGAAAGCAATGATTGGCAGGTACTTATTAATTTTGTCTCAATGACCAATGCCATCAGCTAATGTGGTCACAATGCTTTAAACTCTAAAGGACACAAACACAGAGGAGGAGACACCACACCCCAGGACAAACCGTGCTTACTCTGGCATCTTGAACGATCATATTACTCTGCTGTAGACATTGTGCACTCAAACGAACAGGCAGGAGAAAGAATTTTTATTGAAATGTGTAATAACCATGGAGATTAGTCAGGACTTTTGTCATTCAGCAATGAGTTCAAATCATTGAACCATTTTCTCCCTGAAGTTGTCACTTGATACACAGAGCTCACTGATATTAACTTAATATTTGGCAGTAATTTTGCATTCAGATTGTCAAATAATGTAGAGTGAGACCACATGTCCAACACATTGGGACATTCATTTTGATAAAAGCAGTGGTGTTTGTCATTATGAGAGATTGGAATCTTTTTTTTGGAGCAAAGGCAATCCTAAGGAAACATTTGTTGACACAAAATATTAATTTCACCCACATTTGTGTTAAGCTCTTAGCTCACACAAAACTAGTTTAGTGAAAAATGGCAGTAAGGTTAATGTAAACAATAGCTGTGTGCTTTTAATTCATTTCCTTACCAAATGGTTATTTGACTTACATTGAAAATAATTTAGAAAGCTAATGTTTGTGAAAGATAGTGCCAGCAATCTTGCCCTTCCCGTAGACTTAACCCCTTCATAGCCGCATAGCTCTAGGGTTTTCTTGCATGTCCAATAACAAGGTCTGTTGGCTTTCAGCTGTTGTTCAGTGTTTTGCCTGTACTGATATATCAGACCCTGTGTTAAAGGTTGGGACCTGCTCATTTGGAGATTCAGGATACCAACTGTTCTTTATGTGTAGCTCTACAATTCATTTACACAGGCACAACGTAGGAACATAAGAAGTAGGAGCAGAAGTAGGTAATTCACTTCTTTGAGCCTGCTCTGCCATTCAATCAATGGCTGATCTTTCCCTGGTCTCAAATCCACCTCTTTACCTGTTCCTCATATCCCTTTGACCCATTTTTTTAAAATCAGCAATATATCTATTTCCATCTTGAAACTGCTCAACGATTCAGACTCCACTGTGTATGGGGCAGCGAGTTCCACAGATTCACCACCCTCTGCGAGAAGAGATTCCTCCTCATTTCAGTCTTAAATCTACCACCTCTTAACCTATACCTGTGACCTTTTGTTCTAGATTGGCCCATAAGAGGAAACATTTGGTCTACTCTATAAATCCCTTTCAGAATTTTATATTTTTATGTTTTATCAGATTCCCTCTTATCCTTCTAAACTCCTGCGAGTCCCAGATTCCTTCCTGGACCTTTCATCTTCCTAGTTTCAGCTTCACATCTGCGCTGGTGAAATTTCTGGCATAATGCCTCACACTTTGTATCTCTCCCCCCTAACCACCTCTGCCTTTTGAAAACACAGACTTGCATTTATACCTTGGGATGTCCCAAAGTACATTATGGTTTACAACGTCTGTCTAACATGTAGTCAGTGTTAGCATATAGGAAACATTATATATTCCCCCTTGTTCAAAAGCCTTCATATTGGCTGTTTCCACACTCAGCAACATGTTCCATTTATATAAACATCCTTGCCCTAGTAAAACATCCAAGGACACTTCTGGTTAGTACTGCTGCCTCACATTGCCAGGGAGCTGGGTTCAATTCCAGCCTTGTTTGACTGTGTGGAGTCTGCATGTTCTCCCCGTGTCTGCATGGGTTTCCTCCACATTCCAAAGATGTGCAGATTAGGTGGATTGGCCATGGTAAATTACGCCTTAGTGTCCAAAGATGTGCAGGTTAGGGGATTAGGCATGGCAAATGTGTGGGTTTATGGGGATAGGGTGGGCAAAAAGGCCTGGGTCAGATGCTCTGTCCCAGTCTGTGCAGATTTGACGGGCCAAATGGCCTCTTCTGCACTGTAGGGATTCTATGATTCTAGGTTTATCCGACCAAACTTTGAACCAACACACAAATTAGGGTTAGGAGTAGGCCATTCGGCCCCTTGAGCTTTTCCCACCATTCAATAAGATCACGGCTGATTTGTTTGTGGCCTCAATTCCACCTTCCCCTTCTCCCCCCGATGACCTTTGACTTCCTTATTAGTTAAGACAAATAGGCCATGTACGGAGATATTGGGGTAGGTTTCAGGAACATCTTAAAGGAGTAATAATGTGGGAGGGTGCAGAGATGCTTGGGGAGGGAATTGCAGAGTTTAGAACCTGCGGCAGCTGATGGGGAGGTGGGGGGAGCTGCGGGGAAATTAAAATCCAGGGTAAACGAGAGGCAGGGATTGGAAGAGTGCAGAGATTTTGCTGAGTTGTGGACTGCAGGAGGTTACAGCAGTAGGAGGGAGGAAGCCACAGAGGGATTTGAACACAAGGAGGGGATTTTTAACTTTGAGACATTGCCAGACTATTAGCTGACGTAAGTCAACAATGGGGGGGCGGGGGGTGGAGGTGGCAGTTGATAGGTGAATAGGACTTGGTGCGTGTCATGATATGGAAAACAATGATGAAGGATACAGAGTTTGGAGGATGGGTGATCGGGGAGGAGAGTATTGGAGGTCTCCAGCCTAGACAACACAATAGCATGGGTGAGTGAGGATTGCAGCAACAGATGACCTTGAATGAAGAAAACCTTCACTGCTTTCTATTCATCTATTGGAATATGCTCGATGTTTGTGCCTAGGGAATCCTCTGAAAGTTCCGTTTGGACTTTCGTTCCCAAGTGCAGGGTTATTAATTGGATTTGCTGATTTCTATTACCTGCTGCTGAGCATCTGCACAGTCTGTGAGTGAAGGAAGTGTAGTGTTTGTGCTCTGGCTTATGGTAGCGACAAAGGTGTTAACTATTACATATTGAACGTACATCACAGCTTGACGTGTCCATATGGAGGCAGGTAATGAGGGACTCTGAGCGTGCTGATCTAGGAATAGTCAATTGTTCTCAATCATCTGCATAACGGATCTCCATTAGAATCAGGTTATACTGTCAATCGAGGCATTAATTCAATATTAAATATCTTTTCCATTCAATATGATGTTCTGAGGTTTGATTTGATTTATTATTGTCACATATATTAAACCAGTGAAAAGCATTGTTTCTTGCATGCTATACAGACAAAGCATACCGTTCATAGAGAAGGAAATGAGAGAGTGCAGAATGTAGTGTTATAGTCATAGCTAGGGCGTGAGGAAAGATCAACTTAATGCAAGGTAGGTTCATTCAAAAGTGTGACAGCAGCAGGGAAGAAGCTGTTCCTGAGTCAGTTGGTTTGTGACGTCAGACTTTTGTTTCTTTTTCCCGACGGAAGAAGGTGGAAGAGAGAATGTCCAGGGTGCGTGGGGTCCTTAATTGTGCTGGTTGTTTTGCCGAGGCAGCGGGAAGTGTAGACAGAGTCAATGGATGGGAGGGAGGTTGGTTTGCGTGATGGATTGGGCTACATTCACGATCTTTTTGTAGTTCCTTGTGGTTTTGGGCAGAGCAGGCATTATGGAGAATGTACTTCATTTGCAAACTGGCCTCCTTCCCACGCGTCAGTGTTTTTTTCTTAGTGAAGGCCATTGAAGACGATAGATGCCTGTAAGGAGGCAGCATGGTACTGGAGACATGCTGGTCTACATTGTCCAGCTCTGGACTCCCACTGATGTACATATTGGGGAATTACTCAACATTTCCAAAGCTTTGGTCGTTTGCGAGAGAAAGTAAAGTTACTTAAAGTAAGTAACTTAAAATTTATTTATTAGTCACAGTTAAGGCTTACATTAACATTGCAGTGAAGTTATTGTGAAATTCCCCTAGTCGCCATACTCCGGCGCCTGTTCGGGTCAATGCAGCCCGACATGCACGTCTTTCAGACTGTTGGATGAAACCAGAGCACCCGGAGCAAAACCCATGCAGACCTGGGGAGAATGTGCAAACTCCACACAGCCAGTGACCCAAGATGGGAATTGAACTCGGGTCCCTGGTGCTGTAAGGCAGTAGTGCTAACCACTGTGCTACCATGGCCTCCATTCGCCTCCCCCCCCCACCCCCGTCAGAAAGAAAAACCATGTTGTATGTTAATTATGATATAATGTACCCGAGTTCCAAAGGAAACATCTGCTGCAGATTGGAGCTCTGCAATAAGGGTCCCTGGGGGAGATGGAGTGAAGGTACCGGCCAACCATGATCTAACGGAATGGGGGGACAAGCTAAAGAATGGTCCATTCCTTTTTCCTTGACCAGGAGAATAACAGGTGGCTTGAGGTGTGCTTGACCACAGCAACCCAGCTGATAGATTGAGCAGTCAGAATGGTTCACCACGCGTCATTGTCTCTCAGAGTCGGGGGACTAGCAGGGTAAATACATGAGGTCAGGGGATAGGGCCTGGATGGGATTGGGGTTGGTGCAGACCCAGTGGACCGAGTGGCCGCCTTCTGCACTGTAGGATTCTATGATTCTATGATATGAATTGACGACGGGCCAGGAGTTTATGCGTTGAGTCCTATTTGAAGCATTTTCTTGGTGGGATGGATAATTTGGGTTGCTGAGCTTCCTCCCATTGTCTCCTGCAACTTTGTTGGAAAGTTACCAAAACATCTGGTGAAACGATAGACAGTTTCAGTGGATCTTTTGTAGAGTTAGAAGAAAATTTACTCCCTTGAATGGAATAGAACAGTGACTTCAAAGCATCAATTTTAGTTAATACATGGGTCAAGGACAAGAAATTGGATACAAGCTCAGGGAAGATTAATGTTAGGAACATTCGCTGTTGTAGAAAGTGGTTAATTTTTGGTAAAGTCTTGTGGGAAAGCCTGTAGGAGCAAGCAAATCCTCATGCATCTGGAGTCAGCCACGATGGTGACAGAACTGGCCACTGTTGCTACCTAGGTAGCATCTACTGTGTCTTTAACTGTACAAAACATGGTTTTCATCAGGAAAAACTGTGCCACCATGCCATCCTGTGGGTGTGGGTGTCACTGGCAAGGCCAACATTTGTAGCTCACTGAGACACACATTAAGCGATATTTGGACAGATAACCAAGAAGTTTGAGGAAAGAATTTTAATGAGAGAGGGGCAGGCAAAGGTTTAGGGAAGGAATGGTAGCCATTAGGGCCCAGGCAGCTGGACCCGTGGCCACCAATGGTAGAGTGATTGGGGATAGGAAGAGGTCAGAGGTTAAATGCAGAGATCTCAGGAAGTTATAGGCTTGCAGAACGTTCTGGAGGTAGGCAGAAGAGGAGTGAGGTCATATAGAGATTCAAAAATGAGGATGAAAATTTGAGATGTCGCTGGACTTGATCAGCTGAGATTTAGGGGAATGGGCTGACTTGGTGTAAGTTAAGGCAATGGAAGCAAAGTTTCCGGATGAACTGAAGTTCATGCAGGATGGATGGTTGGAAGTTAGCCAGGAGAGTTTTTTTCATTCTTTTCTGGGTACATGGGTGTCGCTGGCTGGCCAGCATTTATTGCCCATCCCTAGTTGCCCTTGAACTGAATGGCTTGCTGGGCCATTTCAAGGGCAGTTGAGAGTCAACTACATTGCTGTGTTTCTGGAGTTACGTGTAGACCAGAGCAGGGAAGGGCTGCAGATTTCCTTCCCTAAAGGGAATAATCCAATCACTGACACTGGTTTCATGGCCATCAGTAGATTCTAATTCCAGATAGCTGACACAGTGGTCATCACTGCTGCCTCACAGTGCCAGGGACCCAGGTTCAATTCCCGGCTTGGGTCACTGTCTGTGTGGAGTTTGCATGTTCTCCCCTTGTCTGCTTGGGTTTCCTCCGGGTGCTCTGGTTTCCTCCCACAGATGTGCTGGTTAGGGTGCATTGGCCATGCTAAATTCTCCCTCAGTGTACCCGAACAGTTGCTGGAGTGTGGTGACTAGGGGATTTTCACAGTAACTTCATTGCAACGTCATAAATAACGATGTGAGGAAACTGCATCAGGACAGCCTGGCAGAGGAGGGTGAAGATGTGGGAAACTGCAGAGATCTCAAGGTGTCATTCCCACACGTCGAAACTAACAGGCACTAACCCAATCACCAGCACACACCTGACCTACAAAGCTTCTCCTGATAATTACTGTAATCATCTTCCAGAATGTTCCTCTAAACCTTACATTGAGTCTTCCTACTTATTATTGTGAAATTATAGGCTCTTCATCTCAAATTAGGTATATTCAAAGAAAAAAAACCTCCAAAATAACTAATGCTCTCAGTACAATACGTTTATTGGCAATATAATTACCATAATTATTAAAAAACAGAT
This sequence comes from Carcharhinus amblyrhynchos, assembly GCF_965287045.1. Taxonomy (NCBI): domain Eukaryota; kingdom Metazoa; phylum Chordata; class Chondrichthyes; order Carcharhiniformes; family Carcharhinidae; genus Carcharhinus; species Carcharhinus amblyrhynchos. Next base: position 4,907,847 of record NC_137354.1, on the reverse strand, counting down.
CTATGTATTTTAATTGCAGTGATATTATTTCTTTCTTGTTGATTAAGGTGAACTTGCATTACTTCTAACCCCCTCCCCCACCCCAGGTCCAAAACCAGGTAATAAATCATGAAGGGGAATCATCATGCCTCTGTCTCAGTTACTGCTAAGAATGAGGTCTTCAAACCCTCCTACTTAAACCAAGCTCTCTGATCTCCTTCAGTTCTGTCCTTTAAAACATCTCAATTCTAATCCTTCCATCATTGGTAGCCAGCCGTGGCTCTGAGCTCTGGAATTCCATCCCTCACTCTCTGCCTCATAGAATCATAGAATCCCTACAGTGCAGAAGGAAGCCATTCGGGCCATTGAGTCTGCACCGACGACAATCCCACCCAGGCCCCATTCCCGTAACCCCACATATTTACCCTGCTAAACCCTCTAACCTACACATCCCGGTTCAATTTAGCATGGCCAATTCACGCAACCGGCACATTTTTGGAGTGTGGGAGGAAACTGGAGCACTCAGAGGAAACCCACGCAGTCACGGGGAGAATGTGCAAACTCCATACAGGTAGTGACCCAAGCTGGGAATCGAACTGAATTCCCTGGTGCTGTGAGGCAGCAGTGCTAACCACTGTGCCACCTCCTTAAAGTGATCCTTAAGCGTTATATATTTAATCGAGCAATTGCTTGTCTGTCTTAATATTTCCTTGACTAGTTTAGTGTCACATTTGTGTCACAGATCACACTGCACCTTGGGATGTTTTTCTGCGCTAAAAATGCTAAATTAGTGGAGAATTTTGTTACTACTGTCCAGGAGTAAGGATCTCTTGTGTGAGGTTCTTATGCAGTGACCCAGCTGTTCCAGCCTTGTAACTGGACAGAACTGGCAGTGTTCCCTAAACCTCACTTGGATATCAATAAGGCCAATCATTCTCTTGAAGAGAGAGGGAGACATGTCTTGTTTTGGGCGCCGCACCTGCGCAAAGATATTTTGGCCTTGGAGGGAGTGCAGAGGAGGTTTACTAGGCTGATACCGGAGTTGAGGGGGTTGAGCTATGAAGAGAGGCTGAATAAACTAGGCTTGTACTCGTTAGAGTTTAGAAGAATGAGGGGAGATCTCATTGAGACGTATAAGATGATGAATGGGATGGATAGGATAGAGGTGGAGAGACTCTTCCCGCTCAAAAAAGACAGTAGGACTAGGGGGCACAGCCTCAAGATAAAGGGGGGGCGGTTTAGAACGGAGTTGAGGAGGAACTTCTTCACTCAAAGGGTGGTGAATCTCTGGAATTCTCTGCCCGTTGAAGTGGTGGAGGCTGCCTCGCTAAATATTTTTAAGACGCGGGTTGATGGGTTTTTGATAAGAGAGGGGATTAAGGGTTATGGGGAGAGGGCGGGAAAGTGGAACTGATCCACTTCAGATCAGCCATGATCTTATTGAATGGCGGGGCAGGCTCGAGGGGCTAGATGGCCTACTCCTGCTCCTATTTCTTATGTTCTTACGTTCTTATGTTCTTTCCATCATTGACTACACTAAACCCCTTCACTACCAACTGTTAGGGAAGTTTAAAACACAATTTGATTTGATTTATTATTGTCACATGTATTAGTATACAGTGAAAAGTATTGTTGCTTGTGCAGTATACAGACAAAGCATACTGTCCACAAAGAAGGAAAGGAGAGGGTGCAGAAAGTAGTGTTACAGTCATAGCTAGGGTGTAGAGAAAGATCAACTTAATGCGAGGTAGGTCCAGTCAAGAGCCTGACAGCAGCAGGGAAGAAGCTGTTCTTGAGTCGGTTGGTACGTGAACTCAGACTTTTGTACCTTTTTCTCTGCAGAAGAAGGTGGAAGAGGGTGCGTGAAGTCTCTCATTATGCTGGCTGCTTTGATGTGGCAGTGGAAAGTGTAGACAGAGTCAATGGATGGGAGGCTGCTTTGCATGATGGATTGGGCTACATTCACGACCTTTTATAGTTCCTGGTGGTCTTGGGCAGTCATGATGTGGGTATGCCGGCGTTGGACTGGCGTAAACACAGTAAAAAGTCTGACAACACCAGGTTTTAGTCCAACCTATTTATTTGATAATATATTATCAAATAAATAGGTTGGACTAAAACCTGGTGTTGTCAGACTTTTTACTGGGTCTTGGGCAGAGCAGGATCCCACACCAAACTGTGATACATCCAGAAAGAATCACCAGGACTTTCCAGCTCCATTGCGGTGAGCCAGTAAAAGTGGGATTTAGCAGGGCTGATTTCAGCAGCATTGCTAAATCCCACCAGTGGACAGGATCAGTATATTCCGCCGGATATTTTCTAGCTGGCTAGTGCAGTACCAATAACAACTCACATTCATATTAAGGCCCACACTCCCACAAAAGAAAAATGCTGCAGATGCTGTAAATCTGAAATAAAAACGGGAAATGCTGTAAATATTCAGCTGGTCTGGCAGAGTTTGTGATGAAGGAAACATCGTTAATGGGCTGGTTTCTCCATCCCTGCCCGCGACTGGGATTCTCCAGTCCTGCTGCAGCGAATGGAGATTTGGCTGAGCACCAAATTCTCCATCTTCACTGGTTGAAGAATTCCGGTCAATGTTTCAGGTCCCCGACCTTTCCGTTGTCAGCATTTTTTATTTTTATTATCTTGGTTTATCATAGAATCCCTACAGTGCAGGAAAAGGCCATTTGGTCCATCGAGCCTGTATTGACAATAGGCCTCACCCCCATAACCCCCATGTATTTACCTTGCTCGTCTCTCTGAAGCTAAGGGGCAATTTTAGCATGGCCAATCCAGCTAACCCGCATACCTTTGGAGAGTGGAAGGAAACTGGAGCACCCGGATGAAACCCACTCAGACACTGGGAGAATGTGCAGACTCCACACAGAGAAGTGACCCAAGGCTGGAATTGAACCCATGTCTCTGGCGCTGTGAGGCAGCAGTGCTAACCACTGGACCACTGTGCGTTATGTAAACTTGAGCCTCCCCTGGGGTTGGCTAGCAGGTGAAATTGGACACTTGAATCAGATGGAGAGATTGGTCACAGGAGTAGATTTTAAAGTATGACTGGAATAGGGGAACGGTAACATTGGAGTGCTAACCAATGGCAGAACGATGTAAATTGGGCATGTGTGGAGCCATCGACACTACAAACTGCCGGCTCCAAGTGGACTTTAACCTGGCATTGTGAGACTTCTTAAAGTGTGGAGAGGCCAGAGGAACATAATAAGCACTCTAACGATCAGTCCCAGTGTCCCACGCTGCATTCCTGTCCCTTTAACACACATTTCTGAAACTAGAATGAACAATAATTACATCATTCGTTCCCGACAAGAAAGCAGATAAAGAGTAGATACACTGCGAGATAAGGAAAGCAGCCCAAGGCAGTCACTGTGATCAAAGACAGTCCATCTGTTTCATAGCACTGTGTCTGATCTGGGTAACTTACAATTATTATGCCATGTAGGAATTTGACATCCTGAAGCTGATGTTATCTGCAGGAATGGGCCAGAATCTATAATCACCCCCAGCACCATGTGATGTGAGCAGGCTTGAGTGCAACAAGAAAGCTGGTGATGTGGCTGGGTATAATTGCCCACTGAATCAGTGAATCACACAGCACAGAAGGAGACTGTTCAGCCCGTCATATCTGTGCTGGCTTTGCTACAGCCAGCCAGGTTTGTTTGATTCACTCGTGGGTCGTGGGTGTCGCTAACTTGGCCAGCAAATGTTGCCCGACCCTAATTGCTCCTGAGAAGGTCGTGATGAGTTGCCTTGCTCAGCCATTTCAGAGGGCAGTTGAGAGTCAGCCATGTTACTGTGGCTCTGGAGTCACATGTAGGCTAGAGCAGATAAGGATGGCAGATTTCCTTCCCTAAAGGATATTAGTAAACCAGATGGTTTTTTCCGACAATCAACGCTGGTTTCACACCCATCAATAAATTCCTAATTCCAGATTTTTTTAAATTGAATTCAAATTCCACCATCTGCCATGGCGGGATTTGAACCGGGGTCCCCAGAGCATTAGTTAAGTTTCTGGATAAATTCTCTGACAATAATACCAATAGACCATCACCTCCCCAGCCAGTGAGTCCCATTCCTCAATGCTTTCTCTATCAACCATTTGAGTATTTCTAAGTTCCCAATGGAAGCTTTCTGAACCATCCTTGCTGACAACCCATTCCAAATCTCAACAGCACACTGCGTAAAAAGAAATCCTCGTCATGGCCTCTCTTGTGCTGATGGATGATATCTTTTAGATCTACATGCCTCCCGTGGTGGAACCTCGCTGTCTGTTCCCGATTTGGAACACTGCTATTCAATTTTCCTCTTGTAGATAAACTGGTTGCGTTACTGGTCAGTTTTGACCCTATTTTTCTTCAAACTTTGCTCCACATATTTCCACGTTTGTAGCTTCTGTTCTTAAATGTATTTTTGTTTAAATTCAAACACCTAGCTGGAACTAAATTATTTGCATAGTTTTCTTGGAATCTACCATCTTGCTTTATTTTAAAAATGCATAAGGGTTTCTTATTGTGTGGCATGAGTGTGTGTAGAGTTAAAAAGTTGCAAGGAATGGGTTATATTTTCAGTGTCAAGGCAGTGTAATCATGATATCATGAAACAATGATACCGGGGAGGTACACTGATGATATCTTAAGTCAGAACGGTAGTTTATTTACATAGAGCAGTAGAACTTTCGTTCTCCAGGCTAGTCATTTGATGATGATTTACCATGGCTAACACGAGGGGATGTAGCTTTAAATTGAGGCATGATAAATATAGGACAGTTGTCAGAGGTAGGTTCTTTACTCAGAGGGTAATAAGGGTGTGGAATGCCCTGCCTGCAGCAGTTGCGGACTCGCCAACTTTAAGGGCATTCAAATGGCCATTGGATAGACATATGGATAATATTGGAATAGTCTAGGTTAGAGGGTCATTAGATTGGTTCCACTGGTCGGCGCAACATCGAGGGCTGAAGGGCCTGTACTGCGCTGGAATGTTCTATGTTCTATTGCTTTCACTGTGTTACTCTAAATTTTCAGCATTGTTTTCAGGTCTGAGATGAACCATTCCCTCATCCCCCTCCTGCAGTTAGCTTGAATGTTTGGTACATGCGGGCGAATAACGGTACATTACCTCTAAAGTGACACGCACCAAGGTCACAACCCACAAGGGCCATTGTATTCGCGACTCCTGGAGAGGCAGAGTATTCCATCCTGCCTGTCACCGTAATTGTAGAATTCATAGAGTCCCTACAATGCAGAAGGAGGCCATTTGGCCCATCGAGTCTGCACTCCCACGCCAGGCTCTATTCCTGTAACCTCACGTATTTACCCGAGCTAGTCCCGCTGAAACTCGGGTCAATTTAACATGGCCAAACAACCTAACCTACACATAGAATCATAGAATTGTACAGTGCAGAAGGAGGCCATATGGCCCATCAAGTCTTCACCGAACACAAACCCATCCAGGTCCTATTCCCATAACCCTGCATATTTCCCCTAGCTAGTCCCCCTGACACTAAAGGTCAATTTATCATGGCCAATCAACCTAACCCGTGCATCTTTGGACTGTAGGAGGAAATCAGAGCACCTGGAGGAAACTCATGCAGACATGGGGAGAATGTGCAAACTCCACACAGACAGTGACCCAAGGCCAGAATTGAGCCCTGGTCTCTGGCACTGTGAGGCAACAGTGCTAACCACTGTGCCACTATGCTGCCCTTGCCAAGGTCTGTTGACCTCGGGGGGGGACTTTCTGGGGTTGAGCATAGCTGGAAAATCCAGTCCCTGATCTCCACACCGAGAGCCTCAGTCAATGGTTAAATACAAAGTAAAAGTGGATGACTAACCTTACTACACACAATTGGCCAACCAACTGTGAAGTATAGATAATTACCGATCAGTACTTTCACATTGAACTTAGCTTCCAATGCCTCCATTAAATAACCAATTAGTGTCGCTCCCTGACACGCAGTTTTCACTTATACTAAGGCACATTTTCACAACTAATATGATACTAGCCCCCTATAGAAGTCACAGAGCACTATTGGTCGGGTGACATTGGTAATGCCAGTGAGAAGAAATCAGCCCAAAAATAACACACAACCCTGTGCAAGCAAAAACAGCACAGGAGACAAAGAAAAAAGAGATATCCGGCTGCAATTTCAAGGTGATAATCTAATCTCAGGCCTCGGTTGACATTTCCTAACGTCCGAGATGAGCCAGTGAGGTTTTATGATGTCACCTGAACTGCTGAATCAAATCACAGTCTCCTTGCTCCTCTGCCTATTGGTTGCTGTGTGGATATTTCATTATGCTGCTCAACAAATACAAAGATTGACGATCGGACCCTGCCCTCCTGCAAGGAGAATTCTTGAAGCAAGGCAGGATTGAAATCCGTTTTCACACATCTTTTCACGAACAGGAAAATAATTATTGCAAACAAGCTGCCACGTGTTGAGTTAAATACTTGAACCAGATTGGTGGTGGTGTTGATGTTTCTTTGAAAGTATTTCGAGTTTATTTATTAGAGTCACAAGTAGGCTCACATTGACACTGCAATGAAGTTACTGTGAAAATTCCCCCCTAGTCGCCACGCTTTGTTTGGTTACACTGAGGGAGAATTTAGCATGGCCAATGAACATAACCAGCACATCTTTTGGACTGTGGGAGGAAATCGGAGCACCCAGAGGAGAACGTGCAGACTCTGCACAGACAGTGATCCAAGCTGGGAATCGAACCTGGCGCTGTGAGAATCATAGAATCCTACAGTGCAGAAGGAGGCTATTCGGCCTATCGAGTCTGCACTGACTACAATTGCACCCAGACTCTATCCCCGTAACTCCATGCATTTACCCTAGCTAGTCCCCCAACACTAAAGGGCAACTTAGCGTGGCCAATCCAAGCTAAAAAGGCATAGAAAGTGGAAGATATTTGTACTCTTATTATTTAATATATATTTAGTATAGATATCTCCCACTTTCTATGCCTTGACAAGGGGACATCTGGACTCGAAACATCAACTCTTTTCTCTCCTTACAGATGCTGCCAGACCTGCTGAGATTTTCCAGCATTTTCTCTTCTGGGTTCAGATTCCAGCATCTGCAGTAATTTACTTTTATCCAGATTCACCTCAGTGTTCATATACCCTTGTCAATAAGATAAATAACCACACAAGATCAGTAAGATAATGTAAAGGCAAGGGGTACAGTCCAGGATTAGTGATGAACTGCAGATTGAGTTTCCAAATCATTGCCTTCTGTGAAGTTTAGAAAGGCCAAAGGATTGGTGAGAATCCTTTAAGATCCGTTGTCTAAAGCGCTCAGAGCAGCGGGATATAGCACAATGCATCCCAACAGCTTTTAGGCTATACAGACAAAGCAAACCATTTATAGAGAAGGAAAGGAGAGAGTGCAGAATGTAGTGTTACAGTCAGAGCTGGGGTGTAGAGGAAGATCAACTTAATGCAAGGTAGGTCCATTCAAAATCCTGACAGCAGCAGGGAAGAAGCTGTTCTTGAGTCAGTTGGTACGTGACCTCAGACTTTTGTATTTTTTTCTCGCAACAGAAGAAGGTGGAAGAGAGAATATCCAGGGTTCGTGGGATCCTTAATTATGTTGGCTGCTTTCCCCAGGCAGTGGGAAGGGTAAACGGAGTCAATGGATGGGAGGCTGGTTTGCGTGATAGACTGGGCTACATTCACAACACTTTATAGTTCCTTGCGGTCTTGGGCAGAGCAGGAGCCCATACCAATCTGTGATACAACCAGAAAGAATGCTTTCTATGGGGCATCTGTAAAAGTTGGTGGGAGTCGTAGCTGACATACCAAATTTCCTTAGTCTCCTGAGAAAGTAGAAATGAAAGGATTAGAAGATGAGTAGCTTCAGAGCTCACGGAACACAACTATTCCCACCCCCCGCCCAACCCCCCCCCCACCCTGGACCCTGACATTTCTATATAGTTTTTCTAAGAGATGACCTGAGACCCAGTAAGAAACAGGTCCAGCTGATGCTTGAAGGTGTTAAATAAAGACTCAGTGGAATTGTTGGCCTGTTTAAACAATGACCTATGGGTGGCACGGTGGCACAGTTGTTAACACTGCTGCCTCATGGCGCCAGGGACCCGGGTTCGATTCTGGCCTCTGGTCACTGTCTGTGTGGAGCTTGCACATCCTCCCCATGTCTGCATGGGTCTCCTCCGAGTGCTCTGGTTTCTTCCCACATTCCAAAGATGTGCGCGTTAGATGGATTGTCCATGGCAAATTGCCCATTAGTGTTAGGGGGATTACAGGGATAGGGCCTGGGTGGGCTTGTTGTCGGTGCAGGCTCGATGGGCTGAATGGCCTCCTTCTGCACTGTAGGGATCCTATAGTCACCATTTGGAGATTAGAGGGCAGGAGGCAGATGTTTAAAATGCGAGTTGTGAAATTCAGGTTTGCAACTGGTTCAGTCAGGGCAGCGCCCACTAGGCAGGAGAAAGCAGTGACCTGAAAGTACTATTCAATTCGTGGATTGGATATATGTCACGATTTTGACTAGACTCTGAACTGAGCCACCGGAGATTGTCCAACCTGTTTACCCCTCTCCCTGAAAAAATGAAGCATCGCAAAGAATCAGCAAATATAAGATGTCCTTATAGGCTGTAAAGCGGAGTAGGGTTTCATAAGGTTGCGACAGGCCCTGTAGAAATGAAAGCCTTCCTTTGCAAGTTTGACCTTCTGTTCATAGATTTGATTTTCACTGACATATCCTCTGTATCACTGGCTTCAGAGACAATTTCACTTTATTTTCCTATTCCATTTCACACATTCACCTTATTTAACAATGGCGAGGGTTAACTGGTCTGGCTAAATACTGCAGATTTGAGACATGTTCTTAGGTTAAGCAAAGAATGTTATAAAAGGACATCTCCGCATCGTGATATGAAAGGGCCAGGTGATGTCTTTTAATGACACACGGGTTTCGGAGGCAGTCCTGCTGTTGAAAGTGAATAGTTTATCTGGGAATGGAGCCGAGTAGGATACAAAGGGGGAAGGAAGGTTAGAAAGCTAGGAAGACAAAGTGTGAATTAGGATGAATAATGAGGCGCTGAAAAGGATGTAGGAACAGATGAGGTGGCAATTCCAGAAAGCAAAGGTGAAGCTGGGAACAGAGGGCATCAGCAATGAAAGTCAAGTGAGAATAGATTCGGTGCAAAGCAAGTCGGAAGGTGTTGTGGCAAAAAACATAAATTAACAAAGATAATGCAGCTATTTAATTCAGGAAGCTGGGTTGGCCCGATCGGAGATCGGAGCTCAAATTCTACTGTCCTGGCACATGGATCACCAGAAAACTCCTTGGTACAAAATAGATCAAAGTATTGGTCAATTGGTTTAGAGAGGTCATTGCCCTTGACAGTCACAAATTGTTCTCTGAACAACCATCTCCCCCCCCACCTCCCCAAGACAACTCACTGCCCTTCGGCTCTGCACTGACTCAATGACAGAGCACATTTATCAAGACCCTATCCCTGTAACCCCACATATTTAATTAACTACAGCCTGTAACCCACACTTCGTGGAACACACAGGGACAATTCAGCACGGCCAGTCCACCTAATCTGCACATCTTTGGACTGTGGGAGAACACTGGAGCACCTGGAGGAAATCCACGTAGACACGGGGAGAATGTGCAAACTCTGCACAGTCACCTGAGGCTGGAATTGGACCCAGGTCCTTGGCGCTGTGAGGCTATGCTATGAGGCAGCAGTGCTAACCATGCTGCCCACTTTCACCAGTAACGCATCTCAGAATGAGGAATGAATCAAAGGAAGGTTAATTGACTGTCTAGATCATTGTCATTTTTGGTCTTTGACCAGGCCACGATCTCTCCCAGGTGTCTGTACTTCCTTGTGTTTTCATGGGTGTCACTGGCTGGCCAGCATTTATTGCCCATCCCTAGTTGCCCGAGGGCAGTTGAGAGTCAACCACTGTGGATCTGGAGTCACATGTAGGCCAGACTGGGTAAGGATGTCAGCTTTCCTTCCCTAAATGACATGAGTGACCCAGATAGGTTTTTCCAACAATGGTTTCATGGTTATTATTAGATTTTTAATTTCAGACATATTGTTCATTGAATTCACCATCTGCCATGGTGGGATTCGAACCCAGATGTCAAGAACGTTAGCTGAGTGTTTAGATTAATAGTCTAGCAATAATACCACTAGGCCATTGCCTCCCATTGTGATGGTGCAATTACATGACAGGTGTAGCTCAGTGGGTAATTCTCCCACTTTTGAGTTAGAAGTCTCACTCAAACCCTATGCCCATAACCCCATGTATTTACCCTAGCTAATCCCCTGACACTAAGAAGCAATTTAGCATGGCCAATCCACCTAACTGTGTAATTGAGCTTTTCCCTGTGGGATAGAGAATTGCAAAGATTCACCACCCCCTGAGTGAAGAGATTCCTTCTTATCTCTGTCCAAAATGGTCTACTCCTTATTCTGAGACTGTAGCCCCTGGTTCTAGACAGTCTCTAGCCTGGGGTGACACCCCTGTATCTATCCTGTTGAACCCTGTGAGAATTTTGTATTTCAATGAGATCACTTCTCATTTTTCTAAACCCTGGAGAATACAGACCCAGTCTCCTCAATCTTGCCTCAGAAGGCAGTCCCACCATTCTAGGGACTAGACTGGTGAACCTCTATTGCACTCCCACTATACCAATTATATCCTTCCTTAAGTAAGGAGATTAAAACTGCACACAATACCCCAGGCATGGCCTCACCAAGGCTCTATACAATTGCGGCAAACCTCTTAACTCTAGTACTCAAATCCTCTTGCAATAAAAACCAACTTGCTTGCTTCACCTGCATGTTACCTTCTAGAACCCCATGAACAAGGACACCCATTGTCCCTGTGCACAATGACATTTCCCAAACTCTGCCTATTGAAGAAATACTCTGCATTTCTGTTTTTCCTACGAAAGTGGATAGTTTCCACATTGTCCCTTTTCCTTGCCTACTCACTCAGCCTGTTCGGATCCTCTTGAAACCTCTTTGTATCCTCCTCACAACTCACATTCCCACCCAGTTTTGTGTCATCAGCAAATTTGGAAATATTACAATTAGTCCCCATATCTAAATCATCGATACAAATTGTGAACAGCTGGGGCCCCAGCACTGATCCTTGTGGTATTCCTGTAGTAACAACCTGTCATCCTGAGAATGATCTGTTATTCCCTACCCTCTGATTTCTGTGATTTCTGTCCATTGACCAATGCTCAATCAATGCTCTCATTTTGTTTACTAACCTCCTGTGTAGGAGTTTATGGGAATGACTTCTCAAAATCCAAATACGCCACATCCACTGATTGTCCCTCATCTATTCTGTTAGTCATTTCCTCATAAACAGCAAATTTTTCATCAAACATCATTAACTTTTCATGTTGGTTCTCCCCACTCGTACCATTATGTTCTAAGTTCCATTTATTGCATACTTTATTGTAATTTCTCGCTTTTAGTTATACTCTTTGTCATAAATGGAAACACTCTGTATCCTAACCCACAGCCCACAATCAGTAAGGATAGGTAACAACACCACCTCCATGATTATCCTCAACACTGGTGCCCCACAAGACTCTGTCCACAGCCCCCTACTAAAGTCCTTATACCTTTATGACTGTACGGGCAAATTCTCCTCCAACTCAATTTTCAAGTTTACTGATGACACTACCGTAGTGGGCCGGATCTCAAACAGTGATGAGACAGAGTACAGGAATAAGATAGAAAATTCTGGTGAACTGGTGCGGCGACAATAATCTCTCCTTCAATGTCAACAAAACGAAGGAGATTGCCATCGACTTCAGGAAACGTAATGAAGAACATTCTCCTGTTTATATCAATGAGGATGAAGTAGAAATGGTTGAGAGCTTCAAGTTTTTAGGTGTCCAGGTCACCAACAACCTGTCCTGGTCCCTCCCTGCTGACACAATAATTAAGAGAGCCCACCTACTTTCTCAGAAGACTAAAAAAATTTGACATGTCAGTTACAATTCTCACCAACTTTTGCAGATGCACCATAGAAAGCATTCTTTCTGGCTGTATCACAGCTTGGTATGGGCTCCTGCTCTGCCCAAGACCACAAGGAACTACAAAAGGTCATGAATGTAGCCCATTTTTCACACAAACCAACCTCCCATCCATTGACTCTGTCTATACTTTCCACTGCCTCAGCAAAGCAGCCAGCATAACTAATGACGCCACACATCCTGGTCGTTCTCTTTTCCATGTTCTTCTGTCATGAAAAATATGCAAAAGTCTGAGGTCACATACCAACCAACTCAAGAACAGCTTCTTCCCTGCTGCTGCCAGACTTTTGAATGGACCTACCTCGCACTAAGTTGATCTTTCTCTACACCCTAGCTATGATTGTAACCCTACATTCTGCACTCTCTCAATTCCTTCTCTATGAACAGTATGCTTTGTCTGCATAGCACGCAAGAAACAGTGCTTTTCACTGAATACCAATACATGTGACAATAATAAATCAAATCAAATAATTTTTAAATAGGTCAGCTCTCAGCCTCCCCTTCTCAAAGTAAAGAATCCCACCCTGTTTGTCCTTATCTGAATGGCGTGGGGCGGAATTCTCTGGACTTGCTCACCCTGTTACTATGAACCAGCGAGGAAGGAGAATTTGGGGCTCATCCAAATCTCCGTCCACTGTGGCGGGACTGGAGAATCCCAGCTGCGGGCAAGGTTGGAGAATTCCGATTATAACCTTGAAGTTCTGGCATTGGTCCTGTAAATATTTCTCTGAATACCCCATCTATATTTTTTTAAAGCATTGTTTTGTGGCCAAGATTGTGTGCAACATGCTGTATAGCGCGCAAGAAACAATACTTTTCACTCCATGCTAATGCATGTGACAATAATAAATCAAATCAAAAGAAAAAGTGTGTGCTTTTCAAAGCTAGGTACAGTGTTATTGAAGATTTTAAATCTGTAATTAGTTATACACCAATCTCAGGAGGTTCAGTAGGTGAATTGAGTCTAAGGTGATGTAAATTGTACACAGCCCATTGAACCCAGCGACTGTTGGAGTCAAATGGCATACTTGCTTCCTTCTTTAATACACTTCCATCTTTTCAATTGTCTCCTTGATTTATAGTTACTGTTTAAACTGAAAAAAAATCAATAAAATTATCAGTTGATTTAGAAATAGGCAGGGTGTAATGGAATCTGGTTGAAATGATATCTAGCAGATTTAAAATTACATTACCAGAAACAAATTAAATCTATTCATACTCCCTAGAATGATTCATATTAAATACATGTGGAAAATGTTAATTCTAGTTGAGCATTCTGTTACCAACACAATCTCAGCAACAGAAATTGCCCATGTGGCCATTTCTTGCTCTATCTTTCATCCTGTTATTTAAGCAAAAGCCCATTCATCAAAATGTTAGTTAAAAAAATGTTGTTTTAAAAAAAACCCGAACGCACCTCAGCAACACGCTGGAATAAAAATAGAAATAGTTAATCATGGTACACAGCACAAAGGGGAAATTCAAACAGGCCCTCATGATGTTAGATTGCCCTCTGTAATCTGCGTTAACTGAGTGAGAGGTTATGGCCTCGGTTTTTTTCCCTATTCCTGGGGCTTAAAGTCCACAAGATGCCCTGCAGCAACTCACCAAGGCTCCTTCGGCAGCGCCTCCCAACCATGCAGCCTCTGCCACCTTGAGGGGCAAGGGCAGTAGATGCATGGGAACACCAGCAACTGCACGTTTCCCTCCAAATCATCCTGATTTGGGACTGCAACGGGTTGTGAACGAAGCCCAGTCCATCACGCGAACCAGCCTCCCATCCATTGACTCTGTTTACATTTCCCACTGCCTTGGCAAAGCAGCCAGCATAATTAAGACACCCCCGCCACACCCCAGACGTTCTCTCTTCCATTGGGAAAAAGATACAAAAATCTGAGGTCACGTACCAACTGATTGAAGAACAGTTTCTTCCCTGTGACTTTTGAATGGACCCACCTTGCATTAAGTTGATCTTTCTCTACACCTTAGCTATGACTGTAACACTACATTCTGCACCCTCACCTTTCCTTCTCTATGAATGATATACTTTGTCTGTATAGCGTGCAAGAAACAATACTTTTCACTATATACTAACACATGTGACAATGATAAATTTTTTTTTAATCGTATCGCCATTTCTTCACTGTGTGAACCCTGGAATTCCTTCCCTAACAGCACTGTGGGTGTACCCACATCACATGGACAGCAGTGATTCAAGAAGCCAGTTCACCACCACCTTCTCAAGGGGCAATTAAGGAGGAGAAAGAAATCCTTTCCCACATTCCATGAATGAGTGTTCAATGAAATATGTTAAGTGAAGCAAATTAGAGGTTTGTACCCAATCTGGGTAGGTACTGAAGTACTCCCTCACAACTGCACCTCATCCAGCCACTCTTCTTTTAACTTGAATGAAGTTATGCTCATTGGCTGAACTCATTCCTCTGAAATGACTTTGGCTATTTTAAGAAAGATTCTGACACAATTAGGTTAATGTTCCTGTAACAGTGGACAGATTAATTTTACAGAGACATATTTGCTTCACCTGCATGAATGCTGTTCTGCTATGGAACCAAACCTCTGGTCTATTTTTGTGTTTTACTCCATCTCTCAGTGATGTCTCCAAACTATTTCACACACAACGAGTTTGTTAACTTCCAGGTGAGGTGGTGATCCAAGTTGTGTTGACCTGTTCCCATAGTTTGAGTGGATGTTAGAGAAACTGCAACACTCTCCAAACAAAACAATTGATTGGGGCACAGTGGCACAGGGGTTAGCACTGCTGCCTCACAGCGTCAAGGACCCAGGTTCAATTCCAGCCTTGGATGACTGTCTGTGTGGAGTTCACACATTCTCCCCCATGTCTGTATGGGTTTCCTCTGGGTGCTCGGGTTTCCTCCCACATTTCAAAGATGTGCGGGCTAGGTTGTTCGGTTATGCTAAATCACCCCTTAGTGTCCCAAGACATGTAGGTTTGATGGTCTCATCTCTAAACTGCCCTTGAGAAGGTGGGGGTGAGCAGCCTTCTTAATCACTGGAGTCCATATACTGTCGGTACACCTACAGTGCTGTTAGGGAGTGAGTACGCTGTTACAGGGATAGGGAGAGGGCCTGGGTAAGATGCTGCTAGAGAGTCAGTGCAGACTTGATGGGCCAAATGGCCCCCTTCTGCAGTGTAGGGATTTTATGGGGAATTAATTTAGCCTTGCTGCCTCACAGTGCCAGGGACCCGGGTTCGATTCCCAACTTGGGTCACTGTCTGTGTGGAGCCTGCACATTCTCCCCGTGTCTGTGTGGGTTTCCTCCCACAGTCTGAAAGACATGCTTGTTAGGTGCATTGGCCTGAACAAGCACGAGAGTGTGGCAACTAGGGGAATATCACAGTGACTTCATTGCATTGTTAATATTAGTATACTTGTGACTAATAAATAAACTTTTATTTCTATTTTACTTTAACCAACAGCCTGTAAAAAACAGATTAACAAGTCTTTTACCCTTGGTGATGCTCAGAGAGTCTTACTGTGCCTGTATAATGCATGAGTAATGGAAATTTCGCTGAGGTACTGTCTGGACTACTGGTATCTGTATCGACTGAGAAGAGATGTATTTTCATGTCTACTGTCTATCACAGAACCTGCCTGGTTTGATTCCTTGGATAACAATGGATGGAAAAATGAGACAGTGATCCTCCCCCAGGCCCTCAAGACAAAAAACCTACCCCAAGGAGTTAAACTAATAGAGTGAGATTTCTGTAATGTGCAGTATCAGAGGCTGTGACACATCAGAGTGTTGGAGCGAGTGATATATTATTGAGACAATGTCTTACATGGTTCACTATTAGAGGGATGCGAGCGAGACCAGAACAAGGGCCCATAAATAAGCAATAGTTGCTAATAAACCCAATAGGGAATTCAGAGAAAGTTCTTCACCCAGAGAGTCATTAGAATGTGGAACTCGTTACGGCGGGGAACGGCCGAGGTGAATAGCATTGCTGCATTCAAAGGAAGGCGAGACAAACAGCTGGAAGTGGAAGGAATAGGAGGTTATGTTAATGCGGTGACAGAGGGGGAGGAGATAAAGAGGGAGAGAGGGAGGAGGAGGCTCACGTGAAGTATAAACACCAGCCTTGAGCCACTGGGATGAATGGCCTATCTCAAATTCTGTGCATCGCTTTTTAACTTGGTGAAGGTGCAGCTTTAATGTTGCATTATAGACAGTAGTGAACCAATGTCGGTAAGGATGGGCCTTATTAGAGAACAATGCATGTGAATAATGTATGTCCTCCCAGCGCATTGAGGGGATGAAAATACTACAGCGAGAGAGACTCCTCTGTGACTGTTTTATTATTGGAAGTAGTTGAAAGGGGTTATGCTACGATGCCATACCAAGGGAATGAGGTACCAGAGAGTTTTTTTTTAGAAAGGTCATGTTGACAAACTGCAGCGTTTACAATGTCAGCTACCACTCACGTAGAAAATACTGAAATCCTTTTCTGCAGCACCAAATTTGTTTAAAATCATGCCCCCCCCCCCCCATATCTCCAAGCTCTCATATCCATTAAGTAATTTGCAACCCTATTAAAAAGTAGTGGCTTGTGGACTGCTTTACAGACACAGGCGATGTGGAAAATTAGCCTCAGGACAACTGACCTATAAGATAGGGCCAAAAATGAAGAAATGCCAAAAGAGAAAGTGACACGATGTATTTCTCTGTTAATTTTCTGGTGCTGCACAAACCTACACTGGGAGAAATGTCAGTGTAACCCTTTCCGCCGCTGATTTGACTCGTAACCTTGCACGAGCTTTGGGAATGAATGGTGCCAGTGCACACGGAGAAAGCTCAGAGCTTCCTGTGCCTGTGATGTTAACTCATGCAAACAAAAAAAACAGAGGTTACCAGCCTTATAATGGCAGAGACAGAGAGAGGCAGTGAGTCAAACGTGTTGAACAAGACTCAGGAGGATGTGGAACTCCATACCACAAAGAGTGACAGGGACGCACTTTAAGGTGAAACTGAGTTAAGTTTAAAGTTTATTTATTAGTGTCACCAATAGGCTTACAAGTGGATGGCATGGTGACACAGTGGTTAGCACTGCTTCCTCACAATGCCAGGTATCCAGGTTTGATTCCCAGCTTGGGTCACTGTCTCTGTGGAATTTGCATGTTCTCCCCATGTCTGCATGGGTTTCCTCCGCGTGCTCTGGTTTTCTCCCACTGTCCCAAAGATGTGCAGCTTAGGTGCATTGGCCATGCTAAATTTTCCCCCTATGTACCCGAACAGGCGCTGGAATATGGTGACTAGGGGATTTCCACAGTAACTTCATTGCAGTGTGAATGTAAGCCTACTTGTGACACTAATAAATACATGTTTACATTAACACTGCAATGAAGTTACTGTGAAAATCTCCTGGTCAGCACAGTCCAGTGTCTGTTTAGGTACACTGAGGGGCAATTTAGCATGGCTAAATTGGGACTTTGGGACTATGGGAGGAAACCAGAGCACCCGGAGGAAACCCACGCAGACAACGTATAAACTCCACTCAGTGACCCAACCTGGGAATCGAATCCGGGTCCCTGGTGCAGTGAGGCAGCTGTGCTAACCACTGTGCCACCGGATAAATACCACAGGGAACAGGAATAGAAAGATATGCTGATAGGGTGCAATGAAGGAGGAAGTTTGTTGGGAGTATAAACACATCAACCAGTTGAGTCAAATTGCTCGTTCCTGGAATTGTAGACTCAATAATTCTGCCCAAACATTTATTACTAACATCAGCAGTAGTTATTTCCAGGCTATAGTTAGCACAACATAACAGTGTAACTAACATCTTAAAATGATTAATGCAATCAGCTGCATTATTCCCTGAATACAATGCACTCCAGATAATTCAAAGGCGTTTATTGTGCTACCAAAATTGAATTAGGCAGCAATTTGGAATTAAGCAATGTAAATAGCACAGCAAAGCAGTAATTCAATGCTCAAATAAATAAATCATCAGATAATTTGAATGGAACAGATTTGAACACTATCACGCCAAATTAAAAAATAAACAATTGCAATTAATTCAGCCTCCCTCGCATTGGTCACAGCCGTTCCTTGGGAAACAAAACTGCATTTAAAAAAAAATTACTACGTTTAGAAGTTGAAACATTTAGGTGTTATATTCCTGTCCCACTCCAGACTTTTGTGTCGCCACTTTGTCACACTTCTAATCACCATCAATAATCTTGAATAAGAACTGATGGAAAAATATATTTAATTAACCCCAGTGTCAAAGGGAGGCTATTGCTATATGTCTGTGCTAATGGGACTGGCATACAGGAAACTCTCTGGAGTCTTTTCTGGGTCTGCCAGAGGCAAAGTATAAACTGCAGGCATCACGTATTTAAAAAAATACATTCAGCAATTATTACACAGACTCCAGTCCCTTGGCTTCACTTTCCGAATTAATAGTTTCTTTTTAATGATTTGATAAACCTGGTAGAGTTCTTTTAATAATATACAGAGGATAGTATCTGAATGTTTAAGATTTAATAACATTATTCCTTGCAGATGTCACCAAAGACCTATCAGATATATAAATATTTGCTTAAGATCTTGTTTCTTTTACTAAGGGGATTTGGCATTCTATGGAAAGGAATGGCTTGCTCGGAACAAAAGCATTGCACATTGGAGCGTCTCACCCAAGTAAGTTGGTTCCCTGCACAACGCAGACAGTTAAACACCCACCCACCCCCCCACCCCGTCCCTAACGGATCCTCTGATTTCTTTGTACGCTTCCCAAGAACATGACAACAACAACAACAAACATCTGCCTCCACAAAGCGCCTTTAACATTGCAAAATGTCCCAGGGTGCTTTGCGGGGCTGTTATCAAAAGAGATTTGACACCCAGCCACATGAGGTCACGTTAGAGGCCAAATGTGGGGTCAAAGCAATGGTTTTACAGAACGTCTTAAGAAGAGAGAATTGGAGAGGTTTGAGGCAGGAATTTCAGCGGTTAGGGCTTAGGCATCTCCGGCTGCAGCCGCCAATGGGAGGGAAATTAAAATTGGGTATACATAACAGCAGGATGGGAGGGTCACAGGTATATGAAAGAATCAGAGGGCTGAAGGTATTTACAGAGATTGAGAGGGGTGAGGACAGGAAAGAGTCTAAACCACCTTTGGCAGAACCTCTTAAATAACTCAGCGGAAAGTGGAGTCACGCAAAGTGGTTCCTTGCACAATGTCAACATGGAGATTTCGCAAACATTGCTGAGCTGGTTCTAAAATACTAAACATAGGTTTGAGGCATGGTAAGTGCAGACAGGAGTGTCATTATTTAAACTGCTGCTTTGGCAGGATTTTTCAAACCTCACAAATTCTTTGGAGAACAAGGGCGGCAAATGTTACAGGGTCACCACCACCTGGACGTTCCCATCTAAGCTACACATTACCCTGAGCTGGAACAATGCTGAGGGGCTACATTCACCCCACACTTCCTGCAGAACCAGAAGAAGGTGGCATTTTGTTCAAGGATACCCGCGATGGGGGTAATAGATGCTGGCCTTGCCAATACTGCTCACGTTCAGAGGATGAACAAAGAAAATTACAGCAGGGGAACAGGCCCTTCGGCCCTCCAAGCCTGCACCAACCATGACTTCAAATACAACCAACATGTCATGGGAGTGTAAACATTCTGACAAAATGAACAGGTATGTTATAGAATCATGGAACCCTACGGTACAGAAAGTGGCCATTCAGCCCATCGAGCCTGCGCTGATCACAATCCCACCCAGGCCCTATCCCAATAACCCTATGCATTTACCCTAGCTAGTCCACCTGACACAAAGGGGCAATTTACCATGGCCAAACCACCTAACCTGCACATCCCAGAGGAAACACATGCAGACACTGGGAGAATGTGCAAACTCCATACAGACAGTGACCCAAGCTGGGAATCGCACCCAGGTCCCTGGCATTGTGAGGCAGCAGTGCTAACCACTGTGCCACCACGCTACCCCTTTCTTGCTGAGAAAGTGCATACCATTATTTTGTATTGGGACCAATGCCGGTCACAATTTTTGCAAATCATTTAAATGAAGATTGAAATGGGGCAACCTTGCTGATATCTGTTAAAGGGTGTCGGTTAGGAAAGAAATCTTGGGGCCATCACTGGAATTGCTTATTAAAATAAAACTTTCATTTATATAGCGCCTTTCATGGCCACTAGCTACCTCAAAGGGCTTTGCAGCCAATGAGCTTCTTATGAAATGTAATTGCTGTGGTGAATTAGGAAAGGTGGCACCCAATTTGCAGACAGAAAACTCCTACAATCAGCAATGACCAGTTAATCTGTTACTTCCTGATGTTAATTGGGGATTGATGTTGGCCAGAACACAAGAGAAGATGATCTTGTTCTTCTTTGAATAAAGAACAAAGAAAGGTACAGCACAGGAACAGGCCATTCGGCCCTCCAAGCCTGCACCAATCATGATGCCTCCCTAAACTAACACTGTGTGCATTCACAGAGTCTGTATCCTTCCATTCCCATCCTAAATAGTGCCATGGGATCTTTTACCTTCACCAAAAGGTATCTAGGGGCCTTGCTTTGACGTCTCATCTGAAAGATAAGTGACCTGAATTTTCCAGCCTCGCCTGTGACTGGGATTCTCCAGTCCCGCTGCAGTGAATGGAGTTTTTACTGAGCAGCAAATTCTCCATTCTCGCTGGCAGTGGCCATGGGGCCTATAACATTGGATAATCCCAACCGGTACCTCTGACAGTGCAGCACTTCCTCAGCAATGCACTGGCGTGTCAGCCTCTATTTTCAGGCTCCAGCCCCTGAATGGGACATAAAACCTTTGGACTCAGAGGTGAGAATGGCACCGGCTGAGCCACAGGGAGGATGGGCTGTTAAATTGTGTGAGGGTGACTGCAGAGAAAGCAAATTTATACTGTACTATGTTGGGAAAAGTCTAAATTTAAGGGCATTCTGGAATGGACTGACCGGGGGTGGGTGCGCATGGTGGCACAGTGGTTAACAATTCTGCCTCACAGCTCCAGGGACCCAGGTTCGATTCCCGGCTTGGGTCACTGTCTGTGTGGAGTTTGCATATTCTCCCTGTGTCTGCATGGATTTTCTCCAGGTGCTCCGGTTTCCTCCCACAGTCCAAAGATGTGCGGGTTAGGTTGAGTGGACATGTTAAATTAACCCCTAGTGGCCTGGGGTGTGATAGGTTAGAGGGATTAGCAGGGTAGTTAAGCAGGGATAGGGCCTGGGTGGGATTGTTGTCAGTGCAGACTTGATGGGCTGAGTGGCCTCCTTCTGCACTGTAGGAATCCTATGGATAAACTGGGAGATTTAGTTGAGGAGTTTGAAATGATTGAGGGACTTGAGATGGCTGAACATTACTTTTGTCGATGGGAGGATCCAATATAAACATCTAGGCCAGTTCAGAGACAAATGAGAATGTATTTTGGCACACAGGATATTGGACATCTGGAACTGGCTACCAAAATACCCATGGATGCTGAGTCTTCAAGACTATGTTTGATAGACTTTTGTGAGTAAGACAGAAGTGTGGAGAACTCATTTTTAGTGTGGCAGCAAGTCAGACTCAACTCCAAGGGACTGCCTAAAGAGGTAAAAAGAGTAAGGTATCAGGGGAGATTTGATTTGATTTGATTCATTATTGTCACGTGTATTAACATATAGTGAAAAGGATTGTTTCTTGTGTACGGACAAAGCATACCGCTCATAGAGAAGGAAAGGAGAGGGTGCAGAATGTAATGTTACAGTCATAGCTGAGGTGTAGAGAAAGATCAACTTAGTCTGAGGTAGGTTCAATCAAAAGTCTGATGGCAGCAGGGAAGAAGCTGTTCTTGAATCGGTTGGTACATGACCTCAGACTTTGCGTCTGAGATGCATGGGGTCCTTAATTATGTTGGATGCTTTTCCAAGCCAGCGAGAAGTGTAGACGGAGTCAATGGATGGGAGGCTGGTTTGCGTGATGGACTGGGTTTCATTCACGACTTTGTAGTTTCTTGCAGTCTTGGTCAGAGCAGGAGCCCAAACCAAACTGTACAACTGGAAAGAATGCTTTCTATGGTGCATCTGCGTAAGTTGGTGAGAGTCACATCAGACATACCAAATTTCCTTAGTCTTTTGACAAAGTTGAGGCATTGGTGGGCTTTCCTAATTATCGTGTCGGCATGGGGGGAGACCAGGACAGGTTGCTGATGATCTGGACACCTAAAAACATGAAGGTTTTGACCATCTCTACTCCATCCCCATTAATGTAGACAGGAGCATGTTCTTCATTACGCTTCCTGAAGTCGATAACTATCTCTTTCATTGTGTTGATGTTGAGGGAGAGATTATTGTCATTGAGCTAGTTGTGAGGTAAAAGTGGATAAATGGTGTTTGAGTTCAATAGAGATTAGCCATGATCTGGTTCAGTGGCGGAACAGGCTTGAGGAGCTAAATGATTTTGTCCTTCGGGGAACGCAGCAGGCGAATGAATGACGAGGACATTTCCAGATAGGAAGGGAATGTTGCCCATTAGCTAGGAATGTGAGGGGGCCATAGGCGGCTATCTGGGGCTCAATTTTACTGCTCATTCATGCCACACCCCCCCCACTGCAGCAAGGATCGAAGAATTAGGCGGCCAGCCAAATCTCCCTTCACTGCAAGCTGGATGGGAAAATCCCACTGGCGTGAATGGTCGAAAATTCCAACCCCGCAGTCTTGATTCAGCTGTCTTAGTGAATCGGAAAAGGGTTTATTTTTATCTGGACTTTGGCTGCTGCAAACCATTGTGTGGATGGAACAAAGGTGTACCAGTTTGTTTGGATGTGGAAATGGTGGTGGTTCTCTGCCTCTGCATTCACATATTTCAATGTATTTCTAATGGTACCGTCTGCTGCAAATCAGATTGTTTACGTCTTTACCGCATCGTCTTTCCCCTCCATCTCTCTCTCTGATGACCAACAATTATGGGCTACAGCATAAACTCAGTTTTCTGTACTTCATCCTCATCTTGTCATGTCTTTAACCTTCTCTCGCCACTGAGGGCTTGAGGGTTAAAGACCTTCAGATCTGCAGGGCTGTATTTCTCTGGGAGTAGGAGACGATTCATCGCTTGGGATGTCTCTATGGAGTCACAGTTGATAGAATTTCATGAATTATAACCCCTCCTCTGCACAAGGATCTTTCAGTGGTCAACAACAGTTCTGAGGTGCTTGTAACGCAGCCACAATGGCCGTGTTTCACTGGCTCC
The DNA here is from genome assembly GCF_965287045.1 of Carcharhinus amblyrhynchos. NCBI lineage: Eukaryota > Metazoa > Chordata > Chondrichthyes > Carcharhiniformes > Carcharhinidae > Carcharhinus > Carcharhinus amblyrhynchos. The sequence goes on along the minus strand of NC_137354.1, from coordinate 4,884,533 downwards.
AGATAGGAGGGATTCCCCTGGGCCATTCGGCAACTCAAACCTGTAGACATGTGGACCAATCAGCAAGGTGGGAATTATAGTCTAGGGGGCTGGACAGTTCGTTAGAAGCTGACCCTTGACTTGCGCTCCTTAGTTGTTGGCTTTGTCTAGAAGAGAGAATGATGAGGCTCACTGATCTGCCATGTCCATTCTTCTCTCAGTCTAAGTTGTCTTCTGATGGTGGTTGCAGGGATATCAGCAAACAGCCAACTATTGTAGTGTGTTTCAGGAGGTCAGTAATAGCTCGTTAAGCTGGACTGAGGTCTGGATTCAACATTCTGTTGGGGAGAGTGTTCCCAGACTGATCGGGGAAAATCAGCTGCTAAATAACACAGGACAAGGACATTTACTTCAAAACATTAAGCAATATTGGAAATAGATCTTCCAAATACAATGGAGGACAATTTAGCACCAAATTTCAGTGTTCATTTCAGCTCGAATCAAGTTCCAGGTCTAAGAGGAGAGTATTTTCACCAAGGTGCCTCAAGTAATCACTCTGTTGATCTTTCCAACCCACCCTGAGCAGGGTTTGTGGTAGCCAATAACACTCGAGTGCCTTTCTCAAGGAGCTTTTACATGGTTACAATAACACCTGTGACATGTCCCAACATAGAACAAAGAACATTACAGCACAGGAATATACCCTTTGGCCCTCCAAACCTGCACTGACCATACTGTCTGACTGAACCAAAATCTCCTACTTTTCTACTCTCTGTCTTCTATGACCGAGCCAGTTCTGTATCCACCCTGCCAGCTCACCTCTGATCCTGTGCAACTTCACTTTCTGTACCAGTCTGTCATGAGGGACCTTGTCAAAGGTTTTACTGAAGTCTGTGGGGACAACATTCACTGCTATTCCCTCATCAATCATCCTCGTCACTTCTTCGAAAAGCTCAATCAAGTTGGTGAGGCACAACCGGGGCGGCACGATGGCATAGTAGTTAACACTGCTGTCTCTCAGAGCCAGGGACCTGGGTTCGATTCCTGGCTTGGGCTTGCTGTCTGTCTGGAGTCTGTACGTCCTTTTTGAGTCTGCGTGGGTTTCTGCTCACAGTCTGAAAGAAGTGTTGGTTAGGTGCATTGACCCAAACAGTTACTGTGGCGACTGAGGGAATTCCACAGTAACTTCATTACAGTGTCAATGTAAACCTTACTTGTGACACTAATAAATAAACTTTAAACCCCACGACACCTTTGGGGTTTAATTTGGTTAATAATTTTGAGTACTCTCGTGGCCGTCCTCCCATTTCACACCTACTTTAAACTTGAATTCATTCCAAACTCTACAACGCGTGTTCTAAATTGATTTTATTCACATCTCTGCTCACTGACATCACTGGTCTTCACTCCAGGAAAACCTAAAATTCTCGCTCTTGTCTTCAAAATTCCTCAATGTCTTCACCCCCCCCTCCCTATCTCTGTAGCCACCTTCAGCCCAACAACCCTCTGAGATACCTGCCCTCCATCCATCTTGGTCTCTTGTACTTCCCCATTCCCTCTGACCCAGCACTGCCAGCCTGATCCCTAATCCCCCTGAAATTCCGTCAGCCTGTCCATCTCTGTCTCCTCTTTTACGATGCTCCGTTACACCCACCTCCTTGATCAAGCTTGTGGTAGTGGCTACGGAATTCTCTGCACTCCTCCGCAGATAGTGCAACGGGGACCATTAACGTTCACCCTCGCGCAACAGGCAAACTGTTCCATTTGTCAGACAAACAAAGCCTGAAGCCACCATTAATAAACACTTAAACGCTGTGAATTATTTAATAACTACCATGAGTTCTCCGTACAGCAAATAGAAAGAATTAGGGAGGTTAATTAGGGCCCTAAAGGCTGCAAAGTTTGGCAGAACCCAAATCATTATTCATTTACCCATTTGGGAATCTCCCACGACCTTCATGGTCAGATATAAACCCCCAGACAAGGGGACAAAGAGTCTCCTTGGGCTGTTGCGCTCTGCGGTGTTTCAGTTCAAGCTTCTTCAGATAAATTATTGCTTAGTTTCCTGCATCAAGAAGTAAGGACGTTTGAGCGGGGGAAAGGTGATAATGTCACTGGGCCAGTAATCCCGGTGCCCAGACTAACGAGCTCGAATCCCACCACGACAGCCGGTGGAATTTAAATTCAATTTGTAAAACCTGAGACCGAAAACTCGAGGCAGAATTTTCCAGCTGCGCTTGCCGTGAAAATCCTGCCTGTGGTCAATGGACCTCTGCATGTTCCCCACACACCGCCCTCCCTCCCTCCCTCCCCCCGCCCCCCCCGCCCCGCTATGATTCCCGTGTCCGGCGGGATTGAAAAATTACCCCCTTAGTCTCAGTAATGGTGGCCATGAAACTATCAGTGAGGATCGTAAAAACCCGTCAGATGGAAATCTGCTGTCCGTACCTGGTCTGGCCTACATGTGATTTCAAGAAGAAATTAGATAGGGCTCTTGGGGCTAGAGTGATAAAGATATAAATGGACGGGGGGACGGTGAGTTCAGAATATGATGATCAGCCATGAACAAAATGAATGGCGGAGCAGGTTCGAAGGGCCGAATGGCCTATCCTACTTCTGTTTTGAATGTTTCTATGTGACTCCAGACCCACAGCAATGTAGTTCATTCTTAACTGCCCTCTGAAATGGCCTGGCAAGCTGTTCATTTGAAGGGCAATTGGAGACGACCAGCAAATACTGGCCTTGCCAGCGACGTCTATGAAAAATTTTTAAAAAAGCAGCAACCCTGCTCATTGGATATTTGCTGTATGCACTCAACAATTTCTGTTGCACAACAGGGGCAGCACAGTGGTTAGCATGGTTGCCTCCCAGCGCCAGGGGCCTGGGTTCGATTCCTGGCTTAGGTCACTGTCTATGTGGAGTTTGTATGCTCTCCCCACGTCTGAGTGGGTTTCCTCCGGGTTCTCTGGTTTCCTTTCACAGTCCGAAAGACGCGCTGTTTAGGGTGCATTGGCCATGCTAAATTCTCCCTCCGTGTAACCCAAACAGGTGCCAGAGTGTAGCAACTCGGGTAGTTTCACAGTAGCTTCATTGCAGTGTTAATGTAAGCCAATTTGTGAGACTAATAAATAAACTTTAATCCTCAGCATTTTTTTGGTTCTGATTTTGATGGATCAATGCAGATCATCCGTGACATTTTCATTCGCTATTCACTCAGTTCGTGGCCACTGTGAACACCATTAGGAGAAGTGAGGAAGTCCCCTGGTGATGGGGGAGCAGTCACAACCCACAATCCGCTCTCAGTGACTAATGTGAATTAATGAGTAGGCACTGGCACAGGATAATATCAAAGATGAAGATATCAGAATGCTAGCTGCAAAACCATCCAGCTGACCATTAAGAATTGCATGAGAGTATAATAACTGCTTGCATTTTCTGGGAATATCAACAACCTGGGAATTTCTCTGTCGCTGTGATAGATATGAAAGGAAACTTGAAGAGGAAGCAGAGAAACGAACATCAAGCTTTAACACCATCAATTTTTCATCCGTTTGCTCACATATGTAAAACATACTTAGAGCTGCATAGAGAATCAGAAGTTGCATTGCTTAGTCTGAACTGGATGATCCTACAGTGTTCTCCCGTTTTTATTACAGTATACACCAGACCCAGTCTTCCCTGTCTTTTTTCTGAAAAATGATACAGACTGTGTACATTATTCCTCCATAATTTCAATGGGCGGCACTGTGGGTTCGATTTCCAGCTTGGGTCATTGTCTGTGCGGAGTCCGCACATTCGCCCCATGTCTGCGTGTGTTTCCTCTGGGTGCTCCGGTTTTCTCCCACACTCCAAAGGTATGCAGGTTAGGTGGATTGGCCATGCTAAATTGCCCCTTAGCATCCAACGATGTGCAGGTTAGGTGGATTGGCCATGCTAAATTGTGCCTTAGTGTCCAAAGATGTGTAGGTTAGGTAGATTGGCTGTACTAAATTGACCCTTAGTGTCCCAAGTTGTTAGGATAGAGGGATTGGGAGGTATGGGGATCAGGCGGGCGATGCTGAGTCAGTGAAGTCTCGATGGGCTGAATGACCTCCTTCTGCACTGTAGGGTTCTATGATTCTATGATGACGTCACAAAGAAAGCAACCCTGCCATGTTCATACACTGTGTTATCTAATGTTGGGGAACATGTACACGACGGAGGGAGGTAGAAAAACTAATACACACTGACTCCAAAGTACTTGGACAGATAGACTGTGGTCAGTGAGGTTCCACTGAAGACTCCTTGAAAGATGTGCCTCTTTTCTGAGATTACATTTTGTTTTACAGGTGTCTCCTTTTCACTTTTCCCTTAGCCGGGTGTGAAGGATCCCATAGCACTATTTTTAAACAGAGTATAGGAGTTATTCCCAGTCTACAGACCAATACTAATCCCTCGATCAAAATAGCAAAAAGATACCATCTGCTCATTATCATAATATTGTTTGTGGGAGCTTGCTATGCACATATTGGTGATCCCAACATAACATTGGTGACTAAACTTCAAAATAGAATAATCTTATTAGGTTCTTGATTTGATTTTTGATTAATAAGGTGATCAGGGGTTATGGGGAAAAGGCAGGAGAATGGGGATGAGAAAAATATCAGCCATGATTGAATGGTGGAGCAGACTCGATGGGCCGAGTGGCCTGATTCTGCTCCCACGTCTTATGAGAATCACCACAGGACAGAAGGAGACCAATCGGCCCATCAAGTCTGCACCGACTCTCTAACGGAGTAGCCTACTCCCCATCCTATTGCTGTAACCCTATACATCCACCATGGCTAATCCCCCTAACCTACACATCTTTGGACACTAAGGAGCAAATTAGCGTGGCCAAATGCACCTAGCCAACAAGTCTTTCGGATTGCAGCAGGAAGCTGGAGCAACCCGGAGGGAACCCACGCAGACATGGGGAGAATGTGTGAAACCTACACAGACAGTGACCCACGCTGGGAATCGAACCCAGGCCCCTGGCGCTGTGAGGCGGCAGTACTAACCACTCCATTGTCAGTAATGAGGCACCCCGTGGTCACAAAAAGTGCTACGAAAATGCAATCTTTCTTTCCTTTAGTTTAATTCTGACTCAGCTGGAGTGAGCTTTCTTTGAGCATGAAATATTTCTGAGGTTTAAATCTTTGAAGTTTATTTATTAGTGTCACAAGTAGACTCACATTAACACTGCAATGAAGCTATTGTGAAAACCCCTCAGTAGACTTGAAGGATAGTGGTATCTGGATCTCATCGGAGCAGACTGTTCTTCAAACTGCGGCCTCACGTTCATCTCGTACACTCAGTAATAACCCAGTGCTCCCACATTATTCAAGTTGGGAGTCACTGTACACTTCAATTATAATGGGATATTTATCTTATTATTGAGAACTCAATTATGGTGTCATCTCGGACTGAGGGTCAGTAGTGAAGACTAATTTTACCACACACGCCCGCAGATATTCTGCTAGCGGAAACAGTTACATCTCGATATAGTAAAATTGAACAGCGTGACTCAGAGAGTGAGATGAATGGAATGAATTTGCTGGTTATATTGTACCACTGTATCCTTGCTATATCTCAGCAGTAACGCTATGCTGGTGATTTATGCTGGCCTATTGAATGTCAGCCTTAGAAAACTGCAGTGTAAATCAAGATTCTGACTGTGATTTGTGTTGCAATTTTCAACCTTTGCATTTAACCGATAGATACAAATCACTACTGACGTCTGTAATTCCTGAATGAATTTGCTGTCATAATGAGATAGAGAGATGAAAGGCATTGTTCTGTTGTCTGGATGTTGAATCATGTTCAGAAGTATTATGATGCTTTGTGATTGCAGAAGCCATCAATGTGGGTCGACATGGTAGTGTGAAGTTTGCATATTATTGGGTAATGATTAGAAAATTATAAGAACCAATTAATCAGGAATAAAGTACCTCTTGGAGCCCTTCCGCAGCTGAAAAGAATTAGATGTCTCCTTAAGGCCTCTCTGATGGCTGGTTAGAATATATTTTGCGGAATCTTGCCAGACATGTACCTAAGGAGATTCATCAAATGCTGGCCTTTAGTACTAGTACATGCCTTGCAGCGACTGTTAGCCTATAGGGCAACGCAGTTGATGGAGATGCAGGAGAAACAGCCTGTTATTCCACTGATGGCCTGAACCTTCCAATTGAAAAGGCTGTGCTGAGTTGAAAAGAAAAGAGGCAAAAGCATTAACACCAGAATTTTATCCTCAATTTCCTTTTCTTGCATCTGTCCTTGTACGCTTCTGACCGCTGGGTGGGAAATATATATAAACCTTCATGAAGAAGGTGTTAATAATTTTATCACACATAGGGAAGTAATGGGATACAAACATAAAAAGTCGCATAGTGCGACATGGTGGCACAGTGGTTAGCACTGCAGCCTCACAGTGCCAGGGACCTGGGTTCGATTCCCGGCTTGGGTCACTGTCTGTGCAGAGACTGCATAGAACATAGAACACTACAGCACAAACAGGCCCTTCGGCCCACAAGTTGCGCCGATCACATCATCACCTACCAACCTACAGACCTATCTATAACCCTCAATCTCATTAAACCCCATATACTCATCCAGAAGTCTTTTAAAAGACCCCAGCGAGTTCGCCTCCACCACCACTGACGGCAGCCGATTCCATTCACTCACCACCCTCTGAGTGAAAAACTTACCCCTAACATCACTTCTGAACCTCCCTCCCCGCACCTTAAATCTGTGTCCTCTCGTAGCGACCATTTCAAACCGGGGAAATAGCCTCTGAGAGTCCACCCTATCTATTCCTCTCAACATTTTGTAAACTTCTATCAGGTCGCCTCTCAACCTTCGTCTCTCCAGGGAAAAGAGTCCCAGCTCCCTCAACCTAACTTCATAAGGCATGCCTCCCAGTCCAGGCAACATCCTTGTAAATCTCCTCTGTACCCTTTCAATAGCTTCTACGCCCTTCCTATAGTGAGGCGACCAGAACTGCGCACAATACTCCAAATGAGGCCTGACAAGGGTCTTATAAAGTTGCAGCATTACCTCCCGATTCCTAAACTCAAACCCTCGATTAATGAAGGCCAGTACACCATACGCCTTCTTGACCACCTCCTCCACCTGCGAGGCCGATTTAAGAGTCCTGTGGACCCGGACCCCAAGATCCTTCTGCTCCTCAACACTACTCAGACTTCTGCCCTTGATAGTGTACTCGTTCATCCCGTTGGTTCTGCCAAAATGGACGACTACACATTTATCCACGTTGAAGTCCATCTGCCACTTCTCCGCCCAGTCCTGCATCCTATCTATGTCCTGCTGCAACTTTTGCCATCCTTCCAGATCATCCACAACACCACCGACCTTCGTGTCATCAGCGAACGAACTTACTTGCATGTTCTCGCCGTGTCTCCAGGTGCTCCGGTTTCCTCCCACAGTCCAAAAGACGTGCTGGTTAGGTGAACTGGCCATGCCAAACTCTCGGTCAGTGTCCCCAAACAGGCGCTGGAGTGTAGCAATGAGTGGATTTTCACAGTGGCTTCATTGCAGTGTTAAATAAGCCTACATGTGACACTAATAAATAAACCTTACGGTGGCACAGTGATTAGCACTGCTGTCTCACAGCGCCAGGAACCTGGGTTCAATTCCGGCCTCGGGTCACTGTCTATGTCGACTTTGTACATTCTCCCTGTGTCTGTGTGGGTTTCCTCTGTGTGCTCCAGTTTCCTCCCACAGTCCAAAGTTAGGTTGATTGGTCATGCTAAATTGCCCCTGAGTATCAGGGGGTTTGGTAGGATAAATATGTGGGGCTACAGGAATAGAGCCTGGGTGGGATTGTGGTCGTGCAGACTCGATGGGCCGAATGGCCTCCTTCTGCACTGTCGAGACTCTATGACGCGAGATCTAGGAGGTTGTATTGGGGCTATTACGACTGTTGAGTCAGGGTAGGTTTAATAGATCTCTGCACAGGCAAAACCAGGTCAGGTGTCCCAGATGGACACCTCTCCCCAGAGTGACATTTTAGCTCAATTGTTCTGTGTAGGTATCTACATGCCTCTATCTAATAGAGGTACAATTAAGGTTATGAAATGATTTGATTTGATTTATTTTTATTGTATTAGTATACAGTGAAAAGTATTGTTTCTTGCGCGCCATACAGACAAAGCATACCATTCATAGAGAAGGAAAGGAGAGAGTTCAGAATGTAGTGTTACAGTCATAGCTAGGGTGTAGAGAAAGATCAACTTAATGCGAGGTAGATCCATTCAAAAGTCTGACAGCAGCAGGGGAGAAGCTGTTCTTGAGTCGGTTGGTGCGTGACCTCAGACTTTTGTATTTTTTCCCCGAAGGAAGAAGGTGGAAGAGAAAATGTCTGGGGTGCATGGGGTCCTTAATTATACTGGCTGCTTTGCCGAGGCAGCAAGAAGTACAGACAGAGTCGATGGATAGGAGGCTGGTTTGCCTGATGGATTGGGCTACATTCACGACCTTTTGTAGTTCCTTGCAGTCTTGGGCAGAGCAGGAGCCCAGACCAAGCTGTGATACAACCAGAAAGAATGCATCTGTAAAGGTTGGTGAGAGTCGTAGCTGATATACCAAATTTCCTTGGTCTTTTTAGAAAGTAGAGGCATTGGTGGAAAAACACATCTGGTTCGCTGAAGTCCTTTAGGGAAGGAAATCTGCCATCTTTATCTGGTCTGGCCTACAGGAGGGAGTGGTTGAGGCAGGGACATTGACAACATTTAAAAGGCATTTGGACAGATACATGGATAAGAAAGGTTTAGAGGGATTTGGGCCAAGTGCAAACAAATGAGGTTAGCGTCAATAGCCTTTTTGGGACGGCATGGATCAATTTGCCATGCTAAATTGATCTTACTATTAGGGGATTAGCAGAGTAAATATATGGGGTTACAGAAATGGGGCCTGGGTGGGATTGTGGTCATTGTAGTCTCAATGGGCTGAATGGCCTCCTGCTGAACTGTGGGGATTCTATGAACACACGTGATCATTTAGGACAAAGCAACCCCATTCACCACATTAACCATCCCTTCTCTCAAACACCTCAGATGGAATTTTCCAGCCCCCCACTTGGGTGGGTTTTCCCATGGTGGAGGTGTTTCCCCATTGGCCACTGATGAGACCTTCCGATCCTGCTGACATCAATAGCAATTTGCATGGCTTGCCCATCCTATTGCCATGGAAACCTGTGGCTTGGGTTACCTTCGGTGGGACTGGAAGATTCTGCCAGTGGGATAGGCCAGAAAATTCTCTCCGCTCCTGCCCTCCCTCCCATCCTCCCATAGATTCGATCTGCAACTTCTACAGGATGCATGACAATACATCAAAGCTTCTTTGACAATGGTGTCCAAAACCTGCAACCAATGCCTCCCAGATGAAGAGCAGCAAATGCATGGAAACACCACCACCTCCACATTCCCCTCCAACTCACTGACTTCCCTGTCTTGCCTCAAAGCCCAGGAATTTCCTACCCAACAGAAACTTCACCTCCCACCAACAGCTCCCGGAGAAGTCTCCTCACCATTAAGGGCAACTAGGGGGTGAGCAATAGATGCTAACCTTGCAGTATTGTTAGCCATGGCCCAGTGAATAGATCCTTGCTTCGGTTAGTTTCTTTTTATTCATTTGTGGGACATGGGCGTCGCCGGCTGGCCAGCATTTATTGCCCATCCCTAGTTGCCCTTGTTCAGAGGGCAGTTGAGAATCAACCACATTGCTGTGGCTCTGGACTCGCACGTAGACCAGACCAGGTAAAGATGGCAGATTTCATTCCCTAAAGGACACTAGTGATCCAGATGGGTTTTTCTGACAATCAACAATGGTTTCACGGTCATCAGTAGACTCTTAATTTTTTATTGATTCCCATCATCTGCCGCGGGGGGATTCGAACCTGGTCTCCAGAACAATAGCAGATTAATAGTCTAGCGATAATACCACTAGGCCATCACCTCCATCCAGGTAATTTTGTGTTGAAATTCCACACTTGGATTTAAGCATGCCATCAAAGCATATATCCTGGCAGACTGACTGAGGGAGTGCTGCACTGTCAGTGGTACGGCCTTCCAGATGAGGTGGTAAAGTGAGACCCCATCTTTCCTCCCTTAACCCTTAAGATCTTGGGTTACTATTTCGAAGGAGAGCAAGTGAGTCCTATCCCAGTGACTCGGTCAACATTTACCCTTCAACCAACACATAAAAACAGGTGACCTGGGGCGAGATTTTCCAGCTGCCCAGCCGTGTATTCCCCCGCGTGGGAAGGTGACATGCCGTTCGCTCACGGTGGGGTTCTCCAGTCCAGCCGCTGTCAATGCGGTTTCCCAGTGATGTCACCCCACTCGGTTGTGAAACCCACGAGGAGGGGCTGCTTGCTGGTGGGATCGGAGAATCCAGTTGGTGCGAACGGCAGGAGAATTCCAGCCCTGGTGTTGGAGGAGCTGGCTGTGTGCGGATTGGTCACTATGTTGCAATGGTGACTACACTTCTTTGGCTGTAATCTTGGGACTTCCCGAGGTCATGGACGGCGCTAGATAAATCCAGGTCTTTGTTTCTTTCTTAGTGGACGGGAGATTTTGATGGGATGATTTCACAAGAAGCATTTTCTTTCACAGTAGCACCAATAACATCTTGTTCCTCTTAACTGTGCTAATAAAGGGATGTGTTTTAAAGATCGGCAACTTCTCGTGACAGCCATTTCAAATTGATCTGAAACAGAGGAGACAATCTCTCCAATGGCTGCAATTTACATCGGTGTCAGTCTAACCTGAAACTAACTGACGCCTCTCTCCAACACTTCCCCAGTGTGGACAGATCTCTTACTAACAATGTCACACTTCCAATTCCAGCAGACATAACTCGCAAGCATCAAAATAAGACATAAATTATCATCCCTGCATAAGTTTTAAAGTTTATGTATTCATGTCACAGGTAAGGCTTACATTAACACTGCAATGAAGTTACTGTGAAAATCCACTCGTTGCCACACCCTGGCGGGATACTGAAGGAGAATTCAGTTAGCAGGGCCAATCCACCTCACCAGCACATCTCTGGACACTAAGGGATAATTTTGCATGGCCAATCCACCCAACATGCACATCTTTGGAGTGTGGGAGGAAACCAGAGCACCTGGAGGAAACCCATATGCAAATACAAGGATAACATGCAAATTCCGCACAGACCCAAGCCAGGAATTGAACCCAGGCCCCCAGCGCTGTGAGGCTAACCACTGTGCCACCCAATTGGCATGTAAATCACATTCTACAGTTTTCCGAATGGATTTTATTTATAATGTGTGGAAACATTTAATTGCATAAGTAAGAAGCTCTAATAATGACTTAATTAGATGTGTTTAATGGCACAGTTTAGTCAATGAACATCACTTGTTCATTTGGATTGAGGTGCTGGAGAATATATGATTTTTATTTGATTTGAGTGTTACAAACGTGAACTACCTGAGCACAACTTCAAACATTAAACTGTTTCCACTTGCAGGAGAGTTGGTAACTCCAGGGCATAGGTTGAAGATAATTGGCATGTGGGAGTTAAAGAGACATAAACTGAGTTCTCATGACCAGGAATGTACTGTGTGAGTGGGTTGTGGATGTAGGAATTGGATATATACCTGTCAAGAAAGAATTTGCAGGGTTATGTGTCTGTATAACTTTTCTCTGGGTGCTCTAGTTTCTTCCCATACTCCAGAGATGCGCTGGTTAGGTGGATTGGCCATGCTAACTTGCCCCTTAGTGTCCAAAGATGTGTTGATTAGGTGGATTGGCCATGCTAAATTGCCCCTTAGTGTCCAAAGATGTGTACGTTCAGTGGATTGGCATATTAAATTGCCCCTTAGTGCCCAAAGGTGTGTAGGTTAGGTAGATTAGCTATTTTTGATTTGATTTACTATTGTCATATGTATTGATATACAGTGGAAAGTATTGTTTCTTGAGCTATAGTAAATGTGTGGGGTTATGGGGATAGTGCGGGGGGTTGTGGGGGATTGTGATGTGTGAGTGAGAAGGGGAGGGCCTGAGTCAGATGGGCTGAATGGCCTTTTTCTGCACTGTGAAGGGTCTATGAGGAAAGAACAGCGGACTGAGAGCAATTGAATGGGCACAGGGACAGTGGGTTAAATGGTCATCTTTTGTGTTGGATCATTTTATGATTCAGCCAGTTAAATGTAGCCTTTCAATAGTGACTCAACTCCATACATTTCTGATCCAGTTACTGATTGTGGGGGTGTTTACCGAGCTGGAACTTTTAACTGGTTGGGATTAAACAGAGAAATACAAATTAGACCAATCACTTCCATCAGTCACAAAGAACAAACCCAGTGAAACATACATTTGTTTCTCTGATAAGGTAGAGACCAGGTCACAGGATCTATGTTGCTCACTGTGACTGCTACAAAAGCAATCCCCTCAAGGAACCTTCTTGATCTCTCTTTGTTACTCATCTCCATTGATGTTCAACCGCACCCCCGACTGAGTGGGTAGCTCTGTATCTAAGAGATAAGCACTATCTGACTCACTGCAAATAGACACAGAGAATCGTGGGCTGAGAAATCAAGCTGTTATCTTGACCACTGATAAACCTGTCGGCAACTCGGTCAATAAAACTTGGTCATGTTGCTTAACATCCAATGAAACATATCCAGCTGTCTCCGGATATGAATATTTTGAGTTCTTTGATTTATTTATCACATTTAAGCAGGGGATTAGGCTGTAGGGACAAGAGAGGAGCAGCTCAAAAATACTCCCTGAAACCCTACCCCCTGCACCCACAACCCCCTCCCCCTCACTCCACCTCGTACCCATTCCCCCCTGCCAGCATCCCCAAGCTTCTGCCTTTCTCGCTTAAATCAGTTTACATCACCTACTCTCTCCAGAAGCATTAACTCTCCACACTTGCTGCCAAACTTGCCGAGTATTTCCAGCACTTGCTACTTTTAACTGCAGATCTTCCGTATGGTTGGCTACTTTCCGCACAACTGTGCAACTGAACAATACTATCTAGTGCCCTGTTTGATAGGTAACCATAGGCCTTCTCAGCCCTGTGAAAGATATACAGATGTGCACACACAATCATAAGAACATAAGAAATAGGAGCAGGAGTAGGCCATCCAGCCCTTTGAGCCTGCCCCGCCATTCAATAAGATCATGGCTGATCTGTCGTGGCTCAGTTCCACTTTCCCGCCCTCTCCCCATAACCCTTAATCCCCTCTCTTATCAAAAACCCATCAACCCGTGTCTTAAAAATATTTAGCGAGGCAGCCTCCACCACTTCAACGGGCAGAGAATTCCAGAGATTCACCACCCTTTGAGTGAAGAAGTTCCTCCTCAACTCCATGCTCTCTCTCTCTCTCTCACACACACGTGTACAAATGTACACACAGAATCACATGCATGCTCTCTTTCACACACACACACACACACACACACACACACACACACACACACACACACACACACACACACAGATATGTGTACAAGTATACACACAGAACCACACACATGATCTCTTTCACACATGATGTGGGGATGCTGGCGTTGGACTGGGGTAAGCACAATAAAACATCTCACAACACCAGGTTAAAGTCCAACAGCTTTATTTGGTAGCACAAGCCACAAGCTTTCGGAGTGCTGCTCCTTGATCGGGTGAGTGGGAGTTGTGTTCACAAACAGGGCATATAAAGACACAAACTCAATTTACAATATAATGGTTGGAATGCAAGTCTTTACAGGTAATCAAGTCTTAAAATTGTAGACAATGTGAGTGGAGAGAGGGTTAAGCACAGGTTGAAGAGATGTGTATTGTCTCCAGCCAGGACTTTGAGATTTTGCAAGTCCAGGCAAGTCACGGGGGTTACAGATAGTGTGACATGAACCCAAGATCTCAGTTGAGGCATGTGTGTGGAATTCAGCTATCAGTTTCTGCTCAGTGATTCTGCGTTGTGTATTGTGAAGGCCGCCTTGGAGAATGCAAACCTGAAGATCACAGGCCGAATGCCCGTGACTACTGAAGTGTTCCCCAACAGGAAGAGAGCACTCTTGCCTGGTGATTGTCGAGCCGTGTTCATTCATCTGTTGTCGTAATGTCTTCATGGTCTCCCCAGTGCATCATGCCTCAGGACATCCTTTCCTGCCATGTATCAGGTAGACAATGTTGGTCAAGTTGCAAGAATATGTTGCTTCCACATCCTTCCTATAATGCGGCGACCAGAACTGTACGTTATATTCCAAGTGCGGCCGCACCAGAGTTTTGTACGGCTGCAACATGACCTCATGTCTCCTAAAGTCAATCCTTCTACCAATAAAAGCTGACACACCATACGCCTTCTTAACAACCCTATCAACTAGGGTGCCAACTTTCAGGGATCTATGCACATGGATATCGAGATATCTCTGCTCAACCACACTACCAAGTAACTTACCATTAACCCAGTACTCTACATTCCTGTTACTCCTTCCAAAGTGAATCACTTCACACATTTCCGCAGGGAGCTTCCTTCGAAATCAGCTGTGACTGTCACAGCTTCACAGCGAACCCTGAAATCCAACCCATTAGTATTTCTTCTGAGGCTTAAATGGGAAGGGAACATTTTGGTACAATTGGACAACCGATTGTGTGGAATTTGCCCAGTTTGTAGAGTGGAGATTTCAAACTCGGCAGAGCGTTCAAACATACCAAACCGTTTTTCAGCCGCTATGCCTGACCAACAAAATATATTTAATTTATAAATGCTGCCCAAGATATTTTCCTTCTTTCGTACGCACTCAACTGAATCCTTCCTGAGTTTTCATTGTTGATTGGAAGTAAAATAGAAAGTGATTGAATATTTCCCGTCTCGTAAAATGAACAAAAGGAGAAAGAGAAATCCCAGTGCTTTCTGCTGTGTACTTTCTGTGACCAGAGACCTTGATTATTTTACACGGACACTCAGCTTCCCTGGTTGATGGCTTCTCAATAGCCCTGCAGTACTGATGATTCAGTCATTAGCCACTCTGAAGCACAGAATGAATGGCACTCACTTCCAGAGGGGTACAGTTCATGTGAAGTGTCAGAGATGTCCCAGAGAAACAGGGGCCAAATATTTGATTTAATTCAATTTGATTTATTATTGTCACATGTATTAGTATACAGTGAAAAATATTGTTTGTTGTGTGCTACATCAAGCATACTGTTCATAGAGAAGGAAAGGAGAGAGTGCAGAATGTAGTGTTACAGTATGGGGGCAAGCAGGGCACAGTGGTTAGCACTGCTGCCTTGCAGCGCCAGGGACCTGGGTTCAATTCCCAGCTTGGGTCGCTGTCTCTGCGGAGTTTGATTTGATTTATTATTGTCATGTGGATTAACATACAGTGAAAAGTATTGTTTCCTGCGTGCTACACAGACAAATATAAAAGTAGGGAGGTCTTGCTGCAGCTGTATAGGGCATTGGTGAGGCCGCAGCTGGAGTACTGTGTGCAGTTTTGGGCGCCGCACCTGCGCAAAGATATTTTGGCCTTGGAGGGAGTGCAGAGGAGGTTTACTAGGCTGATACCGGAGTTGAGGGGGTTGAGCTATGAGGAGAGGCTGAATAAACTAGGCTTGTACTCGTTAGAGTTTAGAAGAATGAGGGGAGATCTCATTGAGATGTATAAGATGATGAATGGGATGGATAGGATAGAGGTGGAGAGACTCTTCCCGCTCAAAAAAGACAGTAGGACTAGGGGGCACAGCCTCAAGATAAAGGGGGGCGGTTTAGAACGGAGTTGAGGAGGAACTTCTTCACTCAAAGGGTGGTGAATCTCTGGAATTCTCTGCCCGTTGAAGTGGTGGAGGCTGCCTCGCTAAATATTTTTAAGACGCGGGTTGATGGGTTTTTGATAAGAGAGGGGAATAAGGGTTATGGGGAGAGGGCAGGAATGTGGAGCTGAGCCATGACAGATCAGCCATGATCTTATTGAATGGCGGGGCAGGTTCGAAGGGCTAGATGGCCTACTCCTGCTCCTATTTCTTATGTTCTTAGGTGGGTGGCATGGTGGCACAGTGGCTAGCACTGCTGCCTTACAACGCCAGGGACCCGAGTTCAATTCCCATCTTGGGTTACTGTCTGTGTGGAGTTTGCACATTCCCCTCATGTCTGCGTGGATTTCCTCCGGGTGCTCCGGTTTCCTCCCTCAGTCTGAAAGACGTGCTGGTTAGATGCATCGACCGTGCTAAATTCTCCCTCCATGTACCTGAACTGGCGCTGGAATGTGGTGACTAGGGGAATTTCACAGTATCTTCATTGCAGTGTTAATGTAAGACTACTTGTGACTAATAAATAAACTTTAAGGAAATGAGAGAGTGCAAAACGTAGTGTTACAGTCACAGCTAGGATGCCGAGAAAGATCAACTTAATGCAAGGTAGGTCCATTCAAAAGTCTGATGGCAACAGGGAAGAAGCTGTTCTTGAGTCGGTTGTTACGTGACCTCAGACTTTTGTATCTTTTCCTGACAGAAGAAGGTGGAAGAGAGAATATCTGGGGTGTGTGGAGTCCTTAATTATGCTGACTCCTTTGCCGAGGCAGCTGGAAGTGTAGACAGAGTCAATGGATAGAAGACTGGTTTGCATGATGGATTGGGCTACATTCATGATGTTTACTAGTTTCTTGCAGTCTTGGGCAAAGCAGGTTCCATACCAAGCTGTGATACAACCAGAAAGAATACTTCCTATGGTACAGCTATAAAAGTTGGTGGGAGTCGTAGCTGACATGCCAAATTTCCTTAGTCTTCTGAGAAAGTAGAGGAGTTGATGGGCTTTCTTAACTATAGTGTTGGCATGGGGGGACCAGGACAAGTTGTTGGCGATCTGGACACCTAAAAACTTGAACCTACCGACCCTTTCTACTTTGTCCCTGTTGATGTAGACAGGGGCATGCTCACCTTTACGCTTCCTGAAGTTGATGATTATCTCCCTTGTTTTGTTGACATTGAGGGAGAGATTATTGTTGCTGCACCAGTTCACTAGATTCTCGATATCTCAGGGATGCACAAGCCTTGGTTACATCATCTCCCTTCGCAATCTGACCCTTGGGGTCCTGGCAAATAAATGCAAATGTTCATTGTTACTGGGATTTATCAGAAGCTGGGATTGCTTAATAACCTTCCAAAGGAAATCGGGTAAGTGCTTGAAAAAGAGAGAAGGAAACTTTGAAAAATGGGCCAGGAGACTGGAATGTTTGTTTCAAAGAGTCAACAGTGGCACTGACAATATGTGAAATTATTGACTGGCTGGCCCATTGTCTCAATGTGAAATGAAATTTTATGGGATTTTCACAGTAACTTCATTGCAATGTAAACCTACTTGTGACATGAATAAATAAACTTTAAACTTTAAAACTAGAGTCAATTTCACATGGCCAATCAACCTAGCCCATGATATCACAGATGGTTGTGGGGCTGGAGAGATAGGGAGGGAGGGGTGAGGCCATGGAGGTGATCTGTAAACTAGGATGAAAATTTGGAAATCAATGTGGCCCTTAATCATTGGCCAGTGAGGGTCAGTGAGCACAGGGATGATGGGGGAGTCCTGGAAAAGGTGAGAATGAATTGAGATGTGACAGCCCGTTTGGGGATCTTGGAAAGACAGGTTGGAGACAGCATGGTAGTTTTGCAGGGATGGAGGGATGGAATGGTGGGTCTTAAAGGGAGGGAGATGATGATGGAAAATTTGAGCAAAAAGGGGACAGTAACAAGGAGAGATAGCTGTGGACAATATCAGCTGGAAAGTGGGGTGATGAATAGTTCAGTGAGAATGGGGTTTGAGGGAGAAGGAAGGGGGTCTCTTGGACAAGATGGAGCTTGGAGAGGGCACGAGGGAAATTAGGAGAGAATGCAGAGAAAGGTGTGCGTTCAGGGTTAGGGTAGGGATCTGAGGGATTCTTAGAATAAAAAAGTTAATGTGTTTTTGATAGTCTCACAGACAGGCTGTGATTTGTGTATCATTACACACACTGATATGCATCCTTTCTCATACAGAATGACAAGACACTATCCTCTGATCTGCTACTTACTGCAGTCAAGAAGAAATACTATCCATTCATTATGGATCGGATTCTCCAACTTCATCCACAGCCGGGATTTTCCAGTCCCGCTGCAATGAACAGAGATTTGGCTGAGCATCAAATTCTCCATCCTCGCTGGCAGCGACAATGGGTCATGAACGGTTGGGAAAATTCCATAGAACCACCTCTTCCAGAACTCCCCAATAACCCCTGTGCTCACTGACCCTCGTTGGCCAATGATTAAGGGCCACACTGATTTGCAAATTCTCATCCTTGTTTTCAGATCACCTCCATGGCCTCACACTCCCCCCTCCCTAACTCTCCAGCACATAAGGAGGCCACTGGACCCATTTGTTCATGCCAGCCCAAAGACACCCTAACTCCACACTGAAGGCAAAGGAGGCCAATTCTGGCCATACTATCCTCATGAATAACTCAAAGAGCCTGCTTCTATAAAATACAGGATCACATAATATTTTGTTTCCAACTTCATTATCTTGTTCTCTCACTTTCGAAGGATTTTGCATTCTTGCACCTTTATTTATTTATAAATTTAATTATTTGTGTCACAAGTAGGCTTCCTTGTGACACGAATACATTGTGATGAAGTTATTGTGAAAATTTCCTAGTTGCCGCGTTCTGGCACACTGAGGGAGAATTTAGCATGACCAATGCACCTAACCAGCGCGTCTTTCACTCTGTGGGAGGAAACCGGAACACCCAGAGAAAACCCATGCAGACATGGGGAGAACGTGCAGACTCTACACAGACAGTGACACAAGCTGGGAATCGAACCTGGGTCCCTGGTGCTGTGAGGCAGCAGTGCTAACCACTGTGCCACCCTGCACAGTGTTTTATAACTTCGTTATTTAACACCTATCTCCTCGCAGAATTGCCTCATTTCTCTATATAAAATGAAGGAAATGAGAACGTGGATAGGTTAGTCGGCAATTGTGGCCCTCAAATCTCTCTACGAGTGAGGGGCTGTTCCGTTGTTGAAGGTGTTGCACAGATTGCCAGCAAAATCAGCGACTGCCCCCGACAACACAAACAGCCAGATAGAAAAACCAGTCACAGCTCACAAAGTGGTGAATCTCTCCCTTGATTCAGTTAGGAAGTAAAAAATCTAATAGTTACAGACCTAACCTGGAAGATTCCCCCTGCGAACTGGACACAGCAAAAACAGTGATGTCTTTGGAAAGCACAAGGCTTATTGGCAGCAAACTCACAGAGGCAATCTGTGCCAGATGATCCCCGTAAATGGAACATAGAGATGTGTAGTTCTTGCCTGCAAGTTATTGCTAAACTACTTGCTTTATTTATCCTGGGGCGGTGTGTAAACTCGAAACTGATTTGTGGGGCGCAATGAAGTCATTAGAAAAATTCAAGGAAATAAAATTTCTGTCTTAACCACTTGAAGAAACTCAGCAACATCTTCTCCTGTTTAAACATTCTCGTGATAATCTCCTCCCAGCTGCCTTCTCCCCACTGCCCACCCAGCCCCCACCCTCCGCCTCCATCAAAACTAAGCCTCACCCATTCTTTTTTCTGGGCCCTTTCATCAGCTTTGGAAAAGATCAAGATAACAGAGGACAAGTGTTCGTTTATTTGCCTCAATGTTGCTTCCTCTCTGCTCGAGTCCTGCCTGAAAATGACAACGGGGAACTGGGATCAATGGCTTGCCGCCTCTGAACAACAGCCCTGTGCTGTGTGCGATCTGTGCGCGCACATGAAAAAACTGACCTCCAAACATGCCTCTTGTTTTTAAATACCATTGGGGTCGCTGTGTGGTGGAAGTGGGACTTGAGTTGGCTGCTTTATTCTTAGGATTGCTCACAAAAGGGAGCTGGATAGCCCAAGCGATGGAAGTTCCGCTAAGGTTATGGAAAGCTCTGTAGACTACACCTTGAGTGGCTGTGTTCAGCTCCAAGTCCCCAGGAAGGATGCATTAACCTTAGAGGACGTCCAGTGCCGATTTATGAGAAGGACATGGGGCTAAACTATAAAACTGGGATTTGTTCTCCCTGGAGGCTGAGGGTGGGGGCTGGGGGGTGGGGGGTGGTGGGCGACCTGATAGAAGTTTATTAAATTATGAGGGGTATGGATAGAGTAAACATTTGGAAGCTTTTTCCCAGGGTAGAAATGACATTTACAAGGGGGCATAAGTTCAAGGTAAGGAGGGAAAGATTGAGTGGAGATGTGCGGGGGAAGTTTTTTACACAGAGGGTGGTGGGGGCCTGGAATGCACTCCAAAGTGAGGTGGTTGAGTCAGACACGTTAGCAACATTTAAGACCTATCTGGATAGACACATGAACAGACAGGGAATAGAGGGATACAGGCAGTTGGTCTAGACAGGATAACATGATCAGCACAGGCTTGGAGGGCCGAAGGGCCTGTTCCTGTGCTGTACTGTTCTTAGTTGTTTGTTCTAGAAGTCTTAGATTAAGATAGAATAGGCCTGTGTTCCCTTCAGTTTCAGATTGGAGGGAAATCTCATTGAGGTGAGGTTGTACCCCAGGCTCACTTGTAATATTTAAATTCTACTTACCGTAGAACTGGAATATTACAATCAGCCTCGCTCAATATCCGGTGCTGGTAAGATCGCAAGAGGCAAGACATCGGCGCAAACCTGACTTTTCTCGGCTCTCTCACAATCTTACCAACTCACCCATCCTATCTGGCGGGGCAAGAAGGTAAGATTGCCCCTCAGAACTTTCAGAGTCTCCAGTCCAGGCCTCTGAGACTCCTGTTTGCCCATCACAAAAAAAACTTTTCTACTCCTTCGGAAAGCACCTTGTTTATCCAAGTGTAGTCTTGGGCAAGTTCAAGGCTTCCAAACCTCGAAAGGTGCTGTTGACATTTAACCACCTTAAATTGCATAGTTTACCAGAATAGCACGATAATAAGCTTTAAGTTGTTTTGTGATAACTGAAGTATAGGCCTGTGAGTTACCAGTAACTTAAGAGAAGGAAAGATCTCAGCCCTTGTTTAGGGCTTAACTTTAGGGGTAGCACTGCTGCATCACAACACCAGGGGCCTGGGTTCAATTCCAGCTTTGGCTCACTGTCTGTGTGGAGTTTACACATTCTCCCCATGTCTGCGTGGGTTTCCTCCAGGTGCTCTGGTTTCCTCCCACAGCCCCAAGATGTGTGGGTTAGGTGGATTGGCTATGCTATGTTACCCCATAGTATCCAAAGATGCCCAGGTTAGATGGATTAGCCATGGTAAATTTGTGAGTGGGGCTACGGAGATAGAGCCTGGGTGGGATGCTCTGTCAGGGGGTCAGTGCAGACTCAGTGCGCCTCTTTGGTACTGTAGGGACTCTCTGATGCTAACTCCCTGGTCCCACTAACAACCTCAGGCTGACTGATTAATCAGCAGTGGCTCAGCTATTCCAGAGTTCAGTTGTCATGTTCCTGAACCTCGCACAGAGGATTGACTACGAAACGTCCTTTCACCTACCGGGTCACTGCCATATGCCATGTCCCCCAGCACCCAGGAAAGATTGTCACTACGACAACTAATTGCAATTACATTCACACCTTTAATGTGGCCCCAAGGTGCCTCACAGACGCAAATATCAGAACAAAATGAGATATCAAAGCCAATAGGATAGGTGCCCCAGAGTTTAGTCAAAGGAAAAGATGGGAAGGAGTGCCTGAAAACGAGGAGAGGTGGAGCAGCTTCCGGAGGGAATTCCTGAGCTTAGAGCCCATGGAGTTGAAGGATATGGCAGCTCATAGCGAAGTGATGGGAACTGGGGATGTGCAAGAGACACGGCTGGAGCCATCAGCCAACCACTCTGGCAATGGTCTCTCATCAGACAGAGAGAAATGAATCAGAACTCAAGAATAGTCTGTTCATCTGGGCATTACTGTTCGACTTGACTGCAGCTCCTAGAGGCTTTTAAGATCCAATGAGGAGGAGGTTTTTACTGGGCAGAAAGGGAATTTCCATGGCCAGTAGAATAGGTTGGGCGATTTGCATACGTGTGCCAATGACTGCACAAAACCACAGAGTCAGGGCCTAATACAAGGCTTCAAGTCAAGATGTATCAGCATGAGGGGGTGGGGGAGTGGGGGAGTGGGGGAGTGGGGGAGCGGGGTGGTGGGGAGAAGGATTGCAGTGTCTATTCACTAGAATGAAACCACGGTTAAAATGGTTAAATGATAAAGGACAGGTGGTGTAAATGTGGCTCACATCCTCTTGTGATTAGAACAGGACAACGGGATCTGATCAAGCTGCTTGAAATGACAAAGGGATTGGAGAGGGTAGATGTGGAACTCTCAGCTGTGGATGCCAGGAGACTAACGTTCAAAACTGATACTGATTGAGCTTCGATGGAAAAGATTATCAAAGCTTGCATGTGTAAGTGGAGCTTAGGTCTTAACCCAATGCTCTGACCAAAACCACAAGTAACGACAAAGGGTGGTGAATGTAGCCCAGTCCATCACGCAAACCAGCCTCCCATCCATTGACTCTGTCTACACTTCCCGCTGCCTTGGGAAGACCAGCTAGCGTAATCACGGACCCCATGCACCCCGGACAGTCTCTTGTCCACCTTCTTCCATCGAGAAAAAGATACAAAAGTCTAAGATCATGTACCAACCTACTCAAGAAAATCTTCTTCCCTGCAGCCATCAGACTTTTAAGTTGATCACATTACGTTGGTCTTTCTCTACACCCTAGCTCTGACTATAACACTACACTCTGCTCTGTCACCTTTCCTTCTCCCCTTGTACTCTGTGAACGATATGTTTTGTCTGTATAGCAGGCAAGAAACAATACTTTTCACTGTATATTAATACATGTGACAATAATAAATCAAATCACATCAAATCAAACCAAACCAATGACAAGGTAAGGTGTGATTGTTCGAGGGAAAGATATTGCCAGGACACTGAGGAGGCTCTTGATTCGAATGGTGAAACCAGTTTGAGGGACTGAATAGCCTCTCTCATTCATACAAAAGTTGCAATATACAATTTCACAGTAACTTCATTGCAGTGCTAACGTAAGACACAAATAAATAAACTTTAAACCTTTCCAACTTTAAACTGTGAGAGAGCAACAGGAGCTTTGCTGGGCTTTCCACGTGCTAGCTTTCCAGCAGGAGCTGCAGTGCCTAACCCACACACCTTTGGAGTGTGTGAGGAGACCGGAGCACCCGGAGGAAACCCACGCAGACACGGGTGCAAGGGAATGTGGGGGAGAAGGGGGGCAGTGGAAAGCAGGTTGACACAAATTTTAAGGTTGCCTGGCCGCAGTCAGCCTGTAACACCTCCTAACCGACACGCGGTGTTGCTGCGAAACATATCCCTCTTCTGCTACTGTTTGATCATCATACTCAAGGAACAAATGCAGAATTGTCTCTTCAGTCTTCCCCTTGTTCCTTTGAAAGAAAACCCAGGGTAACATCACTTGCAAAGCAACCTTTGGCCTGTAAATTTTTGATTGTGGATTTCAAGCAGAAAAATATTGATGTGAAACAGACACATGAACAGAGGTTCTTTCTTCCAGGAACAGTTACAGATCACAGCTTCACAACCTTCTTATTTTGCTGCATTCTCCCTTTCTCATTATTCTCTCCGAGTTCTTTAATCTACAGACACCGGTTTCTGATACAGGCGGGGTTGCTCGCTAACCAATTTAATTGCAAATTCTCATTATTTAAAGTAGGAATAAAGATGGCAGAAAGAGATGGATTTGAGCAGCGCGGTGTATTAAAGTGTAATTCCCACACCTCTGGGATGAGAGATCAAATGCAATCTCCTCTCTAGTGACCGAGGAAGCGACAACTGCATTTGGCAGCCTTGCCTTGATTCCTACGGGGCGCAGATTGACAGCAGAAAATTGTCCCCAATTTGGGACTAATTGGCAAACTCACTCAGGAAGGCTGCAGGCTGCCTGGAACGGGAGATAGAAATGTTATTGACGCACTCTCGCAGCCACTGAAAGGGGTTGGTGGAGCGAGTGATGATGAGGAGAGATGATGGGACCAACTCCCCATGGCTACCTCCACACACAACATCTAATCCCTGCTTATATTTAACCATCCTCTGGCTCCATGCACATTTGTGCCTTCACCACTTTGGGGCATTAGGAGGAGTCTGTATCCTGGGAGTGCCTTATGCAGAATATAAAAACAGCTGAAGATGTTTCCCTTAATGTAATTCCTTGAATCAATCAACAGAAACACGTCTCCACACAATCTATCCATTGTTTGAAAAATTATGTCAATAATTAGGGTGAAGGAAAGTGGGGCCCACAAATCTGGGAGAGAAGGCAGTCTCCTGTGTCTGTGAGCTGCACAGGTAAAGTCTTGGGGGGGGGGGGGGGTGGAATTCTCTGCCTTGTTTCTTATGTGGAATGAGTTTAAGTTGTTTATTAGTGTCACCAGTAGGCTTACATTAACACTGCAATGAAGTTACTGTGGAAACCCCCTAGTCACCACACTCCAGCGCCTGTTTGAATTACACTGAGGGAGAATTTAGCACCTAACCAGCACATCTTTCAGACTATGGAAGGAAACTGGAGCACCCAGAGGAAACCCACACAGACATGGGGAGAATGTGCAAACTCCACACAGACAGTGACCCAGGCCAGGAATCGAACCCAGGTCCCTGGCGCTATGAGGCAGCAGTGCTAACCACTGTGCCACCGTGCCATTCCACAGCAGCCACAGCAGAGCAGGGCCTAGAATTCAACCCTTCTCTCTTCCTTTCAAAATGGGACACAAGGACATGTCATAATGCTTCTCTGTTTTTGGGGGTGAGGATCATTATTGCAAGATTCCTTGCAGAGAGATGCTTGGCCTCTCTGCGAATCATATGGGGAGCGGGCGGGAAAATAAAGTTGAAGCCCAAGATCAGCCTGAATTGTATTAAATAGCAGAGGCTCAATGGGCCGAACAGTCTATTCCTGCCCCTGTTTCTTGTGCTTCCTGTATGAAGTGTGAGTTTTACTTTAGACAAGATTTTCCAGCCCTTCCCTCTAGCGGGATCTTCTAGTCTTGCTAAGGGCGGTGAAGGGTATGGACCTCATACTAAATATCAATGACTGCTATTTAGCTCTGAGGGACGCGTCAATTGTCATTGATTCCAAACATGGAGCCCCTCTTGCATCACAAAACATGCCACGAGGGGTAGGGGAGTGGTGGTGGCAGGTAGGATTTCCCTTCCTAGCCTCACTAGCTGCTCTTCCATTGTGAGAAACTGCCTGTTCCTCAGAGCTTGGGTCTGGCTCAGGTCACTGAATATCAACAGCCTGACTACGGATGGAAAGATGCGCCTTTCAGTGTCCTCTAGCTGCCAATTGGAACTGTAGGTTCAGTAGATATAGTCAACTTCTGCTGGTCCCAGCGGCACAGGCAATAAAGTCATGCAATCTACATGCGGTCATTATCCTTTGTCCCTCCAATCTGCCCAGTGTTTCAAAGATGGGGCTTTAGCCATCCTGGGGGTCACTTCTCCAAAAGGCAAATGATTCAATGGTAAATCACCAAACCAAATAACTATTCTCCTTCACTTTGCATTCCTGTCCCTCCATTGTGTTCTATTCTGGGGCCAATCCTAACTCAAAGTCTCATGCATGAGATTCTTGAACTGTTTATGAGGGGGTTTGTGCAAGTACCTTCCCTAGGATTGCAGCAAAGTTCCCTACCGACCCTTTACAACGGGGTTCACAGCTGCAAGTAGCAAGTGTCCCCATTGGGCATCGATCCAACATTCTTTAAGGAAGGAAATCTGCCATCCTTACCTGGTCTGGCCCACATGTGGCTCCAGAGCCACAGCAATGTGGTTGATTCTGAACTGCCCTCAGACAACTAGGGATGGGCAATAAATGCTGGCCCAGTCAGAGTCACTCGTGTCCCATGAATGAATAAAACAAAATTCAGAACTCACTTAAACACAATAAAATGGTGTTAAACCCAAGCTTTCTGATCTCAAGTTAAAGGATCACTCCCACTACAGATGAAGATCCCAATTTGCCCATGTTGCCACTGCGGCCCTGTCTCCCAGGATCTCTCTCAATATTAATTTGCTTTTTGTTCGCATGTTTTTCTCTCCACACAATTTTTCCACATCTGCCGAGTGTGCATTCCTGGGTGTGCAGTTATTTATTCGGACATTTATGCAGCACCACTCAACATCATTTCCCTTTTGAGGTTGTTGTAGCTGTTCCAAATTCCTCTCCCAGATTTTACAAGCTCTATTAGTATCAGTTGATTCACTGTTTTGGCAATTTCCATGAATTGTTCCAATTTATTTAGCTTGGCTGTATATTATTCTGTCTTTCTTTCATACTTCCATCAATTATACATGGTATTTACATTGTAATCCTTGAGGAATTTAGTTAAAAATGGACCTATTATATCTCTTGGCCTTGGCTCAAGCTCCCAATGAAAAGTGACCCTTAATCCTTTCCCCACTATGTTCACTAGTGAAGCTCTGAATCTCACTCCTCCTCATTGGATTTGTGTTTGCACCGATCAAGCCCCATCTACACGGCTGTGTCTTTCACCTTGAGAGTACCCCTAGGCCTGAACAACCAGCAAAATATTTCCGTCCGCATCTCCTCAGTGGACTTCTTGTCTTTCTTTTGAATTGCTTAGTAAATGTTGCTTATCTATACTGAGTGCCTCCAGCCTTGTGCACAGCACTGTCTCGAGCAGTGTTGGAGATGGTCGCCAGTCAGACTGCAGACAGAGCTCACTTGTCACCCTGCCAAAACTGGTCATAACCCAAAGGCATCTGATCAAACACAAGCGTTCTCATTCCTTCCTGTTTTATTATGGCTACATGTATCTAAAGCCAAATTTAGTTTTTAGCTGGCTTTAAGGACAGTTTTGAGGACACATTTACCTAGATTTCACGAGGAAGTGCCAACATAGTTAATGATTTCAGTTTTGTAATCAGCACACAGAAACCTCTCCTGTCCTTCTAACCAGTTTCATTTAGATTTCACCTTGATCTCACCTTGCTGCCTGTCTCCCGGCCTATTTGGTTACCCGCTTCATGCATGAATAACCCCTTCCATCTTTCGTCTCCATGAAAATTAGAGCCCTGGGTTCAGTGCTTTACCGAAATGTTAACTTGTCAAAACTGCCTGGTTAAACGTTCACTCTCCTTGGAGTTTTCCTTTCCAGCCACACTCCTCTTTTGTGCTTCCCGCAGTCATTCCAGTCCTTGTTTTCATCAGAAAATGTTTCCCTCAGGTCAGGGTGTTCTCTTACAGTTTAAGAGAGGGTGAAACCACATCAGATTTTCCAATTCAACTCTGTTATCTCTTTCTCTTGCCTCACTGCTTATATCTCCGTTCTCACTCTTCTCTAGATGGCCATGATGTGGCTATCTAAAGAGCACCTGATGAAGGAGCAGCACTCCAAAAACTCATGATCCCAAATAAACCTGTTGGACTTTAACCTGGTGTAGTGAGATTTATTCTTCAGGTAGTCTCTTGGGATTGAGGATATCTCGTTTCCCCTCCTGTTTGAAGAGTACTGCGATGGCTGATAAGTCCAACGTGCGCGCTCCGCTACATGAGGACCTGCCATTGCTTGGGGAATTGGGATGGTGGGAGGGCAGTCTCTCTCATGGGTGCCTTGACTTTGTCTCTACCCATTCCAGGCAAAGTGTCTCGGTGCGTTTGTTGCCTTGCAGGATGGTCCCTTTCCATTCTGCTCACTCACAAACCAGAGTCGGCAGGGACATAAGATCTCTTCAGGGAACATTGTGTGCCATCCCGAAAGCTTTTCTGTTGTATCCCTTCCTCCCCCACCTAGGAAATCCCACAAACAAAACTTCATCAACGGGGACGAAGTAAAAAGGATTGAGAGCTTGAAGTTTTTTGATGACCAGATCATCAGCAACCTATCCTGGTCCCCCCATGCTGACACTATAGTTAAGAAAGCCCATCAACTCCCCTACTTTCTCAGAAAATTTGGCATGTCAGCTACGACTATCACCAACTTTTACAGATGCACCATAGAAAGCATTCTTTCTGGTTGTATCACAGCTTGGTATGGCTCCTGCTCTGCCCAAGATTGCAAGGAACTAAAAAAGGTTATGAATGTAGCCCAATCCATCATGTAAATCGGCCTCTCATCCATTGACTCTGTCTACACTTCCCGCTGCCTCGGCAAAACAGCCAGCGTAATTAAGGACCCCACACACCCTGAACGTTCTTTCTTCCACCTTCTTCCTTTGGGAAAAAGATGTAAAAGTCTGAGGTCACGTACCAACCGACACAAAAACAGCTTCTTCCCTGCTGCTGTCAGACTTTTGAATGGACCTACCTCGCATTAAGTTGACCTTTCTCTACACCCTAACTATGACTGTAACACTACATTCTGCACTCTATCATTTCCTCCTCTGTATGTTTTGTCTGTATAGCACACAAGAAATGATACTTTTCGCTGTATGCTAATACATGTGACAATAATAAATCAAATCAAATCAAAAATTAAAAGCAAATCCTTTCTGGGATCTGCTTTCAGATTATCAATGTGTTCACAGATCTGTGCCAAATATGCCCCACTGTACACATTAGATAGTGAAACGCAATGAAACCTTGCCACGTCATTTCATATTCATTTACCAATCAAACCCTGCTCAGACTTGCTTTCACTGAGTCATTTTAGAAACATTACCAATGAGAAATTTCTAGACCAGCCAGGTACTGAATGGAAAAATATTAATCAGACTCAGATCCCTGAAGGCAGCAGAGCAGGTGAATAGGATAGTTAAGAAGGCAAATGGGACACTTGCTTTTATCAGTCATGGCATAGAGTATAAGACCAAGGAGGTAATGTTGGAGCTGTACAGAGCATTGGTTAGGGCACAGCTGGTGCAGTTCTGGTCACCTCATTATAGGGAGGATGTGATTGCACTAGAGGAGATATGAAGGAGGTTCACCAGAATGTTGCCCAGGATAGAGTGTTTGAGCTAGAAGGAGAGACTGGATAGGCTTGGATTGTTTTCTCTAGGGCAGAGAAGGCTGAGGGGGGGATATGATTGAGGTGTGTAAGATTATAAGGAGTATGGACAGGGTGAGTAGGGGCAACTGTTCCCTTTAGTTGAGGGGTCAATCATGAAGGGGCTTAGTTTTAGAGTGAGGGACAGGAGGTTCAAAGAGGATTTGAGAACATATTTTTTCGCTCAGTTGGTGGTGGGAGTCTGGAATGCACTGCTTGGGAACCTTATAATCTTTAACAAGTATTTGGATGAGCACTTGAAACATCACAACATTCAAAGATATGGGACAAGTGCAGGAAAATGGGATTAGCACAACTTTATTGGTAGTTATTGTTGGTGTAGACTCAATGGGCAGAAGGGCCTTTTCTACAGTGTACGATTCTAATGACCCCATGGCTCACATGATGCATATCATAATGGTGCTACACATAAAATAATTACTTTCTTTATAAAGGTTGGACCTCATGCAGTAGGAGGCTAGAGGTGGTGGGGGGTGGAGGGAGGCATGAGAGATTGCAAGGAGCATTTTCTATCAACTCAGAAAGCAGGCAGATACATTGCTGAACTCTCCTCCTTTAGAGAACAATTAGAGCACCCTTGTTTTTAAGGGATAAGTATGTCCCCTCTTGATCTCTGGACAGCCGGATGTGAATGTCCAAGTTAGACGGCGGGGTTTTACGGCCTCACTCGTCATGAACTATAAAATACCTCCCAGGGTGAACAGACTTTCCCATTGTCCACTCCTCACCTGCTCCAATACCCGTGGTGGGCAGGGCAGTAAAATACTGGCCAGAGAATCTGTGAACTGGTGCAATGATAATAATCTCTCTCTCAATGTTAGTAACATGAAGGAGATAGTTATCGACTTCAGGAAACATAGTGGAGGACATGACCTTGTCTACATCATTCGGGATGAACTGGAAATGATCGAGAACTTCAAGTTTCTACGTGTCCAGATCGCCAACAACCTGTCCTGGTCCCCCCATGCTGATGCTATAGTTACGAAAGCCCACCAACATCTCTATTTTTCAGGAGGCTCAGGAAATTTGGCATGTCTGCTATAACTCTCACCAACTTTTACAGATGCAGCTTAGAAAGCATCCTTGCTGGTTGTATCACAGCTTGGTATGGCTCCTACTCTGACCAAAACAGCAAGAAACCACAAAGGGTCGTGAACGTAGCCCAGTCCATTACACAAACCAGCCTCCCATCCATTGCCTCTGTCTACACTTCCCGCTGCCTCGGCAAAGCAGCCAGCATAATCAAGGACTTCACGCACCCCGGACATTCTCTCTTCCACCTTCTTCCGAGGGGAAAAAGATACAAAAGTCCGAGGTCATGTACCAACCGACTCAGGAACAGCTTCTTCCCTACTGCCATCAGTCTTTTGAATGGTCTTACCATACATTAAGTTGATCTTTCTCTACACCCTAGCTATGACTGTAACGCTACATTCTACATCCTCCCCTTTCCTTCTCGATGAACGGTATGCTTAGCACACAAGAAACAATACTTTTCACTGCACATGTGACAATAATAAATCAAATCAAATCTTTGACTGTGACTGTGTTTACAATGCAAAATTATGTAAAAGATGCAGGTGGATCTCTGATTTAAGTAAGGCACAAATAGCTGACTGGCATTCACCCAGTTAAACTCAACTTGCTCTCTCAGGCAATGGGCAAAAGGTATACCAATCAAAGTGAAATGAATCAGAATAAATCTCAGGGAAAATGTGCTTGAGGCAGCGATGGGCTTTTCTGACTGACAAATAAGGAAAACAATCTCTTTATATTGAGGCTGAGCCAGTTTTATATTTTATTTTCGAAATTGCAATGGATATAAAAATCCAAATAGTTCATTTCCATCGATTTCACTTTGCAGTGATAAACCTCTGTCCATCAGAGGCTGGCAATGAATGGCAGGAGAAAAGTTTTTCCTGGTGTGTCTTTTTCAAAAAAAAAATTTGAAGAAACTCATTGCTTTAGTTCGCTCCATAATCATCAGTCTTTGATTTAATCAGGCAAGATGTTTCAATTGTTTAGCGTGGAGGGGATTGGGAATATTCACAGCAGCGGCACATAATAGGATTTAAAAAGGATAATTTGCAAAAAAGAAAGCCTTTTCCTTTCATGTGATGGATTCAGGAACTATCTAATACCAGACAGATAGTCACATTTGACTAACCAGATGGTGTCGGCCTATTGAAGAGGAGTGTTATGTTTCAAGGTCACCGATGTAACTTTCCATTTTGCAAACACTACTCTCAACTCGAAAAGCAATGAATATTTCAATTCAAATGACTTGTGTGTTAGATACCACCAGAGATTAAAAAAAAACTTCCTGTTTGTCGCAGGAAGCAATGCGTCTCACTCATTATTGAAGATACTATAAGTATAGACACTTGGGTTCGGGGTGAATTTTGATTTGATTTGATTTATTTATTGTCACATGTATTAACATACAGCAAAGAGTATTGTTTCTTGCGTGCCACACAGACAAAGCATATCGTTCACAGAGAGGAAAAAGAGAGTGCAGAATGTAGTGTCACACATAGCTAGGGTGGAGAGAAAGATCAACTTAGTGCGAGGTAGGTCCATTCAAAAAGTCTGATAGCAGCAGGGAAGAAGCTGTTCTTGATTGAGTTGGTACGTGATCTCAGACTTTTGTATCTTTTTCCCGACGGAAGAAGGTGGAAGAGAGAATGTCCAGGGTGCGTGGGGTCCTTAATTGTGCTGGCTGCTTTGTCAAGGCAGTGGGAAGTGTAGGCAGAGTCAATGGATGGGAGGCTGGTTTGTGTGATGGATTGGGCTTCATTCATAATGTTTTGTAATTCTTTGTGTTCTTGGGCAAAGCCATACCGAGCTGTGATAAACCAGAAAGAATGCTTTCTATGGTGCATCTGTAAAAGTTGGTGAGAGTCATCGCTGACATGCCAAATTTTCTTAGTCTCCTGAGAAAGTAAAGGCATTGGTGGGCATTCTTAACTATAGTGTCGGCATGGTGGAACCAGGACAAATTATTGGTGATCTGGATGCTTTAAAAACTTAAAGCTCTCAACTCCTTCTACTTTGTCCCTGTTGATATAGACAGGGGCATGTTCTCCTTTATGCTTCCTGAAGTCAATGACAATCTCCTGTGTTTTGTTGACATTGAGGGAGAGATTATTGTTGCTGCACCAGTTCATCAGATTCTTTATCTCATTCCTGTACTCTGTCTTGTCACTGTTTGAGATCTGACCCTCAAAGGTGGTGTCGCCAGCAAGCTTGAAAATGGAATTGGAGGGGAATTTGGCCACACAGTCATAGGTGTGTAAGGAGTATTGCAGAGGGCTGAGAGCACCGGTGTGGCATCTGAGAGAGGTTTTTTTCCCTTGGATCCCTACAGGTTTTGACTTGGGGTGGCACGGTGGCACAATAGTTAGCACTGCTAGCTCGCAGTGCCAAGGACCTGGGTTTGATTCCCAGATTGTGTCTGTGTGCAGACTCTGCATGTTCTCCCCATGTCTGCATGGGTTTCCTCCAGGTGCTCTGGTTTCCTCCCATACTCAGAAAGACATGCTGGTTAGGTGCATCAGCCATGTTAAATTCCTCCTCAGTGTACCTGGAACGTGGAGGCACCAGAGTGTGGCGACTCAGGGATTTTCACAGTAACTTCAATGCAGCGTTAGTGTAAGCCTACTTGTGACAATAATTAAATAGATAAATGCTTGTATCCAATGAATTGCATTCGGGAGCGGAAAGCTACATGAACCTCACTGAAATACAACACAAAATCAAAAGCTTGATCCAAGTTAAAGGCAATTGATGGTTTTAATCTTTTTGAATATGTTCTGTGTCATTGTGGAATGTATGGAAGGATGGGAATAGTGCCAGGTACGGCCCATATGGTCCTTAGATAGTAGAAGCAGTTGGGTACACTTGGGTGAACATATTTAAACACATCCTCATGCCAAAATCCCAGATTTGTTCCCTCCAGAAATCTTGGTTCCCTCCATTTCCTGTCTGTATTTGTTCATGTAACCGTTGCAATACATAGGAGCTAGAGTTACAACAATGAATCATCTTTGCATAGTTACTCATGAATTGTACTCCCTTCCAAAATGTCTATTTTGCGGAGTATCAGCAAGTTATTATTACTGTTTAACCAATTGCATCACATAAAACTTTCATTTATCAATTGATTAATGTAATCCAGTCAGTATGATTGATTACAGACAGATGGTGTTCTCCCAGTTAGCTCACACTATCATGCATTCCGCACAATGTTACCCGTCCTGAGCTTTTGGGCTTTAGGAAGCAACAGTTTCTCCCGTACAGAACAGAAACACAAGGTGAAGATTAATTTAAACATAAAGTCAGAACCAGGAAAGGACATTACGAGATTCAATTGTTGAGCTGTTACCTGAGACTCTTTGTGGGCTCTTGAGACTCTTTGTGGGTGGCACGGTAGCACAGTGGTTAGCACTGCTGCTTCACAGCTCCAGGGTCCTGGGTTCGTTTCCCGGCTTGGGTCACTGTCTGTGTGGAGTTTGCACATTCTCCTCATGTCTGTGTGGGTTTCCTCCGGTGCTCCGGTTTCCTCCCACAGTCCAAAGGTGTGCGGGTTAGATTGATTGGCCGTGCTAAAATTGCCCCTTAGTGTCCTGAGATGCGTAGATTAGAGGGATTAGTGAGTAATTATGCAGGGATAAGGGATTAGGGAGTGATTGTGGTGGGTGCAGACTTGATGGGCCAAATGGCCTCTTTCTGTACTGTAGGGTTTATATTTTATATATATATATGTATATCTTTATTGGACTCTTAGTGGCCAGTGGCGAAACGCGCAAACACGACTAGCCCAGCTATCTCAGTCGGTAGAGCAGAATTAGACCATTCGGCCCATCGAGCCCACTCCACCATTCGATCATGGCTGATATGCTCCTCATCCCCATTTTCCCGCCTTCTCCCCATAACCCTTCAACCCATTACCAATTAATGAGGAGTGGTGATCCTCAGGTTAAATCACCACCAGTCAGCTCTCCCCCTCAATGGGGAGAACAGTCTATGATCATCTGGGACTATGACAAAGAATAATGCCAAAACACTCCAAAGGGACTGGGAAAAGCCAATCAAGGGACATTGAAGGATGTTCTTAAACCCTTCCATGATCTCACCTCCATTCTATCGCTATAACTTCCTCCAGTCCTACAAAGAAAGATTTGCATTACTAAAGCATCTTTCATAACCTCAAGACTCCCTTTGCTATTTTTGATGTCTGCTGTATTGTACAATCCTCTGAGATCATAATGCTCCTCCCATTCTGGCCTTTATCCCATTCCCAAAACATGAGACCATAAATTGAAGCCAACATCCAATGGAAACTGACAGACGTGCTGCAAGAGTTAAAGTACAGTCCCATGGATGAGATGTCGAACTGTGATTCAGTGGGACAGTGACTATCCCATGACACTATCTGAGGATCATTGAGCTCTCTTGGTGCCCTGGACAACATTCCTCCCTCACTGTCCAGGGGCTACCTCGTAAACATGGAAGAATGCCTGGAAGTGGCTTGGAGGCAGCTCCGATCAAGGCATTCAAGAGGGCATTAGATGATTATTTGAATAGAAACAATGTGCAGGGGTACAGGGATAAGGCAGGGGAATGGCACAATGCTCACTTGACAGCCAGTGCAGACGTGATGGGCCAAATGGCCTCCTTCTGCACCGTAATAATTTTGTGATTCTGTGATCACATATTTTGTTGTAGTACTTTTCTTATGAAGGAACATTTGCCAAACTTGGTTACATAACTGCGAATGTCCTCATCAAATATAATTTAGTGGTTGCAAGGTGTTTTGAAACATCGAATCATAGAATCCCTATAGTTCAGAAGAAGGCCATTCGGCCCATCGAGTCTGCATCAATCACATTCCCGCCCAGGCCCTATCTCCACAACCCAATGCATTTACCCCAGCCAGTCTCCCTGACACCAAGGGACAATCTAGCACGGCCAATCCATTGAAGCCGCACATCTTCGGAGTATGGGAGGAAACCGGAGCACCTGGAGGAAACCCATGCAGACACAGGGAGAATGTGCAAACTCCACACAGACAGTGACCCAAGCCGGGAATCGAACCCGGGTCACTGGTGCTGTGGGACAGCAGTGCTAACCACTGTGCCACTAACTGAGTCTCTCACTTATTCCAACTTTCGTAGGTTATCAGGTTGAGATCTTCCATGTAATGAGCTAGATAGGTTCTTGATCGATAAAGAGATCAAGGGAAGAAGGCAGGAAAATGGGGTTGAGAATCATATTGGCCATGATTGAATGGCAGAGCAGACTCGATGGGCTGAATGGCCTAATTCTGCTCCTATATCTTATGGTCTAATTAATAAATCTCCATCTAAAGTTCACTTAGAGGGGGTGAAGTTGGTCTTGGGAAGTTAGGAAACTAATTTAAATGGGGAAGGGAAATCAGGTGGGGTATAAAATAGGCAGTGAATTCATGATTGCATTGAACACAGAAGGGTAATTTCACCCCCAATGGGTTTCTCCTGAAATCGTACAAGACTTCACTTGTAACAAGGTTTGGACTCTGTGTTCACACCAGGAATGAGATGCTTTAGTGTAGGAGGGAATATAACATGACACTGGGCTCTGCTCCAAAAGCTAAAAGAGATAGATTGAAGGAACTATAGGTTATTGTGTGTAACAGCAAAGAAAGTTATCAGGGGGATATTTCAAAAGTGCTTACAATGGTGCGAGGGACTGATAAAAATGGAAATTGCAGCAAGAATTGGAGAGAAATGGTTTTAAAAAGGAAATTAATCATAATTTCCCCTCTCAGAGGACATGGAATAAACAGCAACCTTATGCGGTTAACACAAGAATGTTGAACTCATTTAAATGTTGCAGCATTTTTCACTGGGAGAATGTCGGGGGGGGATTCAGGCGAGATGACAAACTCTGTGATTGGGAATTAAAATCTGCTACAATTCCACATCTTTGT
Source organism: Carcharhinus amblyrhynchos (assembly GCF_965287045.1). Lineage (NCBI taxonomy): Eukaryota > Metazoa > Chordata > Chondrichthyes > Carcharhiniformes > Carcharhinidae > Carcharhinus > Carcharhinus amblyrhynchos. Next base: position 4,848,522 of record NC_137354.1, on the reverse strand, counting down.
CTGCCACCTGCATTTTTTAAGACCTACACGCAATTTTCGAGAACATTTCAGTTACTCCTGTGCTGAGAAATGGCCATTGTTTATCTGGCCAACCATTCAAAGCAGCAGGAGGCAGCGTTTGAGAGGCCCTGTCATTGAGAAGCCCAGTGAAAAGCCAGCAAAAGTCCAGGCCAGTAGGGATGGCACGGTGGCACAGCGGTTAGCACGGCTGCCTCACAGCGCCAGGGGTTCGGATTTAATTCCGGCCTTGGGTGACTGTCTGTGCCGAGTCTGCATGTCCTCCCCCTGTCTGTGTGGGTTTCCTCCGGGTGCTCTGGTTTCCTCCCACGCTCCAAAGATGTGTGGGTTATGTTGATTGACCATGCTAAATTGCCCTTCAGTGTCAAGGGGATTAGCAGGGTAAATATGTGGGCTAACGTTAATAGGGTGAGTTTGTTGTCGGTGCAGACTCGATGGACCAAATGGCCTCCTGTAGAGCTTGTATGATTCTATTCTATTCTATGATCCTGTGATTTATTGACTATTTCTAGTTGGGCTGAGCTGGTGCAGGTGGCTGTGGAAGTGAACGGTTTGCTAGGCCAGCAAGGTGATTGAATGTCAACCCCATTGGTGTGGGGCTGGAGTCACATATAAACCCTGACCAAGTAAGGACGGTTGGACAACAATCCAACAGCTTTCCAATTTTACCAGTTTTTGTACCTCCTCATTTGTTCAACAGAATTTGGTGAGATTCGAACTCCACGTTCCCTGGATTATTACTCCAGATCGATAGGCTGGACAAGGTAGTCTGACAAGGGTGGGATCTGATTTGTTGCGATGAGGAACTCAGCCCTCATGAGTATAAGGTAATCACAGTAAGACAGCATTCGCTTCACAACTTTTCATGGTTTTGTTTGCAAAGTTGGGTTGTACTCGATTCTCGTATTCATCCCATTTTATTGTTTTTTTAAGTTTATTTATTCATGTCACAGGTAGGCTTACTTTAACACTGCAATGAAGTTACTGTGAAAATCCCTGAATCACCACACTCCGGCGCCTGTTTGGGTACGCTGAGGGAGAATTTAGCATGGGCAATGCATCTAACCTGCACATCTTTCAGACTGTGGGAGGAAACCGGAGCACCCGGAGGAAACCTGCATGGGGAGAATGTGCAGACTCCACACAGGCAGTGACCCAAGCCAGGAATCGAACCCAAGTCCCTAGCGGTGTGAGGCAGCAGTGCTAACCACTGTGCCACCCTGGTTGCTCCGTTGGTCTAAGGCACACAGAATAGTAAAGGCTGGAACACCAAGTAGGCTGAATGGTGTCATTGTCCAGAGTCCCTGAGCTTTAGATCCTGAATCATCTCTGGAATGAGGGCCAGTTTTGGTGACACCTCATGCTTCTGTCAATGAGCCAAGTTCCCAGCTTCAAAAAATATCCTGCAGGTTGGAAGATTTAAAAAGCTCCACAGGATATTTAGCGAGTTCCGTACAATGAACCCACTCTCCAACTCCAATCAAGTCGACATAAGTAACATTTTACTGTGAAAGAGAGCCAGTCTCCACATTCCTCTCTCCATCTGATACAAATTGGGTAATAGCTGCAAGCAACCAATTAGATTGTGGCATCATAGAGCACTGAAGGGAGCCATTTGGTCCACGGTGTGTATACTAGCTCTTTGAAAGAGCCATCCAATTAGTCCACACTCCACTGTACATTCTCCATGGCCACATGTGTCCTTGTTAATTATTTATCCAACTTCCCTTTGATAGTTCCTATTAAATCCTCATCCAGCTATTAGGCAGCATGTTCCCAGTCACAGCAACTTGTGAAATAAAACAAAATTCTCTTCCTCTTCTCTCTGATTCTTTCTCCAGTCATCTCAAATCCATGTCCTATGGTACCCACCTGCCCAAGACAAATAAAACTGTGTATTGCAATAAGGTTCATAGTGTCTTCCTGGAACATTCTGGAGTGTGTAAGGTTCCTACAAATTTCACTTCTGTGTCTATGAAGACAGATAATGTGTGTTAGTGTCTGACAAGATTATTGCAGGATACTTTAGAATCATTATAGAATCCCTGCAGCGCAGAAAGAGGCCATTCAGCCCATTGAGTCTGTACTGACCACAATCCCATCCAGGCCATATTCCCGTAACCCCACATATTTATCCTACTAATTCCCTGACACCAAGGGCAATTTAGCATGGCCAGTCAACCTAACCCGCACATCTTTGAACTGTGGGAGGAAATCGAAGCACCCGGAAGAAACCCATGCCGACATGGGGAGAACGTGCAACCTCCACATAGACAGTGACCCAAGCCAGGAATCGAACCTGTGATCCTGGCCATATGAGACAGCAGTGCTAACCACTGTGCCGCCTGTACGATCCAGCACCCGCAGCAATGACATTCACAGACTCCTCCCATTCATAACTCTCAGTGCATACATTGGTTACTTGCTCCCATTATGTGACTGTGGGGGCATTTTTGAGCCTGCGCTCCCTGTCTGCGGGAATGATGGCGTGTGCTTGAAATCCACAGAGCACGATTCGAGCTGACATGTTTCCGAGTTCCGATCTTCCCGGCCTCTCACACTCTCACGAAACACGCTGTGGGGCTGCAAGAAAGCTCATTCTAATACATTAGTATGGCATTAGTGAGCCATACTCCCTCTCTGGCACTTCCCTCCCCTCGTCAGATATTCAGCGGGCACTGGCATACCAAATTGACCCTAGTGTTGGGGAATTAGCAGGTTAAATATGTGGGATTACAGGGATAGGACCTGGGTGGGATTGTTGTCGGTGCATTCATGATGGGCTGAATGGCCTTCGTCTGCTTGTAGGGATTTTATGATTCTATGATAACACGGTTGAGGCGGGTGGGGGGGTTGTTGGGAATGGGTGGGCCTTAGTGAGATGTTCTCTCAGAAAGTCAGTGCAGACTTGATGGGCCGAATGGCCTCTTTCTGCACTGTAGGGGTTCTATGATTCTATGATATGACAGCACGTCAGCAACATTTACAACATTTTAACCATGATCTGTCCTGGGGGCTTCTCTGGTGGTGGTGTGGGGGGGGCGGGGGGTGGTGGAGTGGTGGGGCTTGGTGCTGGCTTCAACCTTGGGAAGGGGGGTGGCAGGGTGGGGGGGTGGGGGTGCTGCCAGAGAGAAATGCTGACTCTGAGTTGGGGGGTGGGGGGGGGAGGGGAACCCCTGGGACCTCCATGGTGGACTGGTGGGGAGGCAGAGGTTGACATAAGTCCTGATCGAGGTGCTCATTGTACATGGCACACCGTTCTCAGTGCAGCCGAGTTTTGCCATTGTGTTGAGAGAGTGAGGGGAAAGAGAGCATGGGATGAAGGAGAGAGAAGAGGACCAGGTGAATAAAGGAAGATAGTGGCTGACCATAAACCATTGCCTATTGTCGGAAAAACCCATCTGGTTCACTAATGTCCTTTAGGGAAGGAAATCTGTCGTCCTTACCTGGTCTGGCCTACATGTGACTCCAGAGCCACAGCAATGTGGTTGACTCTCAACTGCCCTCCAAAGGGTAACTAGGGATGGGCAATAAATGCTGGCCAGCCAGTGACACCCATGTCCCACAAATGAATTATAAGAAGGCAGTGAAAGGTCTTTTACGATGCTCTGATTTTTGGAGTTTCAGTTTTTAAGCATCAGTCATGAAGTCTAAGGTGGAAGCTTCTGACAGCATAACAAGAACACGCAGTTATCTAACCTTTCACTCTGTCCACAATGGCTTCTGCCTTTCGTTGAATCATAGAATATAAAGAATCCTTACAGTCCAGAAGGAAGCCATGTGGTCCATCGAGTTCACACCATCCACAATCCCACCCAGGCCCTATCCCCATAAGCCCAAGAATCTACCCCAGCTAGTCCCCCTGACACTATGGGACAATTTAGCATGGCCAATCCACCTAAGCTGCACATCTTTGGGCTGTGGGGGGAAACCGGAGCACCTGGAGGAAACCCATGCAGACATGGGGAGAATGTGCAAACTCCACACAGACAGTGACCCAAGCCAGGATTCGAACCCGGGACCCTGGCACTGTGAGTCAGCAGTGCTAACCACTGTGTCACTGTGCCGCCCTTTGTAAGGCAATCTCCCCTCTCTACACAGGCACTTGTACCAATGTTAACAGAACAAGCGATACTGGATTTAATTCAGTGTTGAAGGTAGGAAGGTTCAGGGCTACAGCATCATGAGTGACAGGCACCTGGAAAGGTAGGTCACTCGGAGCATTGGACGCTTACAGCAAGTACAGGCTTCTCAGTGGTGCTCAGTGTAAGTTCCTCCTGCAGTGAAACTGAGATGATTGCTGTGTGTCCAGAGGGATGAGATTGCACCGTGACAAATCCTGTCATCTTTATATCTGGTCTCAATCAAGAGACATCTGTTTCACACTGGGGTGCATTTTCAGTTTTTTGCCTGGAGCTGCAGGTTTGGGATCTTCAGATGCACCTTTGATGTTTCCGTACACAAACCAGAAGCCTTTATTTCATTAACTTTTACTTGCATTATTCACTCAGATCCATTCCTCATTCATGTGTGATGCCAGCAGTGAGCAAATTCCAGACCCCTGGACTCTGAAACTGTTCTGGGATTGTAACTAACAGATGCAGCAAGAGAGACCATGATCTGGCTTGGAAGTTCCTTCATTCCCCTTTGCCTGAAATCAGGATTGACTAGGAGAGCTGGGGCAGGAAGCAGCAGGAAAACAAAACAGCTCAAAAATCTTTTCATGGCTTCAACTGGGAATGCCTTAGGTTCAAAGTACATCAAGATAACTAGGAAAGACCCTGTGTCATGGAGACAAAACTCAGCAAACAGGAACTAGAAGCTCAAGGCTGGAATTAAATACTGCAAACTGTGATATGGGTTGGGATGTTGGGCGGCTCTTCCACTCGCAGAGAATAATGAACATCTGGAATGTATTGTTGGCTGATGTGAAATGTGCTGATGTTGCAAGATGGAGTTGGACTGGTTCCTGACTGGAGTAGAGTGATCACGTACAAATAACACCCCGTCTATGGGATCTCCTGAGCTGGTTTCCATTGTCTGAGGATGACGCAATATCCCAGAGCACATTTCCACTTGCTGGCCTTGCTTTCTTTGACCCCTTGCATCTCCCAGGAGATTGGGGGAGGGAAGCAGGGATCGTGGGGGGCTTCAGATATATGATTGTTATCCATCAGGAATGTGGAGGCGGCTTTGACAGTCCGCCTGCTCATTTATAGCCAATCAATTCCAAACTTTTGTCATTCTCAGGCTTTGGGGTTGAGTGAAGAAGTCAGTACAAAAAGCAGCACTACAGATGAAAGAGCAAAGTGCCTTAATAATCTCTCCCTTAATGTCAATAAAACGAAGGAGATTGTCATCGACTTCAGGAAGCGTAAAGGAGAACATGCCCCTGTCTACATCAATGGGGACAAAATAGAAAGGGTCGAGAGCTTCAGATCTTTAGGTGCTCAGATCGCCAACAATCTGTCCTGGTTTCCCCCCTCCCACTGCTGACACTATAGTTAAGAAAGCCCCATCAAAGCTTCTACTTGCTCAGAAGACTAAGGAAATCCAGCATGTCAGCTAAAACTCTCAGTAACTTCTACTGATGCACCATAGAAAGCATTCTTTCCGGTGGTATCACAGCTTGGTATGGCTCCTGCTCTGCCCAAGACTGCAAGGAACTACAATTCATCACGCAAACCAGCCTCCCGACCATTGACTCTGTCTACACTTCCCGCTGCCTCGGAAAAGTAGTCAGCATAATTAGGGACTTCACGAACCCCGGACATCCAAGAACAGCTTCTTCCCTGCTGCTGTCAGAGTTTTGAATGGACCTACCTTGTATTAAGTTGATCTTTCTCTACATCCTAGCTATGACTGTAACATTACAACCTGCACTCTCCTTCTCTATGAACGATATGCTTTGGATGTATAGCATGCAAGTAACAATTCTTTTCACTGTATGTTAATACATGTGGCAATAATAAATCAAATCAAAAATATTCCTCTTGAACTGATCGTTAGTTGCACAGATTACATCAGGAGTAAAAAATGATACCAGATTCAGTTCTTGATTTAATTTATTATTGTCACATAGAATTGAATCCCTACAGTACAGAACAAGGCCACTTGGCCCATTGAGTCTGTACCGACCACAATCCCACCCAACACCTATTACCATAACCCCACACATTTCTCCTGCTAATCCCCCTGATGCTAGGGTCAGTTTAGCATGGCCCATCAACCTAACCCACACATCTTTGTACTGTGAAAGGAAACTGGAGCACACTGAGGAAATCCATGTAGACATGGGGAGAACTGTCCGCACAGACTGTGACTGAGACCAGAATTGAACCTGGGTCCCTGGTACTGTGAGGCAGCAGCACTAACCACCGTGCCACCATCATGTACTGGGATACAGTGAGAAGTATTGTTTCTTGCACGCTATACAGATAAAACATACTGTTCATAGAGTACCTAGGGGAGAAGGAAAGGAGAGGGTGCAGAAGGTACTGTTACAGTTACAGGTCAGGTAAAGACAACTTAATTTTGTTCCTTCCATTTTCCTTGAAGACACACAACAGCAGTCTCCTCCGTGATTAAGCAGTAGTCAGAAACACAAGGTCGTTGAAGATTTCCTTTGTATTGCCTCTGACCAGTGCTGTACCCCAGATCAGCTTCCCTTTTCTGGTCTTTATTCTCGCACTGGGCTGTTGACAAAACTCCAGTCTCACGGGTGAAGTTATTTCTGGCACAGTCTGCAATTTCTGAAATCAGGAGTCGGGGAGGTGGGGAGGGGGCGGGGAGAGAGTTGCTGCTCAACAAACTCCCTGAAAAATGCACCCCAAGTTGTCACCCCGAGATTAACCCCACTGCCAGGATTTTACCAAACATACTCCCAGAGATTGATGTCTTAGGTACTCAGAATAGAACCAGCATGATGATTTGATTGTCAAACACTTTCTTCACAGAGGCAGAAACAACTGAGGAAAAAGAGAAAAAGTGAGGGAGTGGAATTTACATTTAAAACACATCAGATTTTCCAATTAGCTTTCTAAAAAAAAAATTAATGCATTCATCAGACTAAAAGCCCTCTGGCCCGCTGTGCTATGAAAGATGTTGGTGATTTGGAAAAGATCCCAAAGGGTTCCAACGGAAAATGTCCCCACCCTCAGTCAAGGAATAATGAAGAGGATGTGACAACAACAGTTCCGGGACAAATACGAAGCCTGAATTGAGCTATTTTGCGATTGGTCACTCACGAACACGAGTGGCTGAAGTTAAACTGAACACCCAGAGGAATGAAAAGAAGTGAAAAAACTTTACACTGCCTTGATATTCCCTGTTCTTACATTCATTCCTGTTAACTGGATTGATTCCTCTCTGGTTATTAGGCCAGCTTAGAGTGGAACTGTTGGAGATGTAGTGATGGTGGTGGTGTTTATCCTATTCATTCGTGGGACACGGGCGTCGCCGGCTGGCCAGCATTTATTGCCCATCCCTAGTTGCCCTTGTTCAGAGGGCAGTTGAGAGTCAACCACATTGCTGTGGCTCTGGAGTCACATGTAGGCCAGACCCGGTAAGGACGGCAGATTTCCTTCCCTGAAGGATACCAGTGAACCAGATGGGTTTTTCTGACAATCGACAATGGTTTCATGGTCATCAGCAGATTCTTAGTTCCAGATATGGATAACCACTAATTTGGATTAATTCTGAAGAGTAATTTTTTCAGTTGGATTGCCAAATCTACTTCTGCTTTTTAAAATTTGTTTGTGGGACATGGGTATCGCTGGCTGGCCAGCATTTATTGCCCATCCCTAGTTGCCCAAAGGCAATTAAGAGTCAACCACATTGCTGTGGCTCTGGAGTCACATGTAGGCCGGACCGGGTAAGGATGGCAGATTTCCTTCGTTAGTGAAGGTCATTTAGTGAACCAGATGGGATTTTCCTGACAATCGACAATGGTTTCTTAGTTATCAATAGATTCTTAACACCAGATATTTTTTATTGGATTCAAGTTCCACCATCTGCCATGGTGGGATTTGAATCCGGGTCCCCAGAACATTAGTTGAGTTTCTGGATTAATTCTCTGGCAGTAGTACCACTAGGCCATCGCTTCCCCCGCAGTGATATTGTCACTGCACTCGTAGTCTAGAGACCCAAGGTAAAGCTCTGGGACCAGGGCTCAACTCCCACCACAGCAGGTGGTAAAATTTAAATTCAAGTTTTAAAAACCTGGATAGTGTGAGATTGGAAGGAAACGATAAACAGGGTGGGTTTATAGTAGAATTCCAACAGCTTTATTGGAACAATACTTTCATTTCTGGAGTTTTGTTTCTTAAACAGCCATGGCAGGATTTGAACTCATGATCCCTGGACTGATGGTGGTAGGTTACAGATCATAAAATCATAGAATCCTACACTGCAGAAAAAGGCCATTTGGTCCATTGAGTCTGCACCAATCACAATCCCACCCAGCCCTTATCCCCATAACCCCATGCATTTATCCTAGCTAGTCCCCCTATCCTAGCATGCCCAATCCACCCAACCTGCACATCTTTCAGACTGTGGGAGGAAACCGGAGCACCCGGAGGAAACCCACACAGATACAGGGAGAATGTGCAAACTCCACACAGACAGTGACCCAAGCCAGGATTCAAATCCAGGTCCCTGGTGCAGTGAGGCAGCAGTGCTAACCGCTGTGCCACCCTGCCATCCCATCAGATTACTGACGGAGTCCATGCTGCTGTGGCACTTTCTACATTCATGTTGCAGTTGGGAGCTCTGTTGGAGGTTCCAATTTCTGTCCATCACATGCTTGCCCAGGGACCCACCACGCTCTTACTGCGTGCCATTGACACGATTTACAGGTCGATGCTTGCACTCTGGCCACATTATAAACCCACATTCCATGGCCATCAGGTCCTGGGGGTGGATCTCAAACCTGGAGCTTCTGGCTCAGAATCGGGGACGATATCCATTACGTCACAAGAGCTCCTTCCCATCTCTGGATCACTAATAATCATTGTGCGAGGGGATTTTATCAATCTCTTATGAAAGTTCAAATTCATGTCTTTGATTCTCTGTTCAAGACCGCTCAACAGGATAGGGAAAAATTTATTTGCAATTTTGTAATTGTTTGCACTTGGATACCAATCTAAGGGAGATCTATCGTCTGACCATTTGGTGGGTGGGAGGGAGGGCAGGGGATGTTGGGGGGGGGGAGGTGGGGTGGGGGTGAATTTGACAGGGGAGCATGGTGCTTGCCCTTCTGGTTGAAAAGTTGGATAAGGCAGCTTGCCGAATTTAAGAAAGGCTGCCTCGTAATGATGCGGGGTTAGCAAGATCAGAGTAGGAAGTTGGGCCCTGCAGGCTAATCTGTTTGGATTAGCCTCACATTGTTTTTCCAAAACAATTCTCCATTCACAAGATAAATTAAAGCACTTTACAAAACATTTCAATTTGAAAATGACAGAAAATGCAATAACATTCAACTTGTCCCATGTTCCTCTCTGAATATTCCCAATATCACTTCAATACTGTCGATGTTTACAATTTATATTCCATGTCAGGTGCACAGCCAAGGAGGTTCCATAGACTTTCCAGCCCTTTGATGTACATTGGCTGAAAGGTCTTACACAGCGGCCTTTTCCCATTGTGCCTTGACAGTGGCTGTCCCAAGCTTGAGTGCATCCCTCAACACATAATGCTCGACCTTGGAATGTGCCAGTCTGCAACCAGCAGTCACAGACAATTCTTTGCATTGGAAGATCAACACATTTCAGGCAGACCAAAGACCGTCTTGGTCCGAGTTGATGATCCTCCGGCAGCAGTTGATATTTGTCTCATTGTGGGTGCCCGGGAACAGCCCGTCGAACAACGTCTGGATGAACCTCTACAAATACCACCTCATCTCCTTCCAGAACCTTCTTTGCAAAGGTGCATTCCACATGAAGTTAGACAGCGGTCTCTCTCCCACTACAGTCACCTCATGGGCAACATGCAGATAGTGTGAGACTCTGGGCTTGTCAGAAGGATCTGATGAGGGGGTTTTCCTCACCACCCATCCAAACTATGCCTTGGAGCTTGTTAGAAAGTTCTGAAAATGAGATGTGCCGTCAAATGACTTTGCTTAGGGTACCCTCCAATTGGATCTACAATCTCCTTTTCCCACAGCACCTTGAGGGCATTATGTGCAGACTAATGACTGATGGACTTGAAGTCAAAGGTGTTTTTTTGGATAAATATTTCCATGAGGGATATTTGGTTCGGCATTGTCTAACTGTTTGGAGATCTCTGTGACAACATGGCTAGACCCATCCTTCATAACATCCTGGATGGGTGGGAATGTCAGTAAGTAGTGATACTTGGTGCTTGTGTATCTAAGCACAGCTTGATGCAGCCACACAACTTTTACAGATGCACTATAGAAAGCGTTCTTTCTGGTTCTATCACAGCTTGGTATGGCTCCTGCTCTGCCCAAGACCACAAGAAACTATGAAAGGTCATGACTGTAGCCCAATCCATCACACAAACCAGCCTCCCATCCATTGACTCTGTCTACTCTCCCCGTTGCCTCGGAAAAGCAAGGACCCCTTGCACCCTGGACATTCTCTCTTCCACCTTGCTCTGTCGGAAAAAAAGATACAAGTGTCTGAGGTCACTGAGTCAAGAACAGCTTCTTCGCTACAGACTTTTGAATGGACCTACCTCACACTAAATTAATCTTTCTCTACACCCTAGCTATGACTCTCATTTCCTTCTCTATGAATGGTATGCTTTGTTTGTATAGCGTGCAAGAAACAATACTTTTCACTGTCTACTAATATAAGTGACAATAATAAATCAAACCAAGCACAAAGGTAGCCATCAGAATGTGAGCAATGTCAAGTATGGTTTTTCCCTCCTATGGAAATTCCCAAATATCTCAAAGGGACCATCTCCAACAGAGCTGCACTGTACCAAAGGAAAGTCAGAGTGTGAACTGGAGTGAGTTTCCCATGGTTTTCCCCCTGCTCATCCTGTGGCGCAGTTCCTCCTCCTGTAAGCCAGTTTAGATTGGCAAGCACATTTGAGGGAACAAGTTCTTCCAGCACCCTGTGGACAATCAGCTGCCTTCCTGTCTCTGGCTTTAACCTTCAGCAGCTACCCACCATCAATCTGACTGTCAGAGTCAGAGACAAACAAAATCAGCTTTTAATTCTGAACCTTTTTGGACAGGGTTTAACCAATCGCAATCAGTTTCCTCCCACAGTCCAAAGGTGTGCAGGTTAGGTGGATTGGCCTTGCTAAATGTGTGTGGGGTTATTAGAATGGGGTGTGCCTGGATAAAATACTGTGCTGAAGAGTCAGTCCAGAGTCAATGGGCCAAATGGTCTCCTTCTCCACTGTGGGGATTCTATATGCACCATTTATTGGCATATCCATTCCATTAACCCATTGCACCACAGGAACAACCTATGTGAGGGTATTAACTCTTCTGGAACCAAGGCAGATAAATAGATGCAGATCAGGCCTGATTTATTAAACAAGGGAGCAGGTTCAAGGGGCTGAATGGCCTTCACCTGTACAATTAGTATAATATTATTAATCATTAAAGTTGAAGCTATTTCACGTAGTGGCAGATGAATATTTAGTTGAGCTCTGAGTGCGACTCATTGTGGAAGTAATTCTTTTGGATTCACCTGATTTATCCATTCCAGAATGTCACGGAATGCATTTTCACCATTATCGCGTCAGGTTAAACAAAGCAGGCCATGGTTTGAAAAATCGACACCGCCATAAGTTCCATCTGCCTAAAACATTCTGTTCAAAGGAAACTTACTTTATCACTCAAGATATTACAAGATTTATTAAGTGCTTCCTGTCCTCTGGAACATGAAGATAAGCCAGTCTCCTGGATTTAACATTCCCAGATTGGCAAAGATTCAATGACTCAGTCAAGTATTGATCACTAGTGTAGATAGCAACAACGGTAATCCCAGATCAGCACCTGATGTAACCAAGCCTTTTAGCCAACCTTTGATGTGAAAGTCATTTGACCCAGCCATTAAAGATCTGATGGGGAGTGAGCAATCCTTTAGCAGGAGTGTGCGGCCACTGGATATACAGAAATACCACGGATCTCGCTGTGTTCCCCGAGTAAATAATTCACAGAAAAGAAAAACAGTTTCCGGCAAAGCAAAATACTGCTGATGCTGGAAAAAAAACTCTGCAGGTCTGGCAGCTTCTGTGGAGAGAGAAACTGTTTAAAATTTATTTATTTATTAGTGTCGCAAGTAAGGCTCACATTAACACAGCAATGAAGTTTTTGTGAAAATCCCTGAGTCGTCAAACTGCGACGCCTATTTGGGTACATTGAGTGAGAATTTAACATGGCCAATTCACCTAACCAATACGTCTTTCGGAGTGTGGGAGGAAACTGGAGCATCCTATGAGTTAATGTTTTGAGTATGGGTCTTTTTATGGGTCGTACGGTGGCACAGTTGTTAACACTGCTACTCACAGTGCCAGGAACCCAAATTCAATTCCAGCCTAGGCTAACTGTCTGTGTGGAGTTTGCACGTTCTCCCTGTGACTGCATGGGTTTCCTCCAGGTGCTCCAGTTTCTTCCCCCAGTCCAAAGGCGTGCGGGTTAGGTTGATTGACCATGCTAAATTGGTCTTTAGTGTCAGGGAGATTATCAGGCTAAATACATGAGGTTACGGACTGTTGTTGATGCAAGCTCAATGGGCTGAGTGGCCCCCTTCTGCACTCTAGGGATTCTATGAATTCTTCTGAGTTCACTCTCTGATTGAGAGCTCACTCTGAGAAGAATTCTAACAGGATTAGACAGGGTAGATTCAAAAAGAATGTTCCTACTGGTGGGAAAGTCCAGAAGTAGGCGTAAAAGTTTGAGGATAAGACATAAACCTTTAGGGTGACATGGCAACACAGTAGTCAGCACTGCTACCTCACAGCACCAGGGACCTGGGTTCGATTCCACGCTTGGTCACTGTCTGTGTCGAGTTTGCACATTTTCCCCATGTCTGCATGGGTTCCCTCCAGGCACACCAGTTTCCTCCCATGGTCCGAAGATAAGAGTTAGATTGACTGCCATGTTAAAATTTACCCTAGTTTTGGGAGGACTAGTAAAGTAAATAGGTGGGGGTTACGTTGATAGGGTAGGATTGTTGTTGATGCAGGCTCGATGGGCTAAATGACCTCCTTCTGCACTCCCTGACTGAGCGCTCACTCTGAAGAGGAATCATGCTGGACTTGAAGCATTAACTGCTCCTCTCCCCACAGTCACTGCCAGACCCGCTGGGGTTTTCCAGCATTTTCTGTTTTTGCGAATAGTCTTTGTGCCTGGATCCCTGAACACCAGTGCGCCTCAGGGGATGAAAGGTTTGCATTTACATAGTGCCTTTCAGGATCTCGAGATGTCCCAGAGCACTTTGTGGCTGGTGAAAAAAATTTAGAAATTTAGTAATTGTTGAAAAGAGAGAAATGCAGTTGTTAATGTTTGCATAGTCACTTCCTGCAAACAGCAGTAAGATAAATGACTGGTTAATCTGTATTGCAGTGCTGGCTGATGGACACATATTGACCTGGACACTGGAGTGAATTCTTCTGATCTTTCTTTGCTGTGAACAGCACCAGGGAATCTTTAACATCCACCTGAGACAATGGAATCTCGCTATTAAATTTCTTACTGTAGAAAGTGCCTTTGCCAATGCAATGCTCCCTCAGTGCTACATGTTTATTTGTTTTTTTTAGAGAAAAAATGTTTAAAATGTATTTATTAGTGTGGCAAGTAGGCTTGCATTAACACTGCAATGAAGTTACTGTGAAAATCCCCTAGTTGCCACACTCCGGTGCCTTTTCGGGTACACTGAGGGAGAATTTAGCCTGGCCAATGCCCCCTAACCAGCACATCTTTTGGACTGTGGGAGGAAACTGGAGCACCCAGAGGAAATCCACACAGACATGGGGAGAATGTGCAGATTCCAGACAGACAGTGACCCAAGATCGAACCCAGGTCCTGGTACTGTGAGACAGCAGTGTTAACCACTGTGTCATCATGCCACGTGTGGAGTGCTAATCCAGATCACATGCTTAAATCCAAACCCAATGACTGTGGTGTATTTGTATTTTCAGAAACCAATTGATATGGTGCCACACAGGAGGTTAGTTAACAAAATTAGATTTATTTATTAGTCCCAAGTAAGACTTACATTAACACTGCAAAAATTTAGCTTGTCTCCCCAGTCCAGTGCCTGTTTGGGTCAATGCGCTTAACCAGCGCATCTTTTGGACTGTGGGAGGAAACCGGAGCACCCGGAGGAAACCCATGCAGATATGGGGAGAACGTACAAAATCCACACAGACAGTGACCCAAGCCGGGAATCAAACCCGGGTCCCTGACGCTGTGAAGTGCAAACCACTGTGCCACCATGCCGCCCCTAGAGCACATGAGATTGGAGGGTAATATACTGCTATGGATTGAGAATTGTTTAACAGAGAGAAAACAAAGTTGGAATAAACGGATCAACCTTAGGTTGGCAGGCTGCTAACTATTGGGGTAGTGCAAGGATCGGTGCTGGGGTCGCAATTTACATAAACGATTGGGGTGTGAGGACCAAATGTAATACCTATAAATTTACAGATGACATAAAACTGGGTGTGGATGTAAGTGGTGAGGAGGATGCAAAGTGGATTTGGACAGGCTGAGTGAATGACCGTGAACATGGCAATGGTATATAGTGTGAATAATGTTTAAAATTTGGACAGGTTTAAATAGACAGGACGCAGCAGGAATGTTGTTTCCTGTGGCTGGGGGGTGGGGGGGGGGGGGGGGGGGGTGTGGTGGGTGATTTCGAATAAGGCATCACAGTCACAGGATACAGAGTAAGCCATTTAGGACTGAGGTGAGGAGAAATTAGAGATGGATGAGCCTGTGGAATTCTCTACCACAGAACGGCTTGGAGGCCAAGTCACTAAAATAAATGGATTTCTAGATTCTCAAGCTGTCAAGGTGTATGGGGAGAGAGTGTCATTGAGAATGAGATTTAGCCATGATCATATTGAAGTAGGTGGAGCAGGTTTGAGGGGCCAAATGGCCTATGCCTGCTTCTATTTTCCATTTCTATGTTTCTAATTGTGGAGTTTCATTTGGTAGAAAAAACAGAAATGCAGAATATTTCTTAACAGGTGAGATGTTGGATGTGTGAATGTCTACAGGAACATGGGACATCTTTGTTCAGGAGTCACTAGTAGCTAACATGCAGGATGCAGCAAGTAATTCGGAAATCAGTGGTATGTTAACCTTCATTACAAGAGGATTTGAGAGCAGGAGTAAAGATGTCTTTACAGCCTTAGCGAGACTGCACCTGGAATATTGTGGACAGTTTTGGTCTTCTTATCCAAGGAAAGATAAGCTTGCCATGGAGGAAGTGCACAATGGAGGTTCACTGGACTGAATCCTGGAGGGGCGGGATTGTCTCCGGAGGAGAGGTTAAGGAGACTGGGCCTGGCTTCTCGGGAGTTTCAAAGAATGAGGGATGATCTTGTTGAAATTTATGAAATTCTTACGCAGCATGACAGGGTGGAAGTGGATAGGGATGGTTCTCCCAGCTGTTGAATTGAAAACTAGGATTCACAGTCTCAGAATAAGGGGCAGGCCATTTAGCATTGAGATGGGGAGGAAGTTCTTCACTCGGAAGGGGTGGGGGGTGGTGAATCTTTGGAATTATCTGCCCAAGAGGGCTGTGAAATCACAATAATTGAACATGTTCAAGACAAATTTCTGGAGATTAATGACATTAAGGGACACTGGGATAGCACGGGAAAGTGGCATTGAGGTAGATCATCTGCCACAATCAAATGGAATGGCAGGACAGGCCGAATGGTTTTTATACAGTGTCTTTCCTTACTTCAGAACAACCGCAACCTGCATTTATATCGCCCCTTTAGTGTAATACATTTCCCAAGGTGCTTCACGGAAGTGTTTGGCAGCAGGATTTGACACCAACCCTCATTAGGAGATGTTAGACAGGATGGCCAATAACTTGGCCAAGTAGACAGGTGTTCAAGGAAGAAAGAAGGATGTCCCAAGCTCCTTCATAGCTAACAAGGTACTCTGTGCCCACTTCTCAGCCCCCAGTGGCACGTCATGGTGCCCTGGCTGGGCACAAGTCAACTCAGACAGTGAGAAATCTGTGCGCTGGCAATGTTTCCATCTCTTTAGTGATTTTCACAACCTCAGAGTGATCTAAAAGCATTCAACGTCCAATGCTGTAATTTTGAAGTGCAGTCAGTGTAATTCAGGGGAGGTGGCAGCCAGTTTGTAGACAAACAACAAGAAGATAAAACAACTAAAAAAATCTGAGAGATAACTCCCCTTCCCTTCTTTAACGTTGCACAATGGGATCTTTCGCATCCACTTAAGAGGGTAGGCTCAATTTAACATCCCACTTGAAAGACAATCCCTTCAGTGGAGCTGTACTAAAGATATGCATTAACGTTAGGCTGGACCGGGCTCTCAAATCACTGGATGGAGACGGGAACTCACAATCTTGTGACTCCCTGAACGTGAAAATGTGTGGAATTTACCCGAGGGTGCAAACCATTCAAATGGTGCATCAATCATCACTGATTGCCTCTGAATTATTTGAAAATGTACATCTCATTTCAAGGCTCCCACTTTCTACCCTCATTAAGTTGGGTAATTAGCCACAACCCCGTGAGGGATCCGAGAGAGACAAATGGTTATGGAGAGAAAATACTGCGAATGCTGGAAATCTGAAATATAAACGGAAAATGTTGGAAAAATCTCAGCCAATCTGGCAGCATCTGTGGAGACAGGAACAGAGTTAATGGCCGGAATTTGACTGGCACATTTGCCCCGATTCCAGGGGCGAGGTTCGGAGAAATGTGTTCTCTGTTGGCCTTGGGTGGGATTGGATGAAGCTCGGGTGGATGTGCTAATAAAATTCTGCCCAATGTTTCGAGTCCATATGGCTCACTGTCTGAAGAAGAGTCAAAAGCGTTAACTCAGTTTCTCTCTCCACAGATGCTGCCTGACTGGCTGAGATTTTCCAGCATTATCTGTTTTCATTAAGTGGTTAAATAGCTTGAGGGTCACTGATCCGCATCACAGCAAAGGAGACAGATCTCTGTGATCCAGCACAGTTGGTATGGGGACTGAACCCACGCTACTGGTAATAATCTATATCACACTCTACTAACTGATCTCCCGCTGAAGGTTTATTGCTGAAATAAAAGTAAAGTAAAATAAAGTTTATTTATTAGTGTCACAAGTAGTAAGTTACATTCACACTGCAATGAAGTTACTGTGAAATTCTCCTACTCACCACACTCCGGTGCCTGTTTGGGTACACTGAGGGAAAACTTAGCATGGCCAATGCATCTAACCAGCATGTATTTCAGATTGTGGGAGGAAACCGGAGCACCCTGGAGGAAACCCACACAGACATGGGGAGAATGTGCAAACTCCACACAAATAGCGACCAAAGCCAGGAATTGAACCCAGGTCCCTGGCGCTGTGAGGCAGCAGTGCTAACACTGCTACAACTCAGCCACAGCTCTTTGGTCGAAGGGAAGATATCTCCACTTGACAGGCTGTCCAAGATTAGAGACCTTAAATAGCCACTAATCATCCCAATAAGCCAAAAACTTGTTACCCAGTGGGTGGTGAGAATGTCTATCTTATTGCTGACGGAATGGTTGAGGTGAATGGCACTGATGGAGAAACTGCAGAAATAACTGAGGGAGAAGAGATTAGAAGGATATGGCACGATGAGGTAATATGGGAGGGGGTACATGTGGAATATGAATACTGCCATTGACCAGTTAGGTTGAATGGCTCATTCCTGTGCTGTTCAAATTCTTCTTCGATTTATCCTGATCTAAGTTTCATTGCAATCTTCAACATAATCATTTGGTTAATGTTGAATCTTAGCTGGCATCATTTGCTGATTCTGCTTGAAAATAACCAGAGCACTGGTGCATTTGATTAAAATTTGGCCCATATGAACAAGGTATAAATCCATGCATGAGGAGAAGAATCGCTGCCTTGAAGGAAGGATAGAATGCAGAGGAACCAGATGTTGCGATGGATATGCCTGTACCCTTTCCCCTTCGGTAACAGAGCCTGAATCAAATCCAGATTGAGGAGAGATGGGCTAGGCTGAACCTTTGTAGGAATTCCCTTGCCAGTGCATTCAATGGGGATTGCCCGACTAAGTGAGACTGAATAAAGGAAGGTCCACTCTGCATCTCACATCCCTGTTGTGGGCAAAGCAACAATTCATCTTTGAACATTACATCCATCAACATCATGGGAACATTGGTCCATCAGTTCACCCTCACCATCCCCAGGAAGATTATGGTCTGGATTGAGATTTGTTTTGATGTGTGCTGAGGAGATTGGGTGCTAGCCCTAATCAAGTTTGAATTAAAAGCTGAACAACGTTTTTAAAAAATGTATTTCTCCACAGGTTAGGCCAGCATTCATTCCACATCCCTAATTGCCCCTTCAGAATGTGGTGATGAGCTGCCTTCTTGAAGTGTTGCAATCCATCTGATGTAGGTGCACCCACTGTGCTGTTAGGAAGGGAGCTCCAGGATTTTGACTTAACAACAGTGAAGAAATGGTGATGTGTTTCCCATCCAGGATGGTGAGTGGCCTGGAGGGGAACTTGCAGGTGGTGGTGTGCCCATGTATCTGCTGCCTTTGTCCTTCTGGGTGGTAGAGGTTGTGTATTTGGAAGGTGCTGTCCAAGGAACCTTGGTGAGTTGCTGCCCTCACAGAAAATGAGTGGTGATCTTATTGAAAACTACAAAATTCTGAAGAGGCTTGAGAGGGTGGACACAGAGATGTTTCTGCTGGTTGGGGAATCTAAAACACGGGGCATAGTCTCAGGATAAGGGGCCGATCATTTAGGACTGAGATGAGGAGAAATTTCTTCACTCAAAGATTGTGAATCTTTGGAATTCTCTATCCCAGAGAGTGGCGAATGCTTCATCATTGAATATATTTAAGGCTGGGACAGAGAGACGTTTGCTTTTTTAAGGGATATGGGGAGTAGACAGGAAAGTGAAGTTGAACCCAGGATCAGCCATGGTCACAGTGAATGATGGAGAATGTTCAGCAGGCCATCTGGTCTACTCATGCTCCTATTTTGAGTGTTCTTGTGGAGCAGCGAGATTTAGAGAGACAGGGGAACTTTAGGGAGGGATTTTAGTCCTGAAGGTCTTAGCAATTGAAGTGTGGCTACCAATGGTGGAGCCATGAATGTCTAGAGACACGGAAGAGGATGGAACTGGAGGGTTGTAGTTCCGGTGGAGAGATTGCAGAGATAGACAAACAAAGGCCCTGGTGCGATCTGAAAATAAGGATGAGATTTATTTTTAAAACTAGAGAAATGTTTGAATTCAGAGCCAACATCGGTCAGCAAGAACAGGACTACTGAGTGAAAATGAGATTGTGACAAAAGTATGCCCACAATCCCATAAGGTCTGCGCTCCCAAAACTTTGCCTCAGCAATGATGAAGGAATGGCAGTGTATGCCCAAGTGAGGATAGTGAGTGGTTTGCCAGCAGGAGGTCGTGCTTGCTACCCTCATCCTTCCAGGCGGTAGAGGTTGTAGCTTTGGGACTTGCTGGTGAAAGAGCCTTGGTGAGTTGCCACAGTGCAGCTTGTGGATGGCAAACACTGGTGCCACTGTGATGGAGGGAGTGAAGCTGTAAGGTGGTGGGCGAGGTGCCAAACAGACTGCATTAACCTGGTGGCACTGGGCTTCTTCAGCTTGCAGTCGCACCATGCAGGAAAGCGAGGAGATGCGGCACTTCTCGCATTTGGACAAATTTCTGAGATGTGGTGCGACACAGATATTTGCTCCTTTACTTGGGTAAGGGAGGCAGCATAGAAAAGCTTCAAAGGTACGTTTGTAAATGCAAAATACTTCTGTGAGCCCAAACAACAGCACATGCTAACACGCGGTCTGCGAAAGACGCTTTCTTCATGCTTTAGCACCAGATTTAAATCATTTATTTCAACAAAGAACACACAGGAAATTATGCCCAGATGCCACGCACCGTGTGACATGACAGCTTTTCCAAGCCAAGTTCTTGAACAGCTGGCCCATCTGACACTCAATGCCCCCAGGCCAACAGGCTTTTAATGTAACCCCCCCCAACACACACACACACACTCCACCAGTCTAAGTGACGGGGGTGGGGGTTAGGTTGCAGGGATAAGCAAGAAACAGAGTGAACACAAGATGCTTTACAACATGGTAACCACGACAACAAGCTGTTAAAAAGCTGTTAATAAGAGGCTGGTGTTTTGGGGAGGGCCACAGCCGGGTGTTAATTTGTTCAAATGTAACCTGAGACTAACCCCAAAGACATGGGACCAAGAGTTTGTGTTGTATTGGTGAAGTACCCAAACACCAACATAGTACACAAGGACAGAGACCTGGTTTCAATCAAGCAGCAGATTTATTGCTAGTTTTGTTTTTTAAAGAACAATTTGACCAAAATTCATTTGTAAATGACTTCCTCTTTATAAAACTTGCCCTTATAAAACTAGCCAGTGAAAAAGAGAGAGACGCATACATACACAGATGGAGAGAAGCCAGGGAAAGAGAGACTAGGGTGGCACGGTGGCACAGTGTTTAGCACTGTCGCCTTACAGCGCCAGGGACCCACGTTCAATTCCCGGCTTGGGTCACTGTCTGTGTGGAGTTTGCAGGTTCTCCCCGTGTCTGCGTGGGTTTCCTCCGGGTGCTCCAGTTTCCTCCCACAGTCCAAAGATACGCAGGTTAGGTTGATTGGCCGTGATAAAATTGATCCTTCGCGTCAGCGGGATTAGCAGGGTAAATGTGTGGGGTTCAGAGAATAAGGCCTGGGTGGGGCTGTGGTCAGTGCAGACTCGATGGGCCAAATGGCCTCCTTCTGTACTGTGGGGATTCTGTGATTCTAAAAAGGGAAAAGCGAGTGACAGAAGAGAGTTAGTTGACAGTCAATATTAAAGTTTTGGCACTGATAAAGTTTCAAACATTTGTGTGCCATAAAATTAATTCCTTTGTGTCTCTCTCCTAAAGAACAATATATGATCCCTGAAGCATCCTTCACCTTCCCAGACACCTTGCTAATATCAGCAATTACAAATCAACAGGAACCTCAATTTCAACGTCTTCAGGGCCTGAACACCCCTGAAAAGCCAAAAAAAGCACAGTGGTTAGCACTGCTGCCTCACAGTAACAGGGACCCAGGTTCGATTCCTGGCTTGGGTCACTGTCTGTGGGGAGTTTGCATGTTCTCCCCGTGTCTGCATGGGTTTCCTCCCACATTCTGAAAGATGTGCTGGTTAGATGCATTGAGCCGAACAGGCGCCAGAGTATGGCGACTAGGGGAATTTCACAGTAACTTCAAAATCAGAGTCGACTTGCCATGCAATCAACACCTTTCTCTCAGTATACATTGTTGTGTGTTTGAAATTTGGTATCCTCGTATTTGTCCTGATGAGTGCAAGATCAAAAACTTCAGCAACATGTCTCTCTTTTCAGCAAGGTTCAAGTTCTGTAACACCAAGTAACTGTTTGGATGGATTAATGAGTGATTAATAAAAATTTTAATTTTATTTATTAGTTCCAAGTAGTCTTACATTAACACTTCAATGAAGTTACCCTGAAAATCCCTTCGTCACCACACTCCTGTTCGGGTACACTGGGGGAGAATTTAACATGGCCAATGCATCTAACCAGCACGTCTTTCAGACTGTGGGAGGAAACCGGAGCACCCGGAGGAAACCCACACAGACATTGGGAGAATGTGCAAACTCCACACAGACAGTGACACACGCTAAGAATTGAACCCAGTGCTGTGAGGCTGCAATGCTGATCATTGTGCCACTGTGTCGCTGGAAGTATTGGACAACTTGCAGTGGAAATAAATGAACAAGATTAATCTCATTGGAACTGAACAGATGTCGCTTTACATATCTTGGTTGCTTTTCTATCTACACAACACCTACAGTAGGATCTATCCTGAATTGCATTCAGCTTACTTCATCTCCTGGCACAGTTCGGAACTGGTTTCTTCAGAGGTAATTAAACTAGACAGCGACTTTTCCATCCATTCTGAAACTCTGTCCCTAAATCCTGGAAATTTCCCAAGTCCCCATCGTACATCTGGTTCTTTTCAATGAATAATGAATAGAATTCTCCATCACCAGAACTTTAGCTCCACACCTCTGCTCTTCCACAAATACTCATATGGCCATTTAATTTCTGAAGAATGGACTGTATTACTATCACAGACACAGACCATTCAGCCCACCTATTTGTGTGGGTGTTTATGCTCCACTCCAGCTGCCTCATGCCTTTCCTCAACTCACCCCATGAATAACTTCCTTTATTCTTTTCTTCCTCACTCCAGTATCAGCCCGTTCCTCTGTCATTGGACATTATCGGAGAGAAACCCCTCTCTTGAATAATAATCCCCAATCTAGTGACCGGTAGAAATTGGAAAATAAAATCCATTAACTGCCAGATGAAGAGGTCAGCTGGAGAAATGTGGATAACAGTTCTCTCTTCTATTTTCCATTGTCATCAAGTCTTCTACCCAATGACAATCTACATCAAAGTGAAGCCCAGATGTGAGGAGCAGAGAAAACAGGAAGTTGGAAATCTTGTTATTCCCGGGTTGATATACCGTTAGGAATATTAACGTACAGATACTTAACATGTTTGCCCTGTCTGCTGTTTGAAAAACTGTTGCCTAGTTCACCTTAACTGGGCTCATGAAGCTGCAAGCAATGCAGACCTAGAAGGACAAGGGCAGGAAATGCATGGGAACACAACCATCATTTGAAAGTTCTTCTCCAAGCCGCACACCATCCCGATTTGGAAATATACTTCTTGTCATTGGGTAAAAAATCTTGGAACTCCCTCCCTAACAGCACTGTGGGTGTACCTACACCAGTTGGCCTCCAGTGGTCCAAGAAGACAGCTTGCTAACATCTTCTCCAAGGCAATTAAGAATGGGCAATGAATGTTGGCCCAGCCAGCGGTGCCGAGAATTGTCACATGTGGGTTAAGCATTCATCCACTAATATTACCTCCAGGCTACAATATCTGCTTGCTGATGGTTGATGGGGCAAGTGTGTAGTTCACTGGGGACTCAGAGTTCTCAGAGGAATGGAGGAACTTACAACAATGGGTGGGTGCTGTGGGGACTGGGGGGTGGTGGTGATGAGGGAGTGTTTGAAGCCATGGGGGGAGTTGAATACTTTGAGGCGAGATTTTCAAATTGCAAGGTTGCTGCTATCCCAGCGCACTGTTGGCTCCTCAGACAGTACCTTCCAGATCCACAACTGCCCCGATCATGAAGGACAAGGGCAGCAGATACACGGGAACCTTCAAGTCACTTGACATCCTGATTTTGCCAGTCCTTCGCTGTCACTGGGTCAAAATCCAGGAACTCCCTCCCTAACAGCACTGTGGGTATACCTGTACCACACAGGGTGCTGCGGTTCGGGAAGGCAGCTCACCACCGCCTTCTCAAGGGGTAATCAGGGTTAGGCAATAAATGCTGACCTTGCCAATGAAGCCCACATCCCGTAAATGAATTAAAAATAAAGCCTCTTTCAGGCCAGTGAGCACAGAATGTGAGGGGGGCAAACAGGATTTAAAACAATGCTGGAAAATCTCAGCAGGTCTGGCAGCATCTGTAAGGGGAGAAAAGAGCTGAGGTTTCGAATCCGGATGACCCTTTGTCAAAGCTTTGTCAGCATTTCCTCTTTTGGTTTCAGATTCCAGCATTCACAGCAATTTTCTTTTAAAGTAACTAGGATACTGTCGGGGGGAGGGTTAGGGGAGGGTGGGGAGGGTGTATGGGCTGGTTATGGGAAGGCTTTTGCAGAGTAGAAGAAAGCTAGCAGATTGACAGGAGTACATTGGAAAAGCAGGCAAATTCAGCAGTTGGATTTACCCTGCCTGCGACCAGCTCCTTCTGTAATAACTAGGGAACGCGGGTCCCCATTTACCCAATCCAGGAATGATTTGACAGCATTATCTGTAACTATTACACTCCAGGTATAACTGCAACTTACACTGCAGGTGCCTGGGAGAGAGGCAGAATGGGAATACTTGATTACAAGTCCGTACTTTGATGTGGGAAGTGAAGACAGAGACGTTGCTTGGAAGCTTTGGGTGAATTTGTCTCTTACAATCCCCACAGTATGGAAGGAAGCCATTCAGCCCATCGAGTCTGTATTGACCACAGTCCCACCCAGACCCTATCCCCATAACCCTGTGCATTTACCCTAGCTAGTCAACCCTGACACTAAGTTGGCATGGTAGCACACTGGTTAGCACTGCTGCTTCACAGCTTCAGGGGCCTGGGTTCGATTCCTGGCATGGGCGCTGTTTGTGTGGAGTTTGCACATTCTCCCCGTGGCTGTGTGGGTTTCTTCCAGATGTTCCAGTTTCCTCCCACAGTCCAAAGATGTACTCGTTAGGTTGATTGGCCGTGCTAAACTTGCCCTTTAGTGTCCTAAGATGCGTAGGTTAGAGGGATTAGTGGATAAATATGTAGGAATATGGGAGTAGGGCCTGGGTGGGATTGTGGTCGTGCAGACTCGATGGGCCGAATGGCCTCTTTCTGCACTGTCGGGTTTCTATTTCTATTTCTAAGGGGCAATTACACGCAGACATGGGGAGAACATCCACACAGACAGTGACCCAAGGCCGGAATCGAACCTGGGTTCCTGGCGCTGTGAGGCAGCAGTGTTAACCACTGTGCCACCATGCTGTCCTTAAATTGCTTATGTTCATACGTTATTGACTGAATGGCCTCCTTCTTCGCTGTACATTCCTAAGATCCCGTAAAGCATTTGTGGATTTCTGTTGTTAATAAAATATCTGCCTTCCTGACCTGCCCTGACCTGCCACAAACAATCTCAAACTGTATCATTTCTTTACAGAGTGGTTCACTCTCAAGTGATTTTATGGGGTCTAAACCTTTAGAAAGACAAACTTGCAACTTATCACGTTCTGAGAAATAATTCATTTTGAATCGATTGAATCAGTTTGTGGTGCGCTAAGGAATGGGCAATAAATGCTGGCCTAGCCAGCGATGCCCTCACCCCATAAATGAGTCAAGAATAAAACTACTAAGAGACTGGCCTTGCTATAGCACCTGTCACGACCTCACAACATCCTGGAGCCAATGAGGCACTTTCAAAATGCAGTCATTGTTGTCGTGTAGGCAAATATCGCAGCCATTGTGTGCACAGCATGATCCCGGGAAATGCATCCTACGATCATAGAATCCCTACAGGGCAGAAGAGACTATTCGGCCCATCAAGTCCGCAACGGATCTCCCACAGAACATCCCACCCAGGCCCTCTCCCCATGCCCCATGCCCGCAATCCCACACATCTACCCAGACCAATCCATCTAATCGGCAGATCTTTGGACTGTGGGAGGAGACTGGAGCACCTGGAGGAAACCCATGCAGGCACGGGGAGAATGTGCAAACTCCACTCAGACAGTGACCTGAGACCGGAATCAAACCTGGGTCCTTGCCACTGTGAGGCAGCAGTGCTAACCACTGTGCCACCATACCGTAGCACCAGTTAAGCTGATTGCAATGTGGTTGGTTGCAGTGGGAGTATCGAACTCTCTGCTCATTACTGGTGAGCTTATAGAGGTCTACAAAATAATGAGGGCATCGATAGGGGAGATAGTCAACATCTTTTTCCAAAGGTAGGGGAGTCTAAAACTAGTTGACGTAGGTTTAAGGTGCGAGAGGAGAGATGCAAAAGGGTCCAGAGGGGCAAATTTTTCACAGAGGATGGCGAGAGTCTGGAATGAGCTGCCACAGGCGGTAGTAGAAGCAGATACAACTTTGCCTTTTGAAAAGCATTTAGACAATTACATGGGTAAGGTGATGTGGATATACTGGCGTTGGACTGGGGTGGACATTATAGGAAGTCTCACAACACCAGGTTAAAGTCCAACAGGTTTATTTGGAATCACAGGCTTTCGGAACGCTGCTCATTGACTCACCTGAGGAGGAGCAGCGCTCCGAAAGCTCGTAATTCCAAATAAATCTGTTGGACTTTAACCTGGTTTTGTGAGACTTCTTAATGAGTAAGATACAGGGATATGGGCCAAATGCAGGCAATTGGGACTAGCTTAGTGATAAAAACTGGGCAGCATGGACAATTTGGGCCGAAGGGCCTGTTTCCATGCTGTAAACCTCTATGACTCCATGACTGTTATTACAGCCCTGAATTTAGACTCTCATCCAAAGAACAGCTCCCTCAAGAATGCTCATTTATCTGCTGCATTCAAGCCTTCAATTTGCGCTTGAACCCACAATCTTCAGATTCAGAGCAAGGGCGAGACCTATTCTTTCCTGCTGCCATCAAACTTTTGAATGGACCTACCTTGCACTAAGTTGATCTTTCTCTGCACCCTAGCTAAGACATTACATTCTGCACACTTTCCTTTCCTTCGCCATGAACGGTATGCTTTGTCTGTATAGTGCGCAAGAAACAATACTTTTCACTGCTTATTAATACATTTGATAATAATAAATCAAATCAAAATTAAGCTGATCTTTCTCTATGCCCCTAGCTATGACTGTGACACTTTATTCTGCACTCTCTCCTTTCCTTCTCTATAAAAAGTATACTTTGTCTGTATAGCGCGCAAGAAACAATACTTTTCACTATATGTTAATACATGTGACAATAAATCAAATCAAATCACATCAAACCATCCCCTTGCCTGCATCCCCCAGTCTGTGTCACCCTGCTCATGACCTCACCCCCATGAGCTGCCATGCACCACTCCACCTATTTTAAATTAAGCTTGCATATTTTGCAAACGTGATTATTGAGAATACATGCCCAGGATGTGGAGGAATATATCGTTTTTTTATCCGATGGGGGAACATCACTGATGAAGGGGAGTATTGCCTGTCAGTGTCACTGTGAAATCAGAGGGACATGTTCACGGATAAAGGTTAGGATTATTTTGCAGGCGGATTTGTTAATGATGAACTCAGCAGGATTCGCCACTTGTCTGGAAATCCAGGCTGATTCATTTGCCACCTGATCTGTTGACATCCTCGTACAATGTGGGGTGAACTGGAGAAGGAAATGAATGAATGTTAAAGAAGCAATCGCCTCCTGCAGTCACGGCATTACTAACCTCCAGATTTACTGTGATAGAGCCATTGCCGATTCCTTTTTGCTTACGTAGACACTTCCATTCCTCTTCTGCCTGAACCAGGGGTGATAATTGGTCCCCTTCCTGTGAAGGAATAAAGTGAGAACACAGCGCATTTTCTTGTCTTTTAATTCACTCCGGCTGCCCTGAGGTTACAGAGGATGGTGTCACTCATCACCTGCTCCTCAGCCGGCTTCAATCTGAATCTGTCAAATGTGCCTTCGTAAATCATCAGCTAGCAACCAAAAGGCTATCCAACCCTTAGGGATTGAGAAGTCTCCTGCAGGAACATAGTGCTTACTGAATTTGACAGTCTACTGAATGATGAACACTTGGGAGTAAGTTGCGGTGCTTGGAATATCCTTGGGTGGGATAAGAACTAGGGGCAGACAGATGGAGTTTAAAAACAGCGAGGTTATGCTGCAGCTGTATAAGGTGCTGGTGAGGCCACACCCTGGAGTACTGTGTACGGTTTTGGTCTCCTTATTTGAGAAAGGAGATACTGGCACTGGAGGGGGTGCAGAGGAGATTCACTAGGTTGATTCTGGAGTTGAGAGGGTTGACTTATGAGGAGAGACTGAGTGGACTGGGGCTATACTCATTGGAATTCAGAAGAACGAAGGGAGATCTTATAGAAACATATAAGATTATGAAGGGAATAGGTAAGATAGAAGCAGGGAGGTTGTTTCCACTGGCGGGTGAAACTAGAACTAGAGGGCATAGCCTCAAAATAAGGGGGCGCAGGTTTAGGACTGAGTTGAACAGAATAGGACAGAAACAACCCTTTATTTTTACTTTCGTTCGGGGGGGAAGATTACATCATAATCCAATCATGCAGCAACAATGATTATAGGATATTAGGATGCAGGAGGAGGGATGGGGTGGGGGGAGGATTTCCAGGACAGTGAAGGGACTACATGTATTTACATCTGAGGTGGATTGACCATGCAAGATTGCTCCTGAATGTTAGGAGGATTAGCAGGGTAACTAGCAGGTCTATACTCATTGAAATTCAGAAGAATGAGGGGAGATCTTGTAGAAATATATAAGATTATGAAGGGAATAGATAAGATAGAAGCAGGGAAGTTGTTTCCACTGGCGGGTGAAACTAGAACTAGGGGACATAGCCTCAAAAGAGTGCCCGAAAACTACAGCAAACAAAACTCGTGGTCAAAACTACACGGTGAGTCTTTCCACCCCTCCAGCGGCGGGACTGGACAATCTTTCCGGCGGGAACAGCCAGGAAATTCCAGCCACAGTAAATCTTTTGATAAAAGCAGCGGTTATTCCGGCCAAACTGCTGCCAGCGGAGGATAGTTGCATCATACAAAATACACGGGTAATTTCAATCGCAGCTGGTGAGATCTCCAGGTATGACTGACCCCACCATCTCTTCACTTTTCCCAGGGCTTTGGGGAAGAAGCCAGATTTTCACGTCAGTGGGTTAAATTCCAACAAGTGATAAACGGCAAAATTATACTGTTGAATTGCTCTGTGTTTGATCATGCGAGTCTGGTAACTGGTCCATGCTCACAGTGCTCGATTGGTCAAGCCTGGGTGTGGACTCAGAACAAAGGAACCAGACACCACAGAAGCTGAGTTGTCAGCAGGAGTGCAGACAGTTTGTGGTTGGAGAGATGTTTTAAAACTCTTGTAAATAAACCTGTTTGCGCAGAAAATGATGTCATCCCTGAATAGCTCTATGAAATCTAAAATATGTAACACACATGAATCCAATAGGATGAGGGAAATCAAGAGAAGCAACTTTGTGATTTAAAACAAAGTTTTAGCTCTTAACGCACTTACTGTTTTTAAAGTCCTGAGAGCCTGAGCTCTCTAACATGTCACATCTTGGAACTATTGAACTCTGAATCTCAGGGGATAGTTTTCCTGTCCTACCTAGAACAGGAATCGTAGCAGGCAGGGCGGGGAGGTGGACCATGAAAGGTCCATTGACATCGGGTGGGATTTTTGGGCATTGGGGCGAGCAGGGCTAGAAAATCCATGGTGGCACAGTAGTTAGCACTGCTGCCTCATAGCACCAGGGACCTGGGTTCGATTCCTGGCTCGGGTCACTGTCTGTGCAGAGTCTGCGCATTCTCCCCGTGTCTGCATGAGTTTCCTCCAGGTGCTCCAGTTTCCTCCCACTGTCGGAAAGGTGTGCTGGTTAGGTGCATTGGCCGTGCTAAATTCTCCCTCAGTGTACCCGAGCAGGTGCCGGAGTGTGGCGACTAGGAGATTTTCACAGTAACTTCATGTAGGCCCACATGTGACATTAATAAATAAACTTAAAAAAAATCCAACTCTTAATTTCAGCTAAAGAGAGAATAAATTATTTTCTCCAGGCATGATATGCTGGGGATTTTAATTTCTGGAATAATTTGGGCCCAGAGACAGAACTGATGTAAATCTGACCGCATTTAAAAGAAAACGGATGCATTTTATTTGGAAAGAAGTCCTACAGTGACTTTACATTTGAATCCAGTTGCGATTTCTAAGGTTGTAAGGACATCACAGATTTTCCAGTTGACAGTCAGATCAGGTTAAACTAAAGAAAGTGAAAAAAGATGTTTATAATTTTTCAAAAAAAAGTTTCCAAGAATGTTAACATTTTGTCTTAGTGCCTGCACAAGCAATGAGCTGCAAGAAAATAAAAAGGTTACTTTGAAGCTCATTTGAAATGAAATATTGATGTATCAGTATTCCCAAGTTTTGCTGAATCTCTTTATTAATTAATCCAAAGATCTTGAATTTCCCTTTTTGCAGATAGATTTTTATCATTCGTTTGGTGTGTGAGGGCATCTGCATTCTCGGCAGAGCTCCTGTTCAGCAGAATTCCGAGGAGTTTGACATACCATTGCTCAATGAAACATAAACCGGAACATCCATCAAGCCAGCTTCAAGGCTGACAGATCTCTGTAATGGGCTGAACACGGTTTCTGAACAAAAAAAAACTTCCAGGAATATGCAATCAAATGGAAAGTTCTGCTAAAAAAACATGTTTACACAATGCACAAGGTCTATTGCCCTCTAATGAACATGAAGGTTCCAGTTCAGATGGAATATTTGGGTGCAGCCATTAGCCCAAGCGAATGCAAGGCGGCACAGTGGCACAGTGATTAGCATTACTGCCTAACAGCGCCAGGGATCCGGGTTTGATTCTCGCCACTGGTTACTACTTGTATGGAGTCATAAAGGTTTACAGCATGGAAACAGGCTCCTTGACCCAACTTGTCCATGCTGCCTTTTTTTTGAACCCCTAAGCTAGTCCCAATTGCCCGCATTTGGCCCATATCCCTCTATGCCCATTTTACTCAAGTAACTATCTAAATACTTTTTAAAAGACAAAATTGTACCCACTTCTACTACTACCTCTGACAGCTTGTTCCAGACGCTCACTATCCTCTGTGTGAAAAAACTGTCCCTCTGGACCCTTTTGTATCTCTCCCCTCTCATCTTAAACTTAAGCCCTCTAGTTTTAGACTCCCCTAACTTTGGGAAAAGATATTGACTATCGAGCTGCTCTATGTCCCTCAGTTTACACATTCTCCCTGTCTCTGCATGGGTTTCCTCTGGACGGCACGGTGATATAGTTGTTGGAACTGCTGCCTCACAGCAGCCGTGACCTGACTTCGATTCCCAGCTTGGGTCACTGTCTGTGTGGAGTTTGCATGTTCTCCCTGTGTCTGCGTGGGTTTCCTTCAGTTGCTCCAGTTTCCTCCCACAGTCTGAAAGACAGCGCTGGTTAAGGTGTATTGACCTGAGCAGGTGTTGGAGTGTGGCGACTAGGGGAATTTCATAATAACTTCATTGCAGTGTTAACGTAAGCTTATTTGGGACTAATAAATAAACTTTACCCTTTTTTCAAACTTTTCCTCCCACACTACAAAGATGTGTGGGTTAGGTGGATTGGCTGTGCTAAATTAACCCTTGGTGTCAGGGGATTAGCAGGGTAAATATGTGGGGTTACGGGAATAGGGCTCGGTGGGATTGTGGTGGGTGCAGACTCGATGGGCCAAATGGCCTCATGCTGCACTGTAGGGATTCTATGAGAATTTGAACAATTCAGGGAAAGAAAAGACATCCTTTTTCAATTTAATTATTTCATGGGATTTGGGGGTCGCTGGCAAGGCCAGCATTTGTTGCCCATTCCTAGTTGCCCTTGAGCGGCTCGCTAGGCCACTTCAGATGGTAGTTAGGGGTCAACCACATTGCTGTGGCTCTGGAGTCACATGTAGGCCAGACCGGGTAAGGACGGCAGATTTCCTTCCCGAAAGGACGTTAGTGAACCAGATGGGTTTAGCATTACTCTGGGTCTTTGGATTAATAGTCCAGTGACAGGAGCACTACTCCACCACTTTCCTTTATTTAAATAATTTTGAAGTCACACGTTTAGGTTTTTCTTCCCACCAAGTCTGATTTCCATTTTGTCCCTGGACATTTTGCCACTCAGACAGTCACACACAAACATCAGAAATAGCTTTAGGTTTGTAGCACCTACCCTTATCAGAGGCAAGAAACACAGAGAAAATCAAACAGGCTTGGGAATGAACTCTGAGGATAAAAGGTGGTGGGAGAGATTAAGTAATTTACAGGGAGGATGATCAGTTTGTGGTACAGGTTGAGCAGGGAGATGGGGAAAATGGATAGGCCTGGTATGATCTTTTGTAGTTTCTTGCAGTCTTGGGCAGAGCAGGAGCCATACCCAGCTGTGATAGAACCAGAAAGAATACTTTCCGTGGTAAAATCTGGATTGCAAAGCTAGTCTCAGCAACGGTGACCACGATAACTATCATCGATTGTAGTGATGTCCTTCCCTAATGTCCTTTAGGGAAGGAAACACGCCATCCTTACCCAATCTGACTTCTGTGGGACTCCAGATGCTCAGCAATGTGGCTGACTCTTCACTGTTTTTCTAAAGGCCTTGACAAGACATTCAGTTCAAGGGGCAGTCACAGATAAGTAACAAGTACCGACCTTGCTTGTGATACCCACATCCCATGAAAAAATACTTCAATTCGAATAAAACTTCTGGCAGAATTCGGAGGTTTGGCTCTTGAAAGCCAAGATAGCCAATAGGGGGATGACCACTGATATTTTGTATTTTTGGACAGCTCATGTCCCACAGGTTGAGGTCCCATTCTCCAGAAGAGGTATTGAACCAAGGTCCAAACTGCCCTCTCAAGTGGAAGCGGAAGTTCCCATGACACTGTTTTGAAGGCAAAAAGGAGAGATCATTAAGACATTGCTGTTTGTGGGATCTTGCTGAGTATAAATTGTCTTCCTCCTTTCCCACACTACATCAGCGACTACCCTTCAGGGAAGTTCTCATTTGGCTGTGCAATATTTTGGGACATCCTGAGATTGTGAAAAGTGCTATAAAATCGCACGTTTTTTTACCCCCATTCCCTTAATTCATAAAGCTCAATTGATATTTTGTGCGTGGGGAGGGTGTGTGGATACACAAGAAATAGGAACAGGAGTGGGCCACAAAGTCCTTCAGACCTGCCCCCACCATTCAATATAATAATGGCTGGTTTATGCTGGCCGCAGCCCCATTTCTGTGCCATTTCTGTGCCAGTGTAATCAAGGCCCCCACCGACCCCGGATATTCTCTCTTCCACCTTCTTCCATCAGGGAAAAAATACAAAAGGTCACGTACCAACCGACTCAAGAACAGCTTCTTCCCTGCTGCCATTAGGCTTTTGAATGGACCTACCTCGTAATAAGTTGACCTTTCTCTACATAGTTAGACTACGTGACTTTAACCAGCAATGATTCTCTCCCGGGATTTCTGTAGTCCTTCCGATGAACTGTAGCTGGCAAAGAGCGCAGTTTAAGATGATGGAATGCCATGTGGTCCGTCCAGCCCAAGTGTCACGTTGAAACATACTGGAGTGTTCTACCACCTTGCCTGCCATGGAATCGGAGCGGGTGAGGGTCCGACAACAGGAATTTCCATTGATCTCGGACGGGAATTTCTGATCTCGCCCGAGCGAGGCTGGAAAATCCTGCCCACTGTCCCCCATCACTGTCTGCCGCTGCCTCTTGCAGTTTTTGTCTCACTCCATCATCCAGAAGACCAGTCTAGGTATTGATTACTCTTCACACGAGAGTCCGTTCTAACATCAGTCCTGACCTTGTGTGTCTCAGTTTGTAGGAAGCTTTCTCTGCTGTGCTGGTGGATCCGTTTACAGTTCTGTCTTGAATTAACCTCTCCTATTCTGTCTGGATCATTTTCAGACCCTCATGGTAATTTGGCCTCTCTTATCAGTCAATCTTGCATCCTGTATTTTAGGCTGCTCATTTGATGGCCCATGCCTCTCCGCAGCCTTGATTGAGAGCAAGTGCTGTACTGTGCTGAAATACTTGGGAAAAAAAACATATGTGCATTTTTATAGCAGGATTCACAGTCACGGAAACCAAAGTTTAAGAAAGCCCACCAACACCCCACACTCTCAGAAGACTAAAGAAATTTGGCATGTCAGCCGCGACTCATCAACTTTTACAGATGCACCGTAGAAAGTATTCTTTCTGGTTGTATCACAGCTTGGTATGGCTCCTGCTCTGCCCAAGACCACAAGGAACTACAAAAGTAGCCCAATCCATCACACAAACCAGCCTCCCATCCATTGACTCTGTCTACACTTCCTGCTGTCTTGGCAAAGCAGCCAGCATAATTAAGGACCCCACACACCCCGGACGTTCTCTCTTCCACCTTCTTCCATTGGGAAAAAGCGACAAAACTCTGAGGTCACGTACCAACCGACTCAAGAACAGCTTCTTCCCTGCTGCTGTCAGACTTTTGAATGGACCTACCTTGCATTAAGTTGATCTTTCTCTACCCTAGCACTGCTGCCTCACAGCGCCAGAGATCCAGGTTTGATTCCTGACTTGGGTCAGTGTCTGTGTGGAGATTTCACATTCTCCCCGTTTCTGCGTGGGTTTCCTTCGGGTGCTCCAGTTTCCTCCCACAGTCTGGAAGATGTGCTGGTTAGGTACATTAACCTGAAGAGGCCCTGGAGTGTGGCAACTAGAGGAATTTCACGGTAACTTCATTGCAATATTACTGAAAACCTTAGTTACCACTGATAAATAATAAGAAATAAATTTTAAATGATTGTAACACTATGTTCTGCACTCTCTCATTTCCTTCTCTATGAATGGCATGCTTTGTCTGTATAACATGCAAGAAACAATACTTTTCACTGTATACTAATACATGTGACAATAATAAATCAAATCAAATTATTAACTAATTAATTTTAAATTGTGCCAGCTGTCATGGTGGGATTTGAACCTGTGACCTCAGAGTTTTAGCTTGGGCCTCTGAATTAGTCATCCAGTGACATCAAGCTACCATTTCACAAAGACACATTGTTAAGTTTAAAACAAAAACAGAAAATGCTGGAAAATCTCAGCAGGTCTGACGGCATCAGTGGGGAGAGAATAGAGCCAACGTTTCGATCTGGATAACACTTCCTCACAAACAGATCATCCAGAGTTTTGTGAGCAGTGAATATTTCCCACACTCCAGAACATATTGAGTGAAAAGAACAAAGAACAAAGAAACATACAGCACAGGAACAGGCCCTTCGGCCCTCCAAGCCTGCGCCAATCATGATGCCTGTCTAAAGTAAAACCGTGCGCACTTACAGACTCCGTATCCTTCCATTCCCATCCCATTCATGTATACCTCCAATTGCCTCTCAAATGCCACTATCGTACCTGCTTCCACCACCTCCCCAGGCAGTGCATTCCAGACATTCACCACTCTCTGTGTAAAAAAAACTTGCCTCTCACATCTCCTCTAAACTTTTCCCCATGCACCTTAAACCTATGTCCCCTTGTATTTGACTTTTCTACCCTAGGAAAGAGCATCTGACCATCCACTCTGTCCGTGCCATTCGTAATCTTGTAAACCTCTGTCAAGACCATTTTTTTTCCAGTTTAGCTTTGACTGTGGAGAAGCTCCTCCAAGGTTGTTGCGAGAGTGTTGAAACTGAAGCAGATAGACCTCCAGCTCCAAGCATTCACCTGAAGAATTCAGAATCTGCAAGCTTGATTCTACCGTGAGACACAGTAACAGTACTCTATCCATGGACCATCTGTAACAAGGGAATAGTTAAATCTGGTCCAACATAGCATTAATAGGATCCAAATTTCAGACATATTCTGGGGTTTGTTATAATTCCCTTATCCAGGGCTATGCTATTTAAATATGACATTTGGATTCACATGAAATAATGCCCAGTGGGCTTGTATTTTAGTTCAGTCTCACATCGCCTAGTCTTACCAGGTGCTCTTCAGTAGACCTTGACGAGACAAAGATATCATTGAAATATATTAGAGAAATGTGCGGCCGCATTCTGCAGCGATGGGCTTCATCAATCTTTAGGAAATTTCCTGGGGCGTTTGTCAAACCAAAAGACCCGACTGTGAATGGTGCAAACCCCAAAGTTAGAAATACAATCTGAGCAAGATCAGATTGGGTGGAATTTTCAGCCGGTAACAACTTGCAGTAATATCACCTGTCAGAAATAAAAATCAAACATGAGGGGCTTAATAAGATGTCTTGGGTAATGGATTTGTTGACGCAATAATGCATGATGGTCTGCATCCTTTACTGGATTGATTGGTCATGCCCATTGGCTGTTCAATTGTGTCTACAAGCATCTGATCAGTAAGAATGCTTAACCTCCCCGCTCCTCCTCCTCCCTCCCCCACTCCGCACCCCCTCGCCATTACAACTGATGTCTCAACATTCATGTCGAGAGGGCTAGAATACAAGAGCAGGGATATACTTCTGAGGCTGTATGAGGCTCTGGTCGGTCCCCATTTGGAGTATTGTGAGCAGTTTTGGGCCCCATATCTAGGAAAAGATGTGCTGGCCTTGGAAAGGGTCCAGAGGAGGTTCACAAGATGACCCCTGGAACAAAGAGCTTGTCTTATGAGGAACGGTTGAGGACTCTGGGTCTGTACTCATTGGGGTTTAGAAGGATGAGGATACTGCGAGGCCTGGATAGAGTGAACGTGGAGAGGATGTTTCCACTATTCGGAAAACTAGAACCAGAGGGCACAACCTCAGACTAAAGGGATGATCCTTTAAAACAACAATGAGAAGGAATTTCTTCAGCCAGAGAGTGGTAAATCTGTGGAACTCTTTGCCGCAGAAGGCTGTGGAGGCCAGGTCATTGAGTGTCTTTAAGACAGAGATAGATAAGTTCTTGATTAATAAGGGGATTAGTGTTTATGGGGAAAAGGCAGGAGAATGGGAATGAGAAAAATATCAGCCATGATTGAATGACGGAGAAAACTCGATGGGCCGAGTGGCCTAATTTGCGCCTATGTCTTATGGTCTTATGGATTGGAATGTCTTCAGTCTGATATCAGAATAAACAACCCTCAGGATGCTAATCAGCATCCCTTCCACACACTAATGAGCAAAAACATTAGAATATCTCAGTTCTTTTGCAAGAGAACGTTTTGGCTTGCTAGAACTCACGACCCCAAGTCACCAGGAGTATGGGTTACAGACACCGATTTTTATGTAATACACCACAAATACTCAACAATATTGTCCCAAAAATCTTTATCTGAAGAAACTCACCAGTTTACTGATAGGATCCCAGGCCAGAACCCCAGGGTATGTTATTAAACCAGACTCCTATTTTGGCATTAATGTGAGGAAAGGATATTTCCTTCCTTGGGATCATAAAATCCATTTGGCCCATCGAGTCTGCACCAACCACAATCCATCCCAGGCCCTATTCCCATAACCTCATACATTTTACCTTGATTTGATTTGATTTGATTTATTATTATCACAAGTATTAACATACAGTGAAAAGTATTGTTTATTGCACGCTATACAGCATACCATTCATAGAGAAGGAAAGGAGAGGGCAGAATGTAGTGTCACAGTCATAGCAGGGGTGTAGAGAAGGATCAACTTAATGCAAGGTAAGTTCATGCAAAAGTCAGATAGCAGCAGGGAAGAAGCTGTTCTTGAGTCGGTTGGTACGTGACCTCAGACTTTTGTCTCTTTTTTCTGACAGAAGAAGGCAGAAGAGAGAATGTTCAGGGTGCATGGGGTCCTTAATTATGTTGGCTGCTTTGAGGCAGTGGGAAGTGTAGACAGAGTCAATGGATGGGAGGCTGGTTTGTGTGATGGATTGGGCTACGTTCACAACCATTTCCCATGTAGTTCTTTGCCAATCCCTCTGACACTAAGGGGCACTTTAGCATGGCTAATCAACCTAACCTGCCCAACTTTGGAGAGTGGGAGGAAACCCACGCAGACATGGGGAGAACATGCAAACTCCACACAGGCAGTGACCCGAGGCCGGAGTCGAACCCAGGTCCCTGGTGATGTGAGGCAGCAGCGCTAACCACTGTGCCACTGTGCCACTCCTTATTTATGGAAAGATATTGCAGGAATTCTCTCAGAACGTTCTTTGTTAAATTCACGTGGAAACTGGTGTAATTCACACAGGTTTCTTCAGTGGGATTTCAGAGAAGAATCTCCCACACTCTGTGCACTGCAGAGGCCACCAGTATGAATATCATTAAGGACCAGGGGATGGGGCTATCCCCGCTGGAGAGGCTAAAACCAGTGCACTGAGTGGACCACTGTGCATGCACCAAACTGTCATTGGAACAAAATTCATGAAGAGGGGATCACATGTTGAACGAATTTCTTTCTGGAAGATACATCTGCAAACGAATCAACTTTGAACAATGCTGAATTGGTGCTTTTCACCTCTGGGCCTCCTCCAATGAAGCCCTGCCAACACCTAAAAATAACCGTGGAGTCATGACCCAGAACAAAGCCTGGGGGATTAATTTTCATTCAGAGATAAGACGCAGGCTGGTTAATTGGAAACTAAACTACTTCAATCCTTCATGTTTAAAACATTGATCCGTCATAAAATTATCAGAGATTGTCTAATCTTATCATTGGACAAGACACAATGCTTAGACAAACTCAAATAATTAGTCACAAACAAGGAACATTCGTCAGCAAGACTATAATCACTATCTGTCGTTATTCTCAAAAGATATGGGCTGTATCAAGATTTAGGAGGTAGGGAATTACAACACTTTTTGACTTGATTTGACTTGATTTATTATTGACACATGTATTAGAAAAAGCATACCGTTTACAGAGAAGGAAATGAGAGAGTGCAGAATGTAGTGTTACAGTCATAGCCAGGGTGTAAAGAAAGATCAACTTTGTTGAGGTAGGTCCATTCAAAAGTCTGACAGCAGCAGGGAAGAAGCTGTTCTTGAGTTGATTGGTGCAAGACCTCAGACTTTTATATCTTTTTTCTGATGGAAGAAGGTGGAAGAGAGAATGTCCGGGGTGCATGGGGTCCTTAATTATGGTCTGCCTTGCCGAGGCAGCGGGAAGTGTAGACAGAGTCAGTGGATGAGACGTTGGTTTACATGATGGACTGGGCTTCATTCACGATCTTTTGCAGTTTCTTGCAGGGTTTTGGGCAGAGCAGGAGCCCATACCAAGCTGTGATACAATCAGAAAGAATGCTTTCTATGGAGCATCTGTAAAAGTCTAAGACTTTGTCTAAGGCTGTGGGCGTAAACGTATGGGGTCACGAAGATAGGGCCTGGGTGGAGTTGTGATCGGTGCAGACTTGGTGGGCCGAATGGCTTCTTTTTGCAATGTGGGGATTGTATTGTGAGCAGTTTGGGCCCAATATCTAAGGAAGGATGTGCTGGCCTCGGAAAGGGCCCAGAGGAGGCTCACAAGAGTGATCCCTGGAATGAAGAGCTTGTCGTCTGAGGAACAGTTGAGGACTCCGGGTCTGTACTCGTTAGAGTTTAGAAGAATTAAGGGAATCTTATTGAAACTTACAGGATACTGCGAGGCCTGGATAGACTGGACGTGGAGAGGATGTCTCCACCAGTGGGAAAAACGGGAACCAGAGGGCACAACCTCAGGCTAAAGGGATGATCCTTTAAAACAGAGTTGAGGAAGAATTTCTTCTGCCAGAGAGTGGTGAATCTGTGGAACTCTTTGCCGCAGAAGGCTGTGGAGGCCAGGTCATTCAGTGTCTTTAAGAAAGATCGTTGGGTGTCTTAAAGATAGATAGGTTCTTGATTCATATGGGAAATCAAGGGTTATGGGGAAAAGGCAGGAGAATGGGGATGAGAAAAATATCAGCCATGATTGAATGGCAGAGCAGACTCGATAGGCCAAGTGGCCTAATTCTGCTCCTATGTCTTATGATGGGAGGGAGGTGATCTGGCGTTGGGGGGGGTAATAATCATCACGGCCCCAGCAACTCCCTCTCCCTGCCTGCTCATCTGGAAATATTACTTTGAGATGAGTTGAGGACATAATCACGGAGTAGCTAATTCTCATCGTGCTGATCAATGGGGGGAAAACTCACATGTTATCTCAGACTCTCAGCCAGCTTCCTCGTTTCATCAATTCAAATACAGGACTGGGAATCAGGGAAACAAACTACCTCCCTAAAGTACAGGGCAGTAATTATAAAACCATCAAAAACACAAGGCTATTAATTCACCAAAGTACACCCCAGTCACAAGGCATACAAAAAAATGCCAGGGTAATTTTATATTTTTTTCTCACATTTCTAACTGTGCATTTACTTTACACAATATGTCCATCAGCGCTAAATTGTGGTTAGTACGGTTCACCCTTAATCTTGCACACAGAGTGGTGTCTCTGTTTGACCGGCTGATGAATGGTAATTAGGCCTGTTATCCCCTGCAACTGCTGACACTGCGGATTGGAACTTTACACTTGGCTCCGCGATCAGACTTCTCCGACCTCTTGTCGCCAACCCCTTCCCCCGCTCCCAACCCCCCAACCCCTCCTCGTCCTCGCCTCCCCCCCACCAAATCCCAAAGGGCCTGAGAATTCTGGTGTCTAATGAAGGCATTAGCAAAGTGACAAGAAAGAAGAATATCTCTGTGCTTCATTTGCCACCGGGGTCAGGACTAAGTCAGAACAATCTGCAGATAAGAGTTAGGCAATCAGCAGGGAGAATGACAGACAGCATCGAGAATGTAAAAGACAAAAGAAGATGAGATCTACAATGAGGATGATAACAGTCGCTCTGAGAATAATTTCTATCTTATTGTTGTTTGTAAAGGGAGGTTCTGGGTTATTGTTTCCCTGAGTTTTACCTTTATGTTATTCAGCACTGTCTGACTCTGAATTGATGTGGAGATGCTGGCATTGGACTAGGGTGGGCACAGTATGTAGTCTCACAACATCAGGTTAAAGTCCAATAGGTTTATTTGGTAGCACGAGCTTTCGGAGTGCTGCTCCTCCATCAGGTGACTCACCTGATGAAGGACTTTAACCTGGTGTTGTGAGACTATTTACTGTGACTCTGAATTGGTAACAATGTAGCTCCTACACCCTCAGCTTTCTCTAATGTCTCCCCACTCTGTTCAAAAATTCTCTTTCTTGTTTTCCAAACCCGCCAAGGCTTTGCCTCTCCTGATTTGTCTAAACTCCTTCAGCCCCTCTGCATTGTCTATCCAATCCTCCCATCCCTGATTTCCATCGCTCTGTCACTAGTGGCCGTGTCTTCGGATTACCCCATTTCTCCTTCCTGTTATAGATGCTCCACGACAGCAAACATTTTCCCCGGTAGTTTTCATCACCTGTTGCCTTCCAGCACCTGTGAAATACAACTTTTAACACAAAACCCACTCTTTCTGAAATTTAACAAACAGTGGAGATATAAACCTTTTTTGAAGATATTTGATTTGATTTAGAGTCATTGAGTCATAGAGGTTTACAACATTGGAACAGGCCCTTCGGCCCAACTTGTCCATGCCATCTTTTTTTTATCCTCTAAGCTAGTCCCAATTGTCCACATTTGGCCCATATCCCTCTATATCCATGTAACTGTCTAAACGCTTTTTAAAAGACAAAATTGTACCCGCCACTACTACGACTTCTGGCAGCTTGTTCCAGATATTCACCACCCTCTGTGTGAAAAAATTGCCCCATGGACCCTTTTGTATCTCTCCCCTCTCACCTTAAACCTATGCCCTCAAGTTCTAGGTTCCCCTATCTTTGGGAAAAGATATTGACTATCTAGACCTCTCTATAAGATGGCCCCTAAGCCTCCTGGGTTGGTTTGGTTTGATTTATTATTGTCACATGTATTAGTATACAGTGAAAAATATTGTTTCTTGCATGTTATATAGACAAAGCATACCTGTTCATAGAGAAGAAAAGGAGAGAATACAGGATGTGGTATTACAGTGATAGCTAGGGTGTAGATATTTTACAAAAATATTTCAAAAGAATTAAATTCAAGTTATCTCCTGGACATTTCTTGGTAAAGAATAACTCCAACATAACAACTGTCCCTACATATCAAAATATTTTGTTGTGTGAGGCGCTCTGAAGAATGCCAGTAAAGGTATACGGTCTTCCATTGATGCAAGTATCATAAGTTCATAAGATATAGGAGCAGAATTAGGCCATTCGGCCCATCTACATCAACAGGGACAAAGTAGAAATGGTTGAGGGCTTCAAGTTTCTAGGTGCCCAAATCACCAACAACCTGTCCTGGTCCCCCCATGCTGACACTATAGTTAAGAAAACCCACCAATGCCTCTACTTTCTCCGAAGGCTAAGGAAATTTGGCATGTCTGCTATGACTCTCACAAATTTTAACAGATGCGCCATAGAAAGCATTCTTTCTGCTTGTATCACAGTTTGGTATGGCTCCTACTCTGCCTAAGACTGCAAGGAACTACAAAGGATTGTGACCGTAGCCCTGACCATCACGCAAATCAGCCTCCCATCCATTGACTCTGTCTACACTTCCCGCTGGCTTAGAAAAGCAGCCAACATAATTAAGGATCCCATGCACCCGGACATTCTCTCTTCCACCTTCTTCCATCAGGAAAAAGATACAAAAGTCTGAGGTTACGTACCAACCGACTCAAGAGCAGCTTCTTCCCTGCTGCTGTCAGGCTTTTGAACGGACCCACCTCGCATCTTTCCTTACACCCTAGCTATGACTGTAACACTACATTCTGCGCCCTCTCCTTTCCTTCTCAATGTACAGTATGCTTTGTCTGTATAGCGCGCAATAAACAATACTTTCCACGAATATATGTGACAATAATAAATCAGATCAAATCAAACAAAATGCTCTTGACTGCAGAGCGTATTATTTAGCCCACAGTCTCTAGCTGAATCACACCATGGGCAACCTTGGCATCCTGTTTGATCGCCAGGTGTGTTTCCAACCCCATAATCCTCTCCCTC
Organism: Carcharhinus amblyrhynchos; assembly: GCF_965287045.1. Taxonomy (NCBI): domain Eukaryota; kingdom Metazoa; phylum Chordata; class Chondrichthyes; order Carcharhiniformes; family Carcharhinidae; genus Carcharhinus; species Carcharhinus amblyrhynchos. The sequence goes on along the minus strand of NC_137354.1, from coordinate 4,805,979 downwards.
ACAAACAAGCACCTATTCACCTCCACATCACTTCTCTTCAGTTATGTAAGTTGGGGTGTGGCCCATTTAAGGATGACCCTGGATATGGGGTGATCTGCCCAGGGACCACCCCGGGAGGACAGTTATAGTTTGGAGTGAGTAAGACCTGGAATAAATACCTGTGTTCCCCAACATCTGTCTGTGGTGTTGACTCAATCCAATGTCCTACTGTTTGTTTCCCATCCTGAATCATTCCAGTTACACACCACCCTAACCCAGCCTGTGCTGATTTACACTGGATCCCACTGCAATACTGTCACCAAATTAAACTTTTTACCCTCTTCATGGCCTTTCTTTTTAAAGTTTTTATTTATTAGTATCACAAGTAGGCTTACATTAACACTGCAATGAAGTTACTGTGAAAATCCCGTCATTGTCACACTCTGCTGTCTGTTCGGGTACGCTGAGGGAGAATTTAGCACAGCCAATGCACTTAACCAGCACATCTGTCTGACTGTGGGAGGAAACCGGAGCACCCGGAGGAAACCCAAGCAGACACGGGTGAATGCCTTGGATGATTGTCTGTGTAGGAGTTTGCACATTCTCCCCGTCTCTGCATGGGTTTCCTCTGAGTGCTTGGGTTTCCTCCCACAGTCCAAAGATGTGCAGGTTAGGCTGATTGGCCATGATAACTTGCCCCTTGGTGTCGGGGGCGGGGTTTGTAGGTAGATAAGTAGGGTTATGGGGATAGGGCCTGGGTGGGATTCCGGTTGGTGCAGGCTTGATGGGCGGACTGGCCTCCTTCTGCACAGTAGGGATTCTTTGATTCTAATGCCTTGTTGCTTCTTGGCTTCTTAAACAGCTTGAATATTGGCCTTGTTCTTGGTACTCCCATGGCTGGAGAGTTGGTGTTGAGGGTTACTATTAACCTGTTCAAAGCACCACGGATTCCCGTCAATCAACAAACATCCAGACACAGTAGATTCAAGGAAACATTCTGGTGAGCGTCCAGTGAGAAAACCCTTTGGGTATCTGAGTAAAGTGCCTGTCACAAGATTTTGGAGAGTCAAGATACCGGCATTTAACGATCTTAAAGGACAGCCCCATCTCCCTCATGATCAATGCTTATCATCACTCCAACATGGCGTGTGGCAGATGCTGGGGGGGGCAGAGAGAATCAGACATTAAAGGTTCATGGACTTCTGAACCCAGTGTTCTTTTCCTTTCATATTAATGTTTTTCAGTCATGATGACATGCGTTACACAACTCCCAAGTCGCGGTGACAAGCCAGTTAGTGATAGTTGATGCTGACAGCAGAGTGAAGCAGTATATCAAACGTCAGGGAAATGCAGGGCTCCTGTCACTGGCAATGTTGTCAATCAGCCTTTGGCAGCAGTGCACTCACTGGAACATCAGTTATCAATCCATTACAGTCAAGGCAAACTCTGTTCAATTGTTTGCCTTTCTTGGCCACCAGGCCATTTCTCCAGTTGAGTCAAGGAGTGATTAATCAGATATTCCGCGGGGCTAACAAGTTTACTTCCAGGCTGAATTCTCCATCGTGGGACATAGAAAAGCTCTGTCAGCCACAGGCTGGGTCTCCAATAACTGGGTGAGCTGTCGATATAATCCCTTTCTGTCTCAGCATTACAGGATTTTGGAGATTCACCCAGTCCAAGGCACATTTGGTTTCATGATGCTTACTTTCCAGATTTAGTCAGTGTAAAATAAAATTGGCACCTTCTTCTAATCTATGGGAATATCCTGAATGTGCGGCGGCACAGTGGTTAGCGCTGCTGCCTCACGGTGCCAGGGACCTGGGTTTGACTCCCGGCTTGGGTCACTGTCTGTGTGGAGTCTGCACGTTCTCCTCGTGTCTGAGTGGGTTTCCTCTGAGTGCCGGGGTGAGAGGCTTCCGTCAGGAAGGTAGATTTGGAAAGAGAAGGTGATGGCCATAGAATCATAGGATCCCTACAGGACAGAAGGAGGCCATTTGGCCCATCGAGTCTGCACCGACAACAACCCCACCCAGGCCCTATCCTAATAGCCCTATGTATTTACCTTGCTAGTCCCCCTAACTCTATGGGACAATTTAGCATGGCCACTTCACCTAATCTGCACATCTTTGGTGTAGTGCTAAGGTCACTGGGCTAGTAATCTAGAGGGCAAAAGTAATACTGTGGGGTTAACACAAGGGTTCAAATCCCACCATGGCATCTGTTCAATTGAAATTTAATTAAATAAAAAAAAAGGAATTGAAAAGTTGTCCCAGCTACGGTGAGCATGAACTTCATTGGCTGTTGTTAAAAACCCTTCAGGTTCACTAAGACCCCTTCAGGGACAGAAATCACAGAATCACAGGATACTATAGTGCAGATGAGGCCCTTTGGCCCATCGAGTCTGCACTGACTCATGAAACGCCCTGACCTAACCGCACTTAGTAAGAAGCCTGACAACACCAGGTTAAAGTCCAACAGGTTTATTTGGTAGTAAACGCCACTAGCTTTCGGAACACTGTTCCTTCATCAGGTGAGTGGGGAGTACTGCTCACAAATAGGGCATATAAAGGCACACACAGTTTACAGAATACTGATTAGAATGTGAGTCTTTACAGCTAACCTGCTATTCAAGTCTTAAAGGTGCAGACAATGTGAGTGGAGATAACATTAAGTGTAGATTAAAGAGATAGCGGGGGGATTGCCAGCCCAAGACCATGCCTGCCCAATGATGCAGTGGACATAGGCCACAGTTTGAGGATAAGGGGAAAACCTTTCAGAATTGAGGTGAGGAGAAATTAGCTTCCCAGAAAGTAGTTGAGGCCAAAATGTTGTGTGATTTCAAGAACAAATTAGATATAGCTCTTGGGGCTGAAAGGATCAAGGTATTTGGTGGGGAGGGAGGATCAGGATATTGAATTTGATGATCAGCCATGGTCAAGACGAATGGTGCAGGAGGCTCAAAGGGCCAAATGGCCTACTCCTGCTCTGGTTTCTGGGTGGGGGGGGGGGGGGTCAGGCAGGACCCTGGGGGATTGGGGTGGGGGAATCCCATCCATACAACTTGCATATTCACCCCTTCCCATCCCCCAGCTCCTCCTACCTCAGTACCTGCCTTTGTGGTGTAGGGGAGGGTAAAATTCTTCCCGAGGTGATTCCCCCTTGCTCTAGTGAACCTCTCTGAATGTCTGGATTCCCTCTGAACACGGGCGGTGTAAAGGAACGCTGCACAGATATTCCTCAAATCACAGCAGTGACAATGATCCCTCAGCTCAGCTGTACGGGGATGTCTTTCCACAACACGGCAAACATTACAAGATAAATCGTTAGAAGGAGCAGGGGGAGGTGCGGAGCTGGGGTTTGAACACACCAGATTCTAACTTTCAAGTTCAAAGCAGGTTTTATTCCTAAAAGAAGGTTTTTTTTAACATCTCCTGCTGACAGCCTCACATATTCACTCAGTTCTCTCAATGACCTCGCAGAATAATTGCTGGCGTGTGCTGTGAAGTTCTTCCTGTAATGGAATAATGAACCTCGGCTCGTACAGCCATGCTGGAGTAACAACAGGGGCTGCCCTTCCTGAGTGTGCCCTTGTGTGACGCCCCCTCAGTGCAGTCACTGCGGCTGCAGAGCGCACTGGAACACCTCCTGAGCCTTCTTTGTCTTCATCCCAGGGTATCGCATAGTGAGGAGGCAGGAAGCCGAACCAGGAGCCGGGAGAGATGAGCAATACTGCAATTGAAGTTAGGACATTTCCAAGGCAGGGAGAAGAGATGGTGATGGGTGGGAGGAGGAGGAATGTGCTTGGGAGGGAAGTACATAAGGCTAGAGTTGGAAGAGCAGTGGGGTAGGCGTTGAGGAAACTTCTGATTCCAGGGCAATGCCACAACAGCTCTTTCCAGCCTCTCTCCACCCTCAAGAATTGCCCAGCCCTGTGGTGGAGGAGTATCAGGAGAATTGCAGGGAGCTGTGTCAGGACAGCTCTTTAGCACATTCCCACCACTGGTGATATTTCCCAGAGATTCATGGGAATGTTGATTGGCTGTTCACCACAGTGCTTTTCTCCCTCCTCAGTGGTTATGTATTCCAATATCTCTGAGTGGATTCCTCTTTCTAGGCACCCATTCAATCTCCTACCTGTCTCAGCGGCACCCAGTGGGGCTGCAGATCCTCTGATTGGGCAAGCAGCATCCAGAACTTGCAATGATGCCAGTAGTATAATTGCTTTTTTAATGTTTAAGAGGAATGTTTGAAAATTTAGCTTCATCCTACAGGCAGTCAATATGTCTGGATAAAATACAGTTCAGATGCTAGGTGAGCAGGTTAATTACTCATTTCAGCCATGCTGTGTTTACTTAAGATAGAGCTAATGAACTTATACAAAGGAAGGTACCAGGGGTTTATGATTAAAGGAATAGAATGTGGATTTAGGTAGACAGGGTCATGTGATGAAGTGGTTAATATGGGAGGAGCCAGGTATGTAGCAGAGAAGTAGTTCTGGCCGGGAATTGCTGGAATTCAAGTAGCTGAAACTCATTGTCTCTCTCTGAAAGCTTCAAGACTGATTACACTCATTATAACAAGTATAATTATGGTTGCTAACTGTGTTTAAAGCAGTATTTAAGTCTGTAAGAGGAATGCTGTTTATTTGGAACTGAAGCAGCGATAAGCTAGAAATTAAAGTTGTTTGCTTCTCATGTTGCTCAACTGTTGATGGTTAAATTGCTTTGTTTGTTAGGGTTAAACTGTGTTATTAAATAGAGTTTGTTTTACTATAAAATATCTCTGATTTGTCAGCAAAATTATTTCTGGAGTGAAACATTCTATCTTCACATTTGTGCCAAAATAGCAAAAAATTGTTGGGATCTAATCTGGCATCATGTGATTTGGGACCCTAACACCACCCTTAATTGCACGGCGAGCTTGGAGGTAGCCAATGAGGCGAGCGCCTCCAGGAAAATAGCTCCGCCGGACTGACTCCAGTCAATGGTGAACTTGGGACCCTGATACGTCTATGACATCAAAGTCCGTGGGAAAATCCTGCCCAAAGATTCTAGCATGTTGACCCAGCAATGTGTACGGGAATTTTCCATGATCCTGTGCCAATATCACTTAAAACAGATCAACCATTTCTTCATCCCATTGCTGTCTGCCCAGTCTTGCTGCGTACAAAAATAGACCCTGCATTTTATTATGCAACAATGGTTACACTGAGACACTTTGAACAGGTTCCAAGAAGCAACGATGAGGGGGAGAGAAAAATAATGCATTTCCTTTCAATGACTAAGACATTTTACAATCTCTGTTTGGTGCCATTTACTGGGGAAGATAGCCTAAGGTTTAATTTTTGATTTACTCCGTGTTCTTAGTTTTTTTTTGACGTTTTTCTTTCTTCAGCCCTACAGAAAGGGTTTTCTGCATCAAACCCAGTGGATAGACCCTTCACTCAAGAAGTAATGAAATATTGTCCTCTTTTCATTGATGTGGAGATGTGGCGTTGGACTGGGGTGGGCACAGTAAGTAGTCTCACAACAACAGGTTAAAGACCAACAGGTTTATTTGACAACATGAGCTTTCGGAGTGCTGCCCCTTCATCAGATGGCTCACCTGATGAAGGAGCAGTGCTCCAAAAGATCGTGCTTACAAATAAACCTGCTGGACTTTAACTTGGTGTTGTGAGACTTCTTACTCTTTTCATAAAATTATGCAGTGGAGAAGAGGCCCTTTGGCCCATCGGGTCTACACCAACACACGAGAAATATCTGAACTCCCACCTCACCCCATTTACCACCACTTGGCCAATAGCCTTGAATGTTACGTTGTGCCAAGTGCCTATCCAGGTTCTTTGTAAAGGATGTGAGGGACCCCACCTCCACCACCCTCCCAGGCAGCGCATTCCAGACCGTCACCACCCTCTGGGTAAAAAGGCTTATCCTCATTTCCCCCATAAACCTCCGACCCCTCACCTTCAACCTATGCCCCCTTGTGGCTGATCCTTCAACTATGCTGCTCTTATCCACTCTGTTTGTGCCCCTTATAATCTTATACAACTCAATCAACTCACCTTGACTCTTCTGAAACTCAGTTACAATATTCCTGCTAATAACCTTATTCACAGCCAACCCTCTCTCTCTCTTTTTTTCAGTGCCATTGTGTCTATTCAGTGCCATCTGAGGCTCATAGTGTAGTAGCCTTGCCTCGTGAGTCAGAAGGCTGTGGGGTTTAAACCCCATTCCGGAGACTCAAAAAAAAAATCTGAAGGACAACTACACTGTCAGAGTTACCTACTGAAATTCTACCGCCCCACCCACCATGGAAATGGAGCGGGCGAGGGGTGGACAACCAAAATGTCCATTGACCACAAGCAGGAATTTTTAGTCTCACTTGAGTGAAGCCATAGAATTCCACCCACCAAGTCGTTAGAAAGTGAGAGACCCGGCCTGGCTTCTGGGGCAAACCATCCCGTGGCATTATTGCAAAAAGGAGCAGGGAGCGAATCGGGCCATTAATTACTGCTGTTTGTGGGAGCTTGCTGTGGCTGCTGTGTTCCCTACATAGATGGTACGGTGGCCCAGTAGTTAACACTGCTGCCTCGTAGCACTAAAGACCTGGGTTCGATTCTGGGTTCAGGTGACTTTATGGTCTGTACGTTCTACCCGTGTCTGTGTGGGTTTCCTCCGGGTGCTTCGGTTTCCTCCCACATGCCAAAGATGTGTGGGTTAAGTTGATTGACTGTACTAAATAGCCCTTTAGTGTCAGAGGGGTAAATGTGTGAGTTTACGGGGTTAGGACTTGGGTGGGATTGCTGTCAGTGCAGGTTGGATGGGCTGATTGGCCCCCATCTGCGCTGTAGGGATTGTATGATTCTAAACATTACAACAGCGACCATACTTCAGACAGTACATCACTGATTGTACAACCTAAAGGAATGAAAGGTGCTATAAAAGTGCAGGTCTTTACTTAAATAATTATCAGAAGCCACGGAGTAAAGAACCAAACAAACCATTTTAATATCCAGTTGTTTATATTGAAATATCATTAACCTGGATTCACCTACACTCTCTCACTGGAGGGGAAACCTCTTCCTTCTGAGAGTTGCTTCTTACCAGTTGATCTGTGACAGTCCTGTCTTCTGCCTCAGATCTCGGTACAGCCTGAAGAGAATCATCATCCCCACTGAGTTCTGAGAGAGAACTTTGAGATCACAGCGCTGCTGAGAGGCCCTGGGGACTGGGCTTGTTCATATAGCTGAATATGGTTCAGATGGTCTGGGTTCCAGCGATTGTGTGGGAGGATGCTGAATCTGAGTCTCGACAGATGAAGATGGATCAACAGCCCAGGCGGTATGAGAGAAAGATTTGCATTTGTATAGCACCTTTCAGTACCTCAGGAAGTCCCCCCCTACAAAGTTTATTACAGCCAACAAACTACCATTGAAGTGTAGTCGGTGTTGTGACGCAGGATAAATGACAACCAGGTTGTACACAGCAAACTCCCACAAACAGGGGTTAAACATTACAAATTAGACTGAAACGTGATATTCTGCACTCTCTCCTTTCCTTTGCCCCATATACTCTATGAACAGTACGCTTTGTCTATACAGCACTCAAGAAACAAATATTTCTCACTGTATTCCAATACACATGACAAAAATAAATTAAATCAAAATTTCTACTTTGAATCCAGATACTGAGGCTTGACTTGAGCATGTAATTAAGGCAAAAGTGGATGGATGCATTGTCTAAGGTGCCTTCTTTCAGAGTGGATGCCTTGGCCTTGTTTGTGGTTTCTCATTGGTACTGCAGATCTCATGGTATTCCCCTACAGCCCCCTATTGCAATCTTACTGTTCACCCTACCTGTAACTGCAACACTACATTCTGCACCCATTCCTTCCCTTCTCCCCTATGTACTCTATGAATGGTATGCCTTGCCTATATAGTGCGCAGGAAACAATGCTTTCCACAATATCCAATACGCGTAACAATGTATGGAGTTTGCACGTTCTCCCCATGTCTGCATGGGTTTCCTCCAGATGCTCCAGTTTCCTTCTGCAGTCTGAAGATGTGTAGATTACGTGGATTGGCCACGCTAAATTGACCCTAGTGTCAGGGGGATTGTTGGGGTAATTGTGGGGTTATGGGGATAGGGCCTGGGTGGGATTGTGGTCAGTGCAGACTCGATAGGCCGAATGGCCTCCTTCTGCAGTGTAGGGATTCTATGATTCTATCCTATAATAATGAATCAAATCAAATCAAATTGATAACCAGGTAAAGTGAGATTGTTTGAGTGGAAGAGTGTCTTATTCAAATTAATGTCAAAGAATTGTTTGTGTCTACCTGGGAAAGGAGATGGACCTTTTAAGGTCTTGACCTGTTGCTCATGCTGCTGCTGATTAATTGGCTGTCTAGTGCAGTTTGGCAGGATTGCAGAGTGATGGTGTGAGTGCGGAGACCTGGGAATGGTTCCCCCCCCACCTTTCCTTCCATTGCTGAAGACTGAAAGGCAACAGTGAATGATCGAGTGACCCATTACCTCAAAAATCATTGCCCGGTCTTCATGTTCGAGAAGGTCACGGGGAATCGGGTGCCTTCTTTTCACTCTGTATGGCAAAGCGTGCAAGCGTTCCCACTCATACAGCTTCTAATGGTGTGGAGGAATTGTTTCTTTGTACAAACAATTGCTGAACAGTAAAGTGAGACAGAAAGAGCCAGCTGCTTGTCTGGATCCACCCCACCACACAGAGCTGTCACTTCTACAGTGCAAGTTCCATGATGGGTTCACATCTGGCAGAGAAGGTTAAGAACGAGGTCCTTAGGTTTGCGAAAATGAAATGATTCTGGGCATGAAGTAACGAGGGGTAGAGGGAAAGGAGTTTTGTCAGGGGAAATTCTCGCATGAACCACGGAGAAGACCTGGGGGTACACTTACTGACGGTACTCGAGAGAGTGCTAGCATTCTGACAGCCCCAACCTGTCCTGTCCACGCTCGACAATTGTTTGAACCTGAACACTATTAGCCAGCCAAATTGAACATATTCCCAGTTGGGGAGGAATATCCAATGCAGAATTATAGGTAATGAAACCAGTGGTAGAATTGAGCCTGAGGTGGTACTGGGGGAGGGGGAGGGGTTTGTAATGCAGACAGCATCACCTTTGTAATGCTGATAAATCAAAGCTTTTTTAGACCTTGTTAAACACAATACATAGAAACATAGAAGATAGGAGCAGGACGAGGCCATTCAGCCCTTTGAGCCTGCTCCTCCTGTTCATTAGGATCATGGCTGATTGTCCAACTCAATAGCCTCATCCTGCTTTCTCTCCATAACCTTTGATCCCATTCACCTCAAAGTGCTATATCCAACCTCCACTCAAATACATACAATGTTTTGGTATCAGCTACTTCCTGTGGTAATGAATTCCACAGGCTCACCACTCTTTGGGTAAAGAAATGTTTCCTCATCTCCGTCCTAAATGGTCTACCCCGAATCCTCAGACTGTGAATTAAATTCATTATATTAAATTAAATATTAAATTCCTGATGCAGCCAGGATCTGTATTAATACCTCATCACCTGCCCGACTTGTGTGACATAAACTCTGGCAGAATAATATAATTCTCACAGTCCAGTGTATCAGTTAGATGTAGAGTTATGGTGATAGGGCCAGGGTGGGATGCTCTGTTGGAGAGTTGGTGCAGACTCGATGGGCCGAATGGCCTTCTTCTGCACTGTAGAGATTCTATGATTCAATGACACTCTAGTTCAGTTTGCTCCTGACTGATGGATCTACACAAGCTCAGCCATGGACATCAGCTGAACAAACCCAGAGATAATTTTCAACAAATGTAGAAACTATGGAAGCTTTTCAATGTATTGCGGTTTAATTACGGCAATATTAAATTAAAAGACACAGTACCAATGCAACAGGTGTCAGAAATGGTATGGAATGCTACATGGGTTCTGCAATGCAGGTAATAGTACAATATAGTGCAGGGATTCTGCTGTACACTTGTGGCATGGTGCAGGTACAAGGATAGTACAGGTGTCCTGACATCCTGTACTGAATAAGGGCACAACAGTGAAACAGGAATACATAGTTCAGCCTCTCCACCATTCAACGTGGCAGTGACAGAAATGTATGCTTATACGTTCACCAGCCTTAACTCCATATCCTTTTCCATCTCTGTCTAGCTAAAACCTGCCATCACCAGGTTAAAGTCCAACAGGTTTATTTGGAATCACAAGCTTTTGGAGCACTGCCCTTCCTCACCTGATGAAGGTGCAGCACTCCAAAAGCTCGTGATTCCAAATAAACACGTTGGACTTAAACCTGGTATTGTGAGACTTCTTACTGTGCCCACCCCAATCCAGGATGTATAGGGAAGATGATTGGCCATGCTAAATTGTCCCTTAGTGTCCCAAGATGTGTAGATTAGGTGGATTGGCCAGGCTGTCTCACAGGGCCTGTCTTGAGGGGTCTTCCAGTCTCTCTCACCATCATCCCTGCTTCTTTACGACACTCCATAAAATCTTTTTCTTCAACTAACCTCTTTAGCTCACCCGCACAAATATCTCACCCTATGGTTGGGCATCGAACTTTGGTATGACTTGTGAATAAATGCCTTGGAACACTTCATTACATCAAAGTAGAAAATAATATACAGACAAATAATATCTTTAAACAAACCATGAGTCCTAACGACACCACGGTGCTGTGAAAATACTTGCATAAAAATACAGAGAGGTGAAGATACTTTCCCTGTTTAAAGGCAATCAGATGTCAAATGGGTCAAATGGTTTTCTTGCTGAATGTTTTGTGCTACTCCTTCTGCTGCTACATCTCTGAGTCTGTTTTGGATTGCAAGTTGATTGAAGGTCTGAATGTTTTCCATTTCATTGCAACCCGAACTCTACATCATTGTGTTTAAATAAAAAGAAAAGGCCTGGGGAATATTTGAATATGTATTCAGAGCTCCCCACCACCTTCAACCACTTACATCTCTGCCACTCCGTCAACTAACAGAACTCTTCAGTCTGAATATTGCTTTGACTCTACATTTTTCGTTTAAATTTTTTTCCTTGTTGATTCAAATCGATTTCATTTACGAAATAACCCCCTCCACACACACACACACACACACACACACACACACACACACACACATATACGTTGTGGTCGCAATGAGAAATATCGGTTTTAGAACAGAATGTTTTTTGTTAGTCACAAGTAAGGCTTACATTAACACTGCAATTGAGTTACTGTGAAATTCCCCTAGTTGCCACACTCTGGCATCTGTTTGGGTCAATGCACGTCTTTCAAGACTGTGGGAGGAAATAGGAGCACCTGGAGGAAACCCACGCAGACACAGGGAGAATGTGCAAACTTCACACAAGACAGTGACCCAGGCTGGGAATCGAACCTGGGTCCCTTGCTACCATGTACCCCACCGCAGCACCCTCCCCCCACCACCCCCCCCCCCCCCCCCCCCCCGTACTTATTGTACACCGCAGGAGAACAAGCCCTTTGGGTCTCCAAGCTCGAGCTGATCATGATTCCCTAACTAAACTGAAAAAAACCTTCTGCCCTTACTCGGTCCATATCCCTCTATTCCCTCCCTATTCACGTACCCATCCAGATGTTTCTTAAATGTTGTTAATGTGCCTGCTTCCATCATCTACTTTGGCAGCGCGTTCCAGGCACCCACCACTCTCTCTTTCCCCACACATCTTCCTTAAACTTTCCCCCTCTCACCTTGAACCTCTGCCCCCCCCCCCGTAACTGACACTTCCCACTCTAGGAAAAAGCCTCTGACTATCCATCCGGTCTGTGCCTCTCACAATTTTGTAGACCTCTATCAGGTTGCCCCCCTCAGCTTCCGTCTTTCCAGGGAGTGGGGAATGAATTGGGGAACGAAATTCTCCTCTACATACAGACCTGGGTGATGGTTGCGACTGTCACTTCCTGTTCTCGGACCTGGGGGTCAGGGCTGGAGCAGCTGCTAACTCTCTATGACCAAACCCATTAGTGGGGAGTTCGTGGATTGCGGTTTGATCAGGAATAAGGGTTCTTTGATTTTCTAGTCCTCGCCAGACCTTCACTGGGGACTGGAGGCTTTATCGCTTAGAACTCCCTTGTGTCACTATTACCATCTCTAAGGCTCCCACCCCTCAAGCTACAATAATTATCTTTCTGTCACATTAGTGCAACTCACTGAGTGCTGATGAGGTTATGAGGTGGTGAAAATATCCTGGTTTAAATAAAAACACCTGACAAGTGAGAGATCTTTTGTCTGGTTAAATCACATTCCAAATTAATGTTTTTCGCCGATGTGTTTTAAGGGTAGGGGATAAACGGGCTAATGCATACAATACACACTGAGTGAGTTTAAAGAACAACACCTTTCTCATAAACTCCACTACAAGCCTCATTTCAGCTTCTGTCTCCATGTCTAACAGCCTGACAAAAAATACTGTGCCTAAATTTTCATTTTCTTAGGAGGAAATTTCTACCGATTGTATAAGGGGTGTGTGATTGTGTTAGGGATGTAATTATGATATCATCGCTATCACAGAGCTGTGGTTGAGTGACGAGCAAGATTGGCAGCTCAACGTCCCGGGATATAGAATCTTCAGGCGAGGCAGAGGAGGGGGTAAAAGAGGAGGAGGCATTGATTTATTAGTTAAGGAGGCAGTTACTGCAGTAAGTGGGGAACAATACCTGAGAAGGGGCATCAAATGAAGATTTGTGGGTACAGCTTAGGAATAAAAAAGGGACACCTACGTTGCTAGGTCTTTGTTATAGACCGCCAGATAGTCAGCGGGAAATTGAAGAGCAAATATGTGCGTAATTTGCAGAGGGTGTAAAAATAATAAGAAGGTAATTATATTAGGTGATTTTAACTTTCCCAACATTAAGTGGAATAACCATCATGTTAAGGGCTTAGATGGAGTAGAGTTCTTAAATGTGTACAGAAAAACTTCTCAGGTCAATATGTAGAGGATCCAACAAAGGAAAGAGCTGTGCTGGAGCTAATTCTGGACAGGTGGTTGATGTGTTGGAAGGGGAGCATTTTGGTGATAGCGATCAACTACATGGTTCAATTCAAATTTATTGTGGACAAAGAAATTGACAAGTTGCAGAAACAGGTTTTGGATTGGGGAAAAGTAGATTTTAACAAAATTAGGCAGGATCTGGCCAAGGTAAATTGGAATGAGTTATTGTGGGAAAATCTACGGAGGACCAGTGGGGGGTGTTCAAAGATGAAATGGGGAGGGTACAGGACCAACATGTCCCCTCAAGGAAAGTGTGACAAACCCAGAGAATCATGGATGACCAGAGACATTCGGGATACAATGAGAAGGAAAAGAAAGGTTTTTAACAAGTATAAGGTGAGTAAGTCTATGGAGGCATTAGTGGAGTACAGAAAATGCAGGATAGAGCAAAGATGGGATATGAGAAAACTCTGGCTGGTAAAAGTAAGGAAAATCCTAAGATTTTCTATAAGTATATCAATGGGAAGGGGATAACTAGGGAAAGAGTAGGGTCCATTCGGGACAAAGGGGGAAATCCGTAGGTGGTGCCAGAGCAGGGTATGACACAAATATTTCATATCTGTCTTCACCCTTGAGAATGAGGAGGTAGTTATGAAACTCAGGAAGAGAGACTGTGAGGCTCTGGAGGAAGTTATTGTAGGGAGTGACAAGGCATTGGCAGGGTTAAAAGTGGACAAATCTCCAGGTCCAGATGAATTGTGTCCCAGGCTGTTGTGGGAGGCAAGGGAGGAAATTGCAGGGGCTCTGACCCAAATTTTTAATTCCCTCTGGCCACTGGGGGGGTGCCAGAGGACTGGAGAACAGTGAATGTGGTCTCACTATTTAAGAAAGGTTGTAAAGACAAGCCAGAGAACTACAGACCAGTGAGTCTCATGTCTGTGGTTGGGAAACTACCGGAGGAAACCCATACAGATATGGGGAGAACATGCAGAATCCACACAGACAGTGACACAAGCCAGGAGTCGAACCGGGGTCCCGGGCGCTGTGACGCAGCAGCGCTGATCACTGTGCTATCTGAGCTCATTACCCCATCTGGCAGTGCATTCAAAATTCTAATTATTGTTCCTTTTGCCAATCACCTTAAATCTGTTTATCTGTTTATCGGCGCATCAGCCACTCGATGTTTCCCTCTTTCGTTACTCTATCTCAACCCTTCCTGATTTTGGACACCTCAATCAAATCTCAGAATAGAATAACTCAGCTCCTCCAGTCTATCCACATAGTCCCTAACCTCTGGAACGATTCCAAATCTCTTCTGCACCTTCTCAAGCATTCACTTTCTTCTGAAAGAGTATGAACAAGAATTGCATTGAAGACTCCACCTGCTGCTCTTTCATAGAATCCTACACAAGGAGACCATTCAGCCCATCGAGTCTGCACCAACCACAATCCCATCCAGGCCCTATCCCCATAACCCCATGCATTTACTCTAGCTAATGCCCCTGATACTAAGGGGAATTTAGCATGATCAATCCACCTAACCCACAAATCTTTGGACTGTGGGAGGAAACCGGAGCACCTGGAGGAAACCCACACAGACACGGGGAGAATGTGCATACTCCACACAGACAGTCACCCCAGGCTGGGAATCAAACCCAGGTCCCTGGCACTGTGATGCCTTTAGTTGTCAAAGATGCACTGGTTAATTGCTACAACTTTGAGATAACACACAGCACAGGATCCTCCAGGCTTTCCCATGTGTCTGTGTGGAGTTTGCATGTTCTCCCCATGTCTGTGTGGGTTTCCTTCGGGTTTCTTTCTACAGTCCAAAGATGTGTGGGCTACGTTGATTGGCCATGCTAAATTGACCCTTTGTGTCAAGAGGATTAGCAGGGTAATATATGGGGTTAGGGGAATAGGACCTGGATGGGATTATGGTCGGTGCAGACTTGACGGGCTGAATGGCCTCCTTCTGCACTGTAGGGATTCTATGGATGTGCACAATACACCCAAAGAACACAAAACAAGGACAGATAACACAGACCTGATTGTATTGTATGTTTAATGGAAAAGGTAACGAGGCAAGGCTTTGAACTTTCGCCTGAAGAATTGCTAATGATACAATGCCGTTCAGTAAACCTTATTCGAAAACGTGAGCCTTGGAGAGTGCTTTTGCTGCAATCAGTCTTCAGTTCAACGCTGGATCCCATCACTTAGATCAACATCAGTCAGCTGTTCGCCACATTGAAATAGTTCGATATGTCTTTGAATTAAAGGTACGAGTAATTCCAAACTGTCACAGCTGTCCACATTAGCAATTGCCAATTTTCCCTTGAATGATAAACTCGTGTCTTCAACCAGAAGCCAGGCAGGATTCCATTTAGATCATTTCTGCTGATGCAAACCCTGATGACGTTTAAAACGAAGCCAACACTCACTGTCAGAAAAGCTCCTGTTTGAAGAATGGCCGTCTGGAGAGGGTGTCAAGATGCTATTGACATCTGTAGGATTGTGCTGCAGAGAAGACTTGGAGAGAGGAAGAATCATCGAATCCGACAGTGCAGAAGGAGGCCATTCAGCCCATCAAACCTGCATCAACAACAATTACTCCCAGGCCCTACCCCTGTAACCCCAGATATTTAGCCTGGGTGGCACTGTGGTTAGCACTGCTGCTTCACAGTTCCAGGGACCCGGGTTTGATTCCTGGCCTGGGTCACCATCCTTGCGGAGTCTGCATGTTTTCACAGTAACTTCATTGCAGTGTTAGTGCAAGCCTACTTGTGACACTAATAAATAAACTTTAAAGCTGCTAATTCCCCTTGACATTAAGGGGGAAATTTATCATGACCAATCCACCTAATGTCTTTGGAGTGTGGGAGGAAACCGGAACACCTGGAGGAAAACCCATGCAGACATGGGGAGAACATGCAAACTCCACACAGGGCCTAAGCTGAACCCGGGTCCCTGGCACTGTGAAGCAGCAGTGCTAACCACTGTGCCACCATGCTTCCCCAACAGAGAGAGCAAAGATCAAAGCCAATGACCCCAGGCTGCAATGCAATCTTCTCTGGCCAATACTCTCCTTCCACACAATCAATGATTTATTCTTGCTGTTCACATCATGGAAATATCCATTCCCCTGCCTTTCCTTCTTCCAACATGCTCTGACTTCCCTCTATCCTCTTGTTCAAATCCCAAATATATGTATCATAAAAGATGTGTTGAGCTAAATGACCTTCCGCTGTGTTAGAAAATTCCATGTAAAGCTCCTCAAAAAGATATTTTGATGCATAGAATCAATTTGTTGGTCAAAGGCAGGTAGTTTAAGAACATAAGAACTAGGAGCAGGAGTAGTCCATCTGGTCCCTCAAGCCTGCCCCACCATTCAATAAGATCATGGCTGATCTTTCTGTGGACTCAGCTCCACTTACCCGCCCACTCACCATAACCCTTAATTCCTTTAGTGTTCAAAAATTTATCTATCCTTGCCTTAAAAACATTCAATGAGGGAGCCTCAACTGCTTCACTAGGCAGGGAATTCCACAGATTCACAATCTTTGGGTGAAGAAGTTCCTTGTCAACTCAGTCCTAAACCTGCTCTCCCTTAGTTTGAGGCCGTGTCCCCTAGTTCTAGTTTCACCTGCCAGTGGAAAGAACCTCACTGCTTCTAATCTATTCCCTTCATAACCTTATATGGCTCTTTAAGATCTCCCCTCAGTCTTCTGAATTCCAAAGAGTATAGCCCCAGTCTACTCAGTCTCTCCTCACAAGACAACCGTCTCAACTCTGGAATCAACCTAGTGAATCTCCTCTGTAACCCCTCCAGTGCCAGTACATCCTTTCTATCCTTTAGAAACATAGAAGATAGGAGCAGAAGGAGGCCATTTGGCCCTTCGATGCTGCTCCGCCATTCACTACAATCGTGGCCAATCATCCAACTCAATAACTTAATCCTGCTTTTTCCCCATAACCTTCGATCCCATTCCCAAGTGTTATATGCAGTTGTCTCTTGGATAAATTGTCATAGAAGAAATCATAGAGACCCTACATACAGAAATTCGGCCCATCGAGTCTGCACCGACCACAATCCCAGCCAGGCCCTACCCCCATATCCCTACATATTTTATCCACTAATCCCTCTTACCTATGCTTCTCAGGACACTAAGGGCAATTTTTAGTATAACCAGTATGGACTGTGGGAGGAAACCGGAGCACCCGGAGGAAACCCACGCAGACACGAGGAGATTGTGCAAACTCCACACAGACAGTGACCCAAGACGGCACTTGAACCCAAGACCCTGGAGCTGTGGAGCAACAGTGCTAACCACTGTGCTACCGTGCTGCCCCCAAATTATATCCTTTCCTTGGTTTAGAAGCTGCTCCTATACTTTAGCCCCAATTGCCCATCCCGGGAAGGACATCACCTCAGCGATTTACCCCTGTCATGTTGGCAAACCCTTTGTAGTTCGATGTCCCTCTATCCTATCCTGGCAGGCACGCGCGTACCTGTAACTCTGCCGATCAGTATTAACATGCAGGGACAGCTGTAGGGAGCGGGCAAAGCATATTGGCAGACAGGACAGCGGGAGCAGCATGAGCATGGGTAGAATCTGCTCTGACAAACAGTTTCAGACACTTACATTAAACTCAATGACAAGCCTCTGCATCAGTCACTTTAATTCATTCTCACCAAACAGGAGAAGATTAGGAGTATACACTAATCAAAGGGCGGATTAGGCAAACACATTGATGAAGCTCCAAGAATGGTCTAAAAAGATTACAGCCAGCAATTCCCCAAAGCCCCTGACAATGATCTTTTTTTTGACAGGGCGATCGGAAACAGGAGGCAATAATTCGACTTTGCGTCGTCTTTTGTCGACAGATAAAGCCAATTTGGCGGAATATTCGAGCTGGTTTGCCTCGGGGTTGACACCAGGCCCACTGAGGGAGGCTCAGAGCCTAAAATTTCACTCCCCGCCCAGGTACAACACAGATTTCAGTCCTCGGGGTGGTTTGTAAAGTTCTGATAAATCAAAAGAGCATTATAGTTATTAGTGACACACACTGACAGGCACGGACCAGGGAGTCCTGGGATTGTCCTGCCCGATACTCCATTAACAATTGGGAAATTACTCCAGCGAATCTTACCGATCTTGGAAAATTTCAGGCGTAGCTTCAGTGAATTGTCAGTAACAGTTTTGCTACATTATTCCAAAAACAAGTAGTTTTAATGATAAAAAGAGAAAATCGTAGAATCCTTGGAGTGCAGGAAGAGACCATTTAGCCCCTTGTGTCTGCACTGACAACCCCGGCCCTATCTCTGTCACCCCACATATTTCTGCCACTTATCCCCGACACTAAGGGGTAATTGAGCCTTATTAACCTAACCCGCACATATTTGGACTGTGGGGGGAAACCGGAGCACCTGGAGGAAACCCACACAGACATGGGGAGAATCTGCAAACTCCACACAGGCAGTGACCCAAGCCAGGAAGCGAACCCAGGTCCCTGGCGCTGTGAGGCAGCAGTGCCAACCACTGTGTCATCACACCGGCCTGCTGGGGCCACACAGATTGGGCAGTCTCTCTGTAGAGAGAAAAATAGAGTTAATGTTTCAAGTCTGTGACGTTTCATCGACACTGGTAAAAGTTTGAGATATTCTAGGTCTTCGGCAAGGGGTGGGTCTGGGAAAAGGACAAAGAGAATCTTGGTAATGGGGGGAAGACAGGCGGGATTGAACAACAGGAAAGGCTAATCCTCTGGAGCCTAAGGGAATGGAGATGGAGCAAGAAAAGACACAAATGTATCTCAAGTAGGTGAGATCAGTGACTGAAAGAATGAAAGAAACAGTCAGACGAAAGGGAACAAATTGGA
The DNA here is from genome assembly GCF_965287045.1 of Carcharhinus amblyrhynchos. NCBI lineage: Eukaryota > Metazoa > Chordata > Chondrichthyes > Carcharhiniformes > Carcharhinidae > Carcharhinus > Carcharhinus amblyrhynchos. Next base: position 4,787,137 of record NC_137354.1, on the reverse strand, counting down.
GGACAGGGTTAAGGGTGTAAGATTGGGGAATTCAGTTTTGAGTTTAGAAGGCTGTAAAGTTTTAAATTGGAAGCTGAGGTGCTGCTCCTGAATCTTACAGTGAGCCGTACATTGGTACCATTGGAAGCCAGCCCAAATGCTGAGCTGAAGCTCCAATTTCCGATTGGCAAAACTGGGCTGGAGTGGATTTCAAACCTTGTTTTTTTTTAAAATTTATTTATTAAGCTTACATTAACACTGCAATGAAGCTACTGTGAAAATCGCCTAGTCGCCACACTCCGATGCCAGTTCGGGTACACTGAGGGAGAACCTAGCACGGCCAATGCATCTAACCAGCACGTCTTTTGGACTGTGGGAGGAAATCAGAGCACCCGGAGGAAACCCACACAGACACGGGGAGAATGTGCAGATTCCACACAGACAGTGACCCAAGCCGAGAATCGAACCTGGGACTCTGACTGTGCCACCTGTGCCTTCTGACTGGAAAACCATAATTTTTAAATTTTTTTTATTCGTTTGTGGGACATGCACATTGCTGGCTGGCCAGCTTTTATTGCCCATCCCTAATTGCCCTTTGAGAATCACATGTAGGCCAGACTGGGTAAGGATGGCAGATTTCCTTCCTTAAAGGACACTAGTGAACCAGGTGGGCTTTTCTGACAATTGACAATGGTTTCACAGTCATCAGTAGATTCTTAATTCTAGATTTTTTTTACTGAATTCAAATTCCACCACCTTCCATGGTAGGATTTGAACCTGGATCCCCAGAACATTAGCTGAGCATTAGTGATAATTAGCGATAATGCCACAAGACCATCACCTCCCTGAGTTGGATTTATTCCGTGTCATACTTTTCCAAAAACATTACATATCCCAAGACAAATCGACAGCGAGTGTGGCTGGTAAATCCCGCCTGGAGAGACTCCAGCTGCCGTTATACCTGACAAAGTCACCATGTCAGAAATCAGCTTCAGAATATTAAACTGTGTTGGTTTGAGTTTAATCCGTAGGGCGCAAGAAATTTGACACTAGTTGCCAGGAGACTTCGGAGAATCAAAAAGCACTTTTACCCATATCTATTTACCTGATTAGGTCATCAAAAATGGACATGGATACCAGGAACTACCGATTGGTTCAATAATAGCTGGATTCTGAGGGGACTGTAGGTTCTTATCTCAACAGCTGATCTCCATTGGGCCCAATACCCTTTCTTGTCCATTTTTATCTTGTAATCTCGAGCTGCTTTTGTGGTTTCTAATGGTGACTAACTCATTCAGTAATGTATGGCCTTGTTGGCATTCTTAAGCATCCATTATTATTCACACATGATCTTCTGTGTTGCCAAATCTTCAAGTACATTCTTTCAAGGAAAGGGATTTGTTTTGTATTCTTTTTAGCAATGAAATGACATTTAAAAATTATATTCCACAATTGTAAAGGAAAGAAAGTGCTTTCATTTCTACAGAACCGTTCTCAACATCAGATTGTTTTGAAGTGCTTTTTCACCAATTGAATACTTTCCAATGACATTCCCGTCTCTGAATTCCCCCATCCCGGAGTTAGCTTTGAACTGGTCCAGTCAAAGAAATGTGCCTGCAAGGGCAGGCCAGAGGCTGGGAATCCTGCGGAGAGTAACTCACCTCCTGACCCCCCCCCCAAAGCCTGTCCACCATCTACAAGGCACAAGTCAGGAGCGTGATGGAATATTGTCCACTTGCCTGGATGATTGCAGCTCCAGCAACACTCAAGAGATTCAACACCATCCAGTGCAAAGCAGCCCCGCTTGGTTGGAACCCTTTCCACTCCCTCCACCACCAGCACACAGTAGCAGCAGAGTGTGCCATCTACAAGATGCACAGCAGGGACTCTCCCAGGCTCCTGAGGCAGCACCTTCCAAACCCAATATTGCTACCATCTAGAAGGACCAGGGGAGCTGGCAATTGGGAACACCATCACCTGGAAGTTCCCCTTCAAGTCACTCACCATCCTGACTTAGAAATGTATTGCCATTCCTTCACTGTCGCTGGGTCAAAATCCTGGAACTCCCTCCCTAACAGCTCATTCGGTGTACCTGCACCACATGGACAGTGGTGGTTCAAGAAGACAGCTCACCACCACCTTCTGAAGGGTAACTTGTGTATTGAATACTTGCCTCGCCAGTAAAGTCCACGTTCTGTAAATGAATTATTAAAAAGTTCCCACTGCCGGCCATGCGATGCTCACAGGGTAATATCTTTCAGCAATGTTGGCTGACAAAACCAACATTAATTAGGGATAAATATGGGCCAGTATACTATGGAGTACCCCCCTGACTATCTTTTAAATAGTGGAACCTTTTATGTCCATCAGAGGGGTCTTTCTTTAATGTCTAATTTTTAAGAAGACCGCATCTCTGACAGTGCAGCACTCCCTGAGTATTACACTGAGTTATGCAGCACAGAAACAGGCCCTGCAGCCACATGTGTCCATGCCAACCAGGTTTCTTAAACTGAACTAGTCCCATTTGCCTATGTTTGGCCCATATCCCTCTAAACCTTTCCCATCCATGTCCCTGTCCAACTGTCTATTAAGTGTTGTAATTGTACCCATCTCTACCACCTCTTCTGGCAGCTCACTCCACATACACACCACCTTCTGTGTGAAAAAGTTGCCCTTTTAAATCTTTCCCCTCTGACCTTAAACCTATGCCCTCTAGTTTTAGACTCGCCTACCCTGGAGAAAAGACCTTGGCTATTCACATTTTAAGTTTGAAATTTATTTATTAGTGTCACACATAGGTTTACATTAACACCTAACTCCTAGCTGATATGTTCTATCAGCCTCAGCAAGTGAATGCTGCAATTGGCTGTGTGTAGCAGTGTTACACAAACACATACACACACGCACATACACAAACTCACACACACAATCACGCACAAACACACACACATACAAACTTACACACATACAAACTCACACACAGATACAAACTTACACACACACAAAGACACACACGCACAAACACATACACACACACATACAAGCACACACACACACGCACACGTCCACTCAGTTTATGACAAATAGTTTGTTGTTAGTGAACAATCTCGGTGTAATGGATGCATTCACACATTTTCAATGAGTCAGACTGCAGTTATACTGCAGCCTCTGCTCTGAGCCAGGGAGCTGTAGGTTGTGATAAGTGACCAGCTGACATTTGTTACATCATGGACCACCCTTGGTCAGTTTAGAGTCCAAGCTGTCTGATTCCTGTCCCCACCCCAACCACAATCATGATGAAAGGTCAGCGTTAGGTTTGGAGAAGTCTGCACTGGGGGCGGACACAAGGACAGGAAGAGTAAAGTCTGCCTTTTCCATGTGATGGATGTGTGATGACTTCATTTAGGCCATTGAGATCGGCCTATTGGAGTAGGAACTCCCTGATTAAGGATCCAATTGATGAGCCAATCAGTGGGTCCTTGCCTTGTATTTAACTGGACGTGCCAGTTACTTTGGAACCCCTGAAGGTAGACTGCTGGCTGTGAGCATGCTGTATGTTGCTGTTAGAATTTGTAAGTAGAGAGATTTTGGTGAAGGAGCTTCTGCTCCTGTAGACTTATTACAGGATGTTAGTTAGAACCACATTGTGGTGGTGTAGTGATATTGTCATTGGTCCAGAGACCCAGTGTAATGGTCTGAGAACCTGGGTTCAAATCCTGCCATGGCAGATGGTGAAATGTGAATGCAATACAAAAAGTGAAGTTGTTCACTTTGACAGGAAGAATAGAGATACAGAGGGCTAGGGATTCTCCAGTGGGAGCAGGACAGGACTGGGGTCTCCTCTGGGAACCCTGACACCAATCTTTCTGTTCTACTAATATCCCAGGTGATGGGGGAGAGGGGAGCAGGACAACCAGAAGCTCCACTCTCATAACTGATGGTCTTTCTCTGATTGAGAACATTCTACTGAAGGCCTTATCTGGCTTCTAGGTTGAAAAGAATAGAGAGGAAGAGAAGCCCAGTGGGGGTGACTGAAAGCTGGGCTTGGCATTATCTAAAAATGTTTTTGGACCCAGGGAAGGGCTGGAATGAATGTGTGTGAGACAACAGAGACTTTGCCCGAACTTGCTGAGGAGGATGATTGTATTGGAAAGTCCATATGTAACTCAGAAGTAAATGGGAAGACTAATGCTGACTATATGGGTGGCACAATAGTGCAGTGGTTAGCACTGCTGCCTCACTGCACCAGGGACCTGGGCTCAATTCAGCCTTGGAACACTGGAGTTTGCACATTCTCCCTGTGTCTGTGTGGGTTTCCACCAGGTGCTCAGGTTTCCTCCCACACTCCAAAAGTGTGTGGGTTAGGTAAATTGACCATGCTAAATTAACCCTAGTGTCAGGGGATTAGCAGGGTAAATAAGGATTGTGGGGATAGGGCCTGGGTGGGACTGTAGTTGGTACAAACTCGATGGGCTAAATGCCCTTCTGTACTGTAGGGATTCTATAGTGGAACTATTAAAACAGGGAGACAAATTTGAAAGATAGAGGGAGGTGGTAGTCTGGGAATGAGAAAAAGATTCCTGCTGGTTAATAAGTTTTATTTTGTATTGAATTCAGAGTTCATTTTCAGAAAACATCTCTGTCTCTCAAAGTACTTTGAAAATGAAGTGACAGTTAAGTGGAAATGTACACAGGGAGGGTTAGATGGTGTTCTGCAAATATGGCAGCAATATTCATGTCCAATGGGGATCTGGACTTCATTAACAATTTGAACTTGCAAAGAAGAAAATGATTTGTGATTCTCCAGTGAGGTGGAAATGATGGCCAAATGCAATCTCACACAGTGAAGGAAAGGAGGAGGTTATTCAGCCCTTGAGCCTGTTCCTGTTGTCAGTGCGATCATGGTTGATCCATACTTGAATCCTGTGGTTAGCACTGTTGCCTCAGTGCCAGGGACCCAGGTTTGATTCCTGACTTGGGTCACTGTCTGAGTGGAGTTTGCACGTTCTCCCATGTCTGAGTTTCCTCCGGGTGTTCTGGCTTCCCCCCTCAAATCTGAAAGACATGCTGGTTAGATGCACTGACCCGAACAGGGACTAGAGTGTGGCGACTAGGGGAGTTTCACCGTAACTTCATTGCAGCATTAATGTAAGCCTTATTTGTGACTAATAAATTGACTTTTTACACTCTTCTTTGCACCTTCCCCACCAGTCAGCATCACTGTCTTGGTTGAGGGGAGGGAGAGAAGTGAGGCTAGGGTGTAACTGAGCAATGAGAATTGTCAATAGACGATAGACGTTTGCATCATGAGGGTCGCTGAGGATTGATTGTAAAGAAGTCAACCAGAAATGTAAAATGCATGATGGGAGGTTGAGAAACTATGAAGAAAGGAGAGGTGGGTGGACTCCAGGTGGATTGGGGTGTGGGGTAGGAAGTGTTTCCTGAAAGGAACTCTTCAAAGTAGCTAATGAAAATACAGCAAAACTTAAAATCAAAGAAAGGGTTTAATAAAGAAACATCATCACTCCAAACTTGGGGCCTTGCCCAGCTCCCCACATGGTTCCTTATTTATAGGAATCAGCTGGTCAGCTAACTATTACATCACTGTGATTGGTTCCATGTTTACTGGGTCAGCTGACTCTTGCATCTTGTTGCCATTGGTCACATTACATCCAATACTGAGTTGTCACTGGTTGAATTCTAACAGGAAGTACACTGCGATTAACATACCCTTCTCAAGAATAATCTGAAAAATAAAACTAGACTGACTGCAAAGTTAAATCATGGCCTGAATAATTTCCTCAAACATTAAATGTGGAATAAGTGCAGAACAATGTTTAGGACACTTCTGGTAAGGCTTTTAAATATCAAAGGCTTAGTGCTACACACACACACTTTGCAGACATCAAAAGGTCACTTCTCCAACTAAAGATCTCGGCACCTTCAAAGGTTCAGTTTATTAAAACATGTTAATCTGAATGAGACTGGCTTTCATCTCTCTTTCCATATTTCACAATGATTGAAAAATATGTGCACCCAGCCACTCTGGCTGGATGAGGCAGCAAAGAACTTCAGATTCTTCACAAAGACTCCATTTGTCACAATAAAACACCTCTAGCCATTGATACTGCAGATGGAGCACAACTTAACAACTTGTTCTGCCTCTCCAAGATGTCCCAAGCGTCTTAACAAGAGCATTGCCAAAGGGGGGGAAAAAAACAACATGACATGGATAGCACTGCTGCCTCACTGTGCCAGGGAGCCGGGTTTGATTCTGGCCTCGGGTCACTGTCTGTACAGAGTTTGCACATTCTCCCCATGTCTGCGTGGGTTTCCTCTGACAATCCAAAGATGTGAGGTTAGGTGGATTGGCCGTGCCAAATTAACCCTACAGGGATTAGCAGGGTAAATCTGTGGGTTTACAGGAATAGGGCCTGAGTGGGATTGTGGTCAGTGCAGACTCCTCAGGCCGAATAGCCGCCTCCTGCGCTGATTTAGCCACATAAAGAAATATAGAGCAAGTCATGAAAGTCTTGGTCAAGATGGAAGGATTAAGAAGCATTTAAAGAATAGAGGGAGACGCAGATGTTTAGGGAGCGAAGTGCAGCGTTCAGGGTCATGGGAGCTGAAATCTACTAACGGTGCAATGCAAAGCTCCAAGGAGTGCTGGACTGGGAGCCAGCGTAAGTGAACAGGGTTTGTTACGAGCCAGGGTCCAGGCAGCAGAGCTTGGAATGAGCTGAGGTTTATGGGGAGTGTGAATGGCTGTGGCTGCTCTGCCCAGTTTGGGGCACTCTCACCTTCAAACGGAAATATTGTAGATCGGAGTCCCATTTCAAAGGACAAAGGAAATTACAGCACAGGAACAGGCCCTTCGGCCCTCCAAACCTGCATCAACCATGCTGCCCAGCTGAACTAAAACCCCCTGCCCTTCTGGGGACTGTATCTCACTATTCACATATTTGTTCCGACGCCCCTTAAAAGTCAGGGGTATCATTTATCCTGGAGCTGTTACCCCAAACAACGTGCCACAGAAGGACCTCACTTTTATATTAATGGGCAGCAGCTCTACACACCAGTAAGATGATCTGATCCAGAAGCTCGTATGTCATGGCTATATGTAGGAGTGTTAACAGTGACTGCGTAAGGGACTCAGTTGTCAGCAGAGCTTGTAACCTTGCAGTTGCAAATAAGAATGATTGAATGACTCAATGGTATTTCAAAAGCAAAACACTTGAAGTAAAAGTGGACTGGAATCAGATGACTCAAAATCAATGTTTCTTTGGTTTGAGCAGAAAATGAGAAGTAAAAGTATATATTTCTACTCACAAGCTGCTGTCCTTTGAGTTTCTGCTAAAGCCCGTGTGGTATCTCCATTTCGACACTGCCCTGTGATCACCAATTTATACCAAGACATCAGCACAAAAGTAATAGTTTACCAAGAGCTCTGGGCACTGATTGTAGGGACGGCATGGTGGCACAGCGGTTAGCACTGCTGCCTCACAGTGCCAAGGGACCCGGGTTTGATTCCCGGCTTGGGTCACTGGCTGTGTGGAGTCTGCATGTTCTCCCCATGTCTGCGTGGGTTTCTTCCGAGCACTCCTCTTTCCTCCCACAGTCCAAAGATCTGTGGGTTTGATGGATTGGCCATGCTAAATTGCCCTTTAGTGTCAAAGGGATTAGCCAGGGTAAATGAGTGGGTTTATGGGGATAGGTTCTGGGTAGGGTTGTGGTTGGTTGAGACTCGATGGGCCGAATGGCCTCCTGCACTGTAGGGATTCTATGATTGCCCACTTCAGCTGTAATTACAAACTGAAGACCCAGCACATGGCCTACGGATAGAATGTCAATCAGCGGGGCCTGCATTAGGCAGCCAGCAACTCAAACCAATGTGCCAGCGAATGCCATCAGACCCCCAGATAAATGACCAGGAGAGGTCTGGGACGATGGCAGCTGGAGCAGTCAAAGAACTGTGTCCTCAACACGAAAGTCACACAATCAATCCCATTGTGCAATCCTTCAGCAACGATACAGAGAACACGATTAGAATCGCTACAGTGCAGAAGGAGGCTGTTCAGCCCATCGAGCCTGCCCTGACAACAATCCCACTCAGATGCTATCCCCATAGCCCCATGTATTTATGCTGCTAGTCCCTCTGATCGGAGGGACAATTTAGCATAGCCAATCCACCCAATCCGCACATCTTCGGATTGTGGGAGGAAACCGGAGCACCTGGAGGAAACCCACGCAGGCATGGGGAGAATGTGCAGACTCCACACAGACAGTGACCCGAGGCTGGAATTGAACCTGGGTCCCTGGTGTTGAGGCAGCAGAGCTAACCACTGTGTCATCGTGTCACCCAATTATTAGCGTGTTAAGCAGGGGTGGTGTTTGGCAGGGAAATGGGGGACAATCTCACTCAGGGGCCTGGGTAGTTGTTCTTCCCATTACACCCACTCAGTGCAGAGAAGTTCAATATTTATCAGACAAATACATTTTCCGGCTGATTTAAATCCTCGCATTTACTGTCGCTGCGATTGACGTCCTGGAATTGAAGCTCGGCTGAGACCAGGCTGAATAAAGCACAGCTAGAAAACAAACTCATTAAAAACAATCACACTGCAACATGTCAGAGACAGTGCCAGACCCGAGCCTCTTTCTTTTTTATAGTTTCATACATGGTTGTCCAAAATATAAGGCCTGAGAAGATAGGAGTAGGCCCTGTGACTGCCCCACCTTCAATAAAGTTATTGCCGATCTGGCTGAGGCCACAACTCTGTTTTCCCGTCTGTCTCCTGGAACCCTCAAGCTCCTTATCTATCAAAAATCTAACTCAGCCTTCAATTATCCAGTTTCACTGGGGAAGAGAATTCTAAACACTAGTGACCCTCGTGGGGTAGCACAGTGGTTAGCACTGTTGCCTCTCAGCGCCAGGGACCTGGGTTCAATTCCAGACTTGGGTCATTGTCTGTGTGGAATGTGCACGTTCTTCCCATGTCTGTGTGGGTCCCCTCCGGGTGCTCCGGTTTCCTCCCACTGTCCAAAGATGCGTGGGTTAGGTAGATTGGCCATGCTAAATTGACCCTTAGTGTTGGGGGAACAGCTGAGGTAAATACATGGGTGGGGATGGTGGTCAGTGCAGACTCAATGGGCCGAATGGCCTCCTCCTGAACTGTAGGGATTCTATAATAGTACAAAAGCCCTCTCATCTCTATCTATAATGGGAGACCTCCTATTTTTGACTTGTTCCCCACCCTGGTCTAGATTCTCCTCCGAGGGGAAACGCCTTCTTTTGAGATCAACTTCAGCATCACCAGTTTGTTCTCAAAGGAAAAGTGTTTTATTGATCAAGGTTCCTCACTGAACTCTCTCCCTGTTGTGGGTTTCGACACACGTACTGAGAAACCAGGTGAATGCATAAGAAGATCGATCACTAATCACCATCACAAGATGCGAGAAAGCACTTTTCATACACTTGTGTTTGCCTTCATCACATGGGGGCTAGATAAGGATGGAAACAGTTATATGAAGCTCTGATTAGACAGGATCTGAAGTGTCCTGTTCAGTCTGGGCATTGGGTCTCAGGAAAAGGATAGATTGCTCCTGGTGATGGTGTGTGGGATTCAGCAAAAATCTGCCAGAATTTGAAATGTGGAGTGTTGCAGATGTTGGAAATCTGAAATGGAAAATCCTGGAAAGGCTCTGGCAGCATCTGTGGGGAGATAAGCAGATGCCCAGATCATCGAACCGCACAATCCCTACAGTGCAGAAGAAGGCCATTTGGCCCTTTGTGTTTGCACCGAACAAAATCCCACCCAGGCCCTATCCCTGAAACCTTTCATATCTACCCTGCTAGTCCGCCTGACACTAAGGGGCAATTTCCCATTGCCAGTCAATCTAACCCGTGTGGAAGGGAACTGAAGCACCCCGAAAAAACCCACGCAGACCTGGGGAGGACATGCAAACTCCACACAGACAGTGACCCAAGCTGGGAACCCCCAAACCAAAAAAAACTGCTAGAGAGCAATAGAAAATTTGACAATGGGGATGGGTAGATTTTTATTCAGCAGGGTTATTGAAGGGCGGGTAGACGGTGCATAGATATGTATCCAATTTGATCTAGCTTGAAGTATGAGGAGTGTTTGAGGACTCAGAGGTCTGTATTTGAGAGGGTTTAGAAGGATGAGGGGGATCTCGTTGAAACTTATTAGATACACATACTGAAAGGCCTGGATAGAGAAGGCATGGAGAATAAAGAATTAAGAATAATACAGCACAGGAAACAGGCCCTTCGGCCCTCCAAGCCTGCACCAATCATGATGCGTACCTAAAAGAAAACCGTATTCACTTACACAGTCCGTATTTTTCCATTCCCATCCCATTCATGTATTTGTCTAGTTGTCCCTTAAATGCCACTATTGTACCTGCTACCACCCCCTTCACAGGCACTGTGGGGTTCCAGACATTCGCCAAACTCTGTGTAAAAAAAAACCTGCCTCGCACATCTCTAAACTTTTCCCCACGCACCTTAACTAAACCTATGTCCCCTAAGATATTAGTAGGAGAGACTAGGATCCGAGGGCACAGCCTCAGAATAAAAGGATGACCCTTTAGAACCGAGATGAGGAGGAATTTCTTCAGCCAGAGGATGGTGAATCTGTGGAACTCATTGCCACAGAGGAGGCCGGGTCATTGAGCCTATTTAAGACAGAGATAGGTCCTTGATTGGTAAGGGGATCAAAGTTTACAGGGAAAAGGCAGGGGAATGGGGATGAGAAATGTATCAGCCATGACCGAATGGCAGAGCAGACTCGATGGGCCAGATGGCCTAATTCTGCCCCAATACCTCATGGTCTTATAGCGTAACAGAATGGTTTGAGGGGCTAAATGGCCTCCCCCTTTTCATAGAATCGTAAAATCATAGAATCCCTCCAGTGCAGGAGGCCATTCGGCCCAGCACCAACCACAATCCCACCCAGGCTCTATTCCCATAACCGATTATATTTATCCCGCCAATCCCCCTGACACTAGGATCAATTTAGCATCCATCTATCCTGCACATCTTTGGAGTGTGGGAGGAAACCCACACAGACATGGGGAGAATGTGCAAACTCCACACAGCCGCCCAAGGCTGGAATCGAACCCAGATCCCGCTGTGAGGCAGCACTGTGCCACCCTTTTCCATGCCTTTAGACCACGAGTGACTCAACAGATGTAAAGGGCAGTGATCTGCTTCCAGGATGTTTAAGGCCCTGAGCCACATTCACATTTGATAACTGCAGCAGGATGTGAAGGAAGAGACAGGGTGGCATTTCATGTCAAAATGATAAAGGTCCTTAAAAAGCAGATGTGTAGTTATAAATCCATTTGTGTCTCGTGTAGGATGAATTCGGGAAGAAAGCTTCTTGAATGGCAAGAAAACAAAGCTGGCCTTGGAAGATATTTCTGTCTATAGGTGCTTTCCATTAAGTTCAGCAGAGATTTACCCAGTAAAGTTAATGGATCATACTTAATGGTTTAATCATTTACTTCATACAGGCACTATTTAAAATGAAATATTAAAGTGCTTCAAGGAAGGGCCTTTACAACTCCGTAACAGGTAGTTATCGAAAGGGATTTCATCTGAATGAGTAACTAAGTCGGCCCTTGGGGCTGTTCCCGCTCTGTGTCTGTTCAACGTTGTGACCTGTTAGTAAATCAGGGAGACATTGCGTCTAAAATAAATCTGAGGGATTGAAGCAGCTTTGAATCAAACGCTGAGACTCCAGTTTGTACAGAGTCAAATCACGTCCCTCACAAATACACGCACACACTGTTACCGCGGTAAGAAACGCACTACTAAATGGAGCGGTCTCTTCTGCACACAGCAAAATTCCACTAACAGGCGTCAGACGGGTGCCGACCTCTTGTGGATTTAGCAGTTTTGAAGGATAAAGGTTCGTCAGAAGATTGGGAAATTGCCTTCCTCACGTCGACCCTGTCATCAGACAGTCAACAACAGAGGGTGGCGAGTCTCTGGAACTTCCTTCCTCAAAAGGCAGTGGAAGAAGAAACATAGAAATATAGAAGCAGGAGGAGGCCATTTGATCCTTTGAGCCTTCTTCATCATTCATTACGATCATGGCTGATCATCCAACTCATTAGCCTAATCTTGCTTTGTCCCCATAAACTTTTGATCTCCAGCTGCCTCTTGAATACATTCAATGTTTTGCCATCAATTACTTCCTGTGGTAATGAATTCCACAGGCTCACCATTCTTTGGGTGAAGAAATGTCTCCTCACCTCCGTCCTAAATGGTCTATCCTGAATCCTCAGACTGTGACCCCTCATTCTGGGCTCCCCCACTATTGGGAATATTCTCCCTGCATCTACCCTATCTAGTCCTGGACCCTAGTCAAAGAGTCTTTGCATAGTCTTAAGACAGAGCCTGATAGGCTCTTGATTAACAAGGGGAATGGAAGTGGAAGAGCGGGGGTGGGACAGGAATGTGGGGTCGAGGTTATAATCAGATCAGTTGAACAGCAGAGCAGGCTCGAGGGGCCAAGTGGCCTACTCCTGCTCCTAATTCATCTGTTTGTATGCATCATCCTGAATCACTGGAACAAATGGGTATGGGGTCTGATAATCTAACCTCTCACTCACAGACTGGCACCTAAGAACATAAGAACATAAGAAACAGGAGCAGGAGTAGGCCATCTAGCCCCTCGAGCCTGCCCCGCCATTCAATAAGATCATGGCTGATCTGTCGCTACTCAGTTACACTTTCCTGCCCTCTCCCCATAACCCTTAATCCCCTCTCTTATCAAAAACCCATCAACCCGCGTCTTCAAAATATTTAGCGAGGCAGCCTCCACCACTTCAACGGGCAGAGAATTCCAGAGATTCACCACCCTTTGAGTGAAGAAGTTCCTCCTCAACTCCGTTCTAAACCGCCCCCCTTTTATCTTGAGGCTGTGCCCCCTAGTCCTACTGTCTTTTTTGAGCGGGAAGAGTCTCTCCACCTCTATCCTATCCATCCCATTCATCATCTTATACGTCTCAATGAGATCTCCCCTCATTCTTCTAAACTCTAACGAGTACAAGCCTAGTTTATTCAGCCTCTCCTCATAGCTCAACCCCCTCAACTCCGGTATCAGCCTAGTAAACCTCCTCTGCACTCCCTCCAAGGCCAAAATATCTTTGCGCAGGTGCGGCGCCCAAAACTGCACACCTCTCACCAGCCTGGACCCTTCTCACAACTGGCAGTACCTGGGAATTTCCACTTAACGTTCAGTGGGTTACTTTAAACTGGCTGGAAGTTAGCAACAAACAATGGAACTCATACTCACATCATTCCTTCCATGACAAGGTTTTAAATTTTATTTATTAATTACAAATAAGTCTTACCTCCACACTGCAATGAAATTACTATGAAATTCCCCTAGTCGCCAAACTCCGGCTTCTGTTCGGGTCAATCCACCTAACCAGCACATCTTTCGACTGTGGGAGGAAACCGGAGCACCCGGAGGAAACCCACGCAGACACGGGGAGAATTGTGCAAACTCCACACAGACAGTGACCCAAGCCGGAAATCGAACCCAGGTCCCTGGCGCTGTGAGGCAGCAGTGCTAACCACTGGGCCACCCACAACAATTGAAGTACTTTGCTATTGTAATCTAGGAAAACTCGGAGGCTGTTTGTGCACAGCAAGATCAAATTCTATCCAATGCTATATAATAAACTGTATCAGGAATATTGATTGAAGGGCAAATGTTGATGGATGTCTGGTCCACCCAAAATCTTTAGGCCTCTCCTCACTGGAATGAACGTTTTGGGAGGCAGTCTCCTTTTCCTGTCGTACCAATTCACAATATTTACTGTGTGTTTAACATAGCCACCTTTGCATGTTCCTGAAGCCAGCAGCAAGTTCCATACATCTAAAGGAGTGAGAGAGACCTTGAGAGCCAAACTCCCTCCTTATTGCTTACTGAGCCTCACTCTCCCCGCTATCTCCTTCCTGCAGCCCTTAATTCCTCCGAGATCTCCGTACTCTCCTGCTGTTTACTAAAATGGTCAGCTCACTTGTACAGCCAAAACAAAAGGATGAAAGTGTAGCCACATTAGGTTACTTCACCAATTCAGGCTGTTGCTTCCTCACAGTCCAGAAAGGAAGAGAGAGAAAATCTCCAAATTCCTCTGAGATCACCTTGTAATCATAGAATCCTTACAGTGCAAAAGGAGGCTATTCGGCTCATCGGGTCTACCCCAACCGCAATCCCACCCACACCGTGGAGCGGAGAAGCTACAACGCCTTCAACATGTCATTGATGAAGACGAACATCTTGCCAAGGCCATCTCCACACCCCCGCTTCTTGCCTTCAAACAACCGCACAACGTCAAACAGACCATTGTCCGCAACAAACTACCCAGCCTTCAGCAAAACAGTGACCACAACCCTGCCACTGCAACCTCTGCAAGATGTGCTGGATCACCAACACGGATGCCATCAACTCACGTGAGAACACCATCCACCAGGTACACGGTACATACTCTTGCAACTCGGCCAATGTTGTCTACCTGATACGCTGCAAGAAAGGATGTCCCGAGGCATGGTACATAGGGGAGACCATGCAGACACTACGACAATGGATGAATGTACACTGCTCGACAATCACCAGGCAGGAATGTTCTCTTCCTGTTGGGGAACACTTCAGCGGCCATAGGCATTCAGCCTCTGATCTCCGGGTAAACGTTCTCCGAGGCGGCCTTCACGACACACGACAGCACAGAGTCGCTGAGCAGAGACTGATAGCCAAATTCCACACACATGAGGACGGCCTCAACCGGGATCTTGGGTTTATGTTGCACTATCTGTAACCCCCACGACTTGCCTGGACCTGCAAAATCTCACTAACTGTCCCGGTTGGAGACAATACACAACTTTTTAACCTGTGCTTAATGCTATCACCACTCACATTGTCTGTGTCTTTAAGACTTAATTACCTGTAAAGACTTGCATTCCAACCATTATTTTGTAAATTGAGTTTGTGTCTTTATATGCCCTGTTTGTGAACAGCACCCCCACTCACTTGAAAGGAGCAGCGTTCCGAAAGCTAGTGGCCTTTGCTGCCAAATAAACCTGTTGGACTTTAACCTGGTGTTGTGAGACTTCTTACAGAACATTGAATATGGGAGTTGGGAGGTCTTGTTGAAGTTGTACACGACATTAATAAGGCTCTACTTGGAATATTGTGCACAGCTCTGGTCACCCTATTATAAAAGTGGTTAAACAAAAGGTGGCATGGACAAGTTGGGCTGAAGGGCCTGCTTCCATGCTGTAAACCTCTATGACTGAGTCTATGACTCTATTGCTCTTTGACCATCTATCCTAATACCCCTTAAAGCTCAGTAAGTGTTTTTTTGTCCAGTTATGCCATGGTGGAGTGCTTTGCTTAGGATGTTCGCAATGTTCCAGGCACGATGTGCTGTTGTACCTGACAAGAGACAGTTGATTGTTCAGTTGCAGGTAAAGACACCTGAGTCCAGGAAAACCGGAATGCAGGCAGGAAACTGGAAAGAGGATGAATAATAAGCGGCAAGGAGAAATGTCAGGACAAAGAGTAAGAGGCATGGAGGGCAAACAGTCCTGTTGTAACTTGTTGTTGGCAGATAAATGTTACAAGAAATCCGACTATTGCGTTAAAAAGCTTGGCTCTTGAATTGGTTCGGGTGCGTCAGAGGATTTGTGTGATAAATTAGCCTCTCTGTTCAGAGACCACAGCCGCATTCCCAGAGTCACTGACATTTCACAGGGTGGATAGGATTCCCAACCGTTTTGTCTTTGATGCTGTTATCAGGCCCGTGGACTTCTGGAAAATGCAGGGAGCCCTCGGATCATTTGCCACGCATCCGGGGGGGGAATCAGTACTAGTTAATCCATCACTGACATCACAGTGACCCTTCGAACCTTCTCAAAGTTCAGCTCCACATACAGAAAAGTCACCGATGTTTCACGTGGATTTAAATCTCGGCAATGGCAGACAGGATTACTGTATGCACATCATGATACACCCTGTCAGGCCAAAATGATAAATTTCCTGCCATTACATTTCGCCCGCAGATGAGGGGACAAAATCGGACAGTCCCCCAAAATTCACACAGTGATCACAGCTCACGATTAACTCGTGCACAGCAGCATATCAGCTACAACTCTCACCAACGTTTACAGATGTACCATAGAAAGCATTCTTTCTGGTTGTATCACAGCTTGGTCTGGGCTCCTGCTCTGCCCAAGACCACAAGGAACTACAAAAGGTTGTGAATGTAGCCCAATCCATCACGCAAACCAGCCTCCCATCCATTGACTCTGTCTATACTTCCTGCTGCCTCGGCAAAGCAGCCAACATAATTAAGGATCCCATGCACCCCAGACATTCTCCCTTCCACCTTCTTCCTTCGGGAAAAAGATACAAAAGTCTGAGGTCACATACCAACCGACTCAAGAACAGCTTCTCCCCTGCTGCTGTCAGACTTTTGACTTTTACCTTGCATTAAGTTGATCTTTCTCTACACCCTAGAGATCTGACTGTAACATTACCTTCTGCACCCTCTCCTTCCCTTCTCTATAAATGGTATGCTTTGTCTGCATAGTGTGCAAGAAACAATACTTTTCACTATCTGTTCATACATGTGACAATAATAAATCAAATCAAATCAAACTCGTTTGCTTGACTGCTGTTTGCAAGCACACTGGCAACTATTCCACCATGATGTGCTGTTGACTGACTGGATGCACCAGCAAGGGGCATGGTGTACAGCTAAATCTGCCCTGCACTTCTTAAAATGGAGGTACATCTGTGGTTGGAGACATACAGGAACCCAAGTTGACCTGGGGTGAAAGAGAAGACAACACTGACTCCTCCAGGGTTTTTAGACATTGCATTGGAGGCCTGATGGAGAAGATGAAAAGGAAGAGAGGTGTTTTCCATGCAGAGAAGTCCAGGACATCATCACGGTTGTTCTCAAAAGGCAGTGGGAGCTCATTAACCACACAGGTAGGAGTCAAGGCCCAATGACCTGCTTGTAATACAACAACTCATCATCTCAACAGTGGTCAAAGCCAATGAATGTATCTTCAAGAGCAGTATACAACTAACTGCACGATTCTCCCCAGCCACTGCTCATCCCACACCCACAACATTCCCCTAAACTTCACAGAATCCCTACAGTACAGAAGGAGGCCATTCGGCCCATCGAGTCTGCACCAACAACAATCCCAACCAGGCCGTATGCCCGTAATGCCACATATTTACCCCACTAATCCCTCTAACCCAGGCTGGACATACTCCGGGAGCTGTCACTCAGTGTATTTAAGACAGAGATAGATGGGTTCTTGATTGGTCAGGGATCAAAGGTTACGGGGAAAAGGCAGGAGAATGGGGTTGAGAAATTTATCAGCCATGATCAAATGGTGGAGTAGGATTGGGCCGAATGGCCCTATTCTGCACTTATATCTTTTGGTCTTATTTTGCCGGAAATACCAACACGGAAACCTGGCAGTGGTTTTGGAGTTGACGGGGTGGGGGGAACAAATTCAAAAGCGGCTGGTCGCTTGATTGAGAAAGAAGTTTGGCATTTGAACACTATCCATTCGATGGAATAAATTTGCACCCTACTGGATTCAAAAAGTAGGGGACATAAGAACTAGGAGCAGGAGTAGGCCATTCAGCCCCTCAAGCCTGCTCCTCCATTCAATGCAATCATGGCTGATCTTGTCTCAGCCTTAGCTCCACTTTCCTACCTGTTCCCCATAACCCTGCAGGCCAATAATGGCTACTCACTTGTAGATCTCCACAACTGGAACATTAAAGTTCACATTGTCCTTCTTTCAGTTCCATAATTAAGGTTGATGTTGCTCATCATCACAACTGGATTTAATTTATTTCTTTTTAAAACACCAGTTCCATTTCTTTAAAAGTTTATTTATTAGTCGCAAGCAAAGCTTACATTAACGCTGCAATGAAGTTACTGCGAAAATCCCCTCGTCGCCACACTCTGGCAACTGTTCGGGTACACTGAGGGAGAATTTAGCATGGACAATGCACCTAATCACAGCATGGTGGCACAGTGGTTAGCACTGCTGCCCCACAGCGCCAGGGACCTGGGTTCAATTCTTGGCTTGGGTCACTGCCTGTGTGGAGCCTGCATGTTCTCCCCGTGTCTGCATGAGTTTCCTCCGGGTGCTCCAGTTTCCCCTCACAGTCCGAAAGACGTGTTGGTCAGGGTGCATTGGCCATGCTAAATTCTCCCTTAGTGTGCCCGAACAGGCACTGGAGTGTGGTGACTAGGAGGATTTTTCACAGTAACTTAGTTGCCGTGTGAATGTAAGCCAACTTGTGACTAATAAATAAACTTTAACTTAAACCTAACCAGCACGTCTTTCAGACTGTGGGGGGAAGCTGGGGCACCTCGAGGAAACCCATGTGGACATGGGGAAAACGTACAGGTTCCGCACAGACAGTGACCCAAGCTGGGAATTGAACCCGGATCCTTGGTGCTGTGAGGCAGCAGCACTAACCACTGTGTCAATATGCTGGCCTGAATGGAATTTTCCCACTCCTCCCGCCATGGGAATTGTAGTGGGTGGGACAGACAAGGTAAGGTTCTGGTGACCTCGGGTGGAAATTTCCCGTCGGGGGGGGTGAGCCCAGCCGGAAACTCCCGCCCCCGTGTCAATCAGTCAAAAGGTCCAAATGTCGAGTCCTGTTCTGGTCTGCCTTTTATCTCCCTGTAACGCATCCAAGGCAAAAATCTACAAATACCCTTGCTTGTCCCAGCAACCACTGAACACTGTCTGTGGAGGAATAATAGTCACAGTGATGTGGTCACATTTGTGCCCATCCATTCTGCTTTTATTCCTATCCTGATTAAAATTAGACTCAGCTTGAGATAAAACTCTTATATAAGAAAGAGGAGCTGCTATTCAGAGATACAAGCAGAACTGAATGTGTGCGCACACACTGTTCAAAGCCAAAGTGATTCTGACAGGGGTAACACAGCGTAGCAGAGCCAAGAAACAAAGACAGCTTTCGTTTTTATAGAGAAAAGGAGAGAAACGTCTTGAAAAAACAATCTCTTCTGAGAAGTGATCTGAAATTTGATCCCTTCAATATTAACTAATGAATGTTTGGAACATTGTGTGTAAATCCTTTGGGGATCGAGCAGAGGCACTAACCTGTGTAAAACGCAAGGATGTGAGAGATTCCTAAGCTCTACATTTCGGACAGTTCCACTCAGTGCAAAGTAAATGGTATCAGCGAGGGTTACACAGCACTGCTATAAACCTGAGCTGAAGGAAACGGCAGCTGTGGGGACTGGAGTGGCCCTGGTAAAATGTGGTCAGGCACAGCTGTGTCATTTTCACCTAATGGAGGTTGAAAGAGCACAAATAGAATGGCTTTCAAATGAAATCCACGCAGCCAACGTGTGCGAACACACACCGAATCCCGACAGTGCAGAAGGAGGTCACTTAGCCCATCGAGTCTGTACCGACTCTCTGAAAGAGCATCGTTTCCCAGGCCCACCCCCCAGCCCTATCCACATAACCCCAACACAATTACCATGGCCAATCCACCTGACCTACACATCGTGGGGCACCAAGCGGCAATTTAGCATGGCCAGTCCACCTAACTTGCATATCTTGGGACGTTTAAGGGGTAATTTAGCATGACCTCTCCACTTACCCTACACATCTTAGGAGTGTGGGAGGAGACTGGAGCACCTGAAGGAAACTCTCACAGAGACAGGGAGAATGTGCTGCCTGCATGTGCCTCCATTCCTGTGAACAGAGCATGGGCACAAAATACCTCCATTAACTCTAACTCTATTCTCTCTCTCTCCACAGATGCTGCCAGATCTGCTGAATTTATCCAGCATTTTCTGTTTCAATCTCAGATAAAAGGTTGTTTTTCTATACATTGCTGTGCTGTCTGTCGTGTGCCAAGAAGCCCACACATAGCTCAGGGGGTGGCCCACTATCCTCAGCTGAAAAATGGTGAATCCAAGACCCAATGCAGGCATCTGAAGCTTAACATACAGTGCAGTTCAGAGATTGTGCTGCACTGCCTGAGGTGCTGTTTTTCACAGCAGGCACTAAACTGAGGCTCCATCTACCCGCTCAGATGAATCTTAAAGATCCCCTGTCCACTACTTTGAAGAATAGCAATTTTCATGTCCTATGGGGTGGCACAGTGGTTAGCACTGCTGCCTCACAGTGCCAGGGACTCGGGTTCGATTCACTGTCTGTGTGAGACAGCATGTTCTCCCCGTGTATGCGTGGGTTTCCTCTGGGGGCTCCGGTTTCCTCCCACAGTCCAAAGACACACTGATGAGGTGCGGGTGACCATGCTAAATTCTCCCTCAGTGCACACGAGCAAACACTGGAGTGTGGTAACTAGGGGCTTTTCACAGTAACTTCATTGCGGTGTTAATGTAAGCCTACTTCATAGAATCCCTACAGTGCAGAAGGAAGGCATTCGGCCCATCAAATCTGCAACAGCAACAATCACACGCAGGCCCTAACCCTGTAACCCTACACATTTACCCCACTAATCCCTCTAACCTATGCATCCTAGGAGGCTGAGGGGCAGTTTAGCATGGCTTATCAATCCACCCCACACATCTTGTGACACCAAAAAGTAAATTTTAAAATCCTGAGAGACTGGGAAAGCAGGATTCGTGCCGGTGAGTTTCAGATCTGCAGGGGTTAAGGAATAGGACGGGGCAAGATACACCAACACTAGGATCTTCAGCTGATTTTCCCACTCTCCGATGCCGCTCTTCAAACACTCAACACTCTTCAGATTCACCCAGATCCCTGGGTATCAGGCAGGAAGGTGGAAAAGTTAAGTCACTGATAGCAGGAGGAGTAATTATGTGACTCAAGCCAATGTGCACAGAAGTCAGCTTGTAAACTGGGATAAAAGGTAGCAAGATATTCCAACTATTCAACATAATGAGAATCACTGCCAGCAACTAAATGCCCAGTGACTGAAGAGAATAATATATCCCTCTCTTCCTCCTGACTTTGCATATATTAGAATGCTAATAGTTGTTGAATTGAAAACCGACAGACGAGGTTATGTCAAAGCCTCATATCCCATTGCTATCAAAACTTACCACAATCAGAATAATGTCTCTCTGATATTAAACTACATTTGGATAAATTCAATGATATTGGCTGGCAAATTAGTCGGAAAGTGAACCTGCTGATGTCTTAAAGGCACAGCAGCCTTTTCAATCACTCAGTCAAGGTAGAAATGTTAGTGTGAGAATAGACACTGTTACCATGGGAGATAGTTTGATAGCATAGCTTTTAATGTGGCTGGATGCTTGAATTCATGAAATAAAATGCTTAAATACCACAAGTGCCAAGATGCTGCCTGCCCTGTTGCCCATCCTTATCCTTGCCAAAGCTCATTGGGTTAATGTGTTGGGAACAGTGTGCTAGAAGCTTAACTAATGTAGCTTAGTCTGGAAGAGGGGTGTCCCTACCACTCCCACACACATCCCCCCCCACTACCCCCAACCTCTCGCACCCCCCCGCCCCCTCCCCCCCCATTGAACCTGCTCAGAGATACAATAACTCTATACGGTTCCTGTTCTCTGATAAGAGATAAATTAATCTCTTTGGTTCCTATTGTAAGGTTGCTGCATTTCTATTTTCTTCTAAAATGCAGTTTGGTGCTTTTTTAAGGGGCTATATAGAATTATAGAAACCTCCAGTACAGAAGAGGCCATTTGGCCCATCGAGTCTGCACCGACCACAATCCCACCCATAACTCCATGCATTTACCCTAACTAGTCCCCCTGACAAGAAGGGGCAATTTAGCACGGCCAATGTACCTAACCCACATATCTATGGACTGTGGGAGGAAACCGGGGCACCTGGAGGAAACCCATGCAGACACAGGGAGAATGTGTACACACAGTGACCCGAGGCTGGGATCAAACCCAGGTCCCTGGCGCTGTAAAGCAGCACTGCTAACCACTGTGACATCTACACACACACACACCACCACACACACACAAAAACAAAATGACGTTGGCTGGTAAATTATTTGGAATGTGAATCTGTTGACATCTTAAAGGCACAGCAGCAGCCTTTTCAATCACTCATAGATAAATGATGACTGATATTTTTCAGGTCACAGTTGGGCTCAGATTCTACTCCCCACTCCCCCACCCTCTGCGCTGACCCTCTTGACACCCCAGTTGCTGAATGTACCCCTGAGGAGACACTATATAAGATCCTAATAAGTACCTGGAGGACCTTCTTGCTAAGCTCCTTTTGTGGGAGAATCGAGAACTG
Organism: Carcharhinus amblyrhynchos; assembly: GCF_965287045.1. Lineage (NCBI taxonomy): Eukaryota > Metazoa > Chordata > Chondrichthyes > Carcharhiniformes > Carcharhinidae > Carcharhinus > Carcharhinus amblyrhynchos. The sequence goes on along the minus strand of NC_137354.1, from coordinate 4,764,810 downwards.
AGGATCACTGATTAAAAACGAGGGATTGCCCGTTTTGAATGGAGATGTGAGGAAATGTCGTTCTCCCAGTTGAGTTTCTGGAACTCTCTTCCTGAAAAGCCGCTGCAAAAAGCCTCACAACACCAGGATAAAGTCCAACAGGTTTATTTGGGATCACGAGCTTTTGGAGTGCCACTCCATCAGGTGACTCACCTGATGAAGGGGCAGCGCTGCGAAAGCTTGTGCTACCAAATAAACCTGTTAAACTTTATCCTGGTGTTGTGAGACTTCTTACTGTGCCCACCCCAGTCCAACACCAGCATCTCCACATCATGAAAAGGCAATGGAAACAGAGCTGGAATTCTCCAGCCGTTCACAACCTATCGCCACTGCAACGGAATCGGGGAATTTGGCGCTCGGATAAATCTCCGTTCACTGCAGCGGGACTGGAAAATCCTGCTGGTTTTAAACAGCTGGAAAATTTCACCAAATGTCTTTGAATATTTTTAAGGCAGAGGACGATAAACATTTAGTAAACAGGGAGGTGATAGGTCATCGAGGAGGAGGGGGTGGGGAGGTGGGATGCAGATTCGATCAGAGATGCCCGCATCCCGAAAAAGGATAAAGTAAAGGCTGGAACGGTGAATTGTTTAGTGTAACCAGAGTTTGGGAGTTGTGGCATCTGCCACTTTTTAACACAATTTTTGAATACTAGCGAGTGATGCAGAAGACTCAGGCAGTGAATAGGAATTGAGCCGTAAGTTGTGGAGGTTTGTATAATTGTGCAGAAAGAAATATCAGGCCAGTGTGAAATCAATATCGGGTTAGAGTGCTGCCTCTGCATGTTGAAATTGGCTTCTATAATTCCAGCATTGCAGCAGTGACCGGACTTCAGAAGTTCCTTGGCTGGTTCTGAAGCCGTGGAAGGCATCAATAAATACAAGTCTTTCCTTACAGCCATCCGTGAATGTTGTCATAGGCTGAACTTTTCGGATCGGGGTTAAGAAACTTTTCCAGCCCTTCCCGCTGGCCCACCATTATCAGTGGGACTTCCCATTGGTTCCGCTCTACATCACTGGGAAACTGTTGGGGGGACCAGAGGATCCCACTGGCCATGAAGACTGGAAAGTCTTCTGCATGAACCGTCAACCCCTCCCTCTCACCACCCTCTGTGTGAATGACACGGCACTATTTTAAATCTCTGATACTTCATTTTCTCTCATTGGTTCCCCCTTCTCGAACTCTCAACGACAGGAAGCTACCTGCTTCCAGCCACCTTGTCTCTTACTTTCCCATGACTGGAGTTATTCGAAGAAAGGAAAACTTCAATTTTTCAAACCTTTCTCCCTATTTATCATAGAACACTACAGAACAGAAAGAGGCCATTTGGCCCTTTGAGTCTGCACCAACCACAATCCCACCCAGGCCCATCCCCATTTCCCTACACATTTACTCGCTAACCCCTGTAACCTACACAAATCAGGACACTAAGGGGCAATTTTAGCACGGCCAATCAACCTAACCCGTACATCTTTGGACTGTGGGAGGAAACCCACACAGACACGAGGAGAGTGTGCAAACTCCACACAGACAGTGACCCGAGCCAGGAATCGAACCTGGGTCCCTGGAGCTGTGAAGCAGCAGTGCTAACCATTGTGTTACCATGCTGCCCGAATGAGCCTTGGCCACAACCTAACTAGTCTGTGCCTTACCCTCCTGAATTTCCTGTGGGTGGCAGGGTAGCATAGTGGTTAGCACTGCTGCCTCACAGCGCCAGAGACCCGGGTTCAGTTCCCCATTGGGGCACTGTCTGTGTGGAGTCTGCACGTTCTCCCCATGTCTGCGTGGGTTTCCTCTGAGTCCGAAACTCTGCTAGTTAGGGTGCGTTGGTCACGCTAACTTCTCCCTCAGTGTATCCGAACAGGGGCCAGAGTGTGGCGACTAGAAGATTTACACAGTAACTTCATTGCAGTGTTAATGTAAGCCCACTTGTGACACTAATAAATAAATAAACTTTAAACCTACCTACAGCGTGAAGAGCAACACTGCATCCTCAGTCTATATCTGCTTACCTTCTATAATTCTTGTGATGGAGCCAAGAATTTCATTAATTTTTTTAAAAAAACTGTCTTATCAACTGGCCTTTAAAGTCCTGTGATCCTGTGTGCTCTGTTGGAGGATGTTTAACAGAGCAGTAACGATGGACAGGGGGTGATATATTCATGACATGTACATGGATACTAAACGTTAAGAAGCTGGAAGGTTCTATTAACATAATGGATGTTTAATGATTTAATGTCTTGATGTTGCCAAAAAAATCTATGCTCAATTTAAAAGGCAAATAATGCTTCAACTGTTCCAGAGATCGCTTATAAAAGACTCTCTCTACTGTGCCAGGATTACACTTCATATGATCTCCTCCTCGTGTTCACTGCCTCCCCGCTAACTGTTGCTGAATAGTCACTTCCAGCCCTGCTGAGCCTCCTTAAGAACGTAAGACAAAGAAGCAGAATTAGGCCACTCGGCCCATTGAGTCTGGTCTGCCATTCAATCATGGCTGATATTTTTCTCATCCCCATTCTCCTGCCTTTTCCCCATAGCCCCCGATTCCCTTATTAATCAAGAACCTATCTATCTCTGTCTTTAAGACACTCAATGACCCGGCCTCCACAGCCTTCTGCGGCAAAGAGTTCCACAGATTCCCCACTCTCTGGCTGAAGAAATTCCTCCTCGTCTCTGTTTTAAAGGATCGTCCCTTTAGCCTGAGTTTGTGCCCTCTGGTTCTAGTTTTTCCTATTAGTGGAAACATCCTCTCCACGTCCACTCTATCCGGGCCTCGCAGTATCCTGTAAGTTTCAATAAGATCCCCCCTCATCCTTCTAAACTCCAACGAGTACAGACCCAGAGTCCTCAACCGTTCTTCATATGACAAGCTCTTCATTCCAGGGATCATTCTGTGAGCCTCCTCTGGAGTCTTTCCAAGGCCGACACATCCTTCCAACTCTGGCCCGAATGTGCCTCTTTTCCACTCATTGGGCCTACAGCTGCCTGGGTCCTCAGCTCTGGAAGTCAGTCTCTACCATCCTCTCCTTCTTTACGATGCTCCTCAAAATCTCCCTCCTTAACCGAGATCGCAGTCTGAACGTCTCCTCGTGTGCCTCTGTGTCAAATTCATGCTCCAGTGAAGCATCGAGGGATAGTTTACCGGGTGCTACATAAATGCAAGTTGTTGCTATCATTGTTTAACTATCAATCTGCCTCTTTCTTTCAGAAAAGCTACAATATTCATGCGGTGGTAAAGGAGGAAATGCTGATAAAGTTGGGCGGGCAGTTCATTCATTCAATTTAAATGCCTGCAAATACTTTTAAGTCACCATTGCGCCCATCTCAGGCGCAAGTCGGATCGTGGCCATTCCTGGGTCTCGGTAAAGTGGCCATCTGCGTGGACACGGGTGCGGATCATGTTAATGGCCTCGTGCCCGACATTACTGCATTTTCACTTCTGAAAACAGTAAAATGGTAAAATCGGGCCCTTAGTGTCAGGGGGATTGGCAGGGTGGTTATGTGGGGTTGCGAGAATGGGGCCTGAGTGGGATTGTGGTCGTTGCAGACTCGGTGGGCCGAATGGCCGCCTCCTACACTGTCGGGATTCTATGCAATTCTAGGCAAAGATAACTGTGTGAGGGCAGATCAGTGCAGCTGTGGGTGGAATAGGAAAATGAATCTCGCCTTGGGCTTTTTTTTTCAGCCAATTTGCTGTAGCCCCCAAAAGAAATTCCTCATCTCTGTCTTAACTGGGCAACTCTGAGATTATGCTCTCTGATCCTAGACTCTCCCTCAAGGGGAAGCAACCTCTCAGCATCTACCCTGTCAAGTCCCCTGAGAATGCTATCTATCTCAAAAAGATTGCCTCTCATTCTTTTGTACATCAGTGAGTACAGGCCCAACCTACCGAACCTCTCCCTCCCCATATAAAAAAAATCCTTCTGTACCTGGGATCAACCTAGTGAAGGGGAGCCGATGTCCTAATGGTATTATCACTAGAATATTAATCCAGAAACTCAGCTAATGTTCTGGTTTGAATCCCACCATGGCAAATGGTGGAATTTTGAATTCAATAAAAAAAATCTGGAATTAAGAATCTACTGATGACCATGAAACCATTGCCGATTGTTGGAAAAACCCATCTGGTTCACTGATGTCCTTTAGGGAAGGAAATCTGCTGTCCTTACCTGGTCTGGCCTACATGTGACTCCAGAGCCACAGCAATGTAGTTGACTCTCAACTGCCCTTGGGCAATTAGGGATGGGCAATAAATACTGGCCGGCCAGCGATGCCCACACCCCACGATTGAATAAAAAGAATATTTTCTGGAGTGCCGCTGCTGCCAGTGTATCTTTTCTTAGATAAGTGAACCAAAACTGGTCACAGTATTCCAGATGTTGTCTAACTAGTGTCTTGTATAGTTTTAGCAAGGCTTCCCTATTTTTATACTCCATTCTCTTTGGAATAAGGTGACCAGGTTATCAGCTGAGGATCAGGAACGACCTCCTTGGACAGTTAAATGCGCTGTGGCCAGTGCTTGTGAGGTTCGATCTGAATGTTTTAATCTCACTTGACAGCTATTGAGATTTAGTTTTCATCTTTAGTCAGCACATTGCGAGCAGGGAAGACTTTAACAGCCGTGGCCTCTCACTAAATGCATTTTACGCTTCTTTATTGCCAAGGTTGAATGTGAGGGGAATAGCAAAGTTTAAAAAACAACACGTGATGAAGTAACATAACCTCAAAAACACACATTTTTAAGCTTTTCAAGGCCAATCTTTCTCTCAACCGCTGACTAACTTTTAGAATTTCTGATCCTGGGTTGTTATTAGAAAACTGTCTTCCCTCTGTCGCCACACCGATATGTAAGAATGACACCTTTGAAAGTAACAACATTAAGTGCTCGTAGATCAACGCTGTTTACAATTTTTCTGACAGCAACTGACATTTTCCAGGACACACACAAACGATTGCGAAGCCTTGCCGCACAGAGTGAGGCCTTTCGCTCCATCAGTCCCGTGCCAGCCCCTTGAGAACAGAATGCAATTAGTCTCAGCCTGCTGCGCTTTCCATCACATTGCCGCTTAGTTGGGCCACGACAAATTCAGGTCGGTGTTAAAATATTCATGAATGCAAATTTGAGAAAATGCTCAAGGAGAAAAAAAAATCAGTGTGGTTTATGAGGCATTTAACCTCCAATGTAATTGCAAAACAGACACCAAGGAATTCCTTGGCCCACAGTCTCTCGGCCGCAAATGACCTGAGGTCATAGAAACATAGAAGATAAGAACAAGAGGAGGCCATTTGACCCTTCGAGCCTGCTCCGCTATTCATCACAATCATGGCTGATTGTCCAACTCAGTAGCCTAATCCTGCTTTCTCCCCATAACATTTGACCCCATTTGCCCCAAGTGCTATATCCAGCTGCCTCTTGAATACATTCAATGTTTTAACATGTTCAACTTTAACACTTGTATTCCTGACAATGACAACAAGGGGGATGGGAGGGGGGTGGAATTCTTCCATCCCGCCCGGCATGGGAATCGTAGCGGGCGGGGATGGGGGAATGGGGTTGGGGGCGGACCACTCCCAGGTCCATTGACCTCGGGCGAGATTCTTCGGATTTAGGGTGAGTGCGGCTGGAGAATCCCAGCCAATAAACAATGAGGCTGATCCGTTTTTGCAGATTATCCAATATCCTCAAACCATCAACTTAAAATCAGACAAAATTCGTTGTGCCAAGAAAGGCCAAGTCTCTTAGAGTCACGGGGTTACTTATTGATGGGTTTTTGATAAGAGAGGGGATTAAGGGTTATGGGGAGAGGGCGGGAATGTGGAACTGAGCCATGACAGATCAGCCATGATCTTATTGAATGGCGGGGCAGGCTCGAAGGGCTAGATAGCCTACTCCTGCTCCTATTTCTTATGTTCTTATATGAGGCCATTCTGTCCACCAGATCCATCCTACCTCTTGGCAGAGTAATCCAGACTCACTCTCTCTCTCTCTCTCTCTCACTCACTCTCGCTCTCTCGCTCTCTCACCCAGTGTCAGGAAGTTTATTTCCTTCAATGTTCCCATTCCATTTACTTTTTGAAATTTATTGATCCTCTTCGCTTCCACCTCTGCCCTGCCTCGCCATTGCCACTTGCTACATAGAAAGGTTCTTCCACATATTTCACCTGCATTTCCTCCTCCTCTTGAATCCATGCACATTGTCCCCGTGTCTGTGTGGGTTGCCTGCAGATGCTGTGGATGTGCAGGTTAGGCACATTGTCCCTCAGTGTCCCAAGGTGTACAGGTTAAATGGATTAGCCATGGTAAATGTGTGTGGTTACGGGGATAGGGTGGGAGAGAGGGCCTGGGCAAAGTACTTTGTGGGAGATTCGATACAGACTCAATGGGCTGAATGGCCTCTTCAGCACTGTAACAATTCTATAATTCTATGTGTCCCATTCTAGAATCAGCTACTGAGAAGAATTATTCCTTGTCTATCTTATCAAAACATGTCAGAATCTTGTACACCTCTAATTAATCTCCCCTCTCCTTTGCTCCAAGGAAAACAACACCTGCTTTTCCAACCTAACCTTTATAAGTAAAGTCTCTCAGCACTGGTAACATTATGATAAATCTCCTCCACACCCTCCTTACATTCTTAGATGATGTAGAGTAGTGACCAGAGTTGGAAGCAATATTCTATTTGGGGCATATAACCAGTACTTTGTAAATGTTACACACACACACACACACACACACACACACACACACACACACACACCTGTGCACACATACACATGCACACCTACACATACATGCACATACACACATGGATACACACACTCACACACATACACGCACACGCTCACATACACGCACACGCTCACATACACGCACACGCTCACATACACACGGATACTGTTTTCATGCCTAGTTTCATGTTTGTATATTTGCTTAAACATTCGCCACTAATCAGCAATCAACAGTGATCAAAAACACTCACACACGAACTTTCCACTCATCATTTTACCAGCCAGCACACAGAACGTTCACACTCCAATGCAGCTAGTGACAAAGCTGGAAAAGGAGGCGAAAGAGGTGGATTCTCAAACGCTCCTTGAAATGTGGTTGACTCTCAACTGCCCTCTGAACAAGGGCAACTAGGGACAGGTAATAAATACTGACCAGCCAGCGAGGCCCATGTCCCTCGAATGATTAAAAATAAACCGCAGCTTGGACCAATTGAATGAAAGCTTTATTCCCCAATGCTGAAGGTTGGAAGTGAAATGGGATCGTCCAATCCCAAGCCACTTTTTGCTGGATTTATATCCAGTGCTCCAATCGCAGGTTGGCGATCACATGGGTTGTGTGAGGACATCTAACAACGCAACCAATCGGAACAGAACTGTAAGATAATTACAATTCTAAAATACTGCAGACACTGGAAATCTAAAAAAAAATCTAAAGAACTAAGCACTTTTAGCTCAGTTTTTTTTAAAGATATTGCAGTGTGGGTCATGGCTTGCTGCTTCCTCACCCCATATCAAAATAAATGGACAACAGCGATGATTGGTTCTAAAAGCTTCCTTTCTAGCCATCACAAGATGAGAGACAGTATAGGAAAGATATCCCTCCAGGCGGATGCGATAGTTAAGAAAGCCCACTAACTTTCCTACTTTCTCAGAAGACTAAGGAAATTTGGCATGTCCACTATGACTCTCACCAACTTCTATAGATGCCCCAAAGAAAGCATTCTTTCTGGTTGGATCACAGCTTGGTACGGGCTCCTGCTCTGCCCAAGACTGCAATGAACTACAAAAGGTCATGAATGAAGCCCAATCCATCACTCAAACAGTCTCCAACCCATTGACTCTGTCTACACTTCCCGCTGCCTTGGAAAAGCAGCCAGCATAATCAAGGACCCCACACACCCCGGACATTCTCTCTTCCACCACCTTCTGTCGGGGGAAAAAGATACAAAAGGCTGAGGACAGGTACCAACTGACTCAAGAACATCTTCTTCCCTGCTGCCATCAAGCTTTTGAATGGACCTACCTCACGTTAAGTTGATCTTTCTCTACACCCTAGCTATGACTGTAACACTGCATTCTGCACCCTCTCATTCCTTTCCTATGTTGGATACGTTTTGTCTGCATAGCGTGCAAGAAACAATACTTTTCACTGTATACTAATACAGTGAATAAAATCAAAATCACTGCATCTCAAAGATACTTACAGTCTACTCCCAATGATCAAGACTGTTTGTTTGTTTTTTGCACTAACTAACTTAAATTATCCATCAATTTGAATGACGCAACATAAGGAAGAGAGTGTATGTGGGGGTTTAGTGTTGAAACATTTTTAATTATCATTGAAATGATAGGACTTTGATATAAGCGGGTTTGAAAATGCATGAAAATATTGAGAAATATTTCTGAGATGTAAACATAATGAAATATAAATAAATCTTCCAATTAGGAACTAGTTTTCAGTCAGTGTAATTCGTTAATTTGTGATGCACAGTTTCTGGATGTTCATTGTTCAGATCCTGGGGTCCTGGGGTCACACACACCAAGCACACAAATGAGGGGCTGATAACTGGAAATATCTGGTGCCTGCTCTCATCATCTTGCTGCACCGGCTGAGGTACAAATGAATGTGACCCAGGCAGAAATAGCCTGAAGCAATCAGGGAAAACAATAGCGGAACTCAGAAATACAACAGAAAGGGTTAGAGCAAGAAACTGTGAGACAACAATCTTGCCTCTGAGCTCAAAAATGGAATGGAAGGTGGCCATTCAGCCTCTTAAACCTGTTCCCTTGGTCTCCAAGCCCTTGGAACTCCAGCCCTCAGTACCCAAACCCATGGAACTCCGGCCCTCAGTACCCTATCCCTTCCTCGATACTCTGAGACAACAAATATCTATCCACCTCAAACTCTAGTTAACTCTCAACTTCAGGTTTTTAGGGGTTGGGTGCTCCTGGTTCCCAGCACTCTTTGTGTAAAGAAGTTCTTTTGAACATCACCCTGAATAATCGAGCTCTAGTCCTCTATCGGAGGAAATAGTTTCTCTCCATCTGCCCTCACAGCTCCTTTGGTCATCTTAAACACCTCAGTTAAATCATCAATTCAATCAACAACATCCAAGACTAGCCGGTGAAAACAGTGCACACAAAGCCACGGTTTAGACTCTGAATCCAGAGACTTGAGTAGACATCTCAGTGCAGCGCTGAGGGAGTGCCACACCGTCGGAGGGTCGGCGCTGAGGGAGTGCTACACCGTCGGAGGGTCGGCGCTGAGGGAGTGCTACACCGTCGGAGGGTCGGCACTGAGGGAGCCGTCAGAGTGGCTAACATTCAGATGAGAAGGAAGGCTCTCTCAGATGGAGGTGAAAGGTCTCACAGGCCTCATTCAAGGATTGAAGGAATGTCAGGTTATGGGTTAGGACTTTGTGGCCCTGTCGCAGTGTGTCTCCATCCTCCCCTGCCCCAACAGAAAATATCCCAGCCCGTTGCTTTCTGTCTCCCCAGTGTTTAATTTGGGGAGCATCCCAAGGATGTGTTGGAGGAAACATAAAAAAGTTTACCTGGCAATTGGCCAGAAGTGCTAATGCTCCCTGGACAAGGTGAATGAAATCATTAACTTCAGATGGTTCTACCCATGCAACACTGATGGTTACTCTGGAAGAGGCGGAAGAAAGAAAACCACTTCAACTTCAGTGTAACTCTTTTAAAGACCCTGAGTGAGTCCCATATGGGAGCCCACCCTCAACCCAACTCTTCAGGGGACTCCTGACACCCACTCCGCAACTAAGCACCCTAAGACTCATGGTATTTCACACACCCCTCACCTACACAAGACTCCCCGCCACACACACACACACACACACACACACACACACACACACACACACACACACACACACACACACACACACACACACACACACACACACCTCCCCACCATATGATCCTGTGACCCCACAATCTCTCTCTGACTCATCCTCAAACCTCCACCTGACCCCTGACTTCCCCAACCCACCCTCACCCTCGCTTTGACCCGAACGTCCCTCTCCTTGCTCTGATGTCTGGCCACCACCACCCCCCCCACCCCCCGCAACCCTCACTTGCCCCCGCAACACTCACTTCCCCCCGACTCTCCATTTCCACTCTGCTGTTGGAATTGGGGGTGCATTGCTCTGCCTGACTCCCACCCAACCAAAGTTATGGGGGTGGGGGGGGTGTGTTGGGTGAGACATTTGCTTAAGAATTTAAATGTAGATAAATAAGTATGGAGCAGTATGGGCATAGATCCCTGAAAGTTGGCAACCAGGTTAATAGGGTTGTTAAGAAGGCATACGGTGCGATAGCTTTTATTGGTAGAGGGATTGAGTTTTGGAGCCATGAGATCATGTTGCAGCTGTACAAAACTTGGCCACGCTTGGAGTATTGCATACAGTTCTGGTCGCTGCATTATAGGAAAGATGTGGAAGCATTGGAAAGGGTGCAGAGGAGATTTACCAGGATGTTGCCTGGTATGGTGGGAGGGTCTTATGAGGAAAGGCTGAGGGACTTGAGGCTGTTTTCGTTAGAGAGAAGAAGATTAAGAGGTGACTTAATTGAGGCATACAAGATGATCAGAGGATTAGATAGGGTGGACAGTGAGAGCCTTTTTCCTTGGATGGAGATGGCTAACACAAGGGGACATAGCTTTAAATTGAGGGGTGAGAGATATAGGACAGACGTCAGAGGTGGGTTCTTTACTCAGTAGTAAGAGCGTGGAATGCCCTGCCTGCAACAGTAGTGGACTCGCCAACATTAAGGGCATTTAAACGGTCATTGGATAAACATATGGATAATATTGGAATAGTGTAGGTTAGATGGGCTTTAGATTGGTATCGATGGGCTTTAGATTAATATCGAGGGCCGAAGGGCCTGCACTGCGCTGTAATGTTCTATGTTCAATAAGTGGAGATCTGCTGTAAATTTCTGCTCCTAGGAAGTTACGGCCCAAAGACTTGCATTTATATAGCACCTTTCACAGCCTCAGGACATGCCACAGTGCTTTGCAGCCAATTAAACACTTTGAGAATGTGGTCAGAGTGTGGTCATGAAGGAGTTCAAACATTCCTTTTCCTGGGATTGTGATATAACTTACAAATCCACTCATTGGTATTAAGATGGGAGTAGGCAGTACATCCTACAATGCTCATTCATCTTCAATCCTCCCGCACTGTCTCTGTGGATGAATTGACAGACGGTACCTGTTGAAGGCACATTATTGCTTTGTGCTTGTTGCTATGAAAACCATCCACACTGTCAAATTTTTCATTTGCTTTGACCTTTTAGCTAATCCCACCCAGCCTGACCTTTCTCATTCCTGCTCCACTGTCTCCGACACCAATCAAGTTGGGACAGCTGTCCCACATTGTCGCTCACTAGTCTGGGCACTTAGCTCAGAAACTCTGGTCGCTGCCAAACATTGTCTTACAAGAGAGCTCAGTTAACCTGTTTGATTGAAGGAAAGAGCATGCGAGCAGTACCTGCGCACAAATCACTCGCAGCAACTCCAGTTTGAAAGGTCTTTGTAGGCAGTGAGGAACTTTGGGACCTCCAGACATCAAGAAAGGGGCTATATAAATGCAAGCTGTTCCTTCTAACTTAGCACCTTATCTTTCCAAACCAACCTGCCCCCCCCCTACTTTTAGTCTCTTCCATTGTCAATTGTTGGAAAAACTCATCTGGTTCATTAATGTCTTTTAGGTAAGGAAATCTGCCGTCCTTACCTGGTCTGGCCTACATGTGACTCCAGAGTAACAGCAATGTGGCTGACTCTCATCTGCCCGCGGGCAACTAGGGATGGGCAATAAATGCTGGCCGGCCAGCGACACCCATGTCCCACCAATGAATAAAACAAAAGCACCTCCCCCTTTTCTGAACATATGTGGATGTAGACTTGACCTGTTCAACCTTTCTTCATAAGACAACCACTTCATCTCAGGAATGAGTTCAGTGGGCCTCCTCCGAGCTGCTTCTCAAGCAATTATATCTTTCTTTGTAGTAAGAGGATCGAAACTTCACACAGTACTCCAGATGTCATAGGGCCCTGTCTCACTCTGGTGAAACCTCCCTATTTTTACATTTCATTTCCCTTGTAATAAATACCAACATTCCATTTGCCTTCCTAATCATTCACTGTACCTGCATGCAGACTTTATGTACCAGGACACCCAGATCCCTCTATACCACTGAGTTTGGCATTGTCTCTCATTTAAATAATTTTTCTATTTATAGAATCATAGTATTCCTACAGTGCAGAAGGAGGCCATTTGGCCCATCAAGTCTGCACCAACCACAATCCCACCCAGGCCTTCTCCCCGCAACTCCACATATCTACCTTTCTAATCCCCTAATGTTAAGAGGCAATTTAGCATGGCCAATCCACCTAACCTGCATATCTTTGCACTGTGGGAGGAAGCCCACGCAGGCATGGGGAGAATGTGTGCAGACTCCACACAGACAGTCACCCCATGCTGGAATTGAACCGGGTCCCTGGTGCTATGAGACAGCAGTGCCAATCATTGTGCCTGTCAAAATGGATAAGTTTACATTTACCCACTTCGTACTCCATCTTCCAAAAGTTTGCCCATTCACTTGGCCTGTGTGTACCCTTTCAGAGACTCTACCTAGCTTGATGTCATTGGCAAAGTTGACTGCCACATATTCAGAGCTTTCATCCAAGTCACTGATACAAATTGTAAATAGTTGAGGGCTCAGCACTGATCCAGGTGGACCCACGGTTACAGTTTTCCAATCTTAAAAAGACCCATTTATCTCTGCTTCCTGTTGCCAATCAATCATATATTATATGCTCTTAGCTTGTGTAGTAATTTTTGTAGCAATTGCCATTTGGTAACCCAAGTACACCACATCTACTGGTTCCCCTTTATCCACCCTGACCATTCTTTTGTCAATAAAAGCTCTAACAAATGCAGCTTTAAGCAAGCATTTCTTAAACCACTATTCATCACCACAATCTTGATAGGATGTGGGCCGGGATTCTCCGATCTCGCACATCCCAGCCAGATTGGAGAAATTGGCACTCAGCCAAATCTCCGTTCACACAGGGGGACTGGAGAATCTCAGCCAGGGGGAGGGGGCGAGACTGGTGAATCCGGCCATGATGTATTAACCGCATGACTTTCAGTTGGTTTGCAAGCAGTCGAGGTCAGGCATGTGTACAGAGACTGCCAGTTAAGTGTCTGTATGAAGTCTTATCTCCAAAATGAAGAATCCACATGACTCTTTTCCCAGTTCTTGAATGTGACTGGCATATTTTACACTGAAGAGAAGAAGAATGCAGCGGGATCTTTAACGTCAATCTTCCCAGAGAGACAGATCAATTTCTTCGTTCATTCCCGAGATAACTTTTCCATTTCCCTCTCCCTTCTGGTTCCTGTGAGATACGCGCTCTCGCTCATTGATAACATTTTACCAGAGTTATATTGACATGGAACTCAAACTTGTGCTGGGGAACCACGGCCCAATCAAATTTAAATAAAAAAAGAACCAAATTTGGAGAAACTCCATTAGAAAGACAAAACAATTCCAATAACTCAGCTAATGGAAGATGTGCTGACATATCCTGATCAAGCTGCTATCTCTCTTTGACATCTCCTTCAAGAATCGCTTCTTTTTCCTCCCCTGGAAATAATGAATTCACTTGTCAGTATTTTGCCAGAGGCACTCTCAGTGTGGTAGCCTCATTAAGACATGGCAAGTTAGATTACCGTGTGACAAAGGTACTTACGCTCTGCGCTTTAGGACTTAATATCGCAACAAAATGTTGGAAAAAAACGTCCAGTGTGTTCCTTGGGAGAGCTAGCCGAAATTGAACCCCAAACACATCAGGATATGTTCAGACAGGTGCCCAAAAACCTGGTCATCGATGTAGGTTTTTGAGGAGTGAGTTACATTCAAAGGTGTGTAGGTTAGGTGGATTGGCTATGTTAAATTAATCCTTAGTGTGTCAAGATTAGGGGCACAATGGGGAGGCAATGACCTAGTTGTATTATCATTAAACTATTCATCCAGAAACTCATTTAATACAAAGAGCAAAGAGAACAAAGAACAAAGAACAACCCAGCACGGGAAACAGGTCCTTCGGCCCAATGAGCCCGCGCCGCCACATCCTCCCACACCTACCCTGCCCTGTGTGTATGTGAGTGGAACCCCTAATGTAGTCAGATTCAGGGGAGAATAGTGTCAATTTGGTACACCAATCAGCCTAAGAGCACATCTTTGGGGTGTGGGAGGAAACCGGAGCACCCGGAGGAAACCCACGCAACCACAGGGAGAATGCGCAAACTCCCACAGACACAGGCCCAAATCCATGTATCTACACAGCTAGCAGTGATAGTCACTGAGCTGTTGTGGTGCCCGTCTGCTGGTCCAGGATTAAGCACACACAACGACACGAAGTACTAGGCCACTCCTGGAACCTCCAAGAGCAGCCCACGCACGACCCACCGTGTACATGCCCCTCGTTTGACAACAAGGTGGACCGACACCTGTGGAATAAAAAGACAAAACGTTAACATGTAATACTACATTGCCAGTGTCATCCCGAGGCTCTGACCCTATTTAATACCCTCTACTATAACCCTCCATCCTTGTTTCGCTCATGTGTCTATCTAAGTAAACCTTAAACAAGTCCAATGTGCCTGCCTCCACCACCCTACTCGGTAGCGCGTTCCATACCCCCACGACCCTCTGCGTGAAGAACCTTCCTCCCATATCCAAATTATACTTCTCCCCCCTCACCCTTAGATCGTGACCTCTCGTAATTGTCCCCAATCTAGGGAAAAGCCTACCACTGTTGACTCTATCTATTCCCTTCATTATTTTATACACCTCTATCATATCCTCCCTTAATCTCCGTCTTTCTAAGGAGAAGAGCCCCAGTTTCTCCAACCTTTCCTCGTAACTCAGTCCTTCCATACGAGGCAACATCCTGGTAAACCTCCTCTGCGGCTTCTCCAGGGTCTCCACGTCCTTCTGGTAGTAAGGTGACCAGAACTGGACGCAGTACTCCAAATGCAGTCTAACCAACGCTCTGTACAACTGAAGCATTAGACGGCAGCTCCTATACTCTATACCCCTTCCTATAAAGGCTAGCATTCCATAAGCTTTCCTCACAACCTTCTCCACTTGTGTCGCAACCTTCATAGACTTGTGAACCTGTACTCCCAGGTCCCTCTGTATTTCTATACTCTTAATCGGTCTACCTTTTATCATGTAACTCCTCCCTGCATTATTCCTTCCAAAATGCATCACCTCGCATTTGTCAGGATTAAATTCCATCTGCCATCTATCTGCCCAATATACCAACCTATCTATATCCTGCTGTGTCACCTGACACAGTATCTGCCAATCCTGCCATCTTGGTGTCATCAGCAAACTTGCTGATCACACCACGTACGCCCCCTTCTAAGTCGTTTATATATGCTACAAAGAGGAGAGGTCCCACTACTGAGCCCTGCGGCACACCACTGGTGACTGGCCTCCAGCCAGAAAAGGTCCCTTCGACAACTACTCTCTGTCTCCTATTGCCCAGCCAATTTTCGATCCACCTAGCTACCTGTCCTTGTATCCCATGTGCCTTAACCTTTTCTACCAGCCTACCGTGAGGGACTTTGTCAAACGCCTTACTGAAATCCATATAGATGACATCAACGGCTCACCCATCGTCAACCGTTTTTGTCACCTCCTAGAAGAATTCTACCAGATTCGTAAGGCAAGACCTCCCCCGAACAAAGCCATGTTGCGTATCCCTAATCAGATTGCAATGCTCCAAATGCTCATACATCCTATCCCTAAGAATTTTCTCCAATAATTTTCCTACCACCGATGTCAAACTCACTGGTCTATAATTTTAATACACTCAATGAGTGCCTAGTTGGAGTCTTTACGTCGCTCGTCGATGGTTTGGACTACCTCTTGCGAAAGCACGTTCAAGGATTTGCTGATCTTAATTGAGGAACGTGAGCTGTTGTCTAGGCTAGAGATGTTATAACTAGCTAACAAGTGTCATCCCGATCTAATGGGGACCTACTGATGAGCCGTTTTGTTGGTACTGAGTGCGCACGAACCCTCATAATGATGAGGGTGGAAATATTAGAGGGCCATTTACTTCTAATTAAAGGGAATCCAATTACAGGACACTTTATTGTTACCAATCCGCCTACCCTGCACATTTTTGGAATGTGGGAAGAAACCGGAGTACCCGGGGAAAACCCACGCAAACATGAGGAGAATGTGCAAACTCCCACAGACATCAACCCAGGTCGGAATTCCTTCCTGGACTTCTGTTACTGCCCAGCACACAGTGCTAACCACTGAGCTGACATGTCGCCCATTGATCAGTCCAGAATTAGCGCACACTAACAGCAGAGACGCACTGGGTGCCCCTTGAGTTGATACCCAAGAACCATCCAAGTACGACCTGCCGCGTGCATGCCCCCTGTTGGTTAACAAGGTGGACTGCAACACCTGTAGGTGGAATTGGGTGTTAATCAATGAAAAACAGAAAAACAGCACGCAAACAGTACAAACAGGCATCATATTCAGAACTCGTGTCTCTCACCTGTCATTGAAGATCCCCAGTAGCTCCAACGTTAGTGACAAGGTGAGCCTTGAAATTTGCTGGGCGAATGATAGGAATCTCTTTATTCCCAGGAAGGACATGAGGCTGTTGTTCTTTTCCAGCCACTTCCCCCGGGTACCAACAACAAATCCAAGGAATTGGGGATTCAGGCATCCAGTGAGTTGTTCAATCTCGGGTCCGAGGTGTTGGTATTTAAGGCACTTTTCTTGCCACGCCTTCTCCAGACTGCCGCAATTGTCTTCGAACCGGACTGTCACATCTACCACCGCCACCTTTTGGTCTTTCTCCCTCTTGAAGATGATGTCGGGTTTCCAGAGGGTGCCGTCTTTGGCAATCAGTCGTGGTTCAAGGTAGGATGTCCAGCCGTATTTTCCAACACAGTTGCGCAGCTGTTCCAAGATCTTATTGTGGCGCTTGATTCGGGAGGTCTTCACAAACGGGCACCATCCTGAAATGTGGCTCAGGGTTTCTAAACCTGCCTCACACCTTCGGCAGGATTTAGTAGCAAAGGGATTCCCTCTTGACAGGGTCACCCTCGTTGGGTACAGATTACATCTGAGAAGTATATTGTTTATGAAATGATGGGATTTAAGCTGATATGCAGCCTTCATCCAACTGTTTGATATTTTATCATTATTGTAGTAGTGTGTGCCAATGCCTTGTGAGGGTAGTTGTTCCCACTTGCAGTACTCCAGCTCCCTCCACCCAGCATACTTATTCACAGGTTTCTTACGGCCTGCCTCTGCCGCATTGAGTATGGGTAATGTGGCCCTGATCATGGTCAACCCAGCCTCGGCATTGCTGCTCTCTTTGTTTGCTGGCATGAAGTCCTCGATCTCTCTCAACGCCCTGAGAGACTGCAGTCCTTCAATGTTCTCGCCAATGTTCTGTTCACAGAACTGGAATGAGGCACGAATGACTCGGTCGGTTGAGGCAGACAGCGATTCCCATTTCCGGATCACCGCAGATGGAATTTGGATCTCCAGCTTGGGAATCCCCAGACCTTCATTCCGAACCCGTGAATAAAGGATGCCATCTGTTGTATGGGGTGGAAGGTGCAGGAACTGCTTGACAGCATTGCGAATCAATTGGTCCAGTTTTATAAGCGTGTTCTGGGACGCTTCTGATAAGATCAAATGTAGGTATAGCCTTGGGATGACATGGACCGTAAGTAGCTCCACTCGTTGCCTCGGCCAAAGAGCTGTTGCCTGTAAGTTGGATATCCAAGCTTTCAGCCTCTCTTCCCATGCACCTTCTTCTACGCCAGCCCATGGATCGATTCGGGCTCCCAGGTATTTCTCGGTCTCTCCCGGAGGGATGTATGCTATGTCTTCCTTCCAAATCTGCCAGTTTTTGCTCTGATTATATATGAAAGTCTTCCCCTTACAGGCAAAGTGGAAGCCTTTGGTCTTATTGGAGTTGATAGTCAAGCCAGTCGAGTCGCAAAAAGACTAGAGAATCTTTAGGTGGCGGGTCATCCCGACGTATGAATCACTTAAGAGTGCGATGTCATCAGCGAAAGCCAGGGCTGAGCAGTTGACTCTTGCTCCATCCAGTGTCATGTTGAAACCAGATCCCGCTTCCTCAAGGCTACATATCAGAGGATCCATTGCAATGTTGATTAGTATGGGGGAGAGTGGGTCTCCCTGTTTGACACCCCTCTCAATTTTTATTGGTTCGGTCTTGGACTTATTGCCCTCGACCACAGTTGTATTGCCAGTGTAGAGATCCTAAATAAGCTCTACAAAGGCCTTGGGCAGCTTGGTTCGTTGCAATGATTTAATGAGTAACTTGTGCCCCACCGAGTCGAATGCTTTCGCCAGGTCCACAAAAACAACTGCCAGGTCCCTGTGATTTCTCTTCGCTCCCTTTATGATGTTTTGCAACACCGCGATGTTCTCGTTGCATCCAGGAGTGGCTGCTAAAAACCCCTTCTGTCGTGGGTTTATTTCGACTGTCTCACTCAGCCTTTTCGCCATGATCTTTGTAAATAGGCGTAGCAGCATTGGACCAATCGTAATAGGGCGCCAGTTGTCTATGTTTTCCAGGCGGTCCGTATCCTCGCACTTAGGTATAAGGACTGTCCGACTCTGTTTCATACAGCTCGGGATCTTTCTAGAGGCCAACCACAGTGTGAAGAGGTGAGGTATGCGGGTGTCATACGTCTCATGGATATCACGGATGTCCTCCAACCTTTGACCATCCGGACCCGGTGCACTTTCCTCCTTAATACCCTGGATGGCTTGGGTAACCTCTTCTGTAGTGATTGGCTTCATCAAGTCTCCGTTGTCCATTCTCCCGCTGTATGCAGCGAATTTGTTGATGTTCGCTTTATTATTCTGGCTGGAGAGTTTCTGCCGAAAGCTTGCCTCCAGTTCGGTTATGGATAATGGACAGGTGCTCTGTGTTGGCGCGCCCATAATCTGTCGAGCCAGCTGGCGCCTGTTGTTCTTGTAGAGCAGTTGTGTGTCTCTAAAAACGGATTTTTCTCTTGCCCATCTCTTTCTGGCCCCGTTGTTAACCCCGTGCCGTTCTTTCCGGTTGTCTTTTACCGATATCTTTGCCATCGGACCGTTCTTCATCTGCCTGCCTGTCTCGCCTCTCATCAGAAGGTCCGTGATACTCTCAACTATCCCCACTGCTAAGGCATGATTGTCTGCACTGTTCTTCGCCTTCAGGAGCTCCTCCGCCCTGACCAGATGTTTGTCCATGTCCCTATGTTTAGGAACTCGGGCCGGAGGTTTCACAGTGATACTTACGTGAGGGACTGGGCTCCCGACAACTGCCTCAACTGGTTCCTGTTCTTGTTCGGAATCCAATTGTGCCTCCACACCCTCCTGTGGTGCAGCTTTGCGTGCCATTGCAAGCTGCCTGCGCTTGTCAGAGATTTGCTTGGCCGTTTTGGATGTTAGAATACTACCGATCTCCTTAATAAACCGGGCACCAGCAAATCTCTGTTCAAGCTCTTCGAGGAGTGATTCCTCCTCCTCAGACCAAACGCTCTTTTGTCTACCCCGTTTGGTGGTGGTTTTGGGCAGTGCTTTCTTCGTGCGTTTTTCATTGCGAAGAAGTGGATGACGGTGTCTCTCATGTTGGCTGAGCCCACTCTCTGTTGTGAAGGACAATTCACAAGCACTGCACTGGTATTGCCCAATTGTCACGGTTCGATTCTCACCCTGACATTTTCGGGTAGTGGCAGGCAATAGAGTGGAACTCCCCAGATTTACTGCATCGAGAACATTTGGTCTTAATGTTCTTTGTCTTGTGCACTGTTTTGAGGTGGTCTCTAAACGTACCAACTGTGGGGAGTATGGAATTACAGGGCTTACAACACAACGCATCAGTGGGGTAGTGGATTACCACCTCCTTAACCTCTGAGCGGTCATTTGATGGTTCGATTATAATGGTCTCAATGAAGGTACCTTCATCCTGGGTACCTCCATTGCTTTCGGTCCTGGCAACGTTGGCCATATCTCCCGATCCCTTCATTAGGGCTTGGTAGGCTTTGTTATAGAAGGTACGAGTAGTTATCTCTACCTCCTCGGCTGGATGGGCAGTCCTAGCCGGCTCTTCTACAGCAGCCTTTTCGTCTGCACCTATTGAGATGATAAGTTCCTCTGGCCTAGGACCCGAGTCTATCACCCAATAGTGACCAGCGGTTGTATTGTGTCTCAAGATCAGCTCTTCCGTTTGGGTCAAGACTGATCTTGTTACCAACTCACGTGAGTTAGTTACAGTGTAACCTAGCTTTTTTAATTTTTCACAGAGAGCGGTTACGGACTCGACTGCGGGGTTGTTGTTTGTCCGGTTTGCAACCCATCCGGTAGCATGCCAATTTGACACCAAACTCATTTTTACGCCCGTAGTTTTCTTTTAACGAACAAAAGGGTCTTTGGTCCTTGGTCCTAAAGGACCAAGGTTACCAGCGGGGCCGCAGGGAGGCAGACCCGACGCTTTCGATCGCCAAAGTACGCAAAACCGATCAAAAACGGTAAATATCACCGATTGCTCTCAGTGAGAGAACTCACCTCAAACAACGAGTCATAGTTACTCCCACGCTACTCGGTAGCGCGTTCCATACCCCCACGACCCTCTGCGTGAAAAACCCTCCTCTCATATCCAAATTATACTTCTCCCCCCTCACCCTCAGATCGTGACCTCTCGTAATTGTCCCCAATCTAGGGAAAAGCCTACCACTGTTGACTCTATCTATTCAATTACCAGGGTTATCCCTACTACCTTTTTTAAACAGCGGTACCACATTAGCTACCCTCCAGTCTTCTGGGACCTCACCTGTGTCCAAAGAAGAGACAAAGATTTGCGTCAGAGGCCCAGCAATTTCATCTTTCACCTCCCTAAGCAGCCTGGGATAAATACCATCAGGCCCCGGAGCTTTATCTGTTTTTATGCTACCTAAAAACCTTAGCACTTCCTCCCTCGTAATGGGTATTTCCTTCCACTGATCTACAGCTCCCTCCAAGACACTGCACGACACCAATCCCCTCTCCTTCATGAATACCGATGCAAAGTATTCATTCAGGATCTCCCCCATTCCCTCAGACTCGATACATAGCTCCCCTTCTTTGTCCCTAAGGGGACCAATTTTCCCTCTAACCACTCTCTTGCTCCTAATATAAGAGTAAAATGCTTTTGGATTTTCCTTAATCCTATCAGCCAAAGCCATTTCATGCCCTCTTTTCGCCCTTCTAACTCCCCTTTTTAGCTCCCTCCTACTCTCTCTATATTCCTCCAGCGCACTCTCCGTTCCCAGTTGTTTTGACCTAAGATATGCCTCCCTTTTCTTCCTGACCGAGTCCTCAATGTCCCCTGTAATCCACAGCTCTCTAATCCTGCCTTTCCCATCCTTCCTCTTTACCGGCACATGCCTTTCCTGCAACGTTATCAGTTTGCCCTCAAAAGCCTCCCACTTACCAACCGTGGACTTGCCCGCTAACAACCCCTCCCAATCAGTGTCCTTCAGCTCCCTCCTAATCCGGCTATAGCTCGCCTTCCCCCAGTTCAGAACCCTCCCCTTCGGACGGCACTCCTCCCTTTCCATTTTTACCCTAAAGTAGACGGACTTGTGGTCACTGTGAGCCACATGTTCGCCTACCTCTACCTCAACCACCTGCCCCGGCTCATTTCCCAGCACTAAATCCAGTATAGCCCCCTCCCTAGTCGGGCTAGTTACATACTGCTCTAGGGACCCTTCCAACACACATTTTACAAACTCCTCTCCCTCCGTACCCCCAGCTCTAGGCACCTTCCAATTCACTCCAGGAAGATTTAAAGTCACCCACTACAACCACCTTATTCTTTCTGCACCTATCTAAATGCCTCTGCAAATACCTTCCTCCACTGACCTCGGGCTGTTGGGTGGCCTATAGTATACCCCTAGCATCGTAATCTCTCCCTTTTTATTCCTTAACTCCACCCACAGCGACTCAATCCCTAACTCCTCCATATTGTCCTCCCTCTGCACTGCTGTGATGTGCTCCTTTACTAACAACGCCACCCCACCACCTCTCTTCAACCCTCCTCTGTCACACCTAAAACACTTATACCCAGGAACATTCAGCTGCCAGTCCTGCCCTTCACGTAACCACGTCTCCGTTACTACCACCACATCTAACCTCCTCACAAACATCAAGGCCGTAAGCTCATCTGTCTTACCCGTCACACTCCTCGCATTGAAACAGACGCAGTCCAACCCACCAGTGCCACTCAGAACCTCCTTCTCCCTGATAATTTTCCTTTCACCCAAACCTACCCTATCACCCAACTCCCTCCCGACCCCAGTGTCTAATGAGCTATCAGTCACATCCCCACCCCCCCTCCCTATTAGTTTAAACCCTACCTAAACACTCCAGCTAACCTCCCTGCTAAGACATTTGTCCCTCTCCCATTCAAATTTTCCCCATCCCTCCTGTACAGTTGCCCTTCTCTCACAAATACCTCCCAGTGGTCTACAAAAGTGAAGCCCTCTACCTTGCACCAATCCCTCAGCCATGCATTCAGCTGCATGATCTCATTATTCCTAGCCCTGCTGGTACTAGGCAGCAGCCCAGAGAATGCCACCCTGGAGGTCCTGCTCTTCAGTTTGGACCCCAACTCCCTAGATTGCCTACGTACATCTGCCCTATTCCACCTTCCTACGTCCCTCTCCCCTGCATGTATTATTACCTTTGCCTGGGTCCCGGGTTCGAATCCCGCCAAGGCAGATGGTGGAATTTGAATTCAATAAAAAATATTTACTGATGACCATGAAACTATTGCCAATTGTCGCAAAAACCCACCTGGTTCACTAAAGTCCTCTAGGGGAGGAAATCTGCTGTCCTTACCTGATCTGGCCTACGTGTGACTCCAGAGCTAGAGCAATGCCCTCTGAAATGGCCAAGCCAGACACTTGGTTCAAGGGCAATTAGGGATGGGCAATTAATGCTGGCCAAGCCCATATAACCACGAATAGTATTAAAAGAATGTAGGGGGATAGGACAGGGGAGAGGCGTTGGGTAAGGTGCTCTATCAGAGTCGGTGCAGACCCGATGGGCTGAATGGCCATCTTCTGCGCTGTAGGGATTCTGCAGCAGGAGAGGGAGGGAAGCAGAGAGCCGTAGGGAGGGAACTGCAGAGCTTCAGACCTGGATAGCTGAATGCACAACCGTCAATGGGGGTGTGATGAAGTGTGTGCAAGAAGCCAACTTCAGAATGTCATTGAGAGATGATCCCCTACGATAAGGCTGAGGTATGCTTGCTCACAACGGTGTGAGTTCATGCTCTTTAAGGCAAATTCTCAAATTCAATTGATGCTTGAGAGTGTTCAGCCTTCCCTGCGTCGCCCCCACAATGCTTACGCCCCTCCCCATCATCCACCCACCCCCTCTCCCCACCTTCCCCTTGTCCCCCACTAGCCTCAGCAGAGAGGGTGAGCTGTTGGCCTGCTTTCAGTGTCCAGGTTGGTACAATCCTGTTTTCATTGAATTAGCTTAGATAAATATGAAAGTTTTAATTGTGTTCAAAATGGAGGGTTACATAGCACAGGAAGAGGGAATTGAGGTCAAAGATCTGCCATTAACATATTGACTGGCAGAGAAGGCTCGAGGGGCCGAATGGCCTACTCCTGCTTTTACTTCTTTTATCCTTATGAAATGTAGCTTTGGAGAACGGAAGGTGGAGGGGGGGGGCAGGATACAGGCTGGAATTCCCGGTGGCACAAATTGAAACTATTCCAGTATTCAATGACTGCCTTTGACAGAATGACTATTGATTGTACTGGGCTACCCTGAAAATGGAACAGTGGTTAGCACTGCTCTCTTACAGAGCCAGAGACCCAGGTTCGGTTCTCGGCTTGGGTCACAGTCTGTATGGATTCTGTACATTCTCCCCATGTCTATGTGGGTTTCTTCCGGATGTTCCGGATTCCTCCCACAGTCCAAAGATGTGCAGGTTAGGGTGCATTGGCCATGCTAAATTCCCCCTCAGTGTACCCAAACAGGTGTTGGAGTGTGATGATTAGGGGATTTTCACAGTAACTTCATTGCAGAGTTAATGTAAGCCTTACTTGTGACTAATAAATAAATAAACTTTTAATAAATTCACAAGGGGCAAACCGATTCCAATTTTAATGATACTTCTGAGGGTGAGGGTCAAGTCACCTCCATTCTACACTGGGTGAAGAATCGGCGGGGAAGGGGGGGTAATCTGGAGTCACCTGTAGGCCAGATCAGGTCAGGGCAGCAGATTTCCTTCCCTGCATAGCAGATGGTTTGTAGAACAATTGACAATGTTTCCATGGTTAACATTCGACTTCTTAATCCCAGATTTATACTGAATTCAAATTTCACCATGCACCATGGTGGGATTCGAACCCTGGGTCTCTGGATTAATAATCTAGTACAAATATCACTTCACCACCACCACCACCACCTGCCCCACTGCAAGGGAGCG
Source organism: Carcharhinus amblyrhynchos (assembly GCF_965287045.1). Classification (NCBI taxonomy): domain Eukaryota; kingdom Metazoa; phylum Chordata; class Chondrichthyes; order Carcharhiniformes; family Carcharhinidae; genus Carcharhinus; species Carcharhinus amblyrhynchos. Next base: position 4,740,179 of record NC_137354.1, on the reverse strand, counting down.
GTGATTCAGCAACTAATGTACTGACACAAGAGCAGAACGGTTTACCGTGAAGGGTTTTACCAGGCGCAATTTGAAACAATTCCAACCTCCACCTTTGACAGACACAAGACTTAAATTTCTTGCAGCAACCTCAGGACATTCGTTCCAGTTAAAATGCAATCATTGATTATTATGTAGGAATCAGTCTCTGACGGCAGGACTGGAGCTACCCCGGTGTGTCAGTGGGACGTGGTGCTTTATTTAATCACTGCACACGTTCATCCTGCTTTGTGAGCGAATTGGTATCATTCGGAAGTAAACATTTAGACTCAACCTGTTCATTAACTCAGTCATCACTGCTGCCCAGAGGTTATGTGAGGAGGGTTTAATTGGTGTCTCAGCTGCTCTTTAGCCCAATCTACCTGTGCAGTGTGTGAGTGTGTGTGTGTATATGGGTGTGTGTGGGTGGGTGTGCGTGTGTGGTGTGCAGGGGAATTCAGACCTGGGTTCACAGCAAGTTAATATATTGCAGACAGGGTTTTCTGGGAAACTCGGGTATGGATTCCCTGACAACACTTCCATATCGAATCGCAAGGTTGGTGAGCGGTAAAATATCAGCAGCTGCTTTGATTTGATTTATTTATTATCGTCATTTATTATTGTCATGTTGGGATATAGTGAAAAATATTGTTTCTTGCACGCAATACAAACAAAGCATATCATTCATAGAGAAGGAAAGGAGAGAGTGCAGAATGTAGTGTTACAATCATAGTTAGGGTGGAGAGAAAGATCAACTTAATATAAGGTAGGTCCATTCAAAAATCTGATGGCAGCAGGGAAGAAGCTGTTCTTGAATCAGCTGGTACGTGACCTCAGACTTTGTATCTTTTTCCCAAAGGAAGAAGGTGGAGTATATAGAGTACATCGGGAAGAAGGAAAGGAGAGGGTGCAGAGTATGGCGTTACAGTCACTGTGGCACAGTGGGTTAGCACTGCCACCACACAGCGCCAAAGACCTGGGTTCAATTCCCGGCTTGGGTCACTGTCTGTGTGGAGTTTGCACATTCTCCCTGTGTCTGTGTGGGTTTCCTCTAGATGCTCCAGTTTCCTCCCACAGTCCAAAGATGTGTGGGTTAGGTGGATTGATCATGCTAAATTGCCCCTTACTGTCAGGGGGACTAGCTAGGGTAAATGCATGGGGTTACGGGGATAAAGTCTGGGTGGGATTGTGGTGCAGACTTGATGGGCTGAATGGCCTCCTGCACTGTTAGCTTGGGTGTAGGGAAAGATCAGCTTAAGTTCAAAATCTGTTGGCAGCAGGGAAAAAACTGTTCTTGAGTCAGTTAGTACGTGATCTCAGAATTTTGTGTCTTTTTCCAAACGGAAGAAGGGGGAAGGGAGTATTTGCTTTGATTTGATTTATTACAGTCACGTATTAGCATACAATGAAAAGTATTGTTTCTTGCACGCTATACAGACAAAGCATACTATTCATAGAGAAGGAAATGAGAGAGTGCAGAATGTAATGTTACAGTCAGAGTTGGGGTGTAGAGAAAGATCAACTTAATGCAAGGTAGGTCCATTCAAAAGTCTGACAGCAGCAGGGAAGAAGCTGTTCTTGAGTCGGTCGGTACGTGACCTCAGACTTTTGTATCTTTTTCCCGTAGGAAGAAGGTAGAAGACAGAATGTCCGGGGTGTGTGGGGTCCTTAATTATACTGGCTGCTTTGCCGAGGCAGCGGGAAGTGTAGACAGAGTCAATGGGTGGGAGGCTGGTTTGCGTGATGGATTGGGGCCACATTCACAACCTTTGGTAGTATGTAGTGTGTCCGGGTGCGTGGGGTTCTTGATTATGCTGGCTGCTTTTTCAAGGGAAGTATGGGCGGAGTCAATGGATTAAAAGAGCTTTTTAACCTGCTTAAAGAGGATAGCACGGAAGGACATCCTAAAGTGAGCTTCCCTACCTGCCAACAGAATAAGAAGGGCCAAAGAAAAGGGAAGATAATCAATCTGTTCAAAAAACACTTAATAAAAAGGTTGAGTGTAAAAGTGGACAGGAAATCGATTAAGAGCTGACTCCTTGGAATTCTCTACTGCGCAGAGATACTAGGCAGGATTTCCATCATCAGACCCTCGCCCATACTGATTCTGTGGCGGGTGAGGCGGTAAATTTCCGGCCATTGAGTATATTCAGGATAAAGATTAATAAATTTTTATTTTAGATCAAGAGGAAGTTAAGGGACAGTGGATTTGAGGCCGAAGATGATTATATAGAATCGCTAAACAGGCTTGAGGGGCTGAATGGCCTTTTCCTACTCTTATCACTAATGTGTGATATCAAACATTGACATGACAGGTAGGAATTAGACAATAATGATCCATCACGTGGGGACCCTCTTATTTAAATACTGCATTATTCTGTTTGTCTAGAACTGTTTTAATAAAGTCTAAAATTTTTGCCCAAGGCCCTGTGAAATAAATCACCAGTTCAAGTAATTTTGTGGGTTTGATTTCATTCGGGAATGTTGGTCAGATCACCAGTAGAACCCTCTGAAAATAGTGATATTGGTTTCTTGTCATTCAACTCAACTGAAGATTCCCTACAGTGCAGAAGGAGGCCATTCAGCCCATCGAGTTGATACTGACTCCCTGAAAGAGCATCTTATCTAGGCACTATCCCCCTAACCCCACATGTTTACCCTGCAAATCCCCATAACGTATACACCTTGGGATTCTAAGGGGCAATTTAACATGGCCAATCCTCTTAACCTACACATCTTTGGACATTAATGGGCAATTTAACATGGCCAATTCACCTAACTTACACATCTTTGGACTGAGAGGAAACCAGAGCACCTGGAGGAAACCCACGCAGACACAGGGAGAATGTGCAAACTCCACGCCAGACAGTGAGCCGAGGCCGGAACTGAACCCGAGACCCTGTGAGGCAGCACTGTGCCACCATGCTGCCAGGATGCAGGCTGGCATGGCCATGGGTTTAACAGAACCATTTTAAAATTGCAGGGAAATCTCTTCACCCACAGAGCAGTGAGAGTGTGGAACCCGCTCCCACTAGGAATGGCTCAAGCAAATGGCGTAGATTCATTTTGGGGAAACTTAGAAAACAGAGAATGAAGAACAGAACAACTCCTTATTCTGGTTTTGGCAAAGAGAGGCAGAGTATCCAAGGAGAGTATAAACACTGGCAAGGAGTGGCCTGCCCTCTGTGCCGTATCTCTATGTAACGTAAGAGACTGGATAGATATTTGGTGCAGACACAAGGAAAACATCTCGTAATCAGACACTCTCCTGCAGTTATTCTGAGCGCTTCAGGTCTTCCCCACGGCTGTGTGTTCCGTGGCAACAGAGGCTGGCAGCAGGATTTTGCAGTCCTGCCGAGATCTGTGGCATTCTGTTGGCACAGCTGCCTCACAGCGCCAGGGACCCAGGTTCGATTCCTGGCTTGAGTCACTGTCTGCGCAGAGTCTGCACCTTCTCTTCATGGGTTTCCCCTGGGTGCTCCAGTTTCCCCCCCACAGTCTGAAAGACGTGCTGGTTAGGTGTATTGGCAATGCTAAATTCTCCCTCTGTGTGCCCAAACTGGCGCTGGAGTGTGGCAACTAGGGGATTTTCACAGTAACTTCATTACAGTGTTAATTTAAGCCAACTTGTGACACTAATAAATAAACTTTAATCTTTAAACCTCATTGCCAGGGAGCCCACTGAAGGAGGGGTTGCCTTCAGCGGGACTGAAAGATCCAATGGGTGGGAAAGGCTGGAAACTCACACCCTCAGGGTTTTGAGGGTCCTTGCTGTGTGTAAATTGGTTGTTATACATCCCAATGTTACAACAGTGACTGCATTCCATTTAAAAATAAATGCATTAAAACACGGCATGATGACACAGTGGTTAGCACTGCTGCCTCACAGCGCCAGGGACCCAGGTTTGATTCCTGGCTTGGGGTCACTGTCTGTCTGGAGTTTGCATACTCTCCCCATGTCTGCATGGGTTTCCTCCGGGTGCTCCAGTTTCCTCCCACAGTCCAAAGGTGGATTGGCCATGCTAAATTGACCCTTAGTGTAAAGGGGATAAACAGGGTAAATACGTGGGGTTATGAGAATGGAGCCTGAGTGGGATTGTGGTCGATGGGCTGCACTGTAGGGATTTTATGATTTACCCGTAAAGCCCTTGGGATGCCCTGCAGTCTGGGGCGTGATATAAATGTAAGTTCCTGCTTGGATCGCACCGTGTGGGAGTGTTTTACACCAAAACTGGGCTCTGGAAAGAGAATGTGCTTCTTTCAACAGCACAGACCATCCTTCCACATGGATTAGTTAAAAAGAAAAGTCAGACAAGAAAGTTCTGAGAAAGATAAGCAGCTGAAGTGATTCCAGCACTGTGATGGAGAAACAGCAGCAGACAGATTTTAATGTAGATAAATTTAAATTGATGCCCGTTGAAACAAGAGCTTCTGTTTTTCAATTAGCTACCTGCAGCTGCTGTGCTGAGCCGTTCCCCAGTCCGCACTCTAACTAAACTCAACTCTGCTAAACCGGGGAGGCTTCGGGTGAGCAAGGCATGAAAACAGGACGTGTCCTGTGTTCCAATCAGCTCTGACCCGGAGTTATGCCTGCGATTGACAAACTAAAGATTCAGACTAATCGCGCCAGAGGCCCAGCTGGGCCAGGGCGAAGGTTGGGGGGGGGGGGGGGGGGGGGGGGACCAGTCCTGTGAGTGATTCCTGCGATTGGACTTTACGTGGATTCGAAATGCATCTTCACAATGTTGATTTCCCAAAGGGGGAAGCGCAGACGCTGGCCGGGTTACTGCATCGGTGAGGTATATAAGGTATAAAAGTTATGGATGCTTCCTCTTCTGGGGCATTCTGGAACGAGAGGTCATAGTCTTAGGATAAGGGGCAGCAAATTTAAAACAGTTGTGGAGGAACTACTTCTCCCAAAGAGTTGTGAATCTGTGGAATTCCCAAAGTGCGGTGGATGAGTAAATTTTAAGGAGGAGTTAGATAGATTTTAAATGGGTTGAAGGGTTATGGGGAGAAGGCAGGAAAATGGGGACCAGGGTCTCTGAGTCCCACCAGTGCCTCGGGGAAATGCCAGCCGAGGTTCTGTGCTCCAGTTCTCTCTCCATCCAGCCTGGACCTGAGAAAGATCTCGCCAATATCGGAGCAATTAAATGCCAATGGACTGCAGTAATTGGAGTACGTGACCTTAAAGTGACGGGCCAGGCTAAACATCGCTTAATAGCAGAGGAACAAAAACATTGCAGAGTTTATGGTGCAATGGTCCTTATCAATCCAAAACAGACACATTAGCTGACTTACAATCAGCAATGCAGCAGATGACTGCTTTGCAGGTTAACGTAAACCTTCAAGATACAGATTAAGATATTGTACCACTCAAATCTCACAGGACAACTCACAAATGCAAAGAACAATTTGTGCTCACTCGGTAAATTGCTGTGATTCTGAATTAATTAATCGTCTGAATGCACACCAATGGCGAGTAAACATTCTGATTGGACTAAAGCAGTGAAGCGGAAACCTTAGAGAGATTTAAGGGAGGGAAAGAAATGGGCGTCTGCATTGATAGGCTGGAGTGGACCATAAACACTGACATGGAGTAGATGGGCAGAATGGCCTGCCTCTATGTAACTGCACTGTGGGCATAGAACAAAAAGCAAAGAAAGAACAGTACAGCGCAGGAACAGGCCCTTCAGCCCCTCCAAGCCTGTGCTGGTCATGATGCCTGCCTAAACTAAAACCATATGAACTCATGGAGTCCGTGTCCTTCCGTTCCCGTCCGATCCATTTACCCGTCTAGTTGCCTCTTAAATGCCGTGACTGTATCTGCTCCCACCACCTCCCCGGGCAGCACGTCCCAGACATTCACCACCCTCTGTACATAAAAAATACTTGCCTCGTACATCTCCTCTAAACTTTTCCCCATGGACCATAAACCAGCATCCCCTGGTACTAGACTTTTCTACCCTAGGAAAGGGCATCTGACTATCCACTCTGTCTGTGCCACTCATAACCTTGTAAACCTCTATCAGGTCACCCCTCAACCTCCATCGTTCCAGTGAGAACAATTAGGGTTTATCCAACATCTCCTCATAGCCAATATCTTCTAGACCAGACAATATGTATAAGATAATGAAGGGGATGGATAGGGTAGAGGTAGAGAGACTCTTCCTGCTCAGAAAGGATAGCAGGACTAGAGGGCACAGCCTTAAGATAAGGGGGGGGGGGGCGCAGTTTAGAACGGAGTTGAGGAGGAACTTCTTCACTCAAAGGATGGTGAGTCTCTGGAATTCTCTGCCTTTTGAAGTGGTGGAGGCTGCCTCGCTAAATATATTTAAGTCATGGGTAGATAGGTTTCTGATAGGGGAATTAAGGGTTATGGGGAGAAAGTGGGAAAGTGGAACTGATCCCCTCAGATCAGTCATGATCTTATTGAATGGTGGGGCAGGCTCGAAGGGCTAGATGGCCTACTCCTCCTATTTCTTATGTTCTTATGTTCTTACATCCTAGTAAACTCTCCTGTACTCTCTCCAAAGCATCCACCTGGTAGTGTGGCAATCAGACTTGTACAGGGCATAGTCCAGGACTTGATGGGAATGGATTGTGAGAGCTAACCACAGTACAGTTTTGGAGTGAATTAATCCCAGCTGATCACCCTCGCCATCTCGAAAGTTTGCTGAGCGAGCATGGTCTGAGGCAGTCTTGCTGACGCCTGTCTCCCCTGCGTCAGCTGAATGAGTATTGATGAGAGGATTGACTGTGCGTCAATCCATCGACCTGTCCCACTCGATTCCAACCAACAGCCAAGGTGCGAGCCATCGAGACCAAATGCTCCAGAGCCAAGGAGCTTGCAAAGTGACCACAAAGCACGCTTAAACAACTTGGACCCTTCTTGGCTTGAATCATCAGCACCCAATCCTTACGATGCAGGGTTGCCAGAAGGGAGAGAAATGATTAAAAAAAGATAAAATTTAAATGATTTTTTAATGGAAGTAATGGAGCAGTTCAGATCGATTCTATTGATTATAGGACATGGAGTAGGATAGATGGCAGCTTTGTTTGTGTTGTTTTTGAAGTGAGGAGATGGACGAGGAAAGAGTTGAAGTAACACTTGGATCTACACAAATATAATCCCTAACCTTGACATAAACAGCAGCGTTTAACACAAAGCAGGATTTTATAGCCTCTCTCACCCCAAAACTGTAAAACTCCGCTCAAGGTAAACAGACTTTCCCACACTTCACCCCTCACCCACTCCGACTCCCGTAGTGTGTGGGCCAGTAAAATCCCAGCCATTGATTTTTGGACATGTTGTGTAAGTGGGGTCTTCTCTACGTTTAACCCCATCAAACCCTTTCATAAACTCAGAAACCTCGATCAGGTTGCCATTCAGTCTTTTTTCTGAGAGAAATGAGCCCCAATCTGCTCAATCTTTCTTGTTACCTTTCAGTTCAGATCTCATCCTGAGCACCTTCTCTCCTCCCATTGATGGAATACCCATTGTTCCTTATTCCAGTGGTTGAGGGAGGAGTGTTGTTTAAAGTTTTTGGAAGTTTATTCATTAGTGTCACAAGTAGGCTTACGTTAACACTGCAATGAAGTTACTGTGAAACTCCCTGAGTCGCCACACTCTGGCACCTGTTCGGGTACACTGAGGGAGAATTTAGCACAGCCAATGCATCTAACCAGCACATCATTCGGAGGAAATTGGAGCACCCGGAGGAAACCCACACGGACACGGGGGAGACATGCAGACTCCGCACAGAGTGATCCAATCGAACCGGGTCCTCGACGCTGTGAGGCAGCAGTGCTAACCACTGTGCCACCCACAGGCACAGGATATTGGAAGAATGCTCAGCTGAGCTGTGGATCTGTGGGTAAGGCCTGTGTGCCAGCTGGTTGTGAGTTTAGGTCCATCTCCTGAGACTTGAGCACAAAGATGGAGGCTGACACTCAGTTCTGTATTGTAAAGCAATGCGTCTCTGTGTCACATGACACTATGACTTCACCAGGGGCATTCAGGGATTTTTATCTCTCTTCCACAATGGACTTCAATCAGGCAGCATCTTCTAAATGAAGCTGCATTGAATTGTTGAAGTAATCTGCGGTGTGGTACCTCAGAAACCCTTTCACCTTGTTGCCAAATTGATCAGAACCAATTGCACGCATTCCCAGTGCCGTGCTGAGGGAGTGCTGCTCTCTCCGAGTTTCCATCTTTCAGGTGAAAGTTTGAGGCCCTATTTCCCCCAACGGGCAGACAGAAATAATTCCCATTCTCCTAATTTGAAGAAGAGAGTGCAGATTGCTCCCAGTATCCTGGTCAATATGTACCTCCACCCCCACCCCCACCACCAGGGACAGCACGGTGGCACTTCTGCCTCAGAGCACCAGAGACCCCGGTTCGATTCCAGCCTCGGGTGACAGTCTGTGTGGAGCTTGCACGTTCTCCCTGTTGGGTTTCCTCCGGGTGCCCCGGTTTCCACCCTCACTCCAAAGATGTGCAGGTTCGGTGCATTGGCCGTGCTAAATTGCCCGTTGGTGTCTAAAGATGTGCCAGCTAGGGGGATTGGCAGAGTGAATGTGTGGGGCTACAGGGATAGGGCAGAGGGGTGGGCCTGTGTGAGATTCTCTGTTGGAGAGTTGGGGCAGGCTTGATGGACTGATTGGCCTCCTGCACTGCAGGGTTTCCATGATCACATCACTGTTTATGGGATCTTGCAGTGCGCAAACTGGCTGCTGCATTTCTTATTACACTCCTGTATATACTTAATTGCTTTCTAAACTCTTTGGGAGACCTACTCGTTGTGAAAGAAGGCACATAGACGCATCTCTTGTCCTTTGTAAACAGTTCCAAGTTGTCTCTAACATCGACCTGACCAAGTGTCACATGACTAGTCATTCCGTGTCACCTGATCACAAACTCTTGCGTTCAGCCTGCTCGCCCAATGACAGTGCGCCACGCAGTCACTTCATTCACATGGGGCACCCTGTGGGGCGCGATCTTCTCACCCGTTCACCCCACGCTCCCGCTGCCAGCCAAATCCGCATTCACTGCGGGCGGGGCGGGAGAATCCCGCCGGTGTGAACAACCGCAACATTCCAGCCTCAATCTTTCGGAGAGACTTGATCGTCGGAATTCCACCACCTTGCCCACCATGGAACCGGAATGGGTGAGGTGGGCGGGGGGGGGGAGGGCAATGGAAATGTCTGTAGACCTCGGGCAGGAATTTCCAATCTTGCTCAAGCAAGGTCATAAAATCCCGCCTGATAAATCGGCATGAGTGAGAGCCGTTTCCTTAAAATTCAAACATAATAATACACAAAAAAAAAATGGCATTAGCTTGCTGCCAAACCGGTAACCAATAGTAACAGGGATGCTGCAGAACTTTCCAATTGCCGATTTGAAGGGTGATTTAATTTCTCCCAGGGCAGGGAGTCATTTAAAGAAGGAAATTCAGAGCAGTCCCTTGATGAATTACTGAAATCTATAAACTCCTTCCCGCTCTTCCTCAGAATTGAGTACACTGCCCGGGAACGGCCTCGGTCTCAGGACTGGAATAAATTTCCGAAACGCTGGCACTCTGGGTTGGAGGGAAGGAGTTTTCGGAGAACCGGACCACTGCGATCTGCATGTGAATCGAGGCATGACATATGGTAATGATCGCTAGGAGTGTCCTTCCCCAGTGATGAAATCCAGAAGTGAGTTATAGTCACCTCAGGAGTGCAGACATCTATCACATTACACTGGCGCATGAAATATTCCACTCAGAGTGTTTGTAGTATGTTTTCAAATGAGAAAATCAATTTAAATGTAACCCAAAGGGTGTCGATGCTGCCTTGTAAACTGACGCATTCCTTGTGATTTCATTTCTTTGGCACATGACCTGTTTTCTGATATTTCTCTTGTAGAATTGGTACATTTGAATACCATACCGTAAATACTCGCGTAAGGCTCCATCTCCGGTGAATGTCAACTCGCCGACTATCATCCCAAAAATTAACTTCCTCAGCTACCTTCTGCAAACGTTGACCTTCCTTCCTTCGGGGTCAAAGCCCCAAAATTTCAGAACGAAAATGTAACACTTGTTGGCACTGCTGCCTCACAGCGCCAGGGGCCCCGGTTCGACTCCCAGCCTTGGGGGTCACTGTCTGTGTGGAGTCTGCACACTCTCCCCGTGTCTGCGTGGGTTTCTGTCGGGTGCTCCGGTTTCCTCCCATAGTCTGAAAGATGTGCTGGTTAGGTTGATTGGCCGTGCTAAATTCTCCCTCGTGTTAGGGGGATTAGCAGGGTAAATATGTGTGGTGATGAGGATAGGACCTGGGTGGGATTGTGGTCAGTGCAGACTTGATGGGCCGAATGGTCTCTTTCTGTACTGTAGGGATTCTATGTTGATGAGCCCATTTTGTTGTGAATGTATAAACACCCATATGAATGAGAAGCAGGAAGGAAAAGCTTAAAACATTTAAACGTTTAAGTTTTGCTGTTATTGATTCAAATATTTAAAATGATCAAACCTAAATGATCATTTAATGTGAAATCTTCATTATTGTTGGTTTTCACTCCATTGCGCTCGCCTATTTGGATTTCAGTGTACCCGAACAGGCACTGCAGTGTGTCAACTGAGGAATTTTCACAGTAACTTCACTGCCGTGTTAATGTCATCTACTTTGTGACACTAGTAAATAAACTTTAAGTTTTAAACTTGACACACGCACACATAAGGTTAGGTACAGATGAAGGTAAAACAATCTAATCACAATTTATCACAAAGTAGGTGACATTAACACTGCACTGTAGTTACTGTGAAAATCCCCAAGTTGACACACTGCAGCGCCTGCTCGGGTACACTGAGGGAGAATTTAGCATGGCCAATGCACTCCAACCAACATGTCTTTCCAACTGTGGGAGGAAACTGGAGCACCTAGAGGAAACCTACGCAGACACGGGGAGAATGTGCAAACTCCACACAGACAGTGACCCAAGCCAGGAATCAAACCTGGGTCCCTGGCGCTGTGAGGCAGCAGTGCTAACCAACTGTGCCACCATGACAATGAAACTCACAAAGCTTAACCCCCACCATGAGTGAGTGAGACATCACTTTTCAAACCTCTGGGATAAATGTGTGACAATAAAACTCACAAAGCTTACAAAACACACACCCGTTACATACGACGAACACGGATCACGAGCAATAGAAAAGAAACACACACGTGTTTGTCCATTTTACAATGTATATTGGGCAGGACTCTCTGATCTCTTTTGCCCTACCCCCACTGCCAGTGAGAATAGAGAATTTGGTACTCAGCCAAATCTCCATTCGCTGCAGCGGGACTGGAGAATCCCAGCCGTGGGCAAAACCAGCATTTCCTGACGATGGTCTGTCCTGTGGGTAAAATGAGATCAATAGTCACAATCCTCAGATTATCAATTAAAAAAAAAAGCCCTTTGATAACTCAAAAACAGAATATGCTGGAAAATCTCAGCGGGTCTGGCAGCATCTGTGGAGAGAGAATAGAGCCAACTTTGAGTCTGGATGACGAAGCTTTGACGAAGGGTCATCCAGACTCGAAACGTTGGCTCTATTCTCTTTCTACAGGGGCTGCCAGACCCGCTGATATTTTCCAGCATATCCTGTTTTTGTTTCAGATTCCACCATCTGCAGTATTTTACCTTTATCCTTGATAAGTTAGTTTATAGGATGAATTCTGCTTTTTGCTTCTCTTGTGCTATTTTCAGAATTTTCCAAACTACGAGAGAACGGCCTGTGTAACTCCCCTCCGGGTCCAGAGTTATGTGATTTATTCTTTCGCTGAGTTTCTATCACTGTGTTAACCACAGGAAAGGTAAACCACCATTAATTGGTTAAGTGAAATAATTGACAGGCAAATACTTCCCAAAGCCATGCAATTTTTATTCTGCTGATGTGTGAAGTTTAACTCTGACCCTGACCTGCGAGAGATTCGAAGATAACTTTCCACATGGTGGCTTCAATCACTTTGATTGAGATGATTTCCTATTTTGTTTCATTGATGTACGTGTCATATCGCCTCCAAACAACATTAGTTAGCGAGCATCCTCTTCAAAATGATTAACAAGCAAGGGTAAAAATATTCTCTTGAAAGACTTTATTACAAATTTGGAAATGTGCTGAATTAATTTGAGTGGTTTGTGTGATCAGGGTTTGTTTAAGGAGACCTCTCCTGGACTTGGTGCTCTGCGACGTTCCATAGCTGAGAGCATCACAAATGCGAGGACACTCTGTCATTTTAAATATACTTGAAAGTACTGACGGCAAGGGCATTAACTCTTTAAATATTCACACACAAAATTCTGTTTGTGTTAAAATGATTCTTCTGGGCTTAGGGTTAGAAATGGACGATAAATTCTGGCATTGCTCTGCCCAAGACTGCAAGCAACTACAAAAGGTCGTGAATGTAGCCCAATCCATCATGCAAACTAGCCTCTCATTCATTGACTCTGTCTGTCTACACTTCCCGCTGCCTCGGCAAAGCAACCAGCATAATCAAGGACCCCACACACCCCGGACATTCTCTCTTCCACCTTCTTCTGTCGGGAAAAAGATATAAAAGTCTGAGGTCACGTACCAATCGACTCAAGAACAGCTTCTTCCCTGCTGCCATCAGACATTTTGAATGGACTTACCTTGCATGAAGTTGATCTTTCTCTACACCCTAACTATGACGGCAACACTACATTCTGCACTCTCTCATTTCCTTCTCTATGAATGGTATGCTTTGTCTGAATAGCACGCAAGAAACAGTACTGGATGATAGTACATGTGACAATAATAAATCAAAGTGATGTCCACATCCCATAAATGAACAGTAAGAAGTTTCACAGCACCAGGTTAAAGTCCAACAGCTTTATTTAAAATCACAAGCTTTCAGAGCGCTTCTCCTTCCTCAGATGAGCCAGGGTCTGAAAGCTCGTGATTGCAAATAAACCTGTTGGACTTTAACCTGGTGTTGTGAGAATTCTTACTGTGCCCACCCCAGTTCAAAGCCGGCAGCTTCACCTCACCTATAAACAAAGATATTTCTCTGAAGTAGCATGGACACATCTAAAAGGGAAGGCAGATGAAATGTTGGGCCTGACACTCCAGTGGAAGTGAACCCATTTAATAACAGGCCCAAGTTATTTCTGGAAGAATTTATAGAATCCCTACATTGCAAAAGTAGCTGGAACTTAGAATCTACTGATGACCATGAAATCATTGTTAATTTTGGAAAATCCCATCTGGTTCACTCATGCCCTTTAGAGATGGAAATCTGCTGTCCTTACCCAATCTGGCCTTACCCAACTGCCCTCGGGCAACAAGGGATGGGCTATAAATGCTGGCCAGCCAGCATTGCCCATATCCTGTGAACGAATAAATAAATCAGAAGGAAAACATTTGACCCATCAAGTCTGAACCCAGACCCTCTCAGGCTTTCCATCCCCACAACCCCACACATTTACCATCTAATCTAGACACCAAGGGGCAATTTAGCACATCTTTGGACTGTGGGAGGAAACAGGAGCACCCAGAGGAAACCCATGCAGACACAGGGAGAATGTGTAGAAGTGTCCCAATGCCTGAATGGAACCTGGATCTCTGGCATTCTGAAACAGCGGTGCTAACCACTGTGCCATCATGCCCCTTATTTCAGAAGGCGGCTTATTCTTTTATGGGATTGGGCATCGCTGACAAAACCAGCAATTGTTCCTCATCCCTAATTGCCCTCGAACTGAGTGGCTTGCCTCGCCGTTTTAGAGGCAGCTGCATCGCTGCGGATCTGGAGTCACGTGTAGGCCAGAGCAGGTAAGGGCAGCGGATTTCCTTCCTAAAGGATACTTGCCCCCAAGTTGCAAGATCTGTGAGTTCAAAGGTTTTACATCACTTAACTCTGAGGGAAGCTTGGGAAACCATTGTGACAGACAGCATCAGGCTGCCTGAGGTTTAAAATATGGTTTTATTCGGTGAGCATAGAGATGTTTCCACTTGGTAGGTGGGCATGCGGCTGGGTGGGGGCGGGGGCGGGATTGCGGCAGGAGACCAATGCCTGGAGTCATAAGTACAGGATAGTTACTGATAAATCCAGCAAAGAATTCAAGAGAAACTTTACCCAGAGTACCACAGGGTAGTTGAAACAAAGCTACTCCAGATGGACTGCAGCAATTCAAAAAAGTGGTTCACCGCCACCTTCTCGAGAGTAATTTGGAACGGGTGATAAAACCTGGCCTCACATCCTGTGAAGAATAATTTAAAAATAGAATCCTTACATCTAAATGGAGAAACCAGATAAACACGGCAGAAGAGAAAGAAATGGAAGGAATTGGAGGCAGGGCAAACTAAAATAGTTTGGGGAGAACACTCATGTAGACCACAAACTCTGCCATTGACTATCTAATATTGAGCATTTTCGAGTTTGCTGATGACACCAGTGTAATGGGTCATATGATCATAGAATCCCCACACTGCAGAAGGAGGCCATTCGACCCATCAAGTCTGCACCAACCACAATCTCACCCAGGCCCTATTCCCATAACTCCATGCATTTACCCTAGCTACTCCCCCTTACACTAAGGGGCAATTTAGCTTGGCCATTCCACCTAACCTGCACATCTTTGGACTGTCGGAGGAATCCGGAGCGCCCGGAAGAAACCCACACAGACATGGGGAGAATGTGCAAACTCCGCACAGACAGTGACCCAAGCCAGGATTCAAACCCAGATCCCTGGTGCCGTGAGGCAGCAGTGCTAATCACTGTGCCACCGTGCCGCCCCGGATCAGATCTCAAATAATGATGAGACACAGTACAGGAATGAGATAGAGTATCTGGTGAACTGGTGCGACAACAACAAACTCTTCCTCATAAAACGAAGTAGATTGTCATCGACTTCAGGAAGCATAAAGGAGAACGTGCCCCAGCCTACATCAATGGGGACAGAGTAGAAATGGTCAAGAGCTTCAAGTTTTTAGGCATCCAGATCACTAACAATCTGTCCTGGTCCCCCTATGCCAACAGTATAGTAAAGAAAGCCCACCAATGCCTCTACTTTCTCAGAAGAGTAAGGAAATTTGGCGCGTCACCTGCAGCTCTTCAACTTTTACAGATGCACCATAGAAGGTATTCTTTCTGGTTGTATCACAGTTTGGTATGGGCTCCTGCTCTGCCCAAGATTGCAAGAAACTACAAACGTCCATGAATGAAGTCCAGTCTGTCATACAAACCAGCCTGCCATCCATTGGCTCTGTCTACACTTCCCACTGGCTCTGAAAAAAATCAGCCAGCATAATTAAGGATCCCACACAACCCAGACATTCTCTCTTCCATCTTCTTCCATCAGGAAAAAGATACAAAAGTCTGAGGTCACGTACCAACCGACTCAAGAACAGCTTCTTCCCTGCTGCTGTCAGACTTTTGAATGGACCTACCTCGCATTAAGTTGATTTTTCTGTACACCCTAGTTATGACTGTAACACTACATTCTGCACTCTCTCTCCATTCCTTCTCTATGAATGATATGCTTTGTATAATGCACAAGAAACAATACTTTCCACTGTATACTAATACATGTGACAATAATAAATCAAATCAAGTCAAAACCTGATGGACTGAATGGTCTATTTCTGTGCTGTAAATATTGTGGAACTCCATGGAACTTTATTTTCAATTGTAAGACTTCTAGCACAGGTTTCATTTTCTGCATCTTGATGATATATCAAAGTTCCACAATGCTGAAGCATCATGGCCTCTAAAAAATAATGTTATTGACCTTTAAGATCTAAGAGTCCTTATTGCAACAGGAAGGAATATGAAAACAAGCCTGACTGCCTTGGTGTTGAGAGAACTTGCTCCCAGTAAAAGTATATCACTGCTGTATTTCATAGAGATGCCACATAATCACTCAATAGCCACATAACGGCAGACAATAAATACAGGAGGAAGATGCATGGTGGGACAGTTTGAGGAATGGCCCATATAAAATCAGGACATCTAATGTAATGGGCAGGCATTTGGGGAGGACCGGGTCTCAAAGCTTTTGGCAGATTTAGGTGGCGGGTTGTCAGGCAAAAAAAAGTCCCAATATTTCCCCTCCTGCCAATCGCAACCTCTTACAAAACTTAAAATAGCTCCCACCCTCTTCCGCGGTTAAAAACTCAGGGAGATTCACATCCAACCGTTCATCGTAACAGAACCAAACTCATAACTCACAGGGTCGACCCGGCTAACGTTCCACTGCGCAGACTGAGGTGGGGGAGCGGGGGGTGGCATCAAGGTTCAAACTGAATCAATGAGGGTCGCATTGGGAAGAGATTGTTTTATTATTTACTCTTGGCTTTCCTTGGGTCTAACGTCAGTGTAATTTATGATAACAATTCCTCAGTATGCTCCGCTAGGCTGCGCCGAAATCTGATGTTTAGATTGAGGGAGCATCTTGCTGATTTTTCTTGACACCTCTTGCATTTGATATTTTCTTCATTTCCCTTCCACAGCAGGAACAGAAGCGCCCTGTGAAAAGTCAGTCCCAACATTGTCCCGCCAACCACTGTTCCAAAGAGTTTACACATCATTTTGCCATTAACTGCCCTAATTATAATCATTAATTTACATAAATCTGTTAATTACAGTTGAATCAACTTTAATGCCCGCAATTTTAATCCACAATCTGATAATTAAGGGTCAAAACAATAAAACGGGGTAAATTAATGATTTTTTTTGTTTCTTTACTTGATGTGGGATAAGAATGAGTAACAGCAAGGCTGAGGTAAATGAATTCCCATTAATTAAAGAACAGCAGGGGAACGATGTCTTGGTTATATCTGAATAATACAATTAATTCAAAAATCAATTATTCTGCCCAAACCAAGCACTGTGTGCAGTCAATTAATTGAAAATGAAATTAAGTGTCACTTCCTCAATGATGCTTGATGGAGAAGGATATTTTGCTGTATCACTGGGAAAAGGCAGAAGAGGGCAAAGCATTGTAGAGTGATCCAACACAAGGCCTTTCATCCCATCTGTGCCCATACTGGAGCTATCCAATTAATCCCAATCCCAGGCTCCTTGCATGTAGCCAA
This sequence comes from Carcharhinus amblyrhynchos, assembly GCF_965287045.1. Taxonomy (NCBI): domain Eukaryota; kingdom Metazoa; phylum Chordata; class Chondrichthyes; order Carcharhiniformes; family Carcharhinidae; genus Carcharhinus; species Carcharhinus amblyrhynchos. The sequence continues at coordinate 4,723,074 of NC_137354.1, read as the reverse complement.
GTGCTTTTCCCGCTTCAATTCTCTTTCCAAAGTTGCTCTTGAATCTTCTTGCAGGGACTGGAAAATCCTGCCTGAGGTCGATGAACCTTTCCGTGATCGGCCCCTCGCTCGGTCTGCTTGCCATGGCAGGTGGGACAGTAAATTCGCCCCATGGTCCCCCATTGTCCCAATAATTCCTTTGCAAACCAACTTAAAGCTGGATTATCTCGTCATCAGCCTCCCTGCCACCAAAAACAGCTTCTTAATTACTCTTATCAAGATTCTGAACACTAGTGCTGCTAAATCAGGCTGGACTTATTGATCTTTCATGGAACCATAGAATCCCTACGGTGCAGGAGGAGGCCATTCAGTCCATCAAGTCTGTACCGATCACAATTCCACCCAGGCCCTAGTCCTGTGACCCCGACATATTTACCCTGCTAATCCCCCCGACACTACGGGTTAATTTAACATGGCCATTCCACCTAACCAGCACATCTTTGGACTGTGGGGAGGAAACCGGAGCATCTGGAGGAAACCCACACAGACACGGGGAGAATGTGCAAACTTCACACAGACAGTGACCCGAGGCCGGAATCGAACCTGGATCCCTGGTGCTGTGAGGCAGCAGTGGTAATCACTGTGCAGCCCAACTTAGATGGAAAAGTGCCTTTTGTCACGGAGAGTCTCACATCCTGAGTGAACCAGAACACTCTGGTGTTCCCTCCTTTAAGAGCTGCAATTTTATCACCCCACACACCACGGGAATCAGAGTGGAGAGGGGAGGGGTCAGACAATGGACAGGTTTGTCGACCTCGGGCAGGATTTTACTCGGGGCGAGCGAGACAGTAAAATCCTGTCCATTCTTTCAAACCTACTTCCAAGACCAAGCTTTGTGTTTACCCATCCTAACATCACCTGATGTGGCTCGCACCATAAGTTGCTCGGTAACATCCCTGTGAAACATCTTGGGATATTTTGCTGTACTCAAGGCGCTATACAAATGCGGGCTATTGTTGCTGCAGAATCCATCATCAGAATGATGCATCAGTTCAGAATGATGCAGCAAGACTCCGAATTCCTCCTTTAAATTAAAGTCACATCAATACTTCTGCCATAAGAACTCATCTCAATAGATCAAGCTTCAAATGGGTGGATTGATCGCAAGATACTGCACAATTCACAATAAAAATACCATTATCTTTCTGTCCATCTGTTAGATTGTTTTTTTTTGTACTGCTAAGACATAATGTTCTGTCTAAAACAAATGTGAAATCTATTTGAATGCAATGCTTAAAAGATAATAAGATAAATTGGAATGTATTAATTCTTCAGGGACTGCATTCACGATGCTGGTAACTCTCTGGGCTTCCAAACGGCTGCTGGAAGCAGGGATAAAGGCTGCATTTTCCTGGCAGGACGCACTGTGGGGGATGTGGCGGGTCAGTCAAACACCTATTAACTTGCGGCAGGACTGGATAATCCTAGCCATAGTTTTGCCAGTCAGGCCAGTGGAAGATAGCACGGAGGTAAGTGCCAGTCAAAGTGTGTCCGCAGGGGATATAATTCACATGCTTTACAATGCAAGAGAAGTTGAAGGTTTTATTTCCCGAGTACCTGTGCCCTGCCATAAATCAGAAGGATTTATAGAGTGTGGATTGGTTTCAATCGCAGAGTACTGCCCCTGGTCAAACGCGGTTAATAAAGAATTGGGTAGATATTGTGATTTAAGGATCTGCCACTTAAAGATTGTTCTGTTAGGGAAAAGGAATATAAAACAAATTCAGTTGAAGAGTGTTGCTGACGACGAACGGACGGACAGATGGACGGATAGAGGGATGAATGGAGGGAAGGAGGGATGAAGGGATGGATGGACGGATGAATGGAGGGAAGGATGGATGGACAGATGAGCTGACAGACGGACAACTGATGCAATAAGTAATAAAGGATCATTAGGCTTGTTATCAAGTCAATTGACACTGATAATACGCTGCACTCATCATCAACCACTTGAAGTCAGCAGCTGGGCAGGAGTTGGCAGCACGATTTTTTTAAAATAAGTTCTTCCAAAGGTAGAAAGGGTATGGTAGTTTCTTTTTGGGGGCTGCCCTTTGCCGAATCTGGGAAAGCCCCACTCAGCATGAACCGCCCTCCCCCTGCCTTCCAATACACCCTCGACCTATCCACACCCTCCTTGCCCAAGACCCCCCTGGTGTACCTGCTCTGGGGAGTCATGGGCCTCCTTCCTCCTTCTCCTGCGGCCTTGGCAGCTGCCACTGACACACTCCTGGCACTGACGGAGACACCAGTCAATCCAATTGGCCAGTAACTACTGAGGGTGGGTTTTCCTCCCTGACGAGGGGGGGGGGGTGTGGGGGTGTGGTGGAAGTCCCACATGGCCTCATTCAGATATCCCATGGTGCTGTACAGCTGCGGGACATATTGGTGTGGAGCACATCGACTACGGGCTAACTTTGCTATCAGTGTGTTGGTAAGAGCCATTGGCACTGTGACATCCACACCGCCCCCACCCCTCTCTCGCTCATCTTTGAGAGGGTGACGGGTTATTATCAGTTCAGAGGAGGGTTGAAGTTATAGAAATCTGAAGAGAATTGTTTCTCCTTTGCTAAGTGAAGGAGCACAAGGCTCTTGATCTTGCGCCCTTGGTCAAAGGGCTAAATTATTATTTTTGGTTCTGAATTTTCTTCAAGCTTTCATCATTCCCCAGGGTCAATGTCAGTTTCTTCTCTCCCCAGACTCTCCAACCCGTTTATCATCAGAATGATCTTTCAACCTCACACCTCTCTAACATCGTAGACAGACCCTCCACCAACAAGAAAGTCAAAAGCAATTTAGCTCCAACTTGTGTGACCTTTCAAAGAGGGCAAGAACGGGGCAGACCTTGCTCTCTGACGCTTGCTTTGGGCGTGAATAGGATTTCTGACATCTCTGCCCGTTGAAGTGGTGGAGGCTGCCTCGCTAAATATTTTTAAGAAGCGGGTTGATGGGTTCTTGATAAGAGAGGGGATTAAGGGTTATGGGGAGAGGGCAGGAAAGTGGAACTGAGCCACAACAGATCAGCCATGATCTTATTGAATGGCGGGGCAGGCTCGAAGGGCTAGATGGCCTACTCCTGCTCCTATTTCTTATGTTCTTATGTTCTTATATGTATTAACATACAGTGAAAAATATTGTTTCTTGCGCGCTGTACAGACAAAGCATACCATTCGTTGAGAAGGAAAGGAAAGAATGCAGAATATAGTGTCACACTCATAGCTAGGGTGTAGAGAAAGATCAACTTGATGAGAGGTAGGTCCATTCAAAAGTCCGAAGGCAGCAGGGAAGAAGCAGTTCTTGGGTTGATTGGTACGTGACTTCAGACTTTTGTATCTTTTTCCCGAAGGAAGAAGGTGGAAGAGAGAATGTCCGGGGTGCGTGGGGTCCTTGATTAGGCTGGCTGCTTTGCTGAGGCAGCGGGAAATGCAAACAGTGTCAATAGATGGGAGGCTGGTTTGCATGATGGATTGGGCTACATTCATGGCCTTTTGTAGTTCTTTTGTGGTCTTGGGCAGAGCAGGAGCCCATACCAAGCTGTGATACAACCAGAAAGAATGCTTTCTATGGTGCATCTGGTGAGAGTTGTAGCTGACATGCCAAATTTCCTTACTTTTCTGAGAAAGTAGAAGCGTTGGTGGGTTTTCCTACTGCTTGTACATTGCACTATCCTGTTTCCTGATCTCGTTTTTTTCAACCTATTTGGCCACACCCTTGCACACACCACTCCAGTGATCTGACTCAGCACGATTTACTCAAGGACCAGCCAGCGATCTCTCCGTGTGGGCAGTGTGGAGCCACGTCTGCATTTAGGGGAAGCCATGGCATGGTGGTATTGTTACTGGACTAGTAATCCAAAGACCCAGACAAGGTTTGAATCCCACCATGGCAGATGGTGAAATTCAAATTCAATAAAAATCTGGAATTAAAATGTCTAGTGATGACCATGGAACCGTGTTGATTTGTCACAAAAACCCATCTGATTCACTCATGTCCTTTAGCTTAAAGTTTATTTATTAGTGTCACAAGTAGTTCACATGAAGTTACTGTGAAAATTCCCTAGTCCCTCCACACTCCGGCACCTGTTCGGGTACGCCGAGGGAGAATTTAGCACAGCAAATGCACCTAACCAGCATGTCTTTCGGACTGTGGGAGGAAACCAGAGCACCCGGAAGAAACCCACCCAGACACGGGGAGAATATGCAGATTCTGCACGGACAGTGACCCAAGCTGGGAATCGGACCTGGATCCCTGGAGCTGTGAGGCAGCAGTGTGAACCACTGTGCTGCCTATAGGGAAGGAAATCTGCTCCCCTTACCTGGTTTGACCTACATGTGACTCCAGACCCACAGCAATGGTTGACTGCCAGCTGCCCTCTGAATTGGAGGGCAGTTAGGGATGGCCGATAAATGCAGGGCCCAGCCAGCGTCGTCCCCCCCCCCATCCCGTGAATGAACAAAAACATCCTGCTGTTGGAAACACGGCCCTGTGATGTGTCATTGAATTTCGGGGCCTGGGTAAATTAGACGGGCGAACGGCCTCGTTTTAGTGAGCTGTCTGTTTGCTTGTTGGATCAGAGGGCCAGTTCATCACAACAGGAACACGCGAGCTCCTTTTTTTTCAGGCATGGCTTGTTTTGCAATAGATAACTGGGTCCCTGGCTGGAGGGGCGACTCAGCACGAGAAAGGATAATGGAATGTCACAAGAGGTGATTTATAATCTAATTAACCGGATTTTTAAAGTAAAATTAACATTGCATTTTTGCTGACTGCTGAAGTAAGCAGGAGCAATTTCTCTAATTGTCCATATGTTTTCATTTTGGTTTTCCATTCAGCATTACAGAAAGTTTTATAATTATTGTCCTAAGTGTAATTCAATTCTAATATCAGGCACACGGTTTAGCAATGTAATTCTCATCAGAGAGAAATCCCTGGTTTGTCCGTATACTCCACGGACAAAATCTGCCGCTCAACAACAGGCAGGCAGTTCAGAACTAAAACACACAATTAAAGTACTAAAGTGCACAGTTTTTAATCCCAGTGCGAGGTCACGAGTCGCACAGGGGGAGCTGGATTCCTGCAGTAGGAAACATCTGCTCTCTGCTTAAGATCTAACAGCCACAGAGGCTGGCTAACACCTGTCAATTGTTTCCTGCGTTGCGTCACAAGGGCATAAAATGCAAAACGTCACATTGTGTCTTCAGTGAATAGGGACACATTAGGCTCACAATGATGAAAAAGAAATATAAATCTCGGAAAATAGATGGAGCTCACTGCCCTGGAGGGTGATTAAAGCAGAGACAATCAATGACTGCACTCTGCAGTCTCAGTCTACTTAATGAATGAAAGATATAAAATCCTACTGTGTAGATGGAGGCCCTTCAGCCGATCGAGTCTGCACAGATGACTATCGCACCCAGACCCTATCCTCGTCACCCCAATTATCTACCCTGCAATTCTCCCTGTCACTCCGGGACAATTTAGTATGGCCAATCCACTTAACCTGCACATCTTCGGACTGTGGGAGAAAACCGGAGCGCCTGAAAGAAACCCACGCAGACACAGGGAGAACGTGCAGACTCTGCACAGACAGTGACGTGAGGCTGGAAACGAACCTGTGTCCCTGGCGCTGTGAGGTTGCAGTGCTAATCACTGTGCCACCTTGTTTGTTGAGTAACCAACATTACGAAAAGCAGACTATCTGATCATTATTCCATTGTTGCTTGTGGGAAGCTGTACGAACTGGCCATTACTTTTCCTTTGTTACATCAGTAGCCACACAGTGTTGACTGTAAAGCACTTTGGGACATTCAAAGGCCATGAAGGACAGAGTAGAAATGCAAGTCCTTATTTTCTTTCTCCAATACTGCAACGAGTTCAATTTATTTGCTGATAACAAAATGTTGACCTGACAGGGTGCACTGCCAACTCAGCCAAGCTAATAATACCCATGATCACTATAGAGTATTTGACCTCAAACACTCCTCCACTGTCTAAAAAGACAAGTGACCACAATACCACACAACCTTGCTACAGCAACCTCTGCAAGACATGCCGGAACATCGACATGGATACCATCATCACACGTGAGAATACCATCCACCAGGTACACGGTAAATGCTCTTGCAACTCGGCCAACATTGTCTACCTGATACGTCGCAAGAAAGGATGTCCCGAAGCATGGTACATTGGGGAGACCATGCAGACGCTATGACAATGGATGAATGAACATCACTCAACAATCACCAGGCAAGACTGTTCCCTTCCTGTTGGCGAACACTTCAGTGGTCACGGGCATTCAGCCTCTGACCTTCGGGTAAGCATTCTCCAAGGCGGTCTTCACAACACACGACAGCGCAGAGTCGCTGAGCAGAGACTGATAGCCAAGTTCCGCACACATGAGGATGATCTCAACAGGGATCTTGGGTTCATGTCGCACTATCTGTAACCCTCGTGACTTGCCTGGGTTTGCAAAACCTCACTTACTGTACTGTCTGGAGACAATACACATCTCTTTAACCTGTGATCAGTGCTCCTTCCACACACATTGTCGGCCACTTCAGGACTTGAACAGCAGGTTAGGTGTAAAGATTCGCATTCTAATCAGTAATCTGTAAATTGTCCGTGCTTTATATGCTCTGTCTGAGGCCAGAACTCTCCATTCACCTGACGAAAGGGCTAACCCCGAAAGCTTGTGAGTTTACTATCAAATAAATCGGTTGGACTAAAACCTGGTGTTGTCAGACTTTTTACTGTGTTTACCCCAGTCCAACGCCGGCATATCCACAACATAAAAAGACAAGAGCAGCAGATACCTGGAATAGCCATCACCTGCAAGTTCTTCTCTAAGCCACTCACCTTCCTGACTTGGAAATATATTCTTTCGCTGGTTTTGTATCTAATCTGAAGAAAACTCAGTTCCTCGTTGGTGCCAACAATGACTCGATGGGTAACACTCGCACACACGAGACAGGAGGTTGTGGTCTAACTCCAGAAACTCTAGCACAAAGACTAGGCAGATACCCGAGTGTGGTACTGAGGAAGTGCTGCACTGTCAGAAATGCAATGTTAAACTAAGAACACACAAGAAATGGAAGCAGGAGGAGCCAGCAGGCTGGGTGAAGAGCCTGGAACTCTCTCCCTAAAAGCACTGTGGGTGTACTTACACTACATGGACTGCAGAAGTTCAAGAAGGCAACTCACCACCACTTTCTCAAGGGGCATTGAGGAATGGCCAATAAATGCCAGGCCTCGCCAACGATGCCCACGTTCTATGAATGAATAAAGAAAAAAAAAGACTGCTAGCGTTTAGCTTCCATGCTGAAAATTCAGGACAATATTTGCACAAATGGTAACAGATATTTAAAGAATGATATATCAGGGAATTCCAAGAGGTTTGAATGAGCTACAATATTTAAGATATGAAATACATGGGCGTATGACATTTCATCTCTTTGTTTCAAAACAAAGAATTATTCTGCGGTTGCTAATAGATGCTGCAGAGAACAGCAATCACAATCAACTGGACCGGAATCTGGGCTTCGATCCAAAATCTAGAGATAGATTTAAGAAGCTGAGGTTATCCTCCAATAGACAGAAAGGTTAAGAGGGGATATGATACAAGTACTTAAATTGGAATTGATAAGTGGGGCTGAATCAATTCTATGTACATAACAGAAGAGCATTGATATGTAAAGAGATATGGAAGGGTAAAGGGCAAGCAGACCAGAGCTTACATTTATATTTCAACATTTGCATGCCGCTTTCCTGTGAATCAACTTGCATTTATTAACTGTATCTCCTCACTCTTGGATGTTCCGAGCCTGCTTCCTCGCCAATGATGTATTTTTGAACAGTATTTGCATATGGTGGTCTCAGCCTAAGGGATAAGTATTGGCCAGGACAATAAATGTTCCTCAAGAAGGAATGTTAGATGGAATAAACACAAGATTGTTGTGAAGGTGAGTTAATGGTCAAACTATCTGGTGATCTGGATGGCATAAACCAGTTGGCATTGCACGTGGTTCCCCAAATAAACACTGACAACCATTTAAAATGTATAAAGTAACTGAAAAAGAAAGCAAAAATAAACAGTATGTGTTATTTTAATGAGGTGTACAGTTTTTAAGTATGTCATTGAGGCTGGAGGATTTTCTCTCTTGATTTTGTGTTTCATCGTGACAGAGGATGCTGCGCATTGGAACAGCTCTCACCTGGGGCACCCAACATCAACATCAGGTACTGCATAGCCAGGGTAACGTGGTCTGGTTCTGGGTGGTGTTGTCTTCATAACAAACGTATGAATTCCAAGCAGCAGCATTTTTGGTTTCTGTGCTGACTGGTTCTACAGAAGGGATTTATGTCCATGGGATACTGCTTTAAATTGGAACAACAGAGAAAGCTAGCTTTAAATTGGAACAACAGCGAAAGCTAGCTGTCAACGATTATACTTTGCCGCATCTAAGTATTTTAATTGGTAGAAATTATGCTAATTCTTTTTGTTATATTCTAACTGCATTCTTAAATCAAGTTTGTTTTGATAAAAGCTTCCTTGTGGAGTAAAACACCATCCTTCTATATTTCTATAGATATTACTCTTGGGGCTAAAGGGATATGCGAGAAATGGGGGGTCAGGAAATTGAATTTGATGATCAGCTATGATCAATATGAATGGTGAAGCAGGCTCGAAGGGCCAAATGGCCTACTCCTGCTGCTAGTTTCTATGTTTCTAATGCCAAACTCAAATGCAAAAGTCGAGGTCTAGGCTAACTGCACAATACACCTTGGAGTTCCAGGTCTGGGCCTTAACGTCTGGAATTTTCTCCTGGGTCTCCTGTGAATTCTGCCGTGCTATTATCAAGGCCCTTCACTATTCACTAACCACAATCAATTAACAACCAGCAACATTTCACTTTAGAATACCCAGACTGAGGCAAGTTTTCAGGATAAGTCTTTATTTCACATAACAGCAATGTGACTTGATTAGCTACAACAAGGATGCTCAGAGAGATGAATGTGAAGGATGGCATCACTGTAGATTATAGAGTATTAGTCAACTGTCCTAGAAGACTACTCAGTGTTTCTGGATCCAAAAATCACATTTTTGCATATTTTCAGCATATAAGTTGACCTTCCTGCAGCCCCCCAACTGCAAAATCAGTCACAGCATTTTGCATTCGCATAAATAGACAGCCCAATTTCTCATGCTCAGAATGTATGTTTTACTTACCTTATACTTCACTTGCCTTACAGGCAGATGTAGATGGGCTTGGAGAATGGGCCAAAATTTGGCAGGTGGAGTTTAACGAGGAGAAGTGTGAGGTTGTCCATTTTGCCCGAAAAAAAAAATAAAGGCAAATTCTTACCTCAGTGGAAAGCAGATTCAAAACATGCCGAGGCAGAGGGATCTGGGTGTCTGTGTTCATGGATCGCAGAGAGTTGGTATGCAGATACAGCATGTAATGAAAAAGGCAAATGGGATAATATTTACTGCAAAGGGACTGGAGTATAAGAGTAGAAGAATGTTTTTGCGATTGTGTAGGGTGTTGGTGAGACCACATCTGGAGTATTGTGTCCAGTTTTGGTCTCCGTATTTAAGGAAGGATGTGGTGGCATTGGAAGCAGTTCAGAGGAGGTTCACCCGATTGATTCTGGGGATGAAAGGGTTGATGTACAAGGAGTGATTAAACAGTTTGGGCTTATACTCACTGGAGTTTAGAAGGATGAAAGGGGATCTGATCCAGGTGAGTAAAATGCTAAAAGGGATCGATAAGGTAAATGTAGACCAAATGTTTCCCCTTGTGGGGCAATCTAGAATGAGAAGTCACAGGTTTGCTCCTCCTGTGCTCCTTCCAGCTCTCAGTGAATTATCTGCGGTTTTTCAGGCTTGTCAAGCAAGCTGACCATGCTGTGATCATCTTCGGAAAAAAGTTTGATAAAAATTTGGTCTGACATGGATTTCATTAACTGCTGTGACCCAGTGCCTCAAAACCGCACCTGGGAAGAATTACAGCACAGAAACAGGCCATTCAGCCCAACTAGACTGTGCAGGTATTTCTGCTCCACTCCTACCCTGTCCCATCTAACCACTCCCTTTCACCCCCATGTGTATTAATGTAGCTTCCCCTCCAGCGCAACTCTCCCTATCCACTCCAACCAGCTTGTGTGAGAGTAAGTTCCACATTCCCACCACCCTCCCTTTAAAAACATTTCTCCTGAATTCCCTTTTGGGTTTATTAGTGACCATCTTATATTGTTGTCTCCCAATTTTGGTTGTCTTTGCAAGCGGATACATTCAGTTTGCTCATGGAATTCCACGTGGAATTCTGTGAAAGATGGTTTACATCCAGGGTAAGCAATTTGACAAAAGCTTCAGAGGAAGCCATTGATTTTCATTCCATCTTCAACTTCTCATCAACAAGGTACCGAAAACATTACATCAAGTTGAACATATGCATTGACAGCACTCAACACCCACCTGCCCCATCATCAGTCTTGGTGCCAGATCTCTCATCCAATGTCCGGTTCTAAATAAAATCCCTACAGTGAAGACAGAGGCCGTTCAGCCCATCTGGTCTGCACCAGTTCTCCAACAGAGAGAGATGGGAACTTATCCAGGCCCTATCACCGTAACCCCACTTATTTATCCTACTAATTCCCATAACCTATACATCTTGGGACACAAGGGCCAATTTGCAATAGCCAATCCACCTGAACATCTTTGGAGTGTGGAAGAACCCAGAGAAAACCCAGTCAGACACAGGGAGAATGTATAATCTCTACACGGATAGTTGCCAAAGCCGGGAATCGAACCCAGGTCCCTGGTGCTGCCAGGCAGTAGTGCTAACCACAGTGCCACCTACAACTGAACATTGGGAAGCTTGAAATCATTATTGCCCCTGACCTCCCGGGTACCAACTGGCAGAGTTGAAACTCAGGTCATAGGTGACAGTGTCTCAGTACTCTCTGGGCTACTTTTAAAGAAATATGAGAACAAGCCATCAAGTTCCCTTTTCCACCATGAAATTAAATTATGGCTTACTTGTATCAAAGATCAAAGAACAGTACAGCACAGGAACAGGCCCTTCGGCCCTCCAAGCCTGTGATGATCATGATGCCTGCCTAAACTAAAACCATAAACAGAGTCCATATCCTTCCATTCCCATCCTATTCATGTATTTGTCTAGATACCCCTTAAATGCCACTATTGTACCTGCTCCCACCTCCTCAGGCAGTGCGTTCCAAACATTCACCACCCTCATACATCTCTAAACTTTTCCCCATGCACCTTAAACCTACGTCCCCGAGTATTTGACTTTTCTACCCTAGGAAAGAGCATCTGACCATCCACTCTGTCCGTGCCACTCGTAATCTTATCAACCTCTATCAGGTCATCCCTTAACCTCCGTCATTCCAGTGAGAACAAACTGAGTTTATCCAACCTCTCCTCATAGCTAATACACTCTGGACTAGGCAACCTTGGTAAACTTCTCCTGTACCCTCTCCAAAGCATCCACGCCCTCTGGCAGGGTGACGATGAGTATTATATACAATATCCTAAATGGGGCCTAACTATGGTTCTGTACAGCTACAGCATGACTTGCCAATTTCTATACTCAATGCCCCAACTGATGAAGGTAGGCATGCTGTATGCTTTCTTGACTACCTTATCCACCTGCATTGCCACTTTTAGTGACTGGCGGACATGTACGCCCAGATCCCTCTGCTGTCAATACTCCAAAGGGTTTCACCATTGACTATACAATTCCTACATGCATTGGACCTTCGAAAATTCATTACCTCATACTTGTCCAGATTAAACTCCATCTGCCAATTCCCTGCCCAAGTCTCCAACCGGTCTATATCTTGCTGTATCCTCTGACAATCCCCTTCACTATCTGCAATTCCACCAACTTTTGTGTCGTCTGCGAACTTACTGATCAGACCAGCTACATTTTCCTTCAAATTATTTATGTATACCACGAGCAGCAGAGGACCTCAGAACTGATCCCTGTGGAACGGTGTACCCTGTGAGCACTCAGTCCTCTTGGTCCTCAATCCCTTAGTACACAAACATATCAAAAGCTGACATTTCCAGCTGATTCGTCCAGCATCAATCCCTTTTTTGTTGAGGAGGACCTTCCACGCTTTTCAGAACTCTGAGTGTTTGAAGTTTAGTTCAGCTGGTATCATCAGCTGTTCCAAATCCCTGCAAAACTGAATGGTGTGAACTCACCGGTGAAATGGTGGAATGTGGAAAGTGCTGTAGTTTGGATGTTGCTCGGATTCTGACACTCGACATTCTCCTGTTGTCCCGGCGATCATCGCTCCCTCCTCAAATACATGAGAAACAGAGTCTTGTATTAAGTACTTCTCCTGTGCTACACTTCCCCTTTGAGTAAACCATGCTTATGCAGTCAGATCCTCCCCAGTTCACACCACATGGGCTGTGCTAATTGATAATACATTACCTCCCTTGCAAAAAATAAGCCACAATTGTTGTATGAAGGTGACATCTTTCCTCTCTGAACATTTAGGGTGTACAACTTGCGACTGCAGACAATGATAACAAGGACAGATGTCACACCTGAAGAATTAATGTTGGCCAGCCAGTAGCCTGGAGCATGCTTCAACAGCACTAATTCAGCAAGTGATGAATATCTCTGCTTTTGAAATACTCCAAATGACAGATGATGCGTCTACCCACGGCAAGACGGGAGCCAATTCTCGGGATTAAAGGGCAGTTCTGTCCTGCGAGGAGAGGTTGACCAGAGAAGGCCCGAAATCTATTTGGAGTTTGAAAGAAGAGGTGATCTCATTCAAAAGTAAAAACTTCTTCGCAGACGTGACAGAGTCGCTGCAGAGAGAGAGAGAGAGACTATTTCTCCCGGCTGAACTAGGGATCATAGTCTCAGGGAAAGTTGCTGATCATAGAATCCCTACAGTGCTGAAGAGGCCATTCGTCCCATCGATTCTGCACAGACTCCCTCGCAGAGTATGTTACCCAGGCCCTCTCCCTTCCCTGTAATCCCACACATTTCCCATGGCTACTAATCCATCTAACCTACGCATCTTGGGGCACCAAGGAGCAATTTAGCTTGGCCAATCCACTAATCTGCACATCTTTGGAGTGTGGGAGGAAACCCATGCAGACACAGGGAGAATGTGCAAACTCCACACAAACAGTGACCCGAGACTGGAATTGAACCCAGGTCCTTGGTGCTGTGAGGCAGCAGTGCTAACCACTGTGCCACTGTGCCGATCATTTAGAACTGATGTGAGCAGAAATTATTTCACACAGAGGGTTGTGAATTGTTAGAATTCTCAATTCCAGAAGGTTGTGGGTGTTCTGTGGTTGAGGATGTTGAAGGCTGAGATTGATAGGTTTTGGACTTTAAGGGGACAAGGGACATAGGGAGAGGTCGGGGATAGTAAAATTGAGGTGGAAGATTAGCCATGATATTACTGAAAACTGGAGGTGGCTCAGGAAGCCATATAACGTAATTCTATTTCTCACAACCTTACGTAATGTCTTCTTACCCTGTTATACGTCAGATCAGTTCCCAAAAAGAATTAATGCAGTTATTGTTGCCGTGTAGGCAAATATCCCAGTCATTCTGCTTTGGTGATCTTGCTCTGTTTTTGGTGGTGTTAGGAATGTTAGCTAGGCCACGGAGAACATCCTGCTTTTGGAAAGGCACCACAACATCTTTCCAGCCAATGGCAAAGTATAGAGCCTCCTTGATACAGAAGAGATAAATAAACATAAGGTCAAAAGTTTGTCAGTGGATCAGTGGATGTGGTAATAGAAAGCATCCTTTCTGGGTGTATCAATGGTATTTACGTGGCCACTGCTACGCTGTGGCAGCTGGTCTGGCCAAGACCACAAGAAACTATAAAGGGTCGTGAACGTAGCCCAGTCCATCACTCAAACCAGCCTCCCATCCATTGACACTGTCTATGTTTTCCCACTGCCTTGGAAAAGCAACCAACATAATCAAGGACCCCATGCACCCCGGACATTCTCTCTTCCACTTTGGTTGGAAAAAAGTCTGCGGTCACATACCAACCAACTCAAGAACAGCTTCCACTTTGGTTGGAAAAAAGTCTGAGGTCACATACCAACTGACTCAAGAACAGCTTCTTCCCTGCTGCTGTCAGACTTTTGAATGGACCTAACTTATATTAAGATAATCTTTCTCTACACCCTAGCAGTGACTAGAACACTACATTCTGCACTTTCACTTCTTTCCCCAATATACTCTATGAATGGTATGCTTTTCTGTATAGCGCGCAATTTTTTTTTGCTGTATCCCAATACATGCGGCAATAATAAATCAAATCAAAAACAAACAGAATGTAAATCACCTGAACCAATGGTATTTACATGGCCACTGCTAACTAGTTGGGGATGGCCGAGTGGCATTATCACTAGACTATTAGTACAGAAAGTCAGCTGATATCCTGGGCACCCGGGTTCGAATCCTGCCACAGCAGATGGTGGAGTCTGAATTCAATAAAAAAAAAATCTGTAATTAAGAATCTACTGATGACCATGAAAACATTGTTGATTGTTGGAAAAACCCATCTGGTTCGCTAATGTCTTTGAGGGGAAAGAAGTCTGCTGTCCTCAGCTGGTCTGGCCTACATGTGACTCCAGAGTCACAGCAATGTGGTTGACTCTCAACTGCCCCTGGGCAACTAGGGATGAGCTATAAATGCTTGCGGTCTAGGACAGAGCAGGAGCCATATCAAGCTGTGATACAACCAAAAAAGCGCTTTCTATGGTGCATCTGTAAAAGTTGGTGAGTGTCGTAGTGGACATACTAAATTTCCTCGGCCTTTTGGCTAAAATCACTCAATGAATTCATCTCTCTTGGCTATCTGGTGAAAACATAATTGTTTTAAAAACTAAGGTAAAAACTGGAATCTGAGACAAAAACAGAAAATGCTGGAAAATCTCAGCAGGTCTGATAGTATCTGTGGCTCTGATGAAGAGTTATCCAGACTCGAAACGTTGGCTCTATTCTCTCTCCACAGGTGCTGACAGACCTGCTGAGATTTTCCAGCATTTTCTTTTTTTGTTTTAAAAACACCTGAACAGCAACTGTACCCGAGTGTGAGAGAGAGTGAGACAAGTGTAAGAGCGAGTGAGAGTGTATGTGTTAGAGAGAATGGGAGTGTGATAAAGAGAATGAGAGAGAGTAAGAGAAAGTGTAATAGAGTGTGTGTGTGTGTGTGAGAGAGAGAATGTGAGAAAGACCGGCAGAGTGGGATTTTCCAGTCCTACCGCTGGCTGGATCTTCTGGTCCTGCCGCCAAAGGTGACTCCTCCCTCCCCTCCTCCTGATAGGTTACCCAGCAATGTGGGCTGTGTGCAACACAAAAGGTCACTCCTGCCAGCAGCCAATGGTGAGCCACCTCTTTGTCTGGAAAACCCACGCTGGGGGGACTGGAAAATTCTGGCCTCCAGGAGCAGATAGTTAGCAACTATTCACATTAAAGGAGGTTTCAATCCTGGACTTTCCCTGATTTAAGGTAATTGGCTTAGAGAAAGAGGGAGAGGTGAATTTGTTTATGCAGTGAACTTTGATGATCTGGAAGAGCACCAGCTGAAAGTGAGCTGGAAGCTGATTCAATAACTCCTTTCAACAATGGAACTGAATAAACATTTAGAGTCATAGAGGTTTACAGCATGGAAACAGCCCCTTGGACTCAACTGGTCCATGCCGCCTTTTTTTTTAACTCCTAAACTAATCCCAATTGCCCGCATTTGGCCCATATTCCTCTCTACCCATCTTACTCATGTAGCTGTCTAAATGCTTTTGAAAAGACAAAATTGTACCCGCCTCTACTACTGCCTCTGGCAGCTTGTTCCAGACACTCACCATCCTCCATGTGAAACAATTGCCTTTCTGGACCCTTTCGTATCTCTCCTCTCATCTTAAACCTATGCCCTCTAGTTCTAGACTCTCCTATCTTTGGAAGAAGATACTGACTATCTAGCTGATCTGCGCCTCTCATTATTTTATAGACCTCTATAAGATCACCCCTACCCTCCAGGGGAAGAGTCCCAGTCTATCCAGCCTATTCTATTTGTAAAATAGAACAATTGCAGGGCTCTGGAGAGAAAAGAGAGGGCTAGTAGACTCAACAGACAGCTCCTTCAAAGAGCCAGCACCACCACAATGGGCCGAAGGATCTCATACTGTATTCATTCTACGAGTGTGACATTAAGAAATTGACGCACTCCTACAATTCCCCGTCCATCCATGCTAACACCAACTGTTACTCCGCGAGCATTTTAATGTTACAGCTTTTGAAAGGCTTGTAGAATGAGTTTCATTCATGGCTGGAATATAATTTGCCAGCTCCAGTTTTATTAAAATGAAGATTCAGCAGGTTTTATGGAGAGTTGGAGTGCGAACCCTGCTGCGGAACCATGTGAATAAGCCCCAAGAGGTTTGGCAAGCACTATATTCAATTCAAACCATCCTGGTCCCAACTGAATGCAATCTCAACAGAGCTTGAAGGTACAAATTGAGCTCTGTTTTACTCAGAGTCTCGGTAATAAATCGAAGAGTGAAAAAAAAGAAACATTCTATTCTGAAACAGAGCAACGTTTAACAAGATTTGAAAAACTCAATACTCTAACTATAGATAATTGAGAGTGACTACAAATGGAATGATAAGGACGGCATTGCAACATACAGGGAGAATTGTTAACTATAGACTTGCCAATGTCTTCACATAAAGTCAATTGAAAAATTAATTATAGTCGGCATGTCAATTTCTATCTGTTTATCTTCATATTCTGAGTCTACACTCCCGCTTTGAAATTGGCTCCTTAACAGGCTGAACATGACAAAAGATGAATATAATTCTGACCTTTGCAGGCTCATTCAGTTTTGATCAGAGCAATTCCAGTAGCAACAGTCAATCCTGCAAATAAACTCACTGTTCACTAACTACCCACAAGTTCACCATGCGGGCAGTACGGCGGCACAGTGGTTAGCGCTGCTGCCTTTATAGCGCCAAGGACCCGGGTTCAATTCCAGCCTCGGGTGGAGCCTGCACATTCTCCCCGTGTCTGCATGGGTTTCCTCCAGGTGCTCCGGTTTTGTCCCATGCTCCAAAAGTGTGCAGGTTAGGTGGATTGGCCATGCTAAATTGACCTTAGTGTCAGGGGTTTACCAGGGTAGATATATGGGATTTGGGGTATCCTTGGGAGGGATTGTGGTTGGTGCAGGCTTGATAGGCCAAATGGTCTCCTTCTGCAGTGTAGAATTTATGATTCTATGAAGGTGGGACGTCTTGTTGAAATCGTTACATTGGAAAGGCAGCACTTGGAATACTGTATACAGCTCTGATCATCCTATAGAAAGGATCTTATTAAACTTCCACTCCAATTCGATGTTCAAGTTTGCTGACGACACCACCATAGTGGGTCAAGTCTCAAACATTGATGAGACAGAGTACAGGAATGAGATAGAGAATTCTGGTGAACTGGTGCAGATACAATAATCTCTTTCTCAAAGTCAACAAAATGAAGGAAATTGTCATCAACTTCAGGAAGCATAAAAGAGAACATGTTCCTGTCTATATCAATGGGGATGAAGTAGAAAGGGTTAAGAGCTTAAAGTTTTTAGGTGTCCAGATCACCAATAATTTATCCTGGTCCCTCCATGTCTATGCTATAGTTAAGAAAATCCACCAATGCCTCTATTTTCTCAGAAGACTAAGGAAATTTGGCACGTCAGCTATGACTCTCACCAACTTTTACAGATGCACCATAGAAAGCATTCTTTCTGTTTGTATCTCAGTTTGGTATGGGCTCCTGCTCTGCCCAAGACCGCAAGGAACTATAAAAGGTCATGTACGTAGCCCAATCCATCACACAAACCAGCCTCCCATCTATTGACTCTAACTTCCTGCTGCCTTGGAAAAGCAGCCAACATAATCAAGGACCCCACGCACCCCGGACATTCTCTCTTCCATTTTTTTCCATTGGGAAAAAGATACAAAAGTTTGATGTCATGTGCCAACTGACTCAAGAACAGATTCTTCTCTGCTGCTGTCAGACTTTTGAATGGACTTACCTTGCATTAAACTGATCTTTCTCTACACCCTAGCTATGACTGTAACACTACATTCTGCACTCTTTCATTTCCTTCTCTATGAATGGTATGTTCTGTCTGTATATTGCACAAGAAAAAATACTTTCACTGTATGTTAATAAATGTGACAATAATAAATCAAATAAATCAAATCAGCTAGAAAGGTTGCAGAAAAATTATAGTTTATAGGTTTGAGTTATAAGGAGAGACTGGAGCGTGAGAGGCTGAGGGATGATCTTATAGGGGTCACTAAAATAATGAGGGGCACAAATCAGCTGGATAGTCAACATCTTTTCCTAAAGGTAGGGGAGTCTAAAACTGGAGGGCGTAGGTTTAAGGTGAGCGGGGAGAAATACAAAAGTGACCAGAGGAGCAATTTTTTCAGAGGGTGATGAGTGGAACAAGCTGCCACAGGCGGTAGTAGAGGCAGGTACAATTTTGTCTTCTAGCAAGCATTTGGACAGTTACGTGGGTATAGAGGGCTGTGGGCCAAATGCGGGCAACTGGGACTAGCTTAGTGGTTAGAAAAAAGGGTGGCATGTACAAGTTGGGCCGAAGGGCCTGTTTCCATGCTGTTAACCTCTATGACTCTGTGGCCAGAAATTTACGGGCATGCCTGCCCCGATTCCGGGGGCGGGCGAGGCTTGGAGAACGGCGTTCTCCGTTGGCCTCAGGCGAACGAGGCAGCAATGTTCCGCCCTATGACTTTAAGTCTGGAAGTCTGGTGTGGTGTGGAGTGAGAGCATTGTCACATCTGGCTCCAAGGTACACTGAGTCAAAGTTACAGAAAGGCCAAATGGCCTCCTCCTGCCCCTATTTTCTGGTTCTTGAACAACCTCGTCTCTCTCTCCCTCTCAGGTTTCTTTCTCTGTGATACGGTAACGTGTAGTTTTCCCCAATTGTTTACTGGTGAATGTCGATGGCCAACAACATGCACTTTGTCTGATTGACGCTGACGGCATTCTCTGATGCCGGACAATTGTCACATAATGATCCCCAGCTCAGTGAGTGATTGGAGGTATTGATTGCAAAAAGATAGCATGCTTAGTAAATAACACACGCTGACACTGCATTGTATCCCAAGCGCATAATGTAATCACTACTGGATGAGAGGTAGAACGCATGGACAACACTCTCCATAACTACTCATTAATGATGTGAGGTAAGTGACCTCAGATCATAATTATGTTAGCCATCGTCATGAAACAAAAGTTGGCTTCTGAATAAAATCATTTGGACTTTCTTCTTAATGTATTTCAAAATCTTTGGGCAAACATTCACACACCAGTGAAAATTGACGCGTGTTTATATTGACACCACTGGCTGTAGCCAGTCATGTTACATTCTCTTACCCTCATCACAATGTTGGAAATTCCAATCTTCAGTCAGACTTTAATACACTTGTAAATCATAGAAACCCCACAGTGCAGAAGGAGGCCATTTGGCCCATAGAACCTGCAGCAACCCTCTGACAGAGCATCTTACTCCAATCCAATCCCTATAACACCATGTATTTATTCCACTGATCCCCCTAGCCTGTACATCTTGCAACACTAAGGGGCAATTTAGCACGGCCAATCCACCTAACTCA
Organism: Carcharhinus amblyrhynchos; assembly: GCF_965287045.1. Lineage (NCBI taxonomy): Eukaryota > Metazoa > Chordata > Chondrichthyes > Carcharhiniformes > Carcharhinidae > Carcharhinus > Carcharhinus amblyrhynchos. Next base: position 4,703,335 of record NC_137354.1, on the reverse strand, counting down.
TGCATCTTTGGGGTGTGGGAGGAAATCGGCGCACCCGGAGGAAACTCACGCAGACATGGGGAGAACACACAACATCCATACAGACAGTGACCCAAGGTCAGAATTGAATCTGAGTTGCTGGCATTGTGGGGCAGCAGTGCTAACCACTGTTCCACCGTGCTGCCCCTAGAGTGAGTATTGGACATAGTGTTTTTGAGGTAACAGTGGACAATGACTTGGGGCATAATTCATTCTTCCCTCCTCCTCAGCTGAGTCTTTCTAAAACTTACATTTACACTGTTACAAGTGGTTCCCAGGTGAGGTTCCCCAGATTTGTTAGCCCAGGCCAGACCCCTCAATTTGTTACCCTCCATGGGAACTATCCTGGTACATGCTCTGATACACCCAACGCTAATCAACCTTTTCAGCTGGCTTTCATCCCAGTTTCTGTATATTCCTCACTGGGGGAATTCACAGCGCAATCTGGAACATGGCCAACAGGATCATTCTTGTTGAGATGATACTCACCTTCCATTGTCTCCATAGGAGATGGTAATTTGTTTCTAGGTGGCTCACGTGCCTTTGAATTATCTTTGCCTAGAAACAGTGTGAATCTTTTTTCTCTCTCTCTCTCTCTTGCTCAGTATCATCCACAGACAATGACTAAATTTACATTTAGTTATCTTTGGCTTGTATGGCCAATTTTTTAAACCCAAAGGTTTTATTCAAAGTTCAATACATTGTGCATACTTTGCTTTTTCTTCACCATCCTGACAACACAACACCTTCCATCACCTCACAGGATCACAGAATTGTTAAACGTGAACTTGAAGGCCATTTGATCCATCATTTCTGCACTGACTCTCTAAACAATACACCTAGTGCCATTGCCCTGCCTTGACCTGTAACCCTGCGCACACTTCCTTTTCAAGTAACATTCTAATTTCTTTTTGCATGCCTTGCTTGAACCTACCTCCAACACACTCACTCTCAGGCAGTGAGACCCCAACCACAAGCTATGTGTGAAAAAATTTCCCCTCACATTGCTTTTGTTTCTTTTGTCAATTACTATCAATTCTCAATCCTTCCACCAATGGGAACAGTTTCTCCCTGTATACTCTCCCCACACCCTTTATGATTTCCAATACCTCAATTAAATCTCCTCTCAGCCTTCTCTTCTCCAAGAAAAGCAATCCTAACTTCTCCAATCTATCTTCATAACTGAACATCCTCATCCCTGGAATGATTTTCTTGAATCTTTTCTGCGCCCTTTCTAATGCAATCACATCTTTCTTATAGTGATACAGCCAGAACTGAATATGACACTCCAGCTGGGACTGAACTAGTGACATTAGTGACAGGTTCAACATAATCTCCTTGCCCCTGTACTCTCTGCCTCTATTAATAAAATCTAAGATACTGTATGCATGCTCAGCCTACCCAGCCACCCTCAATGACTAATGAACATTTACACCCAGGTCTCTCTTCTCCTTCACTCCCTTTATTTAACACTCTCTCTCGTTCTTCCTCCCAAAGTTCATCCCTCCACACTTCACTGCATTGAATCTCACCTGCCCACTCCCCCAGTCTGTATGCGTCTTTGAGGTTTTACACTATCTTCCTCACAGTTCACAATGCTTCCATCTTTCCCACTGTTACCTCCAGTGCTTCTGAAAGTGGTTTATAAATAATAGTCATTCTGAAGTATTGTCGCTGTTGTAATAATACTTTAGAACATGCACACACCCACACTGTCACACACCATTCCCCTCACACAGCCCCACACACACACACACACACACACACACACACACACACACACACACACACACACACACACACACACACACACACACACACACACACACAACATGTGCAATGCACGCGAACTGGATTTTCAATTTCCACTGTTGTCAATCTCGTTAATTCCTCAATAATAGGGGATAATATTTTAACATTCACTTGTCTCTTTCTCTCAGAAGGTTTGGACTTTTAAAAGAGCGAAGTGAAGTAGATTGTGCATGAAGTTCTGAGATAATGTATTGTAATCTTTACTGAATTCCATGCCAATTACTGCCTCCAGGAAATCTGGCTCCCTGAAGATTGTCAATTGTGAGAAAAGCCTTGTCAATTTGAGTCAGTTACTGGCATTGTTCTAACCTTCAGTCCTATCCTGAGGTTTAATGAAAGGAGTCACAGCTTCACTGAGCTAACAGCAAGAGCAGTTTGCTGATAAGCAATGAATGGAAACATGGTCAAGTGACACTCAAACTCAACTTTACAGGAGAAAGTCGATTTGGAGTTTGATCACTATTACCTGATTTAAGATGTGCCAGTACCCCCTCTGGCTTCAACTCACTGCCAGAAAACAGCGCACCAGGAAAACTGAAATTAAATTGGTTTTGTTTTAGACATGTCCTTGTATTGGATGAATTAGCTTAGAGTCATAGAATCCCTACAGTGCAGGATGAGTCTATTCGACCCATTGAGTCTGCACCGAACATAATCCCACCCAGGCTCTATCCCCATAACACCACATATTTACCCTGCTAATCCCCCTGATACTAGGGCAATTTAGCATGACTAATCCACCTAACATGCACATCTTTGGACACTAAGGAACAATTTAACGTGGCGCATCCATCTAACCTACACATCTTTGGACACTAAGGGACAATTTAGCATGGCCAATCCACCTAATTTACACCTCTTGGGACATTAAGGGGCAATTTATCATGGCCAATCCACCTAAGACACACATCTTTGGACTGTGAGAGGAAACTGGAGCACCCGGAAGAAACTCACGCAGACTCGGGGAGAATGTGCAAACTCCACGCAGACAGTGACCCGAGGCTGGAATCGAACCCGGGTCCCTGGAGCTGTGAGACAGCAGTGCTAACTGCAGCACCAGCGTGCTGCCCATGAGATTGGCTGGTGTTTATGGCTGTAAAATCCCTCACAAGGCCAACAGAGAGTTCTGTTCTGCAAGCTGGTAAAATTCTGGCCTATGTGTTAGAGAAAATGACAGGCAGTAGGGCTGAAGGGCATTGTTGGGCAAGGGTAGATCAAATAGGTGTGAAATGCAAGGCATTTGTTAGATTCCACTGCCTTGATCTGTGCAAACTGGTGTCAGAATGCAGCCCATTAGAAGACATATATGCTAATACCGTGACTGCAGATTGTGGTCAGAGTGTTTAAATTAGCAGCACAACATGTTCGAAGCATTGAAACAAAAACGAGACAGTACGATCACTGATCAGTGAAGGAAAGTAGAAAATGCTGTGAACACTCAGCAGACCGGGCAGCACTGGAGAGAGAGAAAGTGAGTTGACATTGTAGACTGACAATCCCATGTTGGAAAAAAAATGTTGGAAAAATAAAGAACTCCCCATTCCCCTGACGAAGGGGCAGTGCTCAGAAAGCTAGTGGCTTTTGCTACCAAATAAATCTGTTGAATTTTTACCTGGTGTTGTGAGACTTCTCACTGTATTTACCCCAGTCCAACACTGGCATCTCCACATCAGGCAAAACAATGGTACATATCTCAGTTCACAGACAGCAAAAATATGAGGGTCATGTGTCCTGAGATGTCCTTGAATTCTAGAACAGGTATATCTGTAAAATCCAATGTCTACACACACGTCTGCAGTCAATGCTTTCAAGCAGAAAGTCCTTTGCAAACATTTCTAATGAGAACAGACTGTACACTGTGATTCACACATTCTGTCCAGCCGCTGTCCTCTACACTCCAAACTCCAACCCTATAACATACCACATTCAGTATTTCCAGATCTCCTGTTAACTGCACAAAGGGGAGGAGAAGGAATAGCTCAGTACATTTAATGCTTGATTTGTCTCTCACCTCCCCGTCTCTCCGGCCCTACAACCCTGCCAGGCCTCTGGGCTCCTCCAATTACAGTGAGAAGTCTCACAACACCAGGTTAAAGTCCAACAGGTTTATTTGGTAGCAAAAGCCACTAGCTTTCAGAGAACTGCTCCTTCGTCAGGTAAGTGGGAGTTTTGTCATAGCACTAATTTTAATCACTCTACCATTAGTAGTCGTGTCTTTGATTACCAAATCCGACTGTGTGGACTTCTCTCTGTAAATCCTTTCACCTTGCTTTTCTCCTTCAAGACACTCCTAAAACTTCCTTTTCTTGACCGAGCTCTTGTTCCCTGTTTTATTATCTTCAGTGATAAATTTTGTTTGATCATCCTTCAGTGAATTACCTTGGGGTGATTTAATAAATTAAAGATGCTATCTAAATGAAAGATGCTTTTGTCGCAGGAAGGTAACCTTGTTCCCCCTGAGTTGCCACCTTCAGGGAACTGTAGATCTGCACTCCTAGGCCCCTCTGTATGTAAATATACCTGAGGGCTCAATTATTTATTGCATACTTTCCTTCTGCAGTAGACATTCCAAATCGTATCACTTCACATTTGTCTGGGTTAAACTCCAGCAGCCAACTTCCAGCTCAGGTCTTCAGTCGATTTATATCCTGCTGAACCCTCTGCTAATTCTCCTCACCATCTGCTACTCCCCCAATTTTTGCATCATCTGCAAATTTACTAATCAGATGACAAACATTTTCCTCCAAATCATTTATATATTTTACAAACAACAGAGGCCCCAACACTGATCCTTATGGAACATTGCTTGTCACAGACCTCCAGTTAGAAAAGTACCCTTCCACTGCTACTCTCTTTCTATGCCCAAGCCACTTTTGTATCCATCTTCCCAGCTCACCTCGGACCCCACATGACCACCTTTTATATCAGCCTGCCGTGAGGAACCTTATCGAAGGCTTTACTAAACTCCATGTATACAATGTCCACTGCCCTGCCCTGGTCAAATTTTCTTGTCACTTCCTCAAAGAACTCAATCAAGTTTGTGAGACACGATCGCCCCTTCACAAAACCATGCTGCCTATTGCTAATAAGTGACCTTAAGCACTACTCGAGATACGCAGTGGATAGAAGTAACTCCAGACCAACATGTCAAATTAAACCTGAAGACCAGGTAATTGAACAAATTGCACAAGAACCTCACCTCCCCAAAGTCTAACTCCAGAATTGATGTGGTTTATTATGTCACAGGTATTGGGGTACAGTGAAAGGTATTGTTGCGCACAATACAGACAAAGCGTATGAATGTAGCTGTACAGTCATAGCTAGGGTGTAGAGAAAGATCAGCTGAACATATGGTAGGTCCATTTAAAAGTCTGGTGGCAGCAGGGAAGAAGCTGTTCTTGAGTCAATTTGTACACAACCTCAGACTTTTGCATGATTTTCCCAATGGAAAAAGATGGGAGAGAGAATGTCCGGGGTACGTGGGGTCCTTGATTATGCTGGCTGCTTTGCTGAGGCAGTGGGAAGTGTAGACAGAGTCAATGGTTGGGATACTGATTTGCATGATGGACTGGGCTATGTGTTCACAACCCTTTCCAGTTCCTTGCAGTCTTGGTCAGAGTCAGAGCCATCCCAAACTGTGGTGCAACTGGAAAGGATGTTTCTATGATGCATCTGCAAAAATTGGTGAGTGTTACAGAGGGCAAGCTGAATTTCCTTAGCCTTCTCAGAAAGGAAAGGCATTGGTGAGCTTTCTTAACTGTAGCATTGTCATGGAGAGTCCAAGACAGATTGCTGGTGATCTAAACGCCTAGGAACTTGAAGCTCTCGACAATTTCCATCTCATCGTCATTGACGTAGACAGGGGTGTGTCCTCCACTATATTTCCTGAAGTCGATTACTATCTCTTTCGTCTAACTGGCACTGAGGGACAGATTATTGTCACTGCACCAGTTCACCAGATTCACTACCTCTTTCCTGTACTGTGTCTCGTCACTGTTTGAGATCCGACCCACTACAGTGGTGTTGTCAGCAAAGCTGAACACAAGTTTGAATACAGGAAAATTGGAACACAAGTTAGATCAAACTGCCACCCAATCCTTTGCTTCTCTTAGCCAATATAGATGATAGTTACGTTGATATTTCTTGCAGCAGAAGAATAATCTGTTTCTGTCTGATGTAGAATCGCAACATTTAGATCAGTGTGCCAAGCCAGCGATCCAACCTGATTGAGATCATACAACAGGTCATTTCAATTTGATCCATGCAAAAAGAGCGGCAATTGGTGCGAAAACACTTAACGAGCATCCAGAAGTTAGCTCCCGATACATATTAATATGGAAATGATTGTGAGACAGAAGGGTGAAAGGAGTTTTCTCAGAAGGTCAGAATCTGGCTAAAGACTCCAGAAAAGTTATGTTTCACAGATAACGGATTCTAATGTTGGTTCTTTCACTTGCGTCTGCCAGGATTTTATTGTGATTTTGTTCCCTTTTTAAGCTTGTGTAGCTTTAATTAAAACATATCCTGACAGCCGTGTTCGTAATGATTCTTCATTTGCCTGTCCCTGATGCTGTTAGTATCAATTTCTTTGCTGGGTGCCTTCGTAATTACCATATCTCAAATGTTTTAGAAAATTGCAAATGACTTTTACAGTCGCGCCAACCACATTTTCTGTCGTCGTTCCTTCCTCGTTTTATCAAACAGTGAATGGTGGGGGCTGCAACAGCGCCGAGTTTAGACGTCAAGTGCAACATGTCATTGATGGAGAAATATCATACGCACCGTCACATTCCGAATTGAGCATCATGCTTGGTGATCACCTGAAGTTCAACCCTCTGAATGCTGCCAAAAACCACCCTGTGAAGAGCGGCAGCGTGGCTAAAATTAAACGGTGTCAGAATGCATTTCCATTTTCTGCTGTGACCTGTTCATTGCCTGCAGCCAAACTATTAATCCACTGGACTCAAGAGGTGGCGAGACAGAAAAGTGCATTTCTTAAACTGCGCCAAGTAATCTATTCAGAACAGAAGTAGTTTACAGTTTAACATAAGCAATGTTTATGCCTTGCTTTTGGACATTGTTCAGTTCAGAAGGGAAATGGCGGTATATTACAAACTCAAGATTAAGGGATTATCATTAATTAGCTGGCTGTATCTAAAAAGGCTGCTGTCTGTCCTGGCATTGATACAATATCTTTTAATCTCCGGCAAGTACAATTGAAATCAGTCGTTCTCCAGACAGTCACAAGATTTCAAGGGGAGAGAGGCCTTTTGGATTAATGTTGTCACCTGCAGTCATCTTCCCAGTAAATAAGATTACGCTGGACAAGCATTCGTGAGAAAGCACACACAAAGGGGTTTAATTAGTTGATCAGGGATACAATTTTTTGTTCCGCTGCTGTTGCACACTTCACATTTAGGAGGCTTAGTACTACACCAAAGAACTTGCATCCTTTTAATTTGAGCCTCTTTGCAGAGAAGTTGACATTATGGCTTTGGTTTTTAACTCACCCAGAATCCATTCACTTAGAGTCAAGAATCAGACCTTAACTCGAAACTTGGACCCAGAATCTATTTCAAAAAGTGGTGTCACACACTGGCAGAGCGGGAAGTTCTGTGTGCACAATCTGTCATATTCTGAATGTGATGCCATATTTTAGTAATCATAGAATCCCTACAGTGCATTTGGCCCAGGGAGTCACTCGCTGACAAAGCATCCCACCCAAGCCCTATCCTCGTAACCCCACATATTTACCCTGCTAATTTCCCTAACCTATACAGCTTAACACACTAAGGAGCAATTTCGCATGGCCAATTCACCTAACTTTTACATCTTTGAACATTAAGGGGCAGTTTAGCATGGCCAATCCATCTAACCATCACATCTTTGGTGTTTGGGAGGAAACTGGAGCACCCGGAGGAAACCCATGCAGACACGGGGAAAATGTGCAAGCTCTACACAGGCAACGACCCAAGCCGGGAATCGAACCTGGGACCCTGGTGCTGTGAGGCAGCAGTTCCCACCACTGTGCACTCTGTAATTTTGAGAGGGAGGTGCTGGATTGGCACCTCTGCATAATGCAAAGTGGTTTAAAATCCAGAATTCAAATGATACATTAGTTTCACAACATGCCCCTTGTGCTGTTGCTGTGGTTTGATCTCAGTGTTTGTTATTATCTTACTCCAGGAGAGATCAAGCAGAAGGTAATTACCTTTTGAAGAAACATTTATTTGCACAATGGGGTAAGTCCAGGTGTAATGACCATGTGAGGAGAGGTAAAGGATGTTTCCCCTTTCCCACCACTCCAGGGCTGACTGTAACAGGGGTAGTAAAGCCCTGCCCTCGCTCGTGGCTGGGATCCCCCTGTGCCACTGGAAGTGAATGCGTTTTGGCTGTAACTCTAAATTCCCCAAGAGTAAGTCCTTTCCTTGATTCAACCACCACACACGCACGCATGCACACCCCATTACTTGTGAGGCACCCATGCTCCACTTGGGCCTCTGTCCATCTGGAGTCTTCATCCATCCCCTTCCAGTGAATGGTGTGGTGTCTCTGTGACCACCCTGCCCCCCCCTTTTCCAGCTGTGATCTTTTCATTCAACCTTGTGCAGCTTCCCTCCCCTCAGTCTTCCCTCTGCCTTTCATTTGGTACCTCTTCTTCATCCATATCCTTGTTCCTCTGCCAGCTACCATGAACCCTCCCCCCTTACCCAGGCTGTCCTTCCACATTACTCCCCTTGTCTTCATTAACCGCTGTCACTCCACCCTGCCCCCCCAACTCCCAACCCTGGATTGAAGTTTGGGCCTTTGTTGTGGTGGTTGCTTGTGTCCCACAGCACAGTGCTGCCCAGATAGACAATGCTGTGGGGAACCGGGATGAAAGGAGACCCAAATCCAGGCACCATACTGATCCGAGATGGTAACACAGGAGGGTCCATGGGTCTACCATCACGATGCTGTTCATGGACGCCAGCTCGGTGTGGAGATGGAGGCAGGAACTGGTCTACCGGCAGAGTGGTGAACAGCATATCAGGAGCGGCACTGCGGCAGGAAGTTGCGGTACTCCAAATTCTCTGGGGACTGAGCTTGTGCACGCCACCTTTTAGCGATCAGGTTTGACACTGATGGTGTGACTTGAGAATGATCAGCCTAAAAGATGGTGGTGGGCCGCTGTTTTAATGGGATGCAAATGGTGTCTGTGCCATCTGCCAATGAGGAGATTAACCTGCCGTTAGGAGAATAAGTTAAGTTTATTTATTAGTCACAAGTAAGGCTTACATTAACACTGCAATGAAGTTACTGTGAAATTCCCCTCGTCACCACATTCTGACACCTGTTCGGGTCAGTGCACCCTAACTAGCACGTCTTTCAGAGTGTGGGAGGAAACTGGAGCACCCGGAGAAACCCACGCAGACACGGGGAGAACGTGTGCAAATTCCACACGGACAGTGACCCAAGCCGGGAATTGAACCCAGGTCTCTGGAACTGTGAAGCAGCAGTGCTAACCACTGTGCCACCGTGCTGCACTACGGCGATGGGAATTTATGCTGGCGGAATTCCAACATTTTGGCTCTTGCCAGACCTGCCTGTGAACCGTGAAACCCATCGCCAAACCTGCCATAGGATCTTTGGGAGAATTCCACCCAATGGGAGAAAGAATGGTGAGTGTGCGGCTTGGGATTCTGATGATCAGACGCTGTAAATCCTAGAAGTTAATTACATTTTCTTTAATTTGAAAAAATCTCATTATGTCAGCTTAGAGGGGTTTTAGTTCAAGCTTCTGAAAATCTCACAACACAACAGATATTTGTAAAATAAGCTCACGTTCAATACAATTTGCCTTTCGTCACAGCTCCATTAAAGATATGCTTTATAACATGCAAATTGCCTTAAGATTAATGCTTATTTATTCCATGGTTGTTACTAACAATCTCCCTGTCCTCAACTGATAATTCAAGACAGTGTATTAAAATGATAAATCACTGCTGAGGTGCTGTTATTTAACTCTCTACCTCCCACACCATGCTCAGAAATCTCTTTGAACATTGCCAGCCATCTTGAATAGCACAAGTAAACCAAATACAAAGATCTGACCGTAAGTTTCTGGTATTTCCAAATTCCAAATTTTTTGTCCAATCTTTCACTGGTTCCTGTGTACAAGAGAAAAATTCAGATTCCAGTCACAATGGAAATTGAATTCAATTTAAAAAATCTGGAATTAAGAATCTACTGATGAAACCATTGTTGATTGTTGGAAAAACTCAAGTGGTTCATTAATGTCCTTTTGGGAAGGAAATCGGCTGTCCTTACCCTGTCTGGTCTACACGTGCCTCCAGAGCCACAGCAATGTGGTTGACTCTCAACTGCCCTCTGAGGGCAACTAAGGATGGACAGTAAATGTTGGCCCAGCCAATGACACATGTCCCACAAATGAAAAAAAATTGTTTTTGGTGTTGGAACTGGAGTAGGCCATTCTGTTCTTCAAGTCAATGAGATCAAGGCTGATCTGTACCCCAATTCCATCTGGTTGCCTTGGTTCCATGCCCCCGAATACTCATGCAGAACGAAATATCAATGTATCAGTTTCAGTTGTGAAATTTGTTATTGGCCAACACCCCATCAGACTGTGAACAAGTGACCTCTGGATTTCCGTGACCTTACGGTGGCACAGTGGTTAGCACTGCTGCCTCACAGCACAAGGGACCCGCGTTCGATTTCCAGCTTAGGTCACTGTCTATGTGGAGTCTGCAAATTCTCATAGATATAGAGGTTTACAGCACAGAAACAGCCTTTCAGCCCAACTTGTCCATGCCACCTTTTTTAAATCATTAAGCCAGTCCCAATTGTCTGCATTTGGCCCATATCCCTCTATATCCTTCTTACCCATGTAACTGTCTAAATGCTTTTTAAAAGACAAAATTGTATCCGCCTCTGTTACTACCTCTGGCAGCTCATTCCAGACACTCACCACCCTCTGAGTGAAAACATTGCCCCTCTGGACCCTTTTGTAACTCTCCCCTCTCATCTTAAACCTATGCCCTCTAGTCTTAGAGACCCCCCTACCATTGGGAAAAGATGTTGAAGATGTTCTCCCTGTGTCTGCATGTATTTCCTCTGGGTGCTCCGGTTTCCCCCCACAGTCTGAAAGATGTGGTTAGGTGCATTGGCCGTGCTAAATTCTCCCTCAGCGTACCTGAACAGGCGCTGGAGTATGGTGACTTGGGGATTTTCATAGTAACTTCATTACAGTGTTAATGTCAGCCAGTTGTGACACTAATAAATAAATTGTAAAACCTTTTGTGCTCAGAATTACTTCCTGATATAATCCCTGAAAGGCCAAACTCTAAGTTTGAGGTTATGCCATTGCTCCAGACTCTGCCCCCTCCCCCATTAGAGATGAGGATCGAAATTCTCTCCTCACACTCACTGCAGGAATCATAGCGGGCAAGGCAGAACATTTGGTGGACCATTGGATGATCCGTTGAGTTCAGGTGGGAGTTTCCAGTCTTGGGGGCACGTGCAGCCGGGGAATCCCTTCCGAGATATCTTTCTCCTCCAACGCTAATTGCTAGAAGTTGCCTAATTTGAATCCTCTTTCCTTTACCCAAGTTACCCTGTCTCAGAGACTTGCTCTGCCTCTTCCAAAGGGAAGACCTTTGGATCCATCCAGTGTTATCCCAGCGACAAATTGGGAACTTGTAGGAATTCCAGGGAGAAATTTCACCTTGGACTTTGATCTGTCGGACTTTAATCTCACATCAAAACAATAGGACACCAATGTTATCTGTTGGTTTATTTGAACTAATCAACTGGATAATCATTGTTGTTTCACCAAACTCCGAACAACAGCATTCCTCCGACCTCCGAGAATGCTGGTTTCTGCTCACTCTATTCTGTTGCCCAGTCCTCACTTTCTCTGTCCTACCATTGGCTTCAGTACTTGGTCATCAACTCTGGATCTCTCTAAATCTCTCCATTTTAGTCTCCCATTTTAAAGACACTTCTTAAAATCTTTATTTCTTTGACCAAACTTTTACTCCCCTTTTAATATCCGATTCTTTGACTTGTGGTCAGATTTCATCTGACAACTGTGCCCGTGGAACGCCTTAGAATATCGCACTAGGTTGAAGGCACTACAGAAATACAAGTTGTTGTTGTAGTGTTCAGTCATAAAAGTTTATCAACAAATTGATTGTTTTGTGAACATGCATATCTAGTTAACTAATTAAAAATCAACAGTATTATCAATACACTCACCTTTGATAATGGCAGCATTTATTTAATGCATCAACATCTCCCAAAGTGTTGTGAGAACGTACCATAAGAAATAGGAACTAGAATAGACCATTCAGCCCATCGAGCCTGCTCCAGCTTGCAATATGATCATGGCTGATCTGTGTTTCAGTTTCACTTTCCCACCACCTGACCACATCCCTTTGGTCCCCAAAGGACGCAAAAGTTTGTTTATCTGAACCTTAGATAAATTCAGTAATTGAGTATCTACAACCCTCTTGGGGAAAGAATTCCAAAGATTCACAACTCTGAGTGAAAAAATTTCTCCTAATCTCTAAACGATCAGCCCCTTACCCTGAGACTGTGCGGGGGGGAGCTTTCCCATCCCACCCCGCCATGGGAATCATGTATTCGATTTCCCAACCAGCGGAAACAAACTCTCAAGGAAACAAACGTCCGAGGCTTGTCCACGCTGTCAAACCCTTTCAGAATTTTATAGCTTTCAATGGGATCTCATCTTATTCCTCTAAATTCCAGACAATAAAGGTTTAATTTACCCAGCCTCTCATCATAGGACACTCCCCTCATCCCAGAAACCAAGTTAGTGAATCTTCATTGTACTGCCTCCAATGTAAGGATATCCTTTCACTGACATGTACCAATTGACACAAGTACAGCTTCTTCCCTGCTGCCATCAGACTTTTGAATGGGCCTATCATATAATGAGTTGATATTTCTCTATACCCTAGCTGTGACTGTAACACTACATTCTGCACTCTCTTCTTTCCTTCTCCCTTAAGTACTCTATGAATGGTAAGCTTTGCCGGTATAGCACATAAGAAACAATACTTTACACTGTATTGCAATACATATGACAATAATAAATCCAATCAAAACAGTGCACAGTATTCCAGATGTGGCCTAACCAAGCCCTGTACAACTGTAGTAAAACTTCTTTATTCTTGGACTTCAATCCCCTTGCAATATAAGTCAATTGTCTTCCTGTTTGCTGTGCCTTTGGACTATCTTTCTATTTTCATTGCATGGGAATGTGCAGGTCTCTCCAAGGACCAACATTTACAAGTTTCGCACCTTCCCCTCACTGGACTATTGAGTTGGATGAGGAGACAAGTGCCCTCATCAGAGTTTGAACTTCCGACCCGCTGCCTGACTTTGCCACTCAAAAAGCAGCATCAACTCAGGAAGAGGAGGAATCAAGACATGCTGGTGCTCCAATGTATTTGGAAGTTCACTATTTTCTCTGCTCGTGCCCAACACAATGTCAGATTTCCACAACACAGGCTTAGCTGACAAAATCTCCGAGTGGGAACTTTGCAAGGCAATCTGTACCTTTCGTTCGATATCTGCTTGATAGACAGAGAGATGTAGAGAGCAACCTCCTGGGTCCCACACTCCTGGACCTTTAATTAAGCAAAGGTCCCAAGCCTAAAGTCAGCGCATTAACGAAAAGCAAATCTTTATTTGATAGAACTCGGGGGAACGACCATGCAAAAACGCAAACAAAAGAAGACAGAGAAAAAACAGGAACAATCAAATAAGTCAACCTTATTACATGCAGAGAGAATGAAAATTAATTCATTTCACCAGATCAAGCTGATAAAAGATGGATTAATCTGGCCTCTGGAGGATAATTTATGTTCCAAGTGCGTTAAGAAACAAAAATGAGGAAAGTCACATCTTATTACTTCCACAGGATTATCATGTGAAGCTTTGCTGTGTTCTAAATGTAATGAAACAATGGCACTAGATATACATGTGATAACATAACCGTCTTCACAGCTGCTGCTTCTCACTCTCATAACACGAATTAAACTGAGCAATGTAATTACATCTAAACTCATCAATTTATTTTGAGACAAAAGGAAAGTGTGTTTCCACCCTGTAGCCTGGTCTCCTGTGAGGGTCCCTCATTCATTTGCCACAAACAGACTTACTGACAATTAACTTTCTACGTTTGCCTTTGCGGACATTTGAATCTTGTGTGAGCACTGGAGTCACGCAGACACAGTAACAACAAACTAAACAACGGCCACAACCCCCATGATGTGCCTCATTATGGTTAATTAGTACTGACCAAATTTTGTTGTCTTTCTGTGAGAGAGACAGGGAGATTTAACATTGTGCACAGAGGCACAGTGGTTAGCACTGCTGCCTCACAGCGCCAGGGGCCTGGGTTCAATTCTAGCCTTGGGTCACTGTCTGTGCAGAGCCCACACATTCTTCCCGTGTCTGCGTGGGTTTCCTCTGGGTGCTCCCATTTCCTCCCACACTGCAAAGATGTGCAGGTTATGTTGATTGGCCATGCCAAGTTGCCCCTTAGTGTCCCAAGATGTGAAAGTTAGGTGGATTGGCCATGATAAGTTGTCCCTTAGTGTCTGAAGATGTGCAGGTTAGGTTGATTGACCACGTTAAATTGCCACTTAGCGTCCCAAAATATGTAGGTTGGGGGAATTAGCAGGGTAAATACTTGGGGTTACAGGAATAAGACTTGGGTAGAGGCGCTCTATCGAAGTGTTAGTGCAGACGCGATAGACCAAATGGCCTCCTTCTGCAGTTTAGGGATTCTATGGTTCTATCTCCAGAAAATCCTTAAAAAACTAGTAAGACAACATGTTGAACGACATGATTTCGGCAGGAACGCTGGAGGTGCTACGCTTTAGATATGAGCACGTCCATCCATGTGGAGTTCAAATCCCTTGGTGTTGTTTAGCAGGGAAAGCAGCGAGTTCTGCCTGTGCTGACACATCAGTTCAGTAGTGAAGGAGGGGTGCTGCATTGTCAGAGGTACGATGGGCTGAGTGGCCTTCTGCTGTGCTGTATGATTCTGTCTCCTTTCAGTGAGGCAGTTGGCCCTCTGCTCACTATCTACAGTGGTAACCAACATGTTAAAAACTCCACCCTTGTTTTCAAATCCCTCCACGATCTTGTCTCTATATATCTCTGTCACCCCCTTTAGCCCTACAAACCTCCTGCGAAGCCCGGAACATTCTGTGTAAAAGCGCTATTGCTTTTGTCGAGATGAGGCTGCCTGGTTATCGAGATGTTAAAATGTCTGTCATACAAAGATTGTGTGATTCATCTAAAGTTGGCATTCTTGAGTCTTGACCTCCTGCTGAACTCAACTAAAACCATGTTTATGCTGTTTGATAGGAAAATGTCTCCCTCTCTGTCACCACAACAGCTTAATGCTTGATAACTTAAACAAGGATTTGCTTCTAGATATGTCAGAATCTGATTGGATCATGCTCTGACTTTTAACTCCCACGTTGATATTTTACAATAAGACCATTACCATATGATGTAGGCCATTTGGCCCATCGTATCTGCTTCACCATTCAATGAGGCCATGACTGATCCTATATGGTAATTCTTAACTCCACTTTCTTGCCTTATAAAGTTTATTTATTAGTGTTACAAGTAGGCTTACGTTAACACCGCAATGAAGTTACTGTGAAAATCCCCTAGTCGCCACACCCTGGTGCTTGTTCGGGTACTCTTAGGGGGAATTTAGCACGGCCAATGCACCTAACCAGCATGTCTTTTGGACTGTAGGAGGAAACCGGAGCACCCGGAGGAAACCCACACAGACACGGGGAGAATGTGCAGTCTCTACACAGACAGTGACCCGAGGCAGGAATTGAACCCAGGTCCCTAGCACTGTGAGGCAACAGTGCTAACCACTGTGCCACCTTGTGCCACTTTTATCCCCATTATCCCTAATTTCCTTGCTGATCGAAAGTCTGTTCATCTCAGCCTTGAGCAGACCCAATGACCCAATTTCCCCCCACAGGAAAGAATTCCGCAGATTCACTACCCTCTGAGAGAAGAAATTCTTCCTCATTTCTGTCTCAAATGGGTGATCCCTTATTCAATCCACCACACAAACAAGCCTCCCGTCCATTGATTCTGTCTACACTTCCCACTTACTCAACAAAGCAGCATGTATAATTAAGGACCCTAAACATTCTCTCTTCCACCTTCTTCCTTCAGGAATAAGATGCAAAAGTCTAAGGTCATGTACCAACCGACTCAGGAACAGCTTCTTCTCTGCTGTCAGACTTTTGAATGGGCCTATCTTACATTAAGTTGATCTTTCTCTACACCCTAGATATGACTGTAACACTACATTCTGCACTCTCTCCTTTCTTTCTCTATGAACAGTATGTTTTGTCTGTATAGCGCACAAGAAACAATACTTTTCACTGTATGCTAATACGTGTGACAATAATAAATCAAATCAATTAAATCAAAAATCTCTCAAGTGGAAACAATCCCATTACAAGCTAAGGTTAAGTCTAGTTTTTTTTGTGTAGAAATAAGACCCACTTTACCCACTCTACCAGGTGACTCCAGAAAATCCTTCAAAAAAAAGCTAGTAAGACAATATACTGAAGGCATGATTTAGGCAGGAGTCTGTTTGAAGTGCTGTGTTTCAGATATTAACAGGTCCTATCCATGTGGAGCTCTAATCACTTGTGTCCAACCTTCTCACCTTTCATTATGGTTACCTCATCGAAGAAAATGGCTGGAAAACCTCTCTCGGTATGTTAGATGTCCTCTTTTACCTTGCAGTCAGATTTGTAACTGCTGCTATGTTTTGTACCATCACTGTGACCTGTATTCCCTGATTAACTGGCCCTCACTGCAGACAAGGCACCAACTCCACTGGTATTGGTTAATTTATCCAAAATCGCTCGGGAAAAACGTAATTGTCATATTTTACTATGTCTTCTTATAACCTGAGGTCATGTGACTTGATCCAGCCAGTCACTCCAAGAATGATTTGATTTAATTTGATTTATTATTGTCACATGTATTAGTATACAGTGAAAAGTATTATTTCTGGCACATTATACAGACAAAATGAATGAGGAGGAATCTCACGGAGGCTTATAAAATTCTAACAGGACTAGACAGGGTAGATGCAGGGTGGATGTTCCCGATGGTGGGCAGTCCAGAACCAGGGGTCACAGTCTGAGGATTCGGGGTAGACCATTTAGGACGGAGGTGAGGAGACATTTCTTCACCCAAAGAGTGCTGAGCCTGTGGAATTCATTACCACAGGAAGTAGCTGATGCCAAAACATTGAATGTATTCAAGAGGCAGCTGGATATAGTATTTGAGGTGAATGGGGTCAAAGGTTATGGGGAGAAAACAGGATGAGGCTATTGAGTTGGATGACCAGAAATGATGGTGATGAATGGTGGAGTAGGCTCGAAGGGCCAAATGGCCTCCTCTTGATCCTATCTTCTATGTTTCTATGTTTAAAACATACTGTTTACTGAGAAGGGAAGGAGAGAGTGCAGAATGTAGTGTTTGAGTTGCAAGGGTGTAGAGAAAGAAAGACTTAATATGAGGTAGACCCACTCAAAAGTCTGACAGCAGCAGTGAAGAAGCTGTTCTTGAGTCAGTTGGTACGTGACCTCAGATTTTTGTATCTTTTTCCTGATGGAAGAAGGTGGAAGAGAGTGTGTCCGGGATGCGTGGAGTTCTTGATTATGCCGGCTGCTTTGCTGAGGCAACGGGAAGTGTAGACAGAGTCAGTGGATGGGAGGCTGGGAGTGAATGGGAGCGGGAAGTGCTGCCACAGACTGCAACCAGGTACAACTCAAACTGAATCAAACACACTTTATCACGAGGATGCCTTTCGCTGAGGGATTATGGCTCTGTTGGCTAATATTTGTACTTGCTAAACTGTCAATTCTCTCTCGCTGCTAATTTGTATTTCATTGTTTTCTTGTGTTTATATGAATTATCTTGTGTAATTTCTGTTGCTGTGACGCTAGCCTTCAGGTCATTATTGTAAATGAGAATTGACTCAACCTGGCTGAATAAAGATTTAATAAATACAATAAATAGATCTTGGAACTTCTTCCAGCAAGTCTATTTAATAAGTTCGAGCCAGGAGAAGACGTTGTAAAATTACAATAAAACAAACAGACAAATTGGCCAAATTTGAGTAACTCCAGTTGTGGGTTGTTTTTACACTAAATGGATTTACTATAATTCCTGTTTCGTGGATTGAGTGATAAAACTTGTGTTTAAGCAAAATTGGAAATACCCTTGTGTCCAGTGACAGAGTAGACTGCAATTGTTCCAATCTCGTAGCAAAGGAATTCAGTTTGACGGGAAGAAATTTAACTGCCCTGAGTAATTGTTCAGTTTAATTCATTGTATCTTACAATAAAGTTCTCCAATTTGCTGCTAGCCTTAGCAAGTGCATAAAACACAACTCCCAATTCCACTCCTGCCAGAGTCAATGGACTTTTGAATGTCTCACTGCATCTTCCAGTCCCGCCTCACTCGGTGACGGGTCCATAAAACTCCAGCCAATCATTCAACACCCAGACCGTAAGATATTGGAGCAAAATTAGACCATTCGGCCCATCGAGTCTGATCTTCCATTCAATCATGGCTGATATTTCTCTCATCCCCATTCTCCTGCCTTCTCCCCGTAGCCCTGATCCACTTATTGATCAAGAACCTATCTATCTCTATCTTAAAGACACTCAATGACCTGGCCTCCGCAGATGGATTGGACTTGCAAATGGACAATGAAAAGCTGGCTGTCTGTGTGGAGTTTGCATTCTCTTTGTGTCTGCTTGGATTTCCTCCGGGTGCTCTGGTTTCCTCCCACAGCCCAAAAGACGTGCTGGTTAGGTGCATTGGCCATGATAAATTCTCTCTGTGTACCCAAACAGGTGCTAGAATGTGGCGGCTGGGGGATTTTCATTACAGTGTTAATGTAAGCCATTGATTTGATTTGATTCATTATTGTCACATTTATTAGCATACAGTGAAAAGTATTGTTTCTCGTGTGCTAACACAGACAAAGTTCGGGTACCGTGAGGGAGAATTTAGCATGGCCAATGCACTCAACCAGCACGTCTTTTGGACTGTGGGAGGAAACCAGAGCACCCCGAGGAAACCCAGGCAGACACGGGGAGAATGTGCAGATTCTGCACAGGCAGCAACCCAAGCCAGGGATGGAACCCAGGTCCCTGGCATTGCAAGGCTGCAGTGCTAACCACTGTGCCACCATGACAGAGAGACAAATTGGAAAACACACACCAATCCTACTGATCCAGATAAAGTTAACTCTAAACCAATTGTTTGGAACGTTGTTAAGTCATATTTTTTTTTCCCCTGTAATGTCTTTAAAAGTTTTGACTCCAGGCATCAGTCACAAAAGAATAAAATTTATATCTAATTGACTGTTTGTCAGGCTCTCCCCTTCGAAATGGCAGATGAAATAAAGGACAAAGAGAGATGTTTACAGAAAAATCAATACCAGCTTGTCAGCAGGCAAGAAGAATGATGAGGCGGGGGATCTATTTCCTCATCTCTAACTGCTCTACCTGTTCCGGGCAAATTCTTTCACACTGTCGGTGTCTCATTCAATCACAGAATAGCTGGATTGTGTCTTCAAAGCTTGACTTCCTCCTGCAGATTAAGAGTAAAGCACATAATTGATAGTATTTTGGTAACAGGACCTGGATCTTTTACCAGAAAGTTTTTTTTTGCAATGATTGTCTAAATCTTTATCGTTGATATGGGCAATCGTAAATGCATGTATAGTGCAGGGTATACTAAGTATGGATTATGATTAATATTCAACAAGGATTGCTTCTAGAACTGTCCTGAGTTGTCGAGCACTATGATGATAACATGTAAATGGATAGGAAGCAGAAATGATCGGGAAAATTTGCTAATACTGGGACTAGCTTAATGGTAAAAAGGGCAGCCTGCTAATGGAAACATCTTCCCCATGTCCACTCCATCCAGGCCTTTCACTATTCTTCAGTAACTCCTGCCCCAATCCTTACTTCATCTCCAATCTATGACAATTCCTAATGGAAAATGTGTCGGTGACCACACATACCTTTGGGCACGCTCCTTATCCTAACAGCAAATAATGGGAAATCCTTCTTTGAATGTCACCGTGACTATATAAATGCAAGGATGTTGCATCAAACCATTAATCATAGAATCGCTACAGTGCAGAAGAAGACCATTCGGCCCATCGAGCCTGAACTGACAACAATCCCACCCAGGCCCTATTCCCATAACCCCATGCATTTACCCTAACTAGTCCCTCTCATACTAAGGGGCAATTTTTCATGGCCAATCCATCTAACCTACACATCTTTGGACACCAAGGGGCAATTTAGCATGGCCAATGCATCTAATCTACACATCTTTGGACACTAAGGGGCACTTTATTATGGCCAGTTCACCTAATCTGCTCATCTTTGGACTGTGGGAGCAAATCGGAACACCTGGAGGAAACCCACACAGACATGGGGAGAACGTGCAAACTACACACAGACAGTGACCCGAGGCAGAATCAAACCCAGGTCCGTGATGCTGTGAGGCAGCAGTGCCAACCACTGTGTCACCATGCCGCTAGGTTCTTTAGGAGAGTATCTTGAGTCACTTTGTTAAAAATGATGGAGAATATTAGAAGCTATCAATAGGATTGATTGGAGGCAGATATTAAAACTGAGATCAGAATCCCTCGAGTTTTATTACTGGCATCAATCAAATAACTTTTCTTTATTTGCTGGCGAACTTGACTCCTGTATTGGATTGACAACGCTGCCAGGGTAGACACTATAACAGCTGCACGGATTCAGTCTAGCCCCGCGTGATGTCTCTCACGAGCTTCCTTATCATCAGCACCTGGGCAGCTGGTTGCCTGTCAGAAGTCCCTGAGGTGAGTTTGTCACTCTCTGTGGCACCGAGCAGAATGATTGCAGATAACACGGTGAGTGGCTTAAGCTTTGGGTTCAGGCTAAGGCAGCCTGGAACCCAACAGGAAAGATAATTAGCTCGACTGAATCTGGGAGACTGAAGTGCAATGGACAGTTCTTTAATATTAAAATGCGCGATAATCCAAGCTGCCAAGGTTAGTGAATGGCAGGTGCAGTGATATCAGTGTGGAGCAGTGCAATAGGATTATGTAAACATCTGATTACTTCTTCCATTCAGCATCCACAGGGAGCTCTGTTAATGCTACCAACAGTCTTTGAAAGTCTTCTTCTGTTCCCGATAGAATTGCCCTGCGCATTGCAGATGGCTGCTCTTCCAGGGGCAATGTAATCCGTTCAAACATCAGCATCTGCATTTAAAAGTGCAATATTACCTTGGACATGCAGTCACGGGTATTTGGCCTCTGATCTTCGGGTAAGCATTCTCCAAGGCGGCCTTCACGAAACACAACAGAATCACCGAGCAAAAACTAATAGCCAAGTTCCACACACGAGCCTCAACCGGGATCTTGGGTTCATGTCACACTCTCTGTAATCCCCATGACTTGCCTGGGCTTGCAACACCTCACTTACTGTCCTATCTGGAGACAATACTCATCTCTTTAACTTGTGCTTAACCCTCTCTCCACTCACATTGTCTGTAGTTTTAAGACTTGATTACCTGCTAAGACTTGCATTCCAACCATTATCTTGTAAATTGAGTTTGTGTCTGTACATGCCCTGTTTATGAACGCAACTCGCACTCACCTGATGAAGGGGCAGTGCTCCGAAAGCTTGTGCTACCAAATAAACCTGTTGGACTTTAACCTGGTGTCGTGAGACTTCTAACTGTGCCCGCCCCAGTCCAATGCTGGCATCTCCACAGCTTGGACATGCACACGGGAATAGTGGAGACTGCTGATGTTGATCTCCTGGCCAAGCTTCCAATTCCCCACCTTCATAAACATTGCTGTTCACATCCTAACTCACGCCCATGCCCACCACCCTGTTGCCAGCTGACATACATTGGCTCGTACCCGTGAATTAGCATCCTAACCCCTTCATGCCCTCACCTCCTCCCCACCGCTGTAACCTCGTTCAGCTTAACAACACAGTGAAGACTTAGCATTCCACCAATTCCAGTGAAGTGTGTCGTCCTGATTCTCTTTGCCGTTCTACTGCCAAATGTACTACCAGCTGCCTCCAACCACTGCCCTGGAATTCCCTCCCTAAATGTCTCCACCTTTCTCTCCTCCTTCAGGACTTTAAGTTTCCTGAAGCCTTGTTGATTTGCCTCCAGTGCACAAGTACAACATTTGCAGAGAGAAGAGAGAGTGAGCAAGGTGAAGCTTAGATTTATTTGATTTGACTCGTTATTGTCACATGTATTAGCACTCAATGAAAAGTATTGTTTCTTGCGCGCTATGCGGACAAAACTTAGCATTCATTGATTGCACAGGGGTGAAGGAAAGGAGAAGGTGCAGAACGTACTGTTACAGTTATAGATAGGGTATGGAGGATAATATACAGGGGCCGAAACTCTCAACTACCACAGAATCAACGTGGGCAAGAGTCTGACAACAGAAATTCCTGTTGACCTTGGGCAGGAATTGCCGATCTTAGCTGAATGAGGCCGTAAAATCCTGCCCAGTACATCCATTCCTTGATGGCAGCAGGGAAGAAGCTGCTCTTGAGTCACTTGGTACGTGACCTCAGACTTTCGTACCTTTTTACCCTACGAAAAAAGGTGGAAGAGAGAATGTCCGGGGTGTTTGGGGTCCTTGATTATGCTGGCTGCTTTGCCAAGGCAGTGGGAAGTGTAGACAGAGTCAATGGATGGAAGAGTGTTCTACATCCATCTCGATCAAGATTTCTGATTCAGTCTGGAAAGTAAAAGAGCATTTAAGGGTTTTATATTAAAGGGTTAATTGATGCAATAAAAACAACTTGACACTCTCTGATTATTTTACAGAATAAGTCAAACTGATTTGTATTTCATGCTGCTATTAAACTGGGGAGATTACCACAATACAAACTCTTCCTAATTCCTTTATCATGAAAGGAATGTCATATTGTTGTCAGAGACAATAAGTTCCCCTGCTGGGCAATCCTAAATGGTACTCACCCAGTACTTAACCAGTCACAGCTAGGGCACTGTTTTGATTACTCGAAACAAACTACCAGCAAATAAAACACTATACGCCATCTCTCCCCTTAACCTGCACTTCCATCATTAAGGTTGGTGGCCAAGAGTGTGAAGGATTTTGGAATCATGTTGAGGGAGTTAAGTTATAGATCAACCATGGGTGGCATGGTGGCACAGTGGTTAACACTGCTGCCTCACAGTGCCAGGGACCAGGGTTCAACTCCTGGCTTGGATCACTGTCTGTATGGTGTTTGCACATTCTCCCTGTATCTGCATGGGTTTCCTGCATGGTTTGGGGAGAAGCAGAATTGGGAACAAGCTTCAACAACAGACCTCGATTCCTCTGAGTCTGCTTAATAAGATCATGGCTGCTCTGATCCATGGCATTAATGCCATCTTACTACCCATTCCCTAAAATTCCCAACTAGCCAATTGTGGAAGAATCTATCTACTTCAGCCTTGAAGATATTCAATATCTCAGCTGCCAATCTCTGTGGGGTAGAGAATTCCAAATGTTCACAATAATAATGTACAGAATCTCAAAATACTGTTGACAAAACACTGATAAAAATGTGTAAAGATCTGTATGTAATAGAAGAATTGATTTCCTCTGTCTCCATCACCCAATGGCCTTGATTCGAAATGGACAGAGTTATGAAGTGTAATCCACAAAGCATCGGCACAAATCTTGAAATTTCAATTCAACCCAGTTGGTCAAAGTAAACAAATCGTTTTCGCGGGAGGTGAACAAAGGAAGCATTTTTATATTACTTTTATAAAGTATAATTTAACTCCAGCCGATTTGATATTGCATATGTGTATTCCTGACTCTCTGCATCAAAGAACAACACAGCAGAGAAAGAGTGGTGGCACGGTGGTTAGCACAGCTGACTCACAGCGCCAGTTCGATTCCCGGCTTGGGTCACTGCCTGTGTGGAGTTTGCACGTTCTCCCTGTATCTGCGTGGGTTTCCTCCCACCATCTAGAGATATGCAGGTTAGGTGGATTGACCATGCTAAATTGGCCCTTACTGTCATGGTGCCTAGTTAGGGTAAATGCCATGATGTGGAGATGCCGGAATCGGATTGGGGTAAGCACAATAAGAAGTCTCACAACATCAGGTTGAAGTCCAACAGATTTATTCGGTAGAAGGAGCTTTTGGAACACCGCTCCTTCATGAACGCACTCACCAGATGAAGGGGCAACACTCCAAAAGCTCGTGCTATCAAATAAACCTGTTGGACTTTAACCTGGTGTTGTGAGACCTGTTAAGAGGGTAAATGCATGGGGTTATGTGGATAGAGCCTGGGTGGGATTGTAGTGGGTGCAGACTCAATGGGCCTCCTTCTGCACTGTAGAATTCTATGATTGAGGCCATTCGGCCCTTTGGGCCTCTGCCAGCTCTTTGAAAGAGGTTTCCAATTATTCCCGCTCCCCTTGTTCTTTCCTCTCAATCCTACAGTTTTCTCTCTGGCAAGCATTCCTGCAATTCTCTTTTGAAAGTTACTGTTGAATCTGCTTCCACTGCCCTTTACAAGGAGTGCAATCCCACATCACAACAACTCACTGAGCGAGACAAAGATTACTTCTTCCCAGCTTTGGCCAATAAGGTTGTCAACCTTCCAAAGTTGGCCAGGACTCTCCAGGGATTGAAGATCAATCTCCATTTGATCTGATTTGATTTATTATTGTCACATGTATTAACACACAGTGAAAGATATTTTTATTGTACACTACACAGACAAAGCATACCATTCATCGAGAAGGAAAGGAGATGGTGCAAAATGCACTGTTACAATCAAAGCTAGGGTGTAGAGGAAGATCTATTCAAGTAAGTCCATTCAAAAGTCTGACGGCAGCAGCGAAGAAGCTGTTCTTCAGTCGGCCGGTACGTGATCTCAGACTTCTGTATCTTTTTCCCGACGGAAGAAGGTGGAGGAGAGAATATCCGGTGTGTAGGGTCCTTAATTATGTTGACTGCTTTTCCGAGGCAGTGGGAAGTGTAGACAGAGTCAATGGATGGGAGTCTGGTTTGTGTGATGGACTGGGCCACGTTCATGACCTTTTGTAGTTCCTTGTGGTCTTGGGCAGAGCAGGAGCCCATACAAAGCTGTGATATAACCAGAAAGAATGCTTTCTATGGGGCATCTGTAAAAGTTGGTGAGAGTTGTGGAGTTGGACAGTATTCCATCACACTCCTGACTTGTGCCTTGCAGATGATGGACAGCCTTTGGAGAGTCAGGATAGAAGTTGGTCACCAGAGGATGACTCCGTTTCTGGCCAGTGGTAACCCATCAAGCCAGTGGTTGATAGTTGTCACCATCAGAGTGAATCACAAAGAAATTCAGACTTGGATCACTTTTTTTATCTATTTGTGAGACATGGGCATCAGTTGCTGGCCAGGATTTATTACCCATCCCTAACTGTCAAAGGGCAATTGAGAGGGAACTCCAGTGGTTCTGCAATCACATGTAGGCCAGACTAGGTAAAGACAGCAGACTTCCTTCCCTAAAGATCATTAGATTCATTACATTTTAGTACTTACTGATTTAAAAGCTTTGCAAAGCAAAGTCAGGACTGGCATAGAAACGACACAGGCCATTCAGCCCAACGGTCTGTGTTGGGGTGTCTATGGAGCCACACTAGCCGCCTCATATTCATCTTCATCTAACTCCCATTAATGTATCCCTCCTTTCTTTAGAACAAAGAACAACCCAGCACGGGAAACAGGCCCTTTGGCCCAACGAGCCCGCGCCACCATCTTAACAAAGCATTTTCCTACACCTACCTTGACCCATGTGTATGTATATTTCCATTGGAAACCAGATTCAGGGGAGAATAGTGTAGGGTCAATTTGGTACACCAATCAGCCTAAGAGCACATCTTTGGGGTGTGGGAGGAAACCGGAGCGCCCGGAGGAAACCCACGTAACCACAGGGAGAATGCGCAAACTCCCACAGACACTGGCCCAAATCCATGTATCTGCACAGCAAACAGTGATAGTCACTGAGCTGTTGTGGTGCCCATCTGCTGGTCCAGGATTAAGCATACACAACGACACAAAGTACTAGGCCACTCTCGAAACATCCAAGAGCAGCCCATGCACGACCCACCATGTACATGCCCCTCATTAGACAACAAGGTGGACCGACACACCTGCGGAGTAAAAGAGACAAAACATCAACACGTAGCATTAGATTTCCAGTAACGTCCCGAGGCTCTGACCCTTATTTAAAACCATCTCCTATAACCCTCCATCCTTGTTTCACTCATGTGTCTATCTAAGTAAACCTTAAACAAGTCCAACGTGCCTGCCTCCACCACCTTACTCGGTAGTGCATTCCATACCCCCACGACCCTCTGTGTGAAAAACCTCCCTCTAGTATCCAAATTATACTTCTCCCCCCTCACCCTTAGCTCGTGACCCCTCGTGATATTTGTCTCCAATCTAGGAAAAAGCCTGCCACTGTTTACTCTATCTATACCCTTCATTATTTTATACACCTCTATCAGATCCCCCCTTAATCTCCGTCTTTCTAAGGAAAAGAGCCCCAGTTTACCCAATCTTTCCTCATAACCCAGTCCCTCCATACCAGGCAGCATCCTGGTAAACCTCCTCTGCACTCTCTCCAGGGTCTCCACGTCCTTCCGGTAGTAAGCTGACTAGAACTGGACACAGTACTCCAAATGTGGTCTAACCAACGTTCTGTACAACTGTAGCATTAGACGCCAGCTCTTACACTCTATATCCCTTCCTATAAAGGGGAGTTCTTCCACAAACACTAAGAGGCCAACAGCAAACCCAACCCCAGTCCAACGCCAGCATCTCCACATCCAGGGTTATGGGGAAGAGAGAGAACACTGGAGGTAAATTTAAGAGAGCGAAAGTTAGAAGTTGAGCTGTGTCTGCAATGCTTTGATGTGCGTTCCATCCGACTGGCTCCACTCCAGGCGGACCACATTGTTGGACTGGCCTCTGTTGCATCCATTGAACTTTTGCCAAGTGACCTCAGCTGTGGCATGGAACTGGGAGGGAAGGTGAGGGTTAAATGACAGTCGGGCAAATGCATTGCTACTTCTAATGGGCTCTCCTCCACTCAATCACTCATCAAATTAATTCAGAATTATCTTGAATGGTGTCATACGCAGTAATGGTTTTTGCTGAGTTATCACAGGATGCAGCAGTCACTGCCACGATGTCTGATGAATATAATTTTAAAATAAAAAAGCCCTTTCAGTAAACGATAGCACAGTCGATTCAATATAGTAGGAGGAGGTATTGAGAGCTCAGTAGACAGGGTTACTTGTGATGTCAAACTTAATTACGAACCATGCAGGTAAACAATTGTTGAGATTTTTATTCATGATTTTGTCCGGTTGTTTTGATATTTTTGGCAAGAATTTGAAGAACAAACTTGCATTTCGATGATCGCTTTGAGACTGGAAACTCCCACTCGAGGTCAATGGGCATTCCTGTTTTTCACCCCTCACCCACTCCGATTCCATGGTGGGCGGAGGGGCATTCCGGTGAGATGGTTGTACCAATTCTGGGTACCACACGCTTCAGGGTGGATGCCAGGGATTCAGAGAGGATGCAATTAGAAGGATGCCGGGGTATGAGGTTCTCCAGTTATGGGGAGAGACTGGGATTGTTCTCCTTGGAGCAGAAGAGGCGAAAAGAAAGAGGAGAAACACGTGAATAGTTTTAATACAGTAAAGAAGGAGAAATTGATTCCAATGGCAGCTGTTAGAATGTAACTGGTGACAACTTTGTATCGGATGTAATGTGACCAAGCTTTAAGAGTCAGCTGAGCCAGTAAACCATGGAGCCGATTACAGAATGATGTGATGGTAAGCTGATCAGCTGATTCACGATAAATAAGAACCTGTTGAGAATTGAGGAGAGCTTGGAGTGGCCCAGGGCGAGACCACAAGTTTGGAGTAATGAAGTTTCTTTATTAAACCCTTTCTTTGATTTATAAGTTGGAGTAAGTTTTGTTATATTTTTAACTGTCTACATTTGAAGAGTTCCTTCTGCAGGAAAGCAGCAGGATCAGCAAATAGTAGAGGAGACAGATTTAGTCTGTGGTATTAATCCCCCCCCGTGCCATGTTCCACGGCAGAGGGAGGTAGGTGCCACTCGCTGGCACCAGGAACCTCTGACCCTGCCATTTTCATCCCCATTGAATGCAACCCCTCACTGTCAGCAAACCCATGGTACGGTCCACCATTGGCGGGACCGTAAAGTCCCACCGGTGTGAATGGCAGCTAGATTTTGACAAGTATGTTTTTTGTGACAGACAAGTATACTGTTCATAGAAAAGGAAATGAGAGAGTGCAGAATGTAGTGTTACAGTCATATCTAGAGTGTAGAGAAAGATCAATTTAGTGCGAGGGAATTCCATTCAAAGGTCTGATGGCAGCAGGGAAGAAGCTGTTCTTGAGGTGATTGGTACGTGACCTCAGACTTTTGTATCCCTTTCCCGAAGGAAGAAGGTGGAAGAGAGAATGTCCGGGGTGCGTGGGGGTCCTTAATTATGTTGGCTGCTTTGCCGAGGCAGTGGGAAGTGTAGACAGAGTCAATGGATGGGAGGCTGGTTTGCGTGATGGATTGGGCTATGTTCACAACTTTTTGTAGTTTCTTGTAATCTTGGGCAGAGCAGGAGCCCATACTGAGATGTGATACAATCAGAAAGAACTTTTTCTATGGTGCATCTGTAAAAGTTGGCGAGAGGTGTAGCTGACATGCCAAATTTCCTTAGTCTTCTGAGAAAGTAGAGGCATTGGTGGGGTTTCTTAACTATAGTGTTGGCATGGGGGGACCGGGACAATTTGTTGGTGATCTAAACACCTAAAAACTTGGAGTTCTCAACCCTTTCTACCTCCCCCTCCATTAATGTAGACAGGAGCATGTTCTCCTCTACACTTCCTGAAGTCCATGACAATCTCCTTTGTTTTGTTGACATTGAGAGAGAGATTATTGTCGATGCAGCAGTTCAGCTCATTGTTATCATCTGGAATGTTGTCCCTGAAGAAGGAGCTGGAAGCAGGTCCAACCAGAAAAGCTTCAAAACAGAATTGGGTAAAAATCTGAAGGAGAAGCAAATGGGCAATGTGAGTGAGAGGACCTGATTGGAAGAATTTGCTAGAGAGCTTGCACAGATGCAATGGACTGAAGGATCTTTTTCTGTCACTCTGTAAGAGTCTCTGATTCTTCAATGTGAAAAATCTCTCTGTTTGAAGCCAGCAGTCTCCCTAGTCAACATTGTTTTCTGACCGGAAATGGTGAACAGCAGAAACTTCCCACCATATTTACACTCATTAACACGGAGAGACGGAAGGAAAGCTTTCTCCCGTAACGTTGTTACAAGTGGACGTCAAGGACAACAAGTCCCAACACTTCCCGGTGTTCAATCTCTCTCTTCCCAGAAATGAATTCCACACCTTTTCAAACACCTGCTATCTCAGTAAGGATTTGGATACCAGCTACTGAGATTATTAGCCTAATAAACACGATACTGCAGTCTCTTAATTGAGGCTGTGTTTGTACTTGTTCGGTAGACTGAGGGGATGATGATGAATTTGCACATAAGCCTTTTCTCTTCAAGAAAGCCAGTGTTTTGTTCATTATCTTTCCTCAGGTTTTTTTTTCACCACATTTGCACAGTTAGGAGATGGAATGAGCAATGTTTCTGCACTGAATTAAAATCATAGAGCAGAAGGAGGCCATTTGGCCCATCGAGCCTGCACTGACGACAGTCCCACCCAGACCCTATCCCTATAACCCCATGCATTTATCCTGGCTAGTCTCCCTGATACCAAGGAGCTGTTTGGTATGGTCGATCCACCTAACCCGCATGCTTTTCGGGCTGTGGGAGGAAACTGGAACACCTGGAGGAAACCCACACAGACATGGGGAGAATGTGCAAACCACACAGACAGTGACCCAAGCCTGGATCCCTGGCACTGTGAGGCAGCAATGCTAACCACTGTGCCACCGTGCCACCCTTATTCCATGAAGTATTCTACTCAGAGAAATTACAGATTCCAGTCCTTAAATTTGGTCATTCTTTTATGCTTTAATTCATCAGTTTCAGGATTCCAAGGTTTGTAAACTTGTGTTTGTTTCCACAATTGAGTTTGCTATTTATTTTTCATTCAATTGATGCACTCCTGTTCAAAAACTAATCCCCTTTATTCCCAATGCAAGGTTGTTTAACTGGGAAAGCTGGATACAGGATGATACTTTTTTTATTCATTCATGGGACATGGGCACCACTGACAAGGCCAGCATTTATTGTCCATCCCTAATTGCCCTTAAACTGCATGACTTGTTAGGCCATTTCAGAGGGCAGTTGAGAGTCAACCACATTGCTGTGGCTCTGGAATCATATGTAGACCAGACCGGATAAAGACGGCAGATTTCTTTCCCTAAAGGACATTAGTGAACCACATGAGTTTTCCTGGCAATGGACAATGCTTTCATGGTCATCCGTAAATTCTTAATTCCAGATATTTTTTATTTAATTCAAATTCCACCATTTAATAATCTTGTATTGATACCCCTGGGCCATTGCCTCTGCAAGGATGTTCTACGCCTAATCTTGACGTCAGAAGGAGATAAGTATTCTTTGACACCCCCACTAAATAAGGAAACATGTAGAGTGATTTCAGGGAGCTGTAGAATTGGGATTCAATGTGGATGGGGGAACAGGCCCGTGTCGGGAAGCTGAGACTCAATGGAAGTTCAGGGTTGATGGTATTTCTGCAGAGCATAGTCAAGCTATACTAGTGTGCGAGATGTCACTTGTGACCTATTCATCAGTGAGGTTGTTATTTTAAAATGAAACTGTTGCACATTGTGAAATGTTATCATTTCGTTGAGTGTGCTTTAACCATTGCCTTTGCGGCAGCCAAAATTTGAAGACCATGACAGGAACTTGAGACACATGAGAATGGGTGCAATTCTCCAAAAGTTGATTAAGGGCGCAATTTCATGAAAAAATTCTAAGTGCCGACCGAGCGAGAGAGAAGGAGAATTTCAGACTCGTTTTCTCAGCAAGCTTGAAAATTCAGTCTTATGGCACATAGTGCAAAAATAGTGCCAAGATGCGATTCTCACCAGCAGGAGGAGGAGGGCTGGAGCCTCAACTTGCCGGGGAAGCCGGCTGCTGATCTCTAGGGGCGCCATTGCACAGGGACCCTGATATCTTGGTGTACAGGGTGGGAAGCCGATTTTGCTGGCACAATAGGGCCTGTACAATCGGGATGAGGTGAAAAACTGGGTGCAGACCTGATTTTTCACCATCCTCCCAATCTTAGCACCTCGCCTTGCTGAAAGTTGGGGGGAGATGAGGTTGTAAGATTATTCTCAAAGTGTCATCTCCAGCCTGAAACTGTGAATGAGAGGGGCGTGGCCCAAAGACACTCCTCCTTTTTAATAGGTGCCCTCATCATAGATTGGCCTTAAAGGCTCCCCTCCTCATCACTAGCATCTGAGACCACTCCCCCCCTCACATACGTTGCGAACCCCTGTTATGTACTTGCCTATAAGCTCTGCCCTCTCCAGGCCTTGCCCGTTGACCACGCCAACCTGGCTTCCCGAAGCGCCAATGGGTAGGTGAATACCGGGAGCCGGTGAATCTGGCCATAACTGGGAAATGTGGATCTCAATGCAGATTTACTGTGCGAACCCGGTTCCTGCCCTCGCTGGGTAAACCAGATGATGTCTCTGCAGGGGGAGGGTGGGGATAATCCTGAAAGGGATTCCCCCCAGCACCAATCACGTGATGGCCTTTTTGCAAGAATCTCCGTACTGGGCGTGCGGGGGCCCAGAGAATGGCCCCTATTATCTCTTCCAGATGGGAATTGCTGTGAGCTGTGCCTGTCTGAGTCAGAGTTCCGATTGAGAAACCTTGTGGGTTCCCATTCTGAAGATTTGAGCACGACGTTTAGGCAGACGGCACTGACAGAGAGCCACACTGTCAGAGGTGCCATCTTTCACAATGTGTGATGCCAAAGTCCCCTCAGCTGGGTGTACAAGATCCCATGGCATTATTTTGCAGAGGAGATCTGATCCTCCCCTGTCCCAGCCAATAATAATCCTTCAACCAGCCTCGCTCTCCCCTCAATCTGGTTTCCATAAGCCATAAGCGTAGGCAAGGCTCATGGGTGGAAGAGGGAACTCACAATGTTAAAATGGTGGCACGGGCTCATTGGGCCAAAGGGCCTGTTTCCCGTGCTGTGTTGTTCTTTGTTAAACCAAATTATCTGGCCAGCGTCACCATGTTGCTGCTTGTGGGATCTTGCTGTGTACAAATTGGCTGCTGTATTTCCTGCATTATTACCAGAGAGTACTCTGCAAAAACACTTCATTGGTTGTGAAGAATTTTGAGATGTACTCTTGCCATGTAAAGGTGCTATAGAAATGTAACTTATTTCTTATTTTTACTCCTGTACATTACTCCCCCAGAGCGATGGTCTAGATGTGTACTAGAATCAATAACCTCCTTCCCCAGAGATACGAAGAAGTGTCTCGATCAAACTGACACACAGTAACACTGACC
This sequence comes from Carcharhinus amblyrhynchos, assembly GCF_965287045.1. Lineage (NCBI taxonomy): Eukaryota > Metazoa > Chordata > Chondrichthyes > Carcharhiniformes > Carcharhinidae > Carcharhinus > Carcharhinus amblyrhynchos. The sequence goes on along the minus strand of NC_137354.1, from coordinate 4,670,789 downwards.
CGCAAATCTTCATTTTATCCAGAAAATGATAACCGTCAATTTCTTCATTAGAGAGAAGCTTTTAATTCTTCACTTTTTTAATTAGATCTCAGTAGACTGTGAAGAGAGTTTTAGAAAAAAAGATGAGACAGAGAGTGAGAGAAATATAGAGTCAAAGAGAGGGGGAGACATAGAGAGAGAGAGAGGGTGAGGGAATGGGGGAGAAAGAGAGAGAGAGGGTGGGGGAGAAAGAGAGACAGAAAGAGAGAGACAGAGACAGTGCAAGAGCAGAGACACAGAGAGAGCAAGACAGACAGAGAAAGAGAGAGAGACAGGGAGACAGAGACAGAGAGATACAGGAAAGAGAGAGTGAGAAAGGGACAGACAGAGGGGGGAGGGACAGAGAAAGAGACACAGAGACAGACAGCGAGAAAGAGAAGCAGGGAGACAGAGAGGGAGCAGAGAGACAGAGAAAGACAGACAGTGAGTGATGAAGACAGAGAAAAAGAGACAGAGTATGAGAGAGAGAGACAGACAGAGGGAGAGAGAGATGGGGAGACAGAGAGAGAAAGACAGAGGGATAGAGAAAGACAGACAGAGAATGATGGAGACAGAGAAAAAGAGACAGAGAAAGGCAGACAGACAGGGAGAAAGTGAAAGAGAGAGGCAGGGAGACAAAAAGAGGGAGAGAGAGAAAGAAAGAGACAGGGACAGAGAGAGAGAGCACGACAGAAAGAGAGAGACGGTCTGAGAGAGATGCAGAGTTGGAGTGTCAGGTGCAAAAAGGTGGTGTGGAGAAGAGAGTCTGCAATTAGTGTTAATGATAATACTGTTAATGATAATACTGTTAATGATAATAATGATAATAGAGAAGAAGAAGCGGTAATATTTATTAATAAAGCAGCAGCAGAGAAGTCTCCTGCTTTCATGAACGAGGAAGAGATTTTTGTTAACTTGGGCATAAACGCCACTGCATGTTTATGAATATGCTAGGCACAATAATGAGAATAACGTTGCAATGGACAAAAGATATAAGTCAGCAGAAATGGTGGACAAACATTCCAAAAACAAAAGCTTCAAAAAACAATAGTTTTATCGCAAGGCATGATTGAAGATGGAACAGTGATTGCAGTGGTCAAAGAGAGTTCACTCTTAACTCAAGAGATCAGGTAATTCATTGTCAAAAAGCTAAATAACATTGTGTTTTCTTATTAATAAAATAAACTTAGATGATTGTTCTACTGCATTCATCTCAAATTCCTAAGTGTTGTGATCATTAAACGATCTTTCGAATGTTCTGGTCACTGGTTGCTGGCTCCAGTGTTTAAGCTATTAATTTTCAAACAGAATCAGAAAGGATCTCTGTATTAAGTATTCCGATCCTGGCACACGGCAGGTGGAGGAAAATGTGTGTTGTTCTTTTCTTGGCAGCGAAAGAGACAGTGAGAGCATCAGCGAGTGCACCCGAGGAGCTCGGTGGCAATGGTGACCTGCTAAAGGCAAGCTGGAATATTTCAGTTCTCATCTGGACCTGTGTAGATCAACCCCTCCTTTAGGATTTACAGCTAAACATTTCTGACAATTGAGCTTTTATTTGGCTTTGCGTCGTGCTGTCAGCAGCATGTTCACAGAATTGAGTGTGTGCACAAAAAAAAGCAGAAGGAGGCCACCCAGCTCTTCATGTCATTGTCAGCTCCGGGAAAGAGCTGTCTGGCACTTGTTGAATTGAATTGATTTATTATTGTCACATGTGTCAGGACACAATCAAGGTATTGTTTCTTGTGTGCTTTACAGACAAAGCATACCGTTCATAGAGAAGGAAAGGAGATGGTGCAGAATGTTACAGTCATAGCTAGGTTGTCGAGAAAGATTAACGTAATATATGGTAGGTCCATTCAAAAGTCTGATGGCAGCAGGGAAGAAGAGTCAGTTTAAGTTTAAGTTTCTTTATTAGTCATATTAACAGGCTTACATTGACACTGTAATGAAGTTACTGTGAAATTTTCCAAGTTGCCACGTCTGTTCGGTCAATGCATCTAGCCAGCCCGCCTTTCAGAACGTGGGAGGAAATCAGAGCACCCAGAGGAAACCCTCGCAGACACAGGGAGAATGTACCAACTCCACACAGACAGTGACCCAAGCCAGAAATCAAATCCGGGTCCCTGGCACTGTGAAACAGCAGTGCCAAGCACTGTGCTACTGTGCTGTCTGCTGTCAGGTGATCTCAAACTTTTGTATCTTTTTTTCAATGGAAGAAGGTGGAAAAGAGAATGTCCAGGGTGTGCGGGGTCCTTGATTACGCTCGCTGCTTTTCCAAGGCAGTGGGAAGTGTTGACAGAGTCAAGGGTGAGAGGCTGATTTGAGTGATGGACTGGGTTTCGTTCACAACTCTTTGCAGTTTCTTGTGGTCTTGGTCAGAGCAGGAGCCCATACCAAGCTGTGATACAACCAGAAATAATGTTTCTATGGTACATCTGTAAAAATTGGTGAGAGTCAAAGTGGGCATGCCAAATTTCCTTAGCTTCCTGGGAAAGTAGAGGCATTGGTGGGCTTTCTTAACTATAGGATGTGGAAGGACCAGGACAGATTGGTGATCTGAGCACCTAGAAACCGGAAACTCTCGACCATTCCCACTTCATCACCATTGATATAGACAGGGGCATGTCCCCCCCTACGCTTCCTGAAGTTGTGTTTTTGCATACTGTCAGTGAATCAGAACTGGGTTATCTTACAAGACTTTGGGATCAGGATCATGTTGCACAACATGAATAATGAATAGATCTGAATGGAGTCATGTGGCATATTATTTTAATCAAGACCAGAGTTAAATTAGTGGGCAGCAGAATTTCATACAAATGTCTTAACTTGTTCAGCAACAATGTTGCTTGAATCTGGATGATTATAATCCCAGGACACATGAAACATAACTGTCCGGGCACAATTAATTCCATTTTAAAAGCCTGGTAAATTATATATAACGGATTGCAGTTATCGTGGATTGGTTTACACAGGTTAGTTAGCTTGATGGTCCTGGTCATTATTCTTGTTAATCATATCTGTTATTCTCAATAATAAGCTAGATATCAACTGTTTAGCAGCTAACTACTCTCACGAGCCTCACAAGAACTCTTTGACCCACCTCCTATCCCACATCACATCCACTGCCTCACCTCCCTATGATGTGAAGATGTCGGCGTTGGACTGGCTGCAACAGTCAGAAGTCTCACAACACCAGGTTAAAGTCCAACAGGTTTATCTGGAATCACTGTGCTACCAAATAAACCTGTTGGATTTTAACCTGGTCTTGTGAGACTCCTTAGTGTGTCCACTAACCTATTGGCTTCTAGTTCCCCTAGTGCAAGGAATTTGAAGTTCTCACCTCTATTTAAATCCCACTTGAACCAATCAGCCCCTTGGGCCTGTTGCAACATTCAGTGAGATTGTGGCTTATTAGTGACCAAACTCCACGTACCCAATTTTATCCCATATATCATACCTTTTTTAAAATTTCAAGTTTATTGATTAGTGTCACAGGTAGGCTTACATTGCAATGAAGTTACTGTGAAAATCCCCTGGTCACCATACTCCAGCTCCTGTTCGGGTACACTGAGGGAGAATTTAGCATGGCCAATGCACCTAACCAACACATCTTTCAGACTGTGGGAGGAAACCAGAGTGCCTGGAGGAAACCCACGCAGACACGGGAAGAATGTATAAACTCCACAAAGACAATGACCCAAACCGGGAATCGAACCCCGGTCCTTGCTGTGACAGTGCACTGCCACAGCACTGTGAAGCAGCAGTGCTAACCATTGTGCCACCATGCTGCCCTAACTGTCCACATTTACATCCCAATTCTAAAGTTATTCTTATTTGCTTTGAAACAACAATGGACTGAGAACATTAGATCATAAGAACATAAGAAATAGGAGCAAGAGTAGGCCATCTAGCCCTTTGAGTCTGCCCCGCCATTCAATAAGATCATGGCTGATCTGTCGTGGCTCAGTTCCACATTCCTGCCCTCTCCCCATAACCCTTAATCCCCTTGCCTATCAAAAACCTATCTACCCGTGACTTAAATATATTGAGCGAGGCAGCCTCCACCACTTCAACGGGCAGAGAATTCCAGAGATTCGCCACCCTTTGAGTGAAGAAGTTCCTCCTCAACTCCATTCTAAACCCCCCCCCCTTTATCTTGAGGCTGTGCCCTCTAGTCCTGCTGTCCTTTCTGAGTGGGAAGAGTCTCTCCACCTCTATCCTATCCATCCCATTCATCATCTTATACATCTCAATGAGATTTCCCCTCATTCTTCTAAACTCTAGAGAGTACAAGCCTAGTTTATTCAGCCTCTCCTCATAGCTCAACCCCCTCAACTCTGGTATCAGCCTAGTAAACCTCCTCTGCACTCCCTCCAAGGCCAAAATATCCTTACGTAAGTGTGGCAACCAAAACTGCACACAGTACTCCAGCTGTGGCCTCACCAGTGCCCTGCACAGTTGCAACAAGACCTCCCTACTTTTATATTCAATCCCCTCGCTATGAAGGCCAGCATCCCATTCGCCTTCCTGGCCACCTGCTGCACCTGCAGGCTGGGTTTTTGTGACTCATGCACAAGGGCCCCAAGGTCCCTCTGCACCGTAGCATGCTGCAGTTTTTCGCCATGTAAGTAGTAGTCCTTCCTACCATTATTCCTACCAAAGTGGACAACTTCACACTTGCCAACATTAAATTCCATTTGCCAGTTCCTGGCCCATTCGCCCAGCCTATCTAGATCCCTGTGCAGACTTTCCACACCCTCCGCACAATTTGCCGTTCCACCAATCTTGGTGTCATCAGCAAATTTTGACACCCAACACTCGGTAGGGTGTTTGATGCATTCTCTACCTTCCCAGATAATCTTGCTGACATGGAAAATACTATGGTAACTTCAAAAGACACACAGGAAAAGCCGTTATATGATAGGCAGCATGGAAGTATGAGGTGAGCTGGGAAAGAATTGAACTACCTGGTGGAATTTTTAATAATCCAACAGGAATCGTCAACATGTAGATATGTTTTATCAAGCATTTCATTTCAGAATAGAACTGACTATTCAGTTCTACCTGACTGGAAAAAGATGCTGACATTAATTGTCCATGTGCTACAACGCAGAATGCTTCAAGATTGTTTATTTGTGTTCAGTAACATTAACTATGCTCAGTGAGTACCGATTCACCTCTACAGTTGTGAGAAGTTAGTTCAAATCCCTCTTGATTTAATTTGATTTATTATTGTCATGTATTAATATAGTGAAAAGTATAGTTACTTATGCGCTGTACAGACAAAGCATACCGTTAATAGAGAAGGAAAGATGGAAGTGCAGAGTGTACTGTTACGGTCATAGCTAGGATGTAGAGAAAGATCAACTTAATGTAAGGTAGATCCATTCAAAAGTCTGACAGCAGCAGGGAAGAAGCTGTTTTTGAGTCAGTTGATACGTGACCTCAGACTTTTGTACCTTTTTCCTGAAGAAAGAAGGTTGGAAGACAGAATGTCCGGGGTGCGTGGGGTCCTTATCTCCAGGAAGTTAGCATGTAATCAGCTGACACTTCCCGGTGTAGTACCGAGGGGCTTACTTTTTAATTCAAATTTTTTATTTATTCGTGGACATGGGCGTCGCCGGCTGGCCAGCATTCATTGCCCATCCCTAGTTGCCCTTGTTCAGAGGGCAGTTAAGAGTCAAACCCATTGCTGAGGGACTGGAGTCACGTGTAGGCCAGACTGGGTAAAGATGGCAGATTTCGTTCCTTAAAGGGAACCACCAGTGGGTATTTCAAAGAGACAATTTGATGAATCCACGATTGCCATTACTGATTTCATCATTTTTAAATTCCAGATTATATTTAACTCGCTTACTTTAAACTCACCAGATGCCCTGGTGGGATTTGAACTTGTAACTCCAGATCCAAACTTCTTGGTTATAAAAAGAACAGGTACTGAGGCTATGGTGAGGACATGGCTGTCAGGGTCTGCCTTGGGATTCACATACGATGGATTATACAAAGGATTCTTGCGCCCGATAAGGCAATGGTAAGGAGCATTGCTGCTGTAGTGAGGAATTACTGCACTTTATCAAAAACACTGAACTCTGGGACTTGAAAAAAACGTCAGAACCACTAAACAATGTCATAACTCTTTCAATAAATGGGACCTAAAAGGGTACATCACCAAAAATAGATTCTGGTAAATGGCAAGTCTATCCCTGAGACATGAACCTATTTTTCTTAACTGCTGCTGTTGTATCTTGAAGCATATTTTCAGTGTTGTCTGTTCTTTGCAACTGATTATCTGTTCATTCATCCCATTGCTGTCTTGCTGTGTGAGAAACGGCTATTACAGAAACCACAGTTAATGTACTTCACATTTATTCATTATAATAAAAGGACATTTGTCAGAACCAGGGTAAAGCGCTCTGCGAAAACAAGTCTCCACAAGCAATCTCTCGACTCAACGTATTTACAGTTGGCATATTTTGTCTTTGATATTTTTGGGGAGTTACAGAGAGAAAGACAGAATGATTAATAGTCAACTTCATGGCGAGGGCAGATTCAGGCACCAATAGGTAGCACCACAGTATGGCCACTCGGTGACCAGGGGAGATGACAGCCTAGTGGTATTATCACCAGACTTTTAATCCAGAAACTCAGCTAATGTTCTGGGAGACCCGGGTTCAAATCCTGCCATGGCAGATGGTGAAATCTGAATTCAATAAAAGAAAATTTGAATCCACTGATGACCATGAAACCATTGTTGATTGTCAGAAAAACCCATCTGGTTCACTAATGACCAGTAGGGAAGGAAATCTGTCGTCCTTACCTGTTCTGGCCTACATGTGACTCCAGAGCCACAGCAATGTGGTTGACTCTCAACAACCCTCAGGCAACTAGGGATGGGTAATAAACGCTAGCCAGCCAGCAACACCCATGTCCCACAAATGAATAAAAAAGACGTTTCCCATGAAATAATTTAAGAAATCTTCAAGCAACCAAAATATTTAACCTGTTCCAAAGTTTGGAATAGTTTTAGGCAAATATCATGTTTCATCTAACAATATGTAGATCCAGTAAGTAGTCTCACAACACCAGGTTAAAGTCCAACAGATTTATTTGCTAACACTCACCTGATGAAGGGACAGTGCAACCAAATAAACCTGTTGGACTTTAACCTGGTGTTGTGAGACTTCTTACTGTGCCCACCCCAATCCAACGCCGGCGACTCCACAGTACGTAGATAGAAAAGTTTCAAGCAGACAGAGACAGGAGTATTAGCACCTGAACATTGATGCTAGGCTGGCAGCCGCTGTCTTTGCGACAGAGTTGAGAGGCCGTGTAGAGTGAGATTGGTGGCTGTGAGCGGGGGGATAGTCCGATGGTTACGCCACGCATGGTGGGAAGCTGCTGCTTGTCATCACACATCCTACAAGTGTCTGTTCGCACAATGAATGCATTCAATCAGGAGGGGGAAGCGGCAAACACTCTCCTAATGAAACACTAGCAAATCAATTCATGTGGCAAAGACTGCAGCATTCTACACCAGCCACCTGGTCTTTGCACCCAGCAAGATTGAAATGAAGACACGTCTGTACGTGATATGTCTGAACACAATTTAACACTTAATAAGCGATGGCTGGTTTCTTTACAAACTCAGTTTCACTGCCTCACTCTGTGTTTTCTTTTCCTAGAATCCCTTCAGAGCAGAGCAATGTCATTTGGCCCATCAAGTCTGCACCGAATTTCTGACAGTGTGTAGGAGAATTTTAAGGGCTCGCTCATCCTGAAACCGTAAAATCCCATCCAGGGTCAACGGACCTTTCCATGGTCCCCCCCACCTCGCCTACTCCGATTCCCATGGCGGGCAGGACGGTAACATTCCGGTCAGTATCTTACACAGGCCCTCTCCTCCACCCTGTCCCCATAACCCCACACATTTACCCTGGCTAATCGCCCGACACTATGGGGCAATTTAGCATGTCCAATCCACCTAACCCGCCCATCTTTGGACTGTGGGTGGAAACTGGAGTATCCAGAGGAAACTCATACAGACACGAGGAGTCTGTGGAAATTCCACACAGACAGTGACCCAAGCCAGGAATCGAACCTGGGTCCCCGGCACTGTGAGGCAGCATTGCTAACCCACTGTGCCATCATGATGAGCTTTATAATTGGTGGTAAATTGCTTTAATTTACCACCAATGGCATGAATACATTTGTATTCTTCCTTCCTGCTTCCTGATGAGGAAAGGTGGTGTTTCAGTTTAAGATTTCGTCCAAAAGGTGGCACCTCTGACAATGCAACATTCCCTAGGTACTACAGTGGGAAGTGTCAGCTGATTACACACTGAATTGTCTGGAATGGGGTTTCAACTGGACTTTTCACAACTGCAGAAGTGAAGCTGTACTCGCTGAGCCATGGTTAATGTTCCTGAACACAAATAAACAATCACTAAGCATTCTGCTTTGTAGCACATGGCCACACTCCGGCACCTGTTCGGGTACACAGAGAGAGAATTTAGCACGGCCAATGCACCCTAACCAGCACGTCTTCCGGACTGTGGGAGGAAACCAGAGCACCCGGAGAAAACCCATGCAGACATGGAGAGAATGTGCAAACTCTGCACAGACAGTGACCCAAACTGGAATTGAACCTGGGACCCTGGTGTTGTGAGGCAGCAATCCTAGCCATTGTGCCACTGTGCTGCCAGGAGGGCCTGGGTGGGACACTGTGTCAGAGAGTCGGTGCAGACTCAATGGGCCGAATGTCTTTTTCTGCACCGTAGAGGTTCTATAACACTCGGGGGTTCCACGGCGTCTCATTGCTGTGTACGGATACAGTCGGTGGTCATCAGTCTACAGATTGAGCCTCAGTTAAGCTGTTTTCCTCAGACACCATTTACTGGATGTCAGGAAGTCTGTCGCTGTGTTTTAATTATGCCCTATGTTTCTTTAAAGAGAAAAGATATCGAAATATTCTGGCAGACAAAGAAAGATTGATCAGGCTGTTCTCGGGGGAGGGGTCAGCGGCAGTTCAGCTGGGCCGCATATCGAAATTTTATGAAGTTAAGCTGCCAATATGTCGGCTCTCTATGAGCAGACAACATCAATAGCTATCTTTCTTACACCACAATCTCCTAGACCACTGAACGGCTTTGAACCCAAGGCTTTAGTCGCCAGGTAACATCAGAAATGCGATGCTGCATTGTCAATAACCAGGGCTGCACTTTAGGAATTACAAATGATGTTTGTGTTACGGATAACTTGGCAGCATTCTTGCCTCAAGTAGGGGCTCTGGGTTCAAGGCTCACTCGAATGGTTAAGGACTCCTTGACAAACCGCCTCCCAATCTTCTAGTGCAATTGTATATGTGATGAGGCCACACCTGGAGTATTGTGTGCAGTTTTGGTGCCCTTATCTGAGGAAGGATGTCCTTGCTATAGAGAGAGTAAAAGCGAAGGTTTACCAGGCTGATTCCTGGGATGGCAGGTCTGTCATATGAGGACAGATTAAGTCAGTGAGGGTTGTATTCACTGGAGTTTAAACTGATAAAATTCTAATTGGGTTAGACAGGGTAGATTCAGAAAGAATGTTTCCAATGGTGGATAAGGTCTAGAAGTAGGGGACATAGTTTGAGGATAAGGGGTAAACCTTTAGGAATTGAGGTGAGGAGAAGTTTCTTCACAATCTGCACTTTCTCTGCACAGACTATGCTGGCAAGGCAGGATCTCAACCGGCCTTTCAAACATTCAAACACCAGGGAGTGGTGAATCCGTGGAATTTAACAATGTAGTTGAGACCAAAATGTTGTGTGATTTCAAAAAGAAATTAGATCCAGCTCTTGGGGCTAAAAGGATCAAGGCATCTGGTGGGGGGGGCGAGGATCGGGATATTGAATTTGATGATCATAATGAATGGTGGAGCAGCCTGGAAGGGATATGAATGACCTTTATTTCTAGTTTCTATGTTTCTATAATTATGAACCAGATTTTTTGAGCATCTATCATAACATCCATCCCACATGGTTCAGAGGCAAATGTCATTGGATCCGTGAATTGAAGCATGGGTTCTGTGCATTTTGGGCCTTTCCATTTTTGCTAATTTACTTCACAACTCACTAATTTAGGGATGTACAACCCCTAAGAAACAAATAGGACACCAACTAATAAATGAAGATGCATCATGCATGAAATGAAAGCATTTTTGATTTATCTTGTTATTTTGTATTACGATTGTTCTCCACTTCTGTCCAGCACAGAAACTGTCCTGTTGTAATCAGATGCTCCATTTTTAACAGAGGAAATGTCACCATTTGAATTAACTACACTGAGCAGGCATTCCAAAATTAGTCAGGAAAAGCGTCTCAAGAGAGGTTAATGCTGAGCACTGTTTTTTGTGATTGTGGACCCAGGGGGCACGAGTGCAAACTGGCTAATAAAGAAAGGAAAGGCCCAGGGCTGATGCCTCACCAGATAAAGATCAGGATTAATGTCCAGATTGGACAGCCAGGTAAAGAAAGGATTTGCATTGATATAACACCTCCTCAACCTCAGATGTTGCAAAAGCCCTTTACAGCCAACAAATTAGTTTGGAAATGTAAGCAGAGTTAGGAAGCATTGGGGAAGAGTGGACTTGGGAGGGATTGCTGGGCTGGAGGAAGCTAAAACTTGAAAGAGGAATTAAGCTGTGAATTGATTAAAATACTAGTTGATATATTACATCGATGCACGTTAATCTATAATGTATTTCGGCAGGAAAATGGTTCTGAAAACTGTAATCCAATTGATCAATGATTCAACTGGTCTGGAGGAAGAAATCCCTAATGACCATCAATCCCTTTGTAGTGTTTATTCAAGTCAGGAGTGTGATGGAATACTCCCCACTGGTCTGGATGGTTTCAGCTCCAACAACACTCAAGAAGCTTGAGTCCATCCAGGGCAAAGCAGCTCAGCTTGATTGGCACCACATCCACTCCCTCCACCACCGACGCTCAGTAGCAGCAGTGTGTACCATCTACAAGATGCACTGCAGCAAATTCACCAAAGATCCTTAGACAGCACCTTCCAAACCCACAACCACTTCTATCTAGAAGGGCGAGGGCAGCAGATACATGGGAACACCACCCCCTGCAAGTTCCTCTCCAAGCCACTCAGCATCCTGACTTGGAAATATATCAGCCGTTCCTTCGCATTCGCTGGGTCAAAATCCTGGCATTTCCTCCCTAACAGCATTGTGGGTCAACCCACAGCATGTAGAGTGAAGCGATTCAAGAAGGCAGCTCACCACCACCTTCTCAAGGGGCAACTAGGGATGGGCAATAAATGCTGGCCAGCCAGTGACACCCATGTCCCATGAATAAAAAAAAACACTAAACCTGCGGTCACTTGTCTTAACCTCTCTTTGTAGCTCTCGTGTCATTTGCTTGTCCAAAGCACCTTGGGGCATTTTTTAGGATAAAGGGGTGCGATGTAAATGCTGCTACATCGTTTAGCGTCATTCCTGCTCCTGTGCTCAGTGCTCCTGGGTCGCTGCTCAGGCCGCTAGCGCTACTCAAATGAAAGAACTTTTTGTTATCCCCAGTCTGAACGTGACCAACTGCTCACCCTGTTGATGAGAGTCAGAAGCAACGGACTCTGCTCAAAACTGTTCTCCGCACGGCCAGGAAAAGACAATTAGCTAGCTAGTAATGATATCATTATCCATTCGTAAGCTAGGTCGCACATATTAGTAATAATAACTCCTTCAACCATCCCTTAAGTGAACTGACAGATCCCCATAGATAATTGCAATAAGTATACAGGACGGTTTGTGGTTTTGATGGTTGTAGGTGAGTGACTGGGATCGATACATCAGTGGTCTGTGCCTTCAGACACATCATGTAGAAAAATAAAGATCCAAAAACTGAAGGGCCTCTTCTGCATGGTATGATTCCATGATATTAATGGTTGGGGAGTCGATTATATAGTCATAGAAGTATACAGCACAAAAAAAGGCTCTTCGGCCCATCGTGTCTGTGCCAGTCACAGACAAATCCCCCAACATTGAGATGGGATTATGATTCTATTGGGCCAAGTGCTGGTAAATATGTTAGCAACTTCAAGGCGTATCTTGGTAGATGCATGAGTGAGAGGTGAACAGAGGGATAGAAACCGCGTGTGGGCAGTAAGTAGTGGGTCTAAATAAGGATTAGGAATCAGCGCAGGCTTGATGGGCTGAAGGGCCTGTTCCTGTGCTGCATTGCTCTTAGTTCTTTGTAAATGAGATTAGGTGGGAGGTCAGGTGTTTCTCACATATCAGTGCAGACTCGATGGGCCGAAGGGCCTCTTCTGCACTTTATGCTTCTATGATTCTATGAAATGAATGGTAGGGAGGAGGGGTCTATAATAGAGTTATAGAGATATGTAGCACAGAAAATGTTCCTATGGCCTATCGTGTCTGCACCAGTCAAAGACAAACCATCTAACTTTTGCAATAGGAATGGTAGTAGGTCTGAAGAACACACAACGTTGGAACAGACCATTCAGCCCAAAAATCCATGCCAGCTTAGTGTATAACATTGTACAAAAGGATGAGGAATATGGTGTTGGTGCTCCTGATTTGGCACCACTGAAAGAATCTCATCAGGCTATCAAAGCAGTTTTGGGGGTTCTACTTTAATTATGGATAGACGTGGCAAAATGGGCCGAATGGCCTCTCTCTGTGCTGTAACTTTTCTCTGGTTCTATGTTGAACAGTGCGTTCATTTCTGTATGTGGAATAGAAAATATGTTGCAGGGCAATAATAAACAAGGGATCATGTGTGAATAAATGGACAGGTCTTCCAGATGGCCAGAACAGATGTGGTGGGCTGAATGGCCTCCTTTTGCACTGTAAGATTCTATGAAGTCTTTGTGAACACTGGGCTAAGCAAACTGGACTTGGGATTATTGGTTCATTTGAACAATGGGACCTTTGACAATGCAACGCTCCCTCACGACTGCATCAGACTGGATGGGTAGGGGAGGGTAAATGCTGAGCGCTGGAGTGGGACAGATTCACCAACTTGGTGGCTCGGAAGTGATTACAAACAATACTGACTCAGGGTTCCTTGCAGAGAGTATTCCATTGGCTCCTTCACTCCTAAAAGAAGAGAAACACCAGCAAAAGAACAGTCGGAAAATGTTGGAACTGGACACCCAAATGGGCCCCAACCAGGACGCTATCATTTACATTCCACTTTGAAAAAGTGGGCTTACATGTGATCAAAAATGTAAAAGCACCAGCAGGCTACATATTTCCTGCAGTTGAAAAACTAAGATATATCTTGTACTGCTGCCAAAGAACTCAATAAAAAGCTAGCTCGCTTGCAGTTTACATTCGACCGCAGGAGTTTTATAACGTACACATAATTGGAGGGCAAGACATGTACTGACATTCCTTATTTTAAATCATTTACAGAACATTTCACAGACTGTAAAAGGACACATGACGTGGACATTCGCTGAGAAAGTTAGCATTTCAAATTACTTTCTTTCTATCAAAACAAGATGGTGGGAAGGGCATTTAAACTTTGCTCCTGACAAGAATCAGGAATTTGATTCTCCTACAAGACGGGTGTTAGCAGTGCTGATTGCAAGATAGTGGCTTCACTGAATTGTTTCACGAGCAGAACAAGTACATTCAGCCCATCATCCCCGTACCAGCCCAGAAAGCATTGCCCCGCCTTCCCCCATAACACTACACATATTTCCTTTTCAAATAATAGTAAGTCCTTGCCTTTACCTCCCTCAGTTTGACACATTTATTTATCTGGTTAACAGGATGGCCTCTTGCGTTCAGGGTGGCACTGTGGTTAGCACTGCTGCCTCTAAGTGCCAGGGACTCAGGTTCAATTCCTAGCCTGGGTCACTGTCTGCGCGGAGTCTGCAAGTTCTCCCTGTGTCTGCGTGGGCTTCCTCCGGGTGCTCCAGTTTCCTCCCACACTCTGAAGGACGTGCTGATGAGGTGCACTGGCTGTGCTAAGTTCTCCTTCAGTGTCACAAGGTGTGTAGGTTTGATGGATTAGCCATGGGAAATATGTGGGGTTACGAGGAAGGGGTAAGATACTCTGTCAGGGAATGTCTCAATCAAATCTCCACTCAACCTTCTTTTCTCCAAGGGAAACGGTCCAGTAATGGGACTGTCCTCACAAGGTCTCTACCCGTCTCTCCACACATTGTCAAGTACATCCCATTTTCAAAAAAATGGCCTTTTTTTTTAAATTGTGTTCATAGAATTTTAATCATGGGATCATACAATGCAGAAGAGGCCATTCGGCCCATTTAGTCCACACCGACACATTAGAAACATATGTGCAGTGGACTGAATTGAACCCATCTGGATCCTCAAAGAATCTGGGTATTCACGCGTTGGCCATGTTTTGGAGGTGTGATGGTTCATGTTTTTAATTATCTATGATTTACCAGGATGTTGCCTTGTATGGAGGGCATTAGCCATGAGGAGAGGTTGGAGAAACTTGGTTTGTTCTCACTGGAGCGACGGTGAAGTTTAAGGGGCGACCTGATAGAAGTATAGAAGATTATGAGTGGCAAGGACAGAGTGGATAGACAGAAGCCTTTTTCCCCAGGGTGGAAGAGTCATTTACTAGGGGGCACAGGTTTAAGGTGTGAGGGACAAGTTTTAAAAGAGATATACAAGGCAGGTGTTTTTACACAGAATGGTGGGTGCCTGGAACTCGTTGCCAGGGGAGGTAGTGGAAGAGGATACTGTCGTGACTTTTAAGGGGCATCTTGACAAGTACATGAATGAGATGAGAATAGAGGGATGTGGTCCCTGGAGGGGTAGGGGGTTTTAGTTCAGTCGGGCATCATGGTCAGTGCAGGCTTGGAGGGCCGAAGGGCCTGTTCCTGTGCTGTAATTTTCTTTGTCCTTTGTTCATTGTTCTTCTGTAACAAAACCAATGAAATGAAGAACCAAAGGCATTACAAAGTTCCTGATCAGGAAGATAATGACATTTTCATAGTACATGCAAATATTATTCTTTTATTAATGTTAATGCCTCAATACAAGTTGTAGTGAATCCACAAATGTTTCCCCATCATTAAGGCACAATTTTCTTGTAAAAGTGGCAGTTCCCACCCAGAGGGTAACTCTCCCCGCTCCGTCCCGGAGGGTAACTCTCCCCGCTCCGTCCCGGAGGGTAACTCTCCCCGCTCCGTCCCGGAGGGTAACTCTCCCCGCTCCCACCCGGAGGGTAACTCTCCCCGCTCCCACCCGGAGGGTAACTCTCCCCGCTCCCACCCGGAGGGTAACTCTCCCCGCTCCCACCCGGAGGGTAACTCTCCCCGCTCCCACCCGGAGGGTAACTCTCCCCGCTCCGTCCCGGAGGGTAACTCTCCCCGCTCCCACCCGGAGGGTAACTCTCCCCGCTCCCACCCGGAGGGTAACTCTCCCCGCTCCGTCCCGGAGGGTAACTCTCCCCGCTCCCACCCGGAGGGTAACTCTCCCCGCTCCCACCCGGAGGGTAACTCTCCCCGCTCCCACCCGGAGGGTAACTCTCCCCGCTCCCTCCCGGAGGGTAAGTCTCCCCGCTCCCACCCGGAGGGTAACTCTCCCCGCTCCCACCCGGAGGGTAACTCTCCCCGCTCCCTCCCGGAGGGTAAGTCTCCTGCCCTGAGTCAGAAGATTCTGAGTTCAAGTTCCATCACAGCACAAAAATCTTCACTCCAGCACTGAGGGAAGGCCGCACTGAGGGAAGGCCGCACTGAGGGAAGGCCGCACTGAGGGAAGGGTCATGCTGAGGTACGGCTGCATTGAGGGAAGGCTGCATTGTTCTAGGTGCTGCCTTTTGGCTGGGATGCTAAACTGAGGCAGACCCATCCTTTCAAACAGATACAACAGACCCTGTGGGGGTGACGATTTAGAGCAATGTGTTTTCCCCGGTGTCCTGGTCAGCATTCATCCCTCAATTAACGTCACAAAATCAGATTATCTGCTCAACCTCTCATTGTTGATTGTGGGATCTTGCTGTGTGCAGATTGGCTGCTATATTTCCTACATTACAACAGTGACCACATTTCAAGAATGCTTCATTGACTGTAAAGCACTTTGGGACATTCCAGAATTCTGAGAGACGTGACAGAAATCCATGGTATTCTTCTGAAAGAATGGTTTTCTTCACCAGTTCACTATTCAGTACACATCAGGCTGTGAAGGAGAATGCTCAATGGCATTTACTCTCTTCCAGGCCATCAGGCACTTCATTTGGGAGCAGCATTTTTATCTTTTGAAAGGCGGGTGCATGAGGAATTTAAAAAGCAAAAAAGTTTGTTACAAGGCTCCTGCTGAGACGGTGCAGGCTTGAAGTTGGAAAATCTCTCAGAGAGAAGTTCATGAGTCTGTGTCCCTTGGGTTGTCATTAGTTCTGAATGATGTGCGTGACTTGCACAGGTTTCAGCACCAAGCAGTGTGTGATATATTGACAGAAGAGAGGCGTTAAGAGTAAATTGTTTAGTTGGAGAAGAGAGACAAGGAAATATTTCCAAGATTGGCTTCATCGTATTTCAGCCTCTACTCCGGTGGAATCGTTCTCATCTCAGCTCGGGGGCCTCAGTCCCACTCCAGAGTCTTGGGTACATCTTCCGGGCTGATATTCTGAGTGCCGTTGGACTCTACGCACCCTGGACATTCCCTCTCCCACCTTCTTCCATTGGGAAAAAGATACAAAAGTCTGGGGTCACGTACCAACTGACTCAAGAACAGCTTCTTCCCTGCTGCTGTCAGACTTTTGAATGGACCTACCTCACATTAGGTTGATCTTTCTCTACACCCTAGCTATGACTGTAACACTGCATTCTTCACCCTCTCCTTTCCTTCTCTATGAACAGTAGCTTTTTATAGCGTGCAAGAAACAATACTTTTCACTGTGTACTAATACATGTGACAATAATAAATCAAATCAAATCACTGTCAGAGTGCCATACTTCCTCAGGTGAGACTTAGCTGAGGTCCCATGTTCTCTTGAGGATGGATGCGAATGACCCACTTGAGAAGGAGAAAGAGACAGATACTTTCAGTTCCTCTCTTCTATTGGAATCTTTCTTGTAACCTCTCTCTCTCTCTGTAGTGGCTGGTGGCCTTGCCCTGAAATACTTCACCCATTGTGTATCTATGAGTCCCCCAGTAGATTTCTGGGGGGCCTCCAGAGGACACGACATCAGAAGCTATGGGCCTTGGAGTTAATGTTGGGTTAATGTCTGCGTAATGTTGTTGCCTGCAGAGAAATTAGACTGTGTGTATCAGTTGTTAGAACCTGATGAAATTCATGTACACATTTTTAAAGCAATTATAGTGGTTACATTCAATCCAGGCACACAAATTGTTTCTAATTTAATGCAAACATTGGTATTAATTGCATTCTGTCACTCTGTGTGTCAGACTAAAAGCTCCACTAGACCAGTTATTCTGACAGACACATTGTAATTTTCAAATGTACCGTGTGGTGATCAGAAGTTACAGCCGCCTGGACCCTGACAAATGGCAAGAAGTCCAGCTTGCATTGCCCAGTGTGCCGAGCTGATAAAGGACACTTTTGGCTCTGGCTTCAAACCCTTTTCAGATGAGTCACTCAAGGCAAGAACCAACATATTAGTGAAGGGCTGGAATTCATTCATACTGTGCCCTGATTATTCACTGGGGCATCTCAAACTGAGAGGTGTCTGGGGCATGGGAATAAATCCAATGGCACCTACCTACAGGAGCACAAATAAACATTGGAAATAGAAGCAGGAGGAGGCCATTTGGCCCTTCAAGCTGTCCCCCCATTCATTCTGATCATGGATGATCATTAAATTCAATATCTTGATCCCCCCCATATCCCTTGATCCCTTCAGCTGCAAGAACTATATCTAATTTCTTCTTGAAATCACACAATGTTTGGCTTCAACTATTTTCTGCGGTGGTGAAGTCCACAGATTCACCATTCTCTGAGTAAAGAAATTTCTCCTCGCCTCAGTCATAGAACCCTACAGTGCAGAAGGGGGCCATTCAGCCCATTGAGTCTGCACCAACCAAAATCCCACCCAGGTCCTATCCCCATAACCCCATGCATTTACCCTAGTTAGTCCCCTGACACCAAGGGGCAATTTAGCTTTGCCAATCCACCTAACCCGCACATCTGAAGGAAATTGGTGGAAACCCACACAGACACGGGGAGAATGTGCAAACTCCACACAGACAGCGACCCAAGCCGGGAATCGAACCTGGGTCCCCGGCGCTGTGAGGCAGCAGTGCTAACCCACTGTGCTACTGTGTCACTTCAATCCTAAAACATTTAACCCTTATCCTCAAACTATGAGCCCTGCAGTAATCTCCCTTCCTACTGTTGCTGCCGAAATGGATAACCTCACGTTTACCCACATTATACTGCATCTGCTATTTCATATGCTCACTCACTCAGTCTGTTCAAATCACGCTGAAACATCTCTGCATCCTCTTCACAGCTCACGTTCCCCCCTAACCTTGTAACATCTGCAAATGTGGAGGAAATACATTCAGTTCCCGCTTCCAAATCATTAATATATAATGAGAATAGTTGGGGTCCTTGCACAGATCCCTACAGTACCCTACTAGTCACTGCCTGCCAATCAGAAAAAGACCCATTTATGCCAACTCTTCGCTTCTCATCTGCTAACCAGCTTTCTATCCATCTCCAGACATTACCTGCAATCCCATGTACTTTAACTTTACATCGTGGTCTGCTATGTCAGACCTTGTCGAAAGCCTTCTGAAAGTCTAAATAAACCACATCCACTGGTTCTCATTGGTCAACTCTACTTGTTACATCCTCAAAAAATTCCAATAGATTTGTCAAACATGATTTACCGTTTGTAAATCCATGCTGACCTTGTCAGATTGTACCACTGCCTTTCAAATGCCGAATTGTGAAATCCTTGATAATAGACTCTAGCAACTTCCCCAGTACTGACGTTCAGCTCACTGGTCTATAGTTCCCTGTTTTTCTCTCTACCTGCCTTTTTGAATAGTGGGTTTATGCTAGCTACCATCCTTGCAATATACCTGCACTGGAATATTCACAGTACGCAGGGTACAGACTTTAGCACTGGAACTCTACCGCTCTGCCTGCCTCGGAATCAGAGCGGGCGAGGGGCGGACAACGGAAGTGTCGGTTGACCTTGGGTGGGAATTTCTGGTCTCGTTCGAGCAAGGCCATAGAATCCCACCCCATAAATCAGAGCATTTTCCATTGGTTGGAAAACGTCTTGGGAATGAGACTCCTCTTCACCACGAATCACTCCGATAGCTACATGAGAAAAACTTTCATTGCTTTCGGCTAACTGCTTCGTCAATTAAGTGGAGGCAACTCACCAAAATATGTTTAAAGATACAAAAACTGCTAAGTGTTGAATGGAGGGGCTATCGTTCCCATTTTATTCCAAATCCAATATTATCTTCAAAAAGTCTTCTAAAGCCATCATGGAAATTTAATTTTAATAAAATATTAATCTGCCGGAGTGCTGATGGCTGCTGCATGGAAGCCTAAGAGAATAATTCAATCTTCCCTCGTGTACAATGTTTGATAAAATTAAATTTCTCATTTACGGATGTGATTATTTAAATGCAATGAAATTGGAATAAGCTTAATTAGCTCATGTCCTTCATTGGATGACCATGGACTTAACTTTGACTAAATTTACAGCGTGCTATTCGGGGAGGTGCTGGTAAGTATCTTGGAGAAGGATTCAGTTCTTTTATCAATACAGTCTTCTTACTCCTACAATAACATACATCCCTTTCTGCCTGAAAGGCTAGGGTGATGAATAATTCTACTCTCTGCTCTCAAGATAACAACAGGAGGAGGCTGTTTAACCCCTCGGGTCCATTACACTATTCCATAAGATTGTGGCTGATCTGTCACCAAACTCCATTAGACTTCACTAGACTTTTATGAATCAATGTGGGTTAATCTTTTAATTTCAAAATTTGCGATTTATCTTCACAACATTATTGTTATTGACAACATTTAAAAGGCATTTGGATAGGTATATGATAGCGGCGTGATAGCACAGTGGTTAGCACTGCTGCTTCACAGCTCCAGGGTCCTGGGTTCGGTTCCTGGCTCGGGTCACTGTCTGTGTAGAGTTTGCACATTCTCCTTGTGTCTGTGTGGGTTTCCTCCGGGTGCTCCGGTTTCCCCCCACAGTCCAAAGATGTGCGGATTAGATTGATTAGTCATGCTAAGAAATTGCCCCTTAGTATCCAGGGATGCGTAGGTTAGAGGGATTAGTGGGTGTAATATGCAGGGATATGGGAGTAGGGCCTGAGTGGGATTGTGTTCGGTGAAGACCCGATGGGCCATAGGGCCTCATTCTGCACTGTAGGGTTCTATGATCTATGATCTACATGAATAGGAAAGGCTTAGAGGGACATGGGCCAATGCAGGGAAATGGGGTTAGCTGGGATGGGCATTTTGGTCAGCATGGACCAGTTTGGGCTGAAGGGCCTGTCTCTGTGCTGTATATTCTATGACTCTATGATCATTGTCATTTGCAGAAGTGAATTCCAAACATGTCCTGCCCTGTGGTTGAAGAGGATTTTACTAACTTCATTCATAGAATCACAGAATCCCGACAGTGCAAGAGGAAATCATTTGACCCATCGAGCACAATCCCCCCCCCCCCGTATCCCTACATATTTACCCCAGCTAGTCCCCCTGGTACTAAGGGGCAATTTATCATGGCCAATCAGTCTAACCTGCACGTCTTTGGAATGTGGGAAGAAACCCACACAGACACGAGGAGAAGGCGCAGATTCCACACAAACAGTCACCCAAGCCGGGAATCGAACCTGTATCCCTGGCATCGTGAGGCAGCAGTGCTAACCACTGTGCCACCATGCCACCCTCCTGAGAGATTTAGCTCGAATTTTTAGAATCTACTGTCCATTATCCTGAAAGACACAGCTCAATTTATTTAAAGGACTGGAGACGTAGATTATTTTCTAAATGGGAAATTGCTTCAGAAATCAGAAGAACAAAGGGATTTGGGAGTCATTGTTCAAGATTCTCTTAAGGCTAATGTGCAGGTTCAGTTGGCAGTTAGGAAGGCCAATGCAATGTCAGCATTCACATCGAGAATACAAAAGCAGGGATGTACTTTTGAGGCTGTATAAGTCACTGGTCAGACACCATTTGGAGTTTTGTGAGCAGTTTGGGACCCCATGTCTAAGGAAGAATGTGCTGGCCTTGGAAAGGGTCCAGAGGACGTTCACAAGAATGATCCCTGGAATGAAGAGTTTGTCGTATGAGGAACGGTTGAGGACTCTGGGTCCATACTTGTTGGAGTTTAGAAGGATGAGGGGGGATCTTATTGAAACTTACAGGATACTGAGAGGCCTGGATAGAGTGAATGTGGAGAGGATGTTTCCACTAGTAGGAAAAACTAGAACCAGAGGGCACAACCTCAGGCTGAAGGGACGATCCTTTAAAACAGAGATGAGGAGGAATTACTTCAGCCAGAGAGTGGGGAATCTGTGGAACTCTTTGCTGCAGAAGGCTGTGGAGGCCAGGTCACTGAATGTCTTTAAGACAGAGATAGATAGGTTCTTGATTAATAAGGGGATCAGGGGTTATGGGGAAAAGGCAGGCGAATGGAGATGAGAAAAATATCAGCCATGATTGAATGGCGGAGCAGATCCGATGGGCCGAGTGGCCTAATTCTGCTCCTATGTCCTATGATCCTACGGTCTTATGGACTATCATTAACTATCAAACAAGGAATGAAGGAGGAAGAGACTCGGACAGTGAACAGGACAATCATAGAGAAAGCCTTTCGCTCTTCACTTACCAGGTGCTCCTTGCAGATTGGTGAGCTGACTGATGCCGTTATACAGTAAGAAGTCTCATAACACTAGGTTAAAGTCCAACAGTTTTATCTGGTAGCAAACACCACCTGCTTTCGGGGCTTTTAGTGGTGTTTGCTACCAAATAAACCTGAAGGACTTTAACCTGGTGTTGTGAGACTTCTTACTGTGTTTACCCCAGTTCAACGCTGGCATCTCCACATCACGGTGCAGTTATTGCCAGACCTGGAATTGGCCACTGATTATCATGACTGCAAGTTGCAAGATGCTGAAGAAGTCATGGAACATCTAGAATCCTGGATCTCACGTTACATTATCAATGCTGTTCTTTTGTGCAAATAATTAGATTCATCCAATATTCTTTTTTCCGCCTTCTGGATGTGCATCTTACTGCTTATGGATATTGTTTCATTCAACCCTTCCATTCCCCTAGTTGCCCCTACCTGCAACCATCTACCCCCCCCCCACCCCATCATCCCCACCACCTTGTCATCACCTCCTCAACAATCCCCATCACACTTCCATCATCACCCCCCCACTGCCCATTGTCTCTATCATCACCTTGTCACCCCTCCCCACCATGTTACCTTCCCCCCCTCACATCTACATCAATGGGAGTGAAGTAGAAAGGGTCGAGAGTTTCAAGGTTTTAGGTGTCCAGATCAGCAACAACTTGTCCTGGACCCCCCCAAGATCGACACTATAGTTAAGAAAGCCCACCAATGCCTCTACTTTCTCAGAAGACTAAGGAAATTTGGCATGTGCATTAGACTCTCACCAACCTTTACAGATGCACCATAGAAAGCATTCTTCCTGGTCGTATCACAGCTTAGTATGGCTCCTGCTCTGCCCAAGACTGCAAGAAACTACAAAGAGTTATGAACGTAGCCCAGTCCATCACTCAAACCAGACTTCCATCCACTGCCTCTGTCTACACTTCACACTGCCTTGGAAAAGCAGCCAGCACAGTCAAGGATCCCATGCACATGGACATTTGCTCTTCCATCGGGAAAAAGTATAAAAGTCTGAGGTCACGTACCAACCGACTCAAGAACAGCTTCTTCCCTGCTGCTGTCAGACTTTTGAATGGACTTACCTTGCATTAAGTTGATCTTTCTCTACACCCTAGCTATGACTGTAACACTACATTCTGCACTCTCTCGTTTCCTCCTTTATGAACGGTATGCTCTGTATAGCACGCAAGAAACGCTTCTTTTTCATGGTATGCTAATACACATGACAATAATAAAGCAAATCAAAGCCCCCCCTGCCCCCATCCCCATCCTCCTCACCCATCACCAGCCCACCACCTCTCACTCCCCATCACCACCATGGAATGTAAAGGCTGTACAGCCTCCAGTAAGTTGTCCTACTCGACACCGTATTAACCTTGATTCCATGTAGGAATTACACTTTTTAACACAGGATTAGCAATTTCAAACCACAAATTTAATCTCTGCCAGCAGTAGCTTCAAGACCATATTGGAGTAGGGAATGAAAACAAACACAAACCATGCCATCTACCCCTCTTCTTAAAGAGAAAAAAAGTTTATTTATTAAGTCACAAGTAAGGCTTACATTAACACTGCAATGAAGTTACTGTGAAATTCCCCTAGCCGTCACATTTTGGCACCTGTTTGGGTCAACGCACCTAACCAGCATGCCTTTCAGTCTGTAGGAGGAAACCCACGCAGACACGGGGAGAACGTGCAAACTGCACACAGACAGTGACCCAAGCCGGGAATCAGACTCCAGCCCCTGACGCTGTGAGGCAGCAGTGCTAACCACTGTGTCGCCTTGCCGCTGTTTCTAACAAAGCCTTTATGTTTAGCAAGCTACTGGGATGTTCCATGTCTTTCATACACCGTGCATTGAGCCAAACAAAATCTTCTAAAATATCTCAGCACTCTGTCCCAACAAGGTGAACAGCAACTGGAGTTCATTTCTCCAATTAAACACACCAAAGATAATTATTTTGGATACGTTGTAAAATCAAGTTGTCAAATCACAAGGTAATGAATGCAGATGGAGCAATGAGATGTTCAATTGATTGTATTAGGACCTGGCTATCTGCATTAATGATGGTGAAATTCCTGCCAGTACAAGGGAAGTGTTTGTTCTGTAATAATAAGGTAGCAGTCTTCGATATTCATAGGCACACTCCAGATCTTATAAATATGAAATCAGAGATTAAAGTTTGTATTTGAATTTGTTCGACAGTTAATTGCAATCCAAAACCGAATGAAGATACAAAGAACCTTATCAACAATTCCCTGAGCAGCAAGTGATAGACTCTTCAGCACTCAGTTCCATCATCAGCCTGATTATTATTGGGTGCTTAGAATCCCTACGGTGCAGAAGGAGGCCATTCGGCCCATTGAGTCTTCACCGATTCTTACCCAAGCTTGCCCTGTAACTCCTTATATTTACCCCATTAATCCCCCCAACCTAGATATCTTGACCAACTAAGGAGTAATTTAGCACGGCCAATCCACCTAACCTGCACATCTTTGGAGTGTGGGCGGAAACCAGAGCATCCGGAGGAAACCCACGCAGACATGGGGAGAATGTGCAGACTCAGCACAGACAGCGACCAAAGGCTGGAATCGAACCTGGGTCCCTGGAGCTGTGAGGCAGCAGTGCTAACCACTGTGCCACCATGCTGCCCGCATCCAGTGTTGATCTAGGGGATGTCTCTAAACTGATGTCTTAAACTCATATTTTCATTTGAAGTAAGGGAACATCTATAAAAAACTGGCACTATCGTGATGAAAAATGTGCTCAATGTACAGAAACAAACTGTTTGTTTCATTTGCTGTACAGAGATTTTCTTTGATGCAGCGGTTCGGGAAGACAGTGCACCATCGCCTTCTCAAGGGCAACTGGAGATGGGCATCAAAAATACTGGCCTAGCCAATGATGCCCACATCCCATGAAATAAATTTTAAAACTCCAACACCCTTGCAATAAAGGCCTATATTCCATTTTGCATTCTTGTTCACTGCACCGGCATGCTAAACTAACGTGAACCCTGTTCCAACTCTGCATAAATCCCTCTGAAAACAACGGTCAGCTTTCTTCACCCCTCACCCAGGCTTCAAAGAGTCAGAAACGGAAAAGGGAGGGGAAGAAGAAAGAGGGAGAGAAACAAAAAGTTAGATCGGCAGAGTAATAAGATGGAAAGGAAAATGTAAAGCAGAGGTTTACGCAGATTAATTCTGTGTACCACTGAAATGAGCTTGATCTGTACAGAAGTCTTTGTTCATCACATTCCGTTCACATCATTGTTGATGCCAAAGACACCCAGAATTTTCATCTGGCATCACACAGCTGCAGGTCTGTTCATGCCAGCCTCGCTTGCCTCTACGCAAGCTGTGTTGCTCCTAGCTATCTTCTAGCTGCTGCCAGCGTTACAACGGAGAATTCCCCGGAGATTTAATTGATTATAAAGGTGTGATTCAGAAACAACTGAGCCACAAGGAGCCTGGAGCAGAATCCAGCTCTCCAAGCTCGGTCACTAATTGAAATTCCTGCATGTGAACGTCTTTGCATCCAACTGCCTCACAACTTCAAAAGTGTCGGCTGTGCCTCAGGTGGGTGGGACCCTCGCCTCTGAGTCGGGACAGTTGTAGCTTCATAGTCCCACTCCAAGTACTTGTGCCCAAAATCGATGCTAGCGTGGCTGAGGGAGTGCTGCGCTGTCAGAGGCGTCATCTTGTGGAGGAGGTGTTGAATTGAGTCTCCCCTCTCAGACGCACTTTCAATCATAAAATCTCTACACTTCAGAAGGAGGCCATTCAACTCATCAAACCCGCACTGCTGCCTCAGGGACGTGGGCTCAATTCCCAGCTTGGGTCACCGTCTGTGTGGAGTTTGCATGTTCTCCCCATGTTTGCATGGGCTTCCTCCGGGTGCTCCGGTTTCCTTCCACAGTCTGAAACACATGCTGGTTAGATGCATTGACCCAAACACACAACGGACTTCATTGCAGTGTTAACGTAAGCCTTACTTGTGACCAATAAATAAACTTAAAAAAAATCCCATCCAGGCCCTAACTTCGTAACTCCAAGAATTTACCCTACTAATGCCTTGAAATAAGAGGCAATTTAGTATGGCCAATCCACCTAACCTACACACCTTAAACACTAAGGGGCAATTTAGAATAGCCAATCCACATAACCTGCACACCTTTGTAGTGTGAAAGGAAACTGGAGCACCAAATGAAACCCACACAGACATGAGGAGAATGTGCAGACTCCACACAGTCATCCGAGGCTGAGACATAAAAGATTCCGGATGTTATTTTGAAGAAGTGTGGGTTGTTATCCCCGGTGTCCTGGCCAATATTGATCCCTCAACTTACAGTCTGCGGGACCTTATTGAGCAGATATTGGCTGCCAAGATTGTGATGGTAGTATTGCATCTAGTGCATTTATTAAATGTCCACTGCACATCAAAATGCCAAAACATCCCTTAAACATAGGGAAAGAAAGGCTATAATTTCTTGCTGGTGTTCTAACCTTGCGATAAGCTAGTCTTTTCTGAATGTATGGTCCTGGATTTGTGGAAGAATCCTGATTAATCATTTTTGGAAGAGGATCAATTTGGCCTTACAGGACTCTACAACAATAACTTCCATTTATAAAGCATCCTTTAATATGTAAAAATATCCCAGCTGTCTTTGCCAAAAGGGACATTGAGACGATATTAGATGATGTTAGAAATGGTGACCAAAATCCTGAACAATGTGATGGGGTGAAGGAGGGTCTGGAAGTGGAATGACTGAAGAGTTTAGGAAGGAAATTCCAGACAACTGTTGAAAAGAAGAAACAAACTCTCAAAGCTTTTAATCTTGCACTCATCAGGACGTAGGCAAGAATACCAAATTTCAAAGGGAGCAACCATTTATACCATAGGAGGAAAGGACGCTGATTGATCAGCAAGTCAACTCTGGTTGAGATGATCACAGTAAGAAGTCTCACAACACCAGGTTAAAGTCCAACAAGTTTACTTGATTGTAATCTCACAAGCTTTCGGGGTTTGTCTCTTTGTCAGGTGAGTGGAGAGTTCTGGTCTCAAACAGGGCATATAAAGGCACACAGCTCACAGAATACTGATTAGAATGTGAGTCTTTACAGCTAATCAATTCTTAAAGCTGCAGACAATGTGAGTGGAGATGCTATAGAAATGTATATGAGGAATGTGTAAGAAACAACTTTAAAAGGAAAATAGAACTTTGCCAAAGAATCAGGTCAAATGTGCCTTTGTATTGGAATATCCATGGTATTAACAGAGCCCATCTATAAATAATTCTCAGCGGGCTGACCACTCAGGGATGACTGTACCTTTTTAAATCCAAAAGCTTGAAACCGTCGAGAAAAAAAAAGCTAACCATATCCTGATTGGTTTTTGAAATTGCAGCACAGTCCAGGTAAACATTGCCAGGGAAATAACAATGTGATAAAGACACAGAGGGTGGGATCTTCTGGCTGGTCTCACCCAAAACAGGAAGATCCCACCCGAGGTCAAAGGACACCCACCCCCCCCCCCCAAACCCACTATAATTTCCACAGCGGGAAGGATGGGAAAATTCCCCCATAGTCATCGGTGCATCGACTTAGTTGTGATAATTAGGAGTGTACGCTTGCTTTTAATAATGCTTTTGTTAATACAATGCTATTCGGCTTCCCTGGCCCAGTGCGGTTCAATCTCATTCCAGCATGTAGTCATTTGTGTTTAGAGACTTTTAAAAAAATCCCTGTTTTTCTGTTCTTTGTTTCCTCTTTCTCACAACACAATCATTCTTTCCCTCGCTTTACATGACTTTCCGTTTCCTCCCCCATCGTTCCTCTGTTCCATTATCAATCCTTGAACTCAATTTGACTATGGAGATAAAGTACCTGTCACAGCACTCTGGATCAGGCTGCACAAACAGAGGCTGTTTCCTCTGGAACAGTGAAGGCTGAGGGGAGACCTGATAGAAATCTATAAAATAACCAGAGGCACAGTTAGGGGTCGACAAGCAGAATGTTTTCCCCAGCGTTGAAATGTTTAATACTAGGAGGCATGCACTTAAGGTGCTGGGGGGTGGGGGGAGTTCAAAGGAGATTTAAGGTGCAAGTTTGCTACAGAGAGAGTGGAACGCGCCGCCAAGAGTGGTGATGGAGGCAGATACAATAGGTGCATTTAAGGAGCTCTTACATAAGCACATGAATATGCGAGGAATATGGAATAAGGGGAGGCATGTTCGGCACAACATCATGGGCTGAAGGGCCTGTTCCTGTGCGGTACTGTTCTATGTCCTACTGTCATCACAACTCTATCATCAGCTCACACCTGCAGCAAGTTAGACCACAGGCGTTTTCAAGCTAAACGGTGCAGGGCAAAGTCTACACCACGATGCACACTGTGTTCCAACAAGACTGGGCCAATGATGCCTTCTCAATGGACCAATAGCATTTGCATTTTAGTCGGCAAGAATGGATGCAGGGCCAACGCATCCATTCCCATCAGCTCGGCTCAATGTGTGCTCCCGATCTCTCCATAAATTATTGTCAAAAACCCATTTTTTCTTTCAATACAAACTGCAATAACAGATTAATGGGATGATGAAGATTGCCAGCATTACACGCTGAACACCCTATGCAAGGCAGAAGGATTAATAAACTGTTTCTGCTGGTTTAATGAGGAAGGCTGTCAATAAAGATTTACGGCAAATGAATTGCAATCAATACTTGGCCTGTAATTAAGGGAATAAAATGCTTGGGAAGGATTGCAATGAAAGGAAGGACTAGAGTCTAAAGGGCGAACAGGGTGATAAAATGTTAAGTGTTGTGAGTGTCATCCAATACATCACAGGTCCTGTAATACGTCTGAAAAATTCCAGGTGTCTGAATATTTGTTAAATAATTGATTGTGTTCCCACTTCCTCCCCTTCGCCTGCGGATATCTTCCCTGTACACAGATACATCAAGAAAACTCGGTGATTGGATCAAAGGGTGTTTTATTCCTCTTGGATTGATTTGATTTATTATTGTCACATGTATTAACATACATTGAAAAGTATTGTTTCTTGCGCGCTACACAGAGAAGGAAAGGAGAGAGTGCAGGATGTGGTGTTACAGTCACAGTCTTTACCTACACCCTCTGCACTAGAATGTAGAGAAAAATCAACTTAGTGTAAGGTTGGTCCATTCAAAAGTTTGATGGCAGCAGAGAAGAAGCTGTTTTTGAGTCAGCTGGTACCTCAGACTTTAATATCTTTTTTCCGAAGGAAAAAGGTGGAAGAGAGAATGTCCAGGGTGCATGGGATCCTTGATTATGCTGGCTGCTTTGATGAGGCAGTGAGAAGTTAGGACAGAGTCAAATAATGGGAAGCTGGCTCGCGTGATGGATTGGGCTACATTCATGATCTTTTGTAGTTCCTTGCAGCCTTGGGCACAGCAGGAGCCATACCAAACTGTGATACAACCAGAAAGAATGCTTTCTATGGTGCATCTGTAAAAGTTGGTGAGAATTGTAGCTGACATGCCAAATTTCATTAGTCTTCTGAGAAAGTAGAGGCATTGGTGGGTTTTCTTAACTATAGCATCGGCATGGGGGGACCAGGACAGTTTGTTGATGATCTGGACATCTAAAAACTTGAACATCAGAGGGAAGCAGAGTTGTAACTTCAGCAAAGATCAGGTTAAATCATCTAATAATCATCTAATAAGGTCTCAGGTTATCCCACCTTGGCCAAAGCTCCTGGGGCCTTGGTGGGAGCTGGTAAAGCTCAGCTCTACTTACAACAGGTTACGTGTCCTTAGCTGTGCAGGGAGTGGGAAGGTGAGATCTAGTCAGTATTGAATCCCTCACGGTCGAATGTCAAAATCACTTTGAGAAAATTGTTAATAGCAGAATTAAAGAGTGTCATTTCCCAGAATGAATAGGTTATTCTGTGTCCTTAGCATGACTGTCACTGACCAGGGTGTCACTTGGCACTGTTACATCTATCGCAGTAAACGCTTCTATTGGTGACGCAGAGAACTTTCCATTAGTTAAAGCCATGTACACGACTGACACAATGGGGATGATGGTGTCAGGTCAGTTCTTGCCTGTCACGTGGTCTGGGAGTGGGGGGGGTGGCATGGGGAGGATGTGGGTTGAAAACCATTGCGGGGAGGGGTATCACTCATGTCCACATGGTGTTGTCAATCTAAACCGGGTGGGAGGCAACTCATTGGCTGGGATCTTTCTACAACTCACAGGGTCAACAAATGGCCAACTGGGAAAATCATAAAACCATAGAATCCCTGCAGTGCAGAAGGAGACCATTTGGCCCATCAAGTCTGCACTGATTCTCCAATAGAGCATCTTACCCAGACCCAATCTTCATAACCTCACATATGTACACTATTAATCCCCCTAACCGACACAACTTAGGTCAATAAGGGGCAGTTTAGCATGGCCAATCCACCTAACCTACACATCATTGATCACTAAGCGGGAATTTAGCATGACCAATCCATCTAATCTGCACATCTTTGGACCATGGGAGGAAACTGGAGCACCCAGAGGAAACGTACGCAGACATGGGGAGAACGTGCAGACTCCACAGACAGTCACTCAAAGCTAGAATTGAACCCGGGTCCCTGGCGCCGTGAGGCAGCAGTGCTAACCACTGCACCACCGTGCATTCCCTTTACCCATAAGAGTGGTTAGAAGGAGGAACTGCATTGAGTAATTGAAGTGAATAGGGCGGATTTCTTTAACATGAAGCTGGATAAATATATGAGGGAGAATCTTAGATTCCTTACAGTGTAGAGGCAGGCATTTGACCCATCAGAGAGGATAAGATAATAGGGTGAGGAGAAGGGAAGTAGGAAAGGGCTTGTGTGATACATAACTAGCAGTGTGGACCATGTAAATTGTATGGCCTGTTTATATGCAAACCGTGTGTAAGTCAACCTTTGACAATTAACAAGATCGATATGGAGAAAGTTTGGGACTAACTGGATGGGTCTTTCAAAGAACCAATAGGGACCAGATGGGCCAAATGGCCTCCTTCTTTGCTGTAAGATTCAATGACGTTGGCCATCAGTCGTGGCATTTCCATCATTGAATTCCTAAAACACTTGATTCTTTGGTTAACCGTGACCACACTTTGAAAAGTGAGGGGCTTTCAGCATTTAGCTCACTTTTACAGATGCTCCTTGTCTCTTCCCCGGAAGCTGATGCTTGCTTATTGTAAAAAAACCTTTGCTGAAGGATTAGCATCTCTTGCTGACACGCACATGCTGGGTTTTTCCATGTCCTTTAAACTCTGCTGCAGGTCAAATTCATAAAATGACACTGGGCTATGAAAGTGGACAGTTTGCAACAAAACATCTGACAAGCTGTCGAAATCCATCAGATGGGGTTCTTTCTTGGTTTCCAAATGAATATATGTTGCCAACACCGATTGTTTAAGAGGGGGAGTAGCAGGAAATCGTTTGTCTGCTCATGCAGCGTTCCAAATCCAGCTCCCATTCTCCCAACGTTCCTTCAAGGAACTATCACTGACTGGAGATTCAGAGACAAGCAAACACACAGACACAGAGATAGAGAGACAATGAGACACAGACACAGAGACACACAGACACAGAGATAGACAGACACAGAGATAGAGAGACAATGAGACACAGACACAGAGACGCACAGACACAGAGATAGACAATGAGACTCAGACACAAAGATTGTGACACAGACACAGAAACACAGACACACAGAGTGTGACACAGATTCAGAAACACAAATGCAGAGAATATGACTCAGAGACACAGAGATATAGAGACAGAAAATGTGACACAGAGACACAGACTCAGACACACAAAGAGACAGAGACAGCAACACAGACAGAGAGATACAGAGATACAGACAGGGACACAGAGAATGTGACGCAGACTCAGAGACACGGACAGAGGGACATTATCACTCTGCCACAATCTCTCCTGAAGTGATGGGCCTTCCCAGTCTCTCATTGGCTTCCAGTCGATGGGATGAGCTCCCCCCTCCTCCACCCCCCACATCCCCTCCATGAAACAAACCCCTCAATGTTCTAACCCAATAAACAACATCAGTGGATGAAAAGGAAAATAAGGTCATAGCTGAAAAGAAAGTTCTCTTTTGATCTCTTGCAGCAAAGAAAATAACAATTATCCATTTTTAGCAATCATCAGGATCATCAGGGTAATTAATGGTAAATCAATAGAAATTGGCTTCATTATACTGGGGTCAGCAAATGTCTAACAGTCTGCTGTCTAATATCGAGGGTGGCCAAATCTGTGCAACTATTCATCTCATCGCTGATTCATTCCCATCTCCTCAGGAGATTTCAGTTTTGTGGAGAATTGATTGCAGGGAAGTATTTACCATAGATTAACTGTGGGGTTGCAAAGTAGCCCTCACTCCAAGATATCCCCCCCCCCACCCCGTCATGGAGGTGGACAAGGAGAGGCAGCCAGGTCAACTAGAGAGGATACTCCCATTAAGTCCAAAGGTGTGTGGGTTAGGTGGACTGGCCAAGCTAAATTGACCCCAGTGTCAGGAAGATCAGCAGGGCAAATATGAGGAGTTATGGGGATAGGGCCTGGGTGGGATTGTGGTTGGTGCAGACTCAATGGGCCAAATGGCCTCCCTCTGCACAGTAAGGATTCTTTAAATCACAACAATGGGGGGGATGTTACATCCCTTCCCGCCAGGGGAGTCACCTGGTTCTGCCGATGGCATCTTCACCCCAGTGTTAGCTTGGGTGAACCACATCAAATGCCACAGACATCAGCAGGTCCGGAAGGTACCAATGACCAATGGTGACCACCTGAGCTGCTGGAAAAGTCCACCTGATGAATTAGATTTATATCGTTTCCTCATTAGATTAAAATGTCCCGAAAATGTTGACCATGTGGCAGCATTGACGGTTCTGACTGGGGGGAGCTTGTTAACAAAACAACACCAACTTGTCTATCAAGCTGCCTCATAACACCTTAATAATGAGGCAGAGTGGCAGCAAAGAGGGAAATAAAGGGAAGCAAATCCTGTGTTCCCAATGAAACTACTTTGCGGGACCCAAAGATCTGTGTCAATGGTCAACTTTTTCAATGCCACAAAGACCCCTGGCAGAAACTCACAACCCTGAGTGAACACCATCCTCAAATTGAAAGGCAGCCAATGACGTCCAAAGCACAAAATTTGCCACCCAGCCACATAAGGGGGTATTGGGAAGGGGAACTAAAAACTTGATCAAAGAGGTACAGTTCAAAGGCCATCCTGATGGAGCAAGCGACTGGGGAAGTGAAGGGGTTTAGCAGGTGAGGTCTCAAGCCTTGGGTCCAGCAGCAGAAGGTGTGGTTACCACCAATGCAGAGATTGGGACTGGGGGGTTTTCAAGAGACGCGCAGAGATCCGGGAATTAGTCCAGCTGCGAGGAGGTATAGTGACCAGTGGGGGGTGTTGGTGGGGGTGGGGGTGGTGGGGGTGGGGGTGGGGGTGGGGGTGGTGCTGTGGCCATGAAGGGATTTGAAAACAAGATGGCATTTTTTTAAATCGGAACAATGCAGGAGCAGAGAAACAGGCGCCAGTATAGTTCAGCCAGCGTAGAGGGTAATGAAGGGGAACAGTCTTGATGCACATTAGGAAATGGACAGCAAAGCTTTAGGTGGGGCTGGTGGGTGGGGGGGGGGGGCAACTGGGAGAGCATTGGAATAATAATAAAGGCATCAAAGGCATGGATGGGGGGGTGGGGGTGGATTCACAGCAGCAGATAGACTGAGAAAGGTTGAGAGTTAATCAAACTGGGGTTTCAGTGTGAATGCAAGTCCCACTCCAGCCCACATGTTATCCCAATTATTCAATAAGATCACACCGTTTGCAATGAATTCTGGATTCAGTACACAATTGTCAGGGTCAATATGTTGTGGGAGGATGCCCCCGGTTTGGGTCCATTTAGTTCTGGTGTCACACAGCAATCAGTAACACCACAGGACGGAGAGGAACCCATGGTTATGACAGTCAGGAAGCAGACATAATCAGTAGCACTGTAGGAACCGGCTGAACACATTAAATCCTAGAAATACTACAAACAGAAACTAACCAGCTCCCACTGTAAACCAAAATCAAATCAAAATGCAGCCATCTCCAAACCTATCCTGTCTTGCTTGGATATCCTGATTCACTTTATTAAAATATTATTTTACAGAGAATTACCTTGAATTGACAGCACAGAAACAGGCCATCTGGTCTAACTGCTTAATGCCAGTATTTAAGCTCCTCTCGAGCCTCCTCCCACTGCTCCCCATCTAATCAGGTCAGCATATCCTCCTATTGCTTTTTCCTCAAGTGTTTATCAAGCTGTCTTTTAGACACATTGTAAGTCTCGCATCGATCCTTGTCCCAGGCCCTCTGAGGGCCCAGCACTACTCGTCCAAACCCGGACAATTTCACATCCTGGATTCCCGTTACCCCCACCATTTGCAGCCATGTCTTAAGATGCCCGCAACCTATACTAGCCAATTCTCTTTTGGATGATCCATTAAACTGAGGCCTTCTCAGGTGAGAACACTCGAGGCGATTGTCCCTTTAAGGGCAACACAGCAGAGTAATTAAGGGTCACCTGGCCTGGGTGACCAATCAGGACTCAGAGTGGGGAATCACCCCAGGGGGAGGAGTTCTCCCAGGCAGAGGTATGTTAGAGTGAGCTGCAAACATACTCTTGGTGATCCCAAAATAAATCCCTTTATGTTCATGAATGAAGTCTCTGACAGGGCAACATTGCAGCATTGTTCTAAAGCAAAGGTGAGAGAGAGTTATCCACAGGGCCCTATCCAGTATTTATCCCTCATTCACCATCACAAGACACAGGTGATTTGCTCATTATCATGTTGCTGTTTGTGGGAGCTTGCTGTGTACAAATTGGCTTCTGTGTTTCCTACATTAAAACAGTGGCTGTGCCTCTAAAAGATTCTCATTGGCTATAGATCTCATCAAGATGTCTTGAGAATCAGAGAATTCCTACAGTGCAGAAGGAGGCCATTCAGCCTGTCGAGCCCATACTGACTTTCTGATGGAGTATTGTGGTCAGGCTCTCTCCCCGTAACCGCACACATTTCCCATGGCTAACCCTCCTAACCTACACATATTTGGACACTATGGGGCAATTTACCATAGCTGATCAACCTAAGCTGCACATCTTTCAGATTGTGGGAGGAAACCTGAGCACCCGGAGGAATCTCACGCAGACACAGGGAAAACCCACACATTCCGCATAGTCACCCGAGGCCAGAATAGAAACCAGGTCCCTGGCACTGCAATGCAGCAGTGCTAACCACTGTGCCACACTACTGCGCTACAAAGCATAGCAAGTTTTTCTTTAAACCTCTCTGTCATTCTAAATTGAATGGGTGGCAGTGGTTAGCACTGCTGCATCACAGTACCAGAGACCCAAGTTCAATTCCAACCTCGGGTCACTGTCTGTGTGAAGTTTGCACATTCTCCTCGTGTCTCTGTGTGTTTCCTCTGGGTGCTCTGGTTTCCTCTCACATTAAAAAGTCTGACAACACCAGGTTTTAGTCCTAAAACCTGGTGTTGTCAGACTTTTTACTGTGTTTACGCCAGTCCAACGCCGGCATACCCACATCATTCCTCTCACATTCCAGAGATATGCAGGTTAGGTGGATCCGCCATGCTAAATTGCCCCTCAGTGTTAGGGGGATTACCAGGGTAAATGCACGGGGTTGTGGGGATGTTGCCCAGGTGGGATTATTGTTGGTGCAGTCTCTATCTGTCAATTGGCCTCCTTCTGTGCTGTAAGGATTCTATAAATCTGTCTCTCTTTCCTTAAGACACTCCTTAAAACCAACCTCTTTGACCAAGCTTTTGGTTTGTTGTCTGAAATACCACTTTATGTGCTCAGTGGCCTTGGGATTTTTTTTACTTGGTGAATTGGTGCTGTACAAATGCAGATTGACGTTGTTGCACAGCTGGCTCAAGTTAGATCCCAGAATGATTATGTTGGACTGTGTCCCTGATCACTCTGCTTGTCAATATGGTGCTCTCTGTATTGCATTTAATGTCCGTTGATTCTGCTTTTGAAAGCCTGCTCATCGATGATGCTATTCATCTACAGAAGCTTTTCTGCACCATGTGCCAAAAGGAATGGATTTCATCAAGAAAGTGCAGCCCTGTTTGGCAAACTGTCTGCCCCGTACAACTGCACAAAGAATTCATGTCAACCTGACGTCCTTTCACTCCAAGCTTCCACTTCATTCCACAATAAATTTGGTTGAAGCCTAATACTCGATAATTTATTCTTCAGCCATTCAATAATCTAAATTAATGGGCATTGGAGAATGCACTCTCAGTCTATCTGTTAGTGTGCTGCCTGCCTTTCATTGAATCCCTACAGTACAGTAGGAGACCATTCAGCCCATTGAGTCTGCACCGGCCACAATCCCACCCAGGCCCCGATCCCCATGCATTTCCCAAGCTAGTCCCCTTGACACTAAGGGGCAATTTAGCATGGCTAATCCACCTAACCTGCACATCTTTAGAATCTGAGAGGAACTGGAGCAGCCACGCAGAGAACATGCAGACTTCACACAGACAATGACCCAAGCCGGGAATCGAACCCGGATCCCCGGCACTGTGAGGCAGCAGTGCTGACCACTGTGCCACCGTGCTGCCCTAATGAACCTGAAGTTAGATCTACCGTTACCTCGTTCGGTTCCAACCGCCACTTTTATGTTGTGCCTGTCTTTGGTTGTCTGTCATTTTGGGCCAAGCCACTCAAGCCCGAGATTTAGTGAGGTTTGCAGGATCAGAATCTCTTCCAACTGGATTTCCATTAACTATAAATCACCAAGAACACTGCAAATGAACTGGCCGAACCTCAACACGCAGAGAGGCAGGCTGTACTGTTAGGGGTTCATCTTCAAAGCAGTAGTTAGCACTGCTGTCTCATGGTGCCAGGGACCCAGGTTCAATTCCAGCCTCAGTGAGTGGGGTTTCCTCCCAGAGATGTGCAGGTTAGATTGATGGGTCATGCTAAATTACTGCTTAGTTTCAGGGGGGCTAGCAGGGTAAATGTGTGATGTTATGTGGATAGGGTGGGACTGTGGTCGGTGCAGACTCGATGGGCTGAATGGCCTCCCTCTGTACTGTACGGATTCTATGATTCACTGATTCTAAGTTGATGCTCATGGAAAGATGCCGGGAAGTTTTTATCACAAGGAAACAAAACAGTGGCCCTCGGAGAATCCAGTTAAAGGATCTGGGAGATCATCATAGCTGATTGGTCCAAACAATGGCCACTGTGTAAACAACATCGACAACAGCTAAAGAGAAATGGACATTGACACAGGCATATCAAACTGGGAGCCAGATCATCTCACCTGAACGGGATCCCTGAATAGACATAACATCAGGAATGAATGGGTTTGTGTCCACCAAGGCAGGGCAAGAACAAAGACATTAAAAAGATGTCTAAAACCCTCACCGGAATTCTATTGCCCCGCCTGCCACAGAATCGGAGAGGGCGAGGAACGGACAATGGAAATGCCCGTTGACGTTCGTGCGAGGCCGAAAAATCCCATCCCCTGTTTCCTTGTACATTTGTCCTGATTAAAGATCATAAAATCAAGATCAAAATGGTGGCCCAGTAGTTAGCACGGCTGCCTCACAGTGCCAGGAACCTGGGTTCAATTCCAGCCACGGGTCACTGTCTGTGTGGAGTTTGCACGTTCTCTCCGTGTCTGCGTGGGTTTCCTCTGGATGCTCTGGTTTCCTCCCACAATCCAAAGCTGTGTAGGTTGGGGGGAATTGGCCATACTAAATTGTTCCTTAGTGTCCAAAAATGTGCAGGTTAGGAGGATTGGGTGATGATAAATTTTCCCTTAGTGTCCAAGGGTGTGTAGGTTAGGTGAATTGGCCACGGTAAATGTGTGGGATTATGGGGAGAGTGCCTGGGTAAAATACTCTATCAGAGGGTCAGTGCAGACTTGATGGGCAGAATGGCCTCCTTTTGCATTGTAAGGATTCTTACAGTAAGAGCAAATCTTAAAACAGTAAGGGAAGGAAAACCCTGTGTGAATGACAACGATTCGGATTCTGTCATCAGAGAGGAATCAACTCCCTCTGTCATTCCAGTGAATTTGTGTAGAGTGTGGAAATTTGTCTACTTTATCCTGCCAACCAATCAATACATCAAACTGTGCAGCCTGAAGGGGGCAAATGTAGGAGGGGGGGGAGAAGGGTGGATGGATTGCTGGGGACTAACGAGTCAGCAGAGGTTGACACTGCAATGCAACATGAAAAAGGTCAATTGTTGTCGATCAAACATTTTGCTCCCGGGAGACTTTTGAACGAGAGAGAGTAAAAAATGAACCCGATCGCCTCCTAAATTTAGCTCCTGTGGAAATGATTCTGACCATCAACAGAGAAATTGGGAAGTGATTGTGTGAAGTGAGCTGGAACAGTCATGCTGTGTCAGATGCTGACATTATGTAGGACTTTGGTGAAGATTGAATGCGTTTAGCTTTGTATATCATGGAATATTCAGATGGCACATGCAGGGGGAAATCAATATAGGGAGACCTTTCAGCCCTTTTGTACCCGTGCTAGCTCTTTGAAGGTGCCACATTTTCAGCCCCATTCCTTTGTTCTCCCATCCCACGGTCACACTAGTTAAATGTATATTTCCCTTTTAAAGTCATGACAGTTTGTACTGAGCCAGGCACTCTACAAACAAAGATTTCACAAACACTGCTGAGAGCAATGATCAGTTAATGTGAGGTTTGTTGTGGTTCAAACTCATTCTCTGATTATTTCTGGGAGGAACAGTAAGCCTGAGTTGGAACAACATTGCCATTCCTTCTCTGTCTCTGTCGCTCATCTATAAGAGATGGGGTGAATTTTTTTCTTGGTGGGTTGTGAGACATTGGAACTCCGTTCTTCAAAGGATGGTGGAAGCAGAGTCCTAGAATCATAGAATCCCTACCGTGTAGAAGGAGGCCATTTGGCCCTTCGAGTCTGCACCAACCACAATCCCGACCAGGCCCTATCGCCATAACCCCATGCATTTACCTTAGCTAGTCCCCCTGACACGATGGAGCATTTTAGTATGGCCCATCCACCCAGCCAGTCCTTGAATGTTTTTAAGACAGAGCTGGATGGGTTCTT
This sequence comes from Carcharhinus amblyrhynchos, assembly GCF_965287045.1. Classification (NCBI taxonomy): domain Eukaryota; kingdom Metazoa; phylum Chordata; class Chondrichthyes; order Carcharhiniformes; family Carcharhinidae; genus Carcharhinus; species Carcharhinus amblyrhynchos. Next base: position 4,631,732 of record NC_137354.1, on the reverse strand, counting down.
GGTAAACAAGGAGATGAAATGCTATTGGTGGTAGGCGGGATGCAGAGTTGAGTTTGCTATCGGCTCAGCCGTGGTCTTGGTGAATAACAGCACGGGTGTAAGAGGCTGAATGGCCTCATCCTGCTCCTTGTTTGAGTGTTTAGATGTTCTGAGGTTTCTCCTCAGAGCTGAAATCCATCGCCCCTGCCACCACTCTAGTCAGTTCTCTGTGTCTAATCCACATCAGCTTGGTTCAGTTGCTCTGGGCCGGTCACTCGACTCTGGGTTTAAGCCCATTTCAGGGTTTTAGTGAAGAATACAAAAGAAAGATGGAAAGTTTTCCCAACTTGTGTCCATTCAGATGGGACAGTAAAGATCCTTTTTGGTTCCAACAGATGTTTCAAGGAATAAAGTTTATTTATTAGTCACAAGTGAGACTTAAATTAATACTGCAATGAAGTTACTATGAAATTCTCCTGGTCGCCACACTCAATGCACCCTAACCAGCACGTCTTTCAGACTGTGAGAGGAAACCAGAGCACCCGGAGGAAACCCACGCAGACGCGGGGGACCACGTACAAACTCAGCATAGACAGTGATCCAAGCCAGGAATCGAACCCATGTCCCTGGTGCTGTGAAGCAGCAGTGCTAACCATTGTGTCACTGTGCCACCCTGAATGTTTAACTGGCTCAAAGACAAGCTGAGAGGTTTTCAGTTTTGGTGAATAGTGTGTGGGACGGAATTCTCCAGCATCGCTGATCGAAAAGCTAGAAACTCCCACCCAACTGGCAATGGGGTTTCACATTCTCCGCAACCCACCCTCTAAAATTCCTGTAGCGGGCAGGATGGGAGAATTCCAGCCTTCATCACTTACTTGACAATATTCTGGACTCAACATGGACAAAATCAAACTGTGAACTCTTTCCTCCATTTTGGTTATGGCTTTGTCAGGCGCCAGACTCCATCTTGTTTTCGCATCTCGCAAAACCATAACAGTCTTCCAATACCACGTGTGTTTAATGGGGGCTTGATGCCAGTGCCTTTATGCATGGTAAGATCCCCCCCCCCCACCCCCCGTCTCCCCCACCACCTCCCCCTCCCCCATCATCCCACCAGCACTGAGATGATTGCTCAGACAATGTGGGGATTTAATTGTAAAATGTTGCATCAAGTCTGCACCACCAACAATCCCACCCAGGCACTAACCCCGTAACCCCTCATAATTGCCCTACTAATCCCCCTGACATTTAGGGGCAATTTAGCATGGACAATCCACCTAACCTGCACATCCTGGGGGGCATGGTGGCACACTGATAAGCACTTCCGCCTAACAGTGCCAGGGACTTGGGTTCGATTCCTGATTTGGGTCACTGTCTGTGTGAAGTTCGCATGTTCTCCCTGTGTCTGCGTGCATGCTCCAGTTTCCTCCCACAGCCCAAAGATGTGTGGGTCAAATGGGTTGGCCATGCTAAATTGCCCCTCAATGTCAGGAGGAGTAGCGAGGGTAAATGCATGGGGTTACCGGGATAGGGTCTGGGTGGGATTGTTTGTGGTTGGTACAGTCTTGATAGGCTGAATGGCTCCTTCCGCGGATTCTATGATCTTTGGAGTGTGAGAGGAAACCAAAGCACCAGAGAAAACCCACGCAAACACGGGGAGAATGTACAAACTCTACACAGACAGTGATCAAAGCTGGGAATCAAACCCAGGTCCCTGGAACTGTGAGGCAGCAATGCTAACCACTGTGCCACCATGCCGCATATTTTCGAAGGGACTGGGTTTGTTAATTCCCCTTTAAACATTCCTTCTAAATCTACTCAGGGAAATCAGTGTCAGTTTTATTAAAGCAAAGTTCAGGCAGGGACCAGGCATGTCCGACACTCCTCATGATATCGGGTAAGTGCGTGAAACAATTTCCTTTTCAGATTAAAGTCACATGGAGATCAGAGTTTGTGACTTGGAAATGCAGTGATTCTGCTGCTGCTGCAGAATATTGAGCCTGTCGCCATTCCTGGCCAGCGCTGCATCGTTCAATCAGGTTATGATTGGCTATGAATGGCAAAACGAGCATGTTCATTGCGTTATGGGTCATTAGGCAAACGATTAGAGGCCCATTGATGAGGCACTTACAGCCGCTTTATCGGAGCAAAATGGCTTTCACAGGAGATGAGTGGACAGCAGTCACCCACACCAGACAGTGCTGTGTTAACCCTGCACTGACACAGCTGAGACTTTCACAGCTCTGAGCTACACAGATTCCACCAGCCTCTTCACTTGCAGAGACTGAAGGGGAAAAGAAGAATAAAAAGACCTGCGTTTATATTGAATACAGGAGTTGGGACATCTTGTTGAACTTGTACAAGACATTGGTAACGCCACACTTGGAATACTGTGTACAGTTCTAGTCACCCTATTATAGAAAGGGTATTATTAAACTAAAAAGGGTGCAGAAAAGATTTACCAGGATGCTACCGGGACTTGATAGTTTGAGTTATAAGGAGAGGCTGGATAGACTGGGTCATTTTTCCCCAGAGCGTAGGAGGCTGAGAGGTGATCTTGTAGAGGCCTATAAAATAATGAGGGGCACAGAACAGTTAGATAGTCAATATCTTTTTCCAAAGGTAGGGGAATCTAAAACTAGAGGGCATAGGTTTAGGGTAAATGGGGAGAGATACAAAAGAGTCCAGAGGGGCAATGTTTTCACACAGAGGGTGGTGAGTGTCTGGAACAAGCTGCCAGAAGTAGTGGCAGAGGTGGGTACAATTTTGTCTTTTAAAAAGCATTTAGACAGTTACATGGGTAAGGTGGGTGTAGAGGGACGTGGGTCAAACGGGCAATTGGGATTAACTTTGTGGTTTAAAACAAAAAGGTCAGCATGGACAAGTTGGGCTGAAGGGCCTGTTTCCATGCTGTAAACCTCTATGACTCTATGAATCTATATAGTACCATTCATGGCCACCCAATGTCATTCCAAATTGTTCAATGGCCAGTGAAGTACTTTCTGTCACTGTTGGAATGTTGGAAGCCAATTTGTACATAACAAACTCCCACAAACACCAATGATCTGACTTGCCAAAAGAGAAAATGCTGGAAAACCTCTTTTGGTTTCAGATTCCAGCATCCATGGTAATTTGCTTTTAACCAATGATCTGATTTCTCCTTGCTATAGTGGGAGTGCAGCTCTCACTAGGCTGATTCCTGAGATGGCAGGTCTGTCATATGAGGGGAGATTAAGTCAGTTAGGACTGTATTCACTGAAGTTTAGAAGAGTGAGAGAGGATCTCATAGAAACTGATAAAATTCTAACAGGGCTAGACAGGGTAGATTCAGAAAGAATGTTCCCAATGGTGGGGGAAGTCCAGAACTAGGGGTCATAGTTTGAGGATAAGGGGTAAACCTTTTAGAACTGAGGTGAGGAGCGAAATCTTGTGAGTTTACTATCAAATAAATCGGTCGGATTTAAACCTGGTGTTGTCAGACTTCTTACTGAGTCTACACCAGTCCAACGCCGGCATCTCCACATCATGAGAATCTTTTCACCCAGGGGTGGTGAATGTGTGGAATTCACTCCCACAGAAAGCAGTTGAGGCCAAAACATTGTCTGATTTCAAGAAGAAATTAGTTATAGCTCTTGGGGCTGAAGAAATCGAGGGATATTGGGGGGTGGTGGGGGGGGGGCGCTGTGGAGAAGGGGGGCTCAGGATATTGAATTTGATGATCTATAATCTATTCTCAGTGATGCTGTTTCAGGAGTAAATTTGGCCCAGACACCTCTTGAGGAAAGATTTCCAGAGATTCACAACTCTGAGAGGACAATTGTCTTCTCATCTCTGTTTTAAATGAACAACTACTTATTTTTAAACAGTGACCCCCCTCATTCTAGATTCTCCCACAAGAAGAAGCATCTTCTCCACATCCATCCTGGCAAGACCACCCTCCCCCCACCCCTCCCCGCTGGAACTTCAATCTTTCACTTAACTCACCTCTTACTTTTCTAAACTCCGGTGGACACAAGCCTAACTTGTCCAACCTTTCCTCAGAAGACAACCCTCCTATTCCAAGTAATAACCTGGTCATATCTTTCAGAACTGCTTTTCATCCTTCATTATATAAATGGTCCACAGTGTTACCCAAACTCTGCAGTGCATGTCTCAATGCTGGACCCTCCCTCTCTACACTATGAGGCTGTGTGTTTCCGACATTTCAATAGAGAGGGAACTTTGTAAGAGGCTTCATTGGCTGTAATTCAACTTGGGACAAACCAAGGCCATTAAAGGTGCCTTAGAAAAGTATAGTTTATTGTTATTTTTGGACAAATGTGCAAAGAGATGGGTCAACCTCGCTAATGGAACTCCCCATTTGAAACTATCTATCAGTTGTCCCAATGGGAGGAAGGGTTTATAGAGCTCAGGCGATGAGGTGATGCTTTGGGAGAAACATCATAGGAATTATTCAGGAAGAGAATGAAGAATCGGCAACCTCTGCTGGAAAATCTCAGCAAGTCTGACAGCATCTGTGGCAAGAGAATAGGGCCAACGTTTAGAGTAGGCTCTTCCAAATGGCGGCACAGTTGTTAGCACTGCTGCCTCACAGCGCCAGAGACCCGTGTTCGATTCCCGGTTTGCGTCACTGTCTGTGCAGCGTCTGCACATTCTCCCCGTGTCTGTGTGGGTTTGCTCCGGTTTCTTCCCACAGACCAAAAGACGTGCTGGTTAGATGCATTAAATGCTCAGTGTACCTGAACAGGCGCCAGAGTGTGGCAACTAGGGATTTTCACAGTAACTTCAGTGCAGCATGAATGTCCGCTAAGAGGGGGTGCTGTCCTGTCAGAGGTGCCATCTTTTCAGTGCCCTCCCCACCCCTGTAGCCAGTTTTGTGGAGGGACTTTTCTCCTTGGAAAGACGGAGATTGAGGGGGGACATGATAGAGGTATATAAGATACTGAAGGGAATAGATAGAGTCAATAGTGAGAGACTGCTCCCTAGACTGGGTACAAATACGAGAGGTCATGATTTAAGGGTGAAGGGGGAGAGGTATAATTTGGACGTGAGAGGAAGGTTCTTTATGCAGAGAGTTGTGGGGGTATGGAACGCGCTACCGAGGAGGGTGGTGGACTCGTTTAAGGTTCAGTTGGACAGACACATGAGTGAAACAAGGATGGAGGGATATAGTAGGGGCTATTAAATAATGTCAGAACCTCGGGAGACCGGAAATGCAGACTTGTAAATTAACGTTTTTGTCTTTTTATTCCGTAGGTGGACGTCCACCTCGTTGTCAAACGAGGGGCATGCACACGGTGGGTCGTGCGTGGGCTGCTCTTGGAGGTTCCGGGAGTGGCCTAGTACTTCGTGTCGGTGTGTGTGCTTGATCCTGGACCGGTAGACGGGCGCCGCAACAGCTCAGTGACTATCACTGCTAGCTGTGCAGATACATGGATTTGGGCCTGTGTCTGTGGGAGTTTGCGCATTCTCCCTGTGGTTGCGTGGGTTTCCTCCGGGTGCTCCGGTTTCCTCCCACACCCCAAAGATGTGCTCTTAGGCTGATTGGTTTTACCAAATTGACACTATTCTCCCCTGAATCTGGCTAAGTTAGGGGTTCCATTTGTAGACACGCAGGGTAGAATAGGTGTAGGGTGATGCGGCGGCGCGGGCTCGTTGGGCCGAAGGGCCTGTTTCCCGTGCTGGGTTGTTCTTTGTTCTTTGTTCTTTGTTGACCCAGTTTTTGACCAATTTTCAGGGGAAAAAAGCCAGCAATAATTCCAGACCAAAGATTCTAATTCCTGCTTTAAAGCAAGAGGACAATAAAAAAGAATGAGATGTCGGGGTGTTACTGCTGGCCAGTAAAATTACTCACCAACTTCCAGCCTTCCTTCACCTAACTCCCCATTCGGATCGTTATCACAGTAAAGTCTGTCGAGGCTACAATTTTATCTCTTATTGTTGAATGGCTTTTGTGCCCATTTAATATGTTAGGTAATATGTTGGACCTGAAAAAATAATAAGATATAAGTTTTGTTCACAATTTCTCTCATCATTTTCTGACATATTTTGTCTCAAAGCGAAGGAAATTGGTTTTGAAATATGATTCTATTGAAAAAACGATTGCTAAGATTCCGTCCCCCACCCCCAGCCGCATGTTTCCTGCTGACAGGCGGCGGCGATACAATGTTTGTGAGCAGTGGGATTCTCTGGTGCTTCTGCTGCTGTTGCCCCAGCCAGTGGGAAACCCAAGGATGGGGGCGGTAGGACCAGAGAATCCCAGTGGTGTCACCGGCCGGAGAATTCCAGCCATATATCTGGCGGTACAACTGTGTACGTGATGTATTCAATGAAACCCCTACTGGAGGGGTGTATCAATGTACAATCTTTATCCAGATGCCCCTGGAGATCATAGAATCATAGAACTTTACAGTGCAGAAGTAGGCCATTAGACCCATCAAGTGTGTTCTGATCCCATCCAGACTCTATTCCCATAACCCCCCCTAGCTAGTCCCCCTGACAGTAAGGGGCAATTTAGCACGGCCAATCCACCTAACCTGCACATCTTTGGACTGTGGGAGGAAACCCATGCAGACACAGAGAGAACATGCAAACTCCACACAGAGAGTGATCCAAACGAGGAATCGAACCTGGGCCCCGGTGTGCAGTGAGGCAGTAGTTATAACCACTGTGTCACTGTGCCATCCCACGGTGGTTGATTCCATTCAATAAGCAATGGAAGGTTGGACTAATCATAGGCTATTTGATCCGGTGAGTCTTCACAATTCGTAGATCCTCAATTATTATCTCAACCATGAACATTCCACCTCATTCCCATCTATCACTAGAGCCCCTCTCTACAAAAAGGGATCAGGTTGGAGGACAGGAGATGGAAATAGGTTGGCATGGATGGACAAGGGGTGGGTGCAAGGTGGGGGGGGTAGGGAGAGGGCAGGTGAGAGATGTGCCATCAAATTTTTTTGTCTTGCACTCTTCAGAACAGATGAAAGAATACCAAAGTTCAAAGGGAGTAACATGTAATGCTGTATGAGAAAAAGATGAAGAATACCACAGTAGATCAAACTAGGGCAGGACTTACTCAGTTAATGGTAGGCCACTGGGGAGAGTTACAGAACTAAGAGATCTAGGGGTAAATGTTCATAGCTCCTTGCAAGTGGAGTCACAGGTGGACAGAATGGTGAAGAAGGCATTCAGCAAGCTTGGTTTCATCAGTCAGAACATTGAATACAGAAGTTGGGACGTCTTGTTGAAGTTGTACAAGACATTGGTAAGGCCACACTTACTGTGTGCAGTTCTGGTCACCCTATTATAGAAAGGATATTATTAAACTAGAAAGAGTGCAGGAAAGGTTTACTAAGATGCTACCAGGACTTGATGGTTTAAGTTATAAGGAGAGGTTGGATAAACTGTGACTTTTTATCTGGAGCGTATAAGACTTAGGATGATCTCATCAATGTCTATAAAATAGTGAGGGGCATAGATCAGCTAGTCAACATCTTTCCCCAAAGGTAGGGGAGTCTAAAACCAGAAGGCGTAGGTTTAAGGTGAAAGGGGAGAGATACAAAAGGGTCCAGAGAGAAATTCTTTCTCACAGAGGGTGGTGAGTGTCTGGAACAAGCTGCCAGAGGTAGTAGTAGAGGCAGGTACAATTTTGTCTTTTAAAAAGCATTTGGACAGTTACATTGGTAAGACGGGTAAAGAGGGATATGGGCCAAATGCGGGCAATTGGGACTAGTTTAGCCGTTAAAAAAAGGGGTGGCATGGACAAATTGGGCCAAAGGGTCTCTCTCCATGCTGTAGACTTCTATGACTGTTTAGGGATTTTCACTGCAACTTCATTGCAGTGTTACTGTAAGCCTATTTGTGACATGAATAAATAGGCTTCAGACTGGAGAATGCACTTGGTAATGTCTCGATCGATCAAAGCTGCCTTGGCAGCCAATCAGCATCCTTTTCTATCTCATCCCAGCTCTGATGAAAGGTCTACAACCTAAAATATTACTCGGAGTTTTCTGGCTTCCCCCATGGCAGACAACCGTGGATTTCAGCGGGACTGGAAAATTGCACTGGTGAGAGGAGCGGCTAAGTCCTGGCTGTTAACTTCGTTTCTCTCTCTCTGCAGGTGCTGTCAGACCCGTTGAACATTTCCAACGTTTGCTATCTGTATTTCAGATTTCCAGTGTCCACAATACCTCAATGGTGCAATCAGAGGTGACTCTGATAGTGAGTCAGAGAGAAGGCTCATGGTGGAGCTTGGAATCTAATCATGGAATCCTACTGTGCAGAATGAGGCCATTTGGCCCATCGAATCTACACTGATTTCAATCCCATGTATTTACCCTAGCTAGGTCCCTGACACTAAGGGGCAATTTAGCACAGCCAATCCACCTAACCCGCACATCTTTGGAGTGTGGGAGGAAACCCATGCAGACACGGGGAGAATGTGCAAACTCCGCACAGACAATGACCCAAGGCCGGAATTGAACCCAGGTCCCTGGCACTGTGAAGCAGCAGTGCTAACCACTGTGCCGCCATGTCACCCAACTGGAATGGAACAAGTTGGATGACCTATGTATGGTTTGAGATGAGCTGAGTGGTGTCTGTTATCCGTATTGTGATCTCTAATTGACCTCATTGATTTACCAGCATTGACAATTAACCTGCATTCTGACCAGGAATGCTTGAGTAGCAGCCTTAAAGGGGCAGATCCATACCCCCAGACTATCTTAAAGGAGCATTGCACAGGAGCACTGTTATTGAGCAATCAGGTGAAACCATTAGCCGAGAGCTGGACTTGAATTCCTGAGAGAATGGTTTAGTACCCAAGGGTAAGCAGATTGCTTTCATGATATGATACCTGTTAACTGTGACAATCAACAGCAAGATTTTTATAAATATTTCCTGGAACAAAGGAATTAAAGGAAATCTAAATGTTTTTGTTTTGAGGTAAGGCGCAATACAATCTTCAAAAAGGATCAAAGCAAGTAACATTTAACATTCAATAGCTCTTTCATTCACATTTAAAATATCCAATTTATATTTAATCCTTGGCTCCCCTCACGTTGTAAAGTGATAAGTTTTTAATAGGGCAAACGCAGAGAGGAAGTGTAGATATTGTCAGAAACCTCAGTGTCTTCTTGTTACCTGAAGAAAGCCCAGCTCTCTTTCAGTTACTGGATCTAAACATCTTTGAGTTTCAGTTAAAAGGTATCTCTTTACATTTCCACAATGTTGAATGACCCAGATTAGAATTTCTGTCCTCACTTCTGCCAACAGGTCACTCTGTAACTGAGCCTCCTCCTTCAGCACTCCCTTGGGACTTGTTTCCACTCTGCTGCGATGGGTTCTGAGGTAAGCTCAACACACAATCTGTAATCTCTGCCATGTGTGGGGAGGATGGTACTCGAGGGGTTGGGTAGATGGGTTGGTTGAAGTTTTGAGTGCTCCCTCCGATGCCTCGCCTTCACCTCTGTATGTTCCTGGCCCAGTCTCTTAATGGCTACAGTGCCTTCCCGAATCAACCTTCTCCCTTCCAGTCAGTCAGAAGCCAGGCTCTCCCTTGGATCTGGGGGGATTTTTGATCTCTTCATCAGCACGGTGACACTGCTGCCTCACAGGCCAGGGACCCGGGTTCAATTCCGGCCTGTCTGTATGGAGTTTGCACATTCTCCCTGTGTCTGTGTGGGTTTCTGCCAGGTGTTCCGGCTTCCTCCCACACTCCAAAGATGTGCGGGTTCGTTGGATTGGCCATGTTCAATTGACCCTAATGTCATTTGGACTGGCAGGGTAAATATGTGGAGTTGTGGGAAAAGGGCCTGAGTGGGAATGTGGTCAGTATAGACTTGATGGGTTGAATGGTCTCCTTCTGCACTGTAAGGATTCTATGATTCATGGATCCTTTGAGGACATCACTAAAATGTTTCCACTGTTATCCTGGGAGTCCCCTGCCGTACCTGGGTTCCGAGTGTAACGATTACTCTGACATGTGAGGGACAAGCCACCAGAATGGAACTGGTTTAGAGTGGTTTGTGCCTCCACACTGGGCAGACTGACATGTTTCATATTCAATATGGAAATGGGAGGTGGTTGTGTCTCAGTGGCTTGCTAGCACTTTGGCTTCTGTGACAAAAGGTTGTTGCTTTAAGATGCAATTCAAAACGGGTATAAAATTTTCGCTGACACTCCCACTGCAGTACTGAGGGAGTGCCGTGTGGTAGGATTTTGTGGGCGAGATTTTCTGGCCACGCTCGCCCCAAAGCTGGAAATTCTCACCGGAGGTCAACTGAAGTTTGCACGATCCGTGTCCCGCCCGCTATGATTCCCGTGGCGGGTGGGATGGGAAAGTTCCGCCCTTTGTCTTTCAAGGTGAGATGTTAAACTGAGGCCCCAAGAGGCATGAGAATCACAAATAACACCCGAGCACTTCCCACTCTACCCACTGTGCACCATGCATGTACCAGCCTAAGGTCAACAAACCCCCCCCCTTCCTTGATTTTGATTTGATTTGATTTTTTGATTTGATTTATTATGGTCACATGTATTAACATACAGTGGAAAGTATTGTTTCTTGCGCAGTGTATAGACAAAACATGCCATTCATAGAGAAGGAAAGGAGAGGGTGCAGAATGTAGTGTTACAGTCATAGCTAGGGTGTAGAGAAAGATCAACTTAATGCGAGGTTGGTCCATTCAAAAGTCTGACAGCAGCAGGGAAGAAGCTGTTCTTGAGTCGGTTGGTATGTGATCTCAGACTTTTGTATCTTTTTCCTGATAGAAGAAGGTGGAAGAGAGAATGTCCAGGGCGTGTGGGGTCCTTGATGATGCTGGCTGCTTTATCAAGGCAGCGGGAAGTGTAGACATAGTCAATGGATGGGAGGCTGGTTTGCGTGATGGATTGGGCTACTCCCAATCCAATCTCCTTTGCTAGGGAACTCTAACCAATTATTCCTCTGAATCTTCCTCTACTGAATTCTTCACTTCATTGAGAGGAGAGATTAGGGCAGACTCTCAGTTCAGAATCCAATGTCAACATTGAACATTTCCATGTGAGAATATATGAAAGCCATGTTTCCTTACGTCAGAGAAGGCATAAAATGAACACTTCAATATTTATTCAAACTGACAAAGTTTGAAATAACATGATTGCACTGTGAAACTAACCAATGTCTGAAATACTTTGCATCCATTTCATGAGTCCTGGCTTCCCAAATCATAACCTTATACTTGGCAGCTTAGGTCTTTCATCCAATTCAATTGGCAAATATGTCTGAAAACGATTATTTTTTAAGAATTAAACTTTGTGTAACATGAGTATAAACTGGAGACTCAGATATGCTGTTGGACACAGAAATGGGTTTGAATAATGCAATAACCTTTGAACTAGATATCAGGAGCAGCCAATGGCAGAAGTGCCCTCTAGTGAGAGATCTGCTGGGAGTTTATTGCAGGTGGAACCTCAGTGCCATCCAAATCCCTTCATTCTGAAGCGCCAACTTTAACACTGAGGCTGCTTTCACCAGAGGCAAACTTTTTGGATTGAGAATAAGATTGTCCATTAAGAGCAAATTACAATACAGCACAGGAACAGGCCCTTTGCCCACCAAGCCTGTGTTGATACACGCTTTCTGTCCCTCTGTGCACCCCCCATTCATGTGTCCATCACATTGTTTATGTGCCTCCCACTACCTTCACTGGCAGTGTGTCCCAGGCATCCGCCACTCACTGTGTGAGAAACTTTCCCCTCATGTCTCCCCTGAACTTACCATTTCTCAGCTTAAACCTACTACCTCACCTTAAGCCCGTGCACTCTTGTAGGCCCTTCCACCCTGCAAAAAAGCCCCTGACTATTCGCCCTATCTTTGCCTTTCATAATTTTGTAGACTTCTATTAGTTCGCCTCTCAGCCCCTGTCTTTCCGGTGAAAACAATTCGAGTTTATCCATCCTGTCCTCATAGCTAAAACCCTCCAGGCCACCAGTGCTGGTGGACCTTCTTTGTATCCTTTCCAAAGCATCCACATCCTTCTGGTACTGTGGCAGCCAGAACTGTACACGATATTCCAAATGCGACCTAACTAAAGTTTTATACAACTGCAACATATCTTGCCAATTAAGGATAGTTTTGCTCAGTTAGTATAATGTCCTTATGCCTGGGAGGAAGGGGAGGAGAGAGAGAGAGAGAAGGGAAGAAATGCAAAGAAAGAAGTGGGGACTAAGGGAATGAGAGTGAAAAGAAGAGGGCAAAAAGGAGAGAGAGAAAAGGAGAGCAAGAGTAAAAAAGGAGAGCGCAAGGGAAGAGAGGAAAAGGAGATTGAGAAAAGATTTAAAAGAGATGAGGAGGTGAGAGGTGGAGAAAGAAAGGGGGAAAGATTGAGAAAAGAAAGGAAAAGAAGAGGGAAGTAGAGAAAGAGATAGAACCACCTTCTCAGTTTCTATAGGATTCAGGTCAATTATCCCAGTGTAAATGGAAGGTATATTAATGAAATGACACACCTTTCTTCTTTCACATAATTCTTTGACTATCATAACCTGGATCTAGGTTGATCCTTATAACAGGAATGCAATATATTCCAGAGTATTCCAGTGTGCTCAAGGTGAGTCAGAATTCTTCTGAAACCACAAGTGATTGCAAATGTTTTAGATCTTACAAAAGGACACTAAAGCATTATCACTTTTAAAGCAGTTTAACATTCATTTGTATTCTCCTTTTGTAGCCTTGCTATTCTGGCAATGGAGAGGAGATTGGAGTTCTGCTAAAACTTACACCCAAAGCCAGCAGTGTGTAATCTATGACGACAGCTTACACTGATGGAGGAACTCTGTGATTCCCCTCCCATAAAAAGAATCAGAATCCCTACACTGCAGAAGGAGGCCATTTGGCCCATTGAGTCTGCACCAAGGTCTTACCCCCACATATTTACCCTGCTAATCCCGTGAACTTATGCATCCTTGGGCAATTTATCATGGCCAGTGCACCTAACCTCCACATCTTTGGACACGAAGAGGCAGTTTAGCATGGCCAATGCAGGTAACCCCCACATCTTTCAGACTGTGGGAGGAAACTGGAGGACCCCGGTGGAAACTCACGCAGACACGGGGAGAATGTGCAAACTCCACACAGGCAGCGACCCCAAGTTGGGAATCGAACCCGGGTCCCTGGCTCTGTTAACCACTGTGCCACCGTGCCGCCCACTCGTCTCGTCTGTGTCTTTACTGAATGACATGTTCAGATCAGAAAGCCACTCCATATCAAATCACGGGTGTGAACTCAGAGTCTATGCTGTCAGCTGCCAATATTTGAATGTTCCTTTGCTGTCTCATTTTGCCATTTCAGTGTAATAGGAGAATGGTAATGAATGTCAAGCTCATCCTTAAATGCATAATTGTTCTTCCTGATAACAAAACTCTTTGCAATAAGCTGAGGAAAAAGCGCAATAAATAACGAACATTTTTAATGCAAATCATCTTGACAATTGGAAGGGTAATTCTACCTGAGAGAATGTAGCATGGATTACTAATATCTTCCTTATCTTGATCTGGGAAGGAAAAAAAATGTTCAATTAAATGAAATGTCAGACATGCTATCATAATTAGCTGAAGTTCATGAATCAGCCAATTGCTGTGCACACACGTTCCATGACTGGCCTTATCAATTCAAGGCAGAAAGGCCAATTTCCTCCGAGCCATGGCCGTGCTGAAGAACAGAGTGATATTGTCCAATATTTAAATCACAAGCTTTTGGAAAACTCAAATAAGAAGCTAAGGCTTGCATTTGCACAGCAAATTATATCACATTGATATGCCATGTGTACTTTAGGAATGAGATGAGGGTCAATTGAGGTGGGGAGGGGGCAGCACTGTGGCACAGTGGTTAGCACTGCTGCCTCACAGTGCTCAGGACCCGGGTTCAATTCCAGCCTCAGGCTGTTGTGGAGTCTGCACGTTCTCCCCGTGTTAACGTGGGGTTCCTCTGGAAGATCCGATTTTCTCCCACACTCCAAAGATATGTAGATTCAGAGAATTGGCCAGGCTAAATTTCTCCTTAGTGAGTAGGGATGCGTAGGTTTGGAGGATTGGCCATGCTGTATTTCTCTTTAGTGGCTAGAGATGTGTAGGTTAGATGGTTTGGCCATGGTAAATTTGCAGGATTACAAAGATAGGGTGGGGCAGTGGGCCTATGTGGGATGCTTTTTCGGAGAGTTGGTGCAAACCCTATGGGCTGAATGGCCTTCTCCTGCACTGTAGCGATTCTATGGTTCTATGATTCTATGTTTCACTGATAAGGCTATCAACCTTTGGAATTCCCTATCTCAGAGCAGTAAATACTCACACAATCAATAAGTATATTCAAGACCGAGTCTGATAGATGTTTAGACAGAAGATGGATCATGGGATATGGAGGTAGGATGGGAAGGTGGAGCTGGAGAAGGGAATTGGCCATGACCTTACCGAATGGTGAATAGGCTGGAAGAGTACCCTCTGCTCCTATTTCTCCTGTCCTTCCATGTGCTCAGACAGCCCAGGATGCTTCACAGCCAATGAGGTGCACTTGAAGTGTTGACAATATTGCTATTGCTGGAAATGGAAGAGCCAATGTGTGCACAGCAAGCTCCCACAAACGGCAATTTGATACTGACCAGGATACCTGGAAAATCTAAACTTACCCCAGTGTCAGATTTGGCTCAGCATCTCCACACTAACTGCTGCCAAAGGCTTTAATTTCTGAGCAACATTCTGTGGTAGTCTTCCCTCTCGGCTACCGATGCAAGTTCCCTGAATAATAGCGAGTGGAGAGATACAGAGGTGTCCAGAGGAGCAATTTTTTTCAATTTTGTCTGGAACAAGCTGCCAGAGATAGTAGTAGAGGTGGTTACAATTTTGTCTTTTAAAAAGCATTTAGACAGTTACATGGGTAAGATTGGTATAGAGGGGTGGGTATGGGCCAAATGTGGGCAACTGGGACTAGCTTAGGGGTTTAAAAAAAGAAGGGCTGCATGGACAAGTTGTGCTGAAGGCCTGTTTCCATGCTGAAAACCCCTGTGTCTCTATGACTCTATAACTAAAGAGAATTAGAGTGAATTCCTGGGAGCTGTGGCACTCGTTGATTTGGGTTCAGGAGAATTGAACAACCTGAAGAAACAGTGCCACTAGGGAGATCTCATTTGAAATTAGAAGTAAAATGGGTCGAGTTCCGTTTGGAGATTTGGTTTCAATAGTAATCACTTCCAAGGGTTGCATGGTGGCACAATGGTTAGGATGGCACGGTGGCACAGTGATTAGCACTGCTGCCTCACAGCACCAGGGACCTGGGTTTGATTCCCGGCTTGGGTCATTGTATGTGCAGAGTCCGCACATTCTTCCCATGTCTGTGTGGGTTTCCTCCGGATGCTCCAGTTTCCTCCCACAGTCCAAAGATGTGTACGGGTTAGCTGGATTGGCCATGCTAAGTTCTCCCTTAGTGTCAGGGGAATTAGCAGGGTAAATGCTTGAGGTTGCGGGAATAGGGTCTGGGGAGTGGGATTGTGGTCTGTACAGATGCAATGGCCGAATGGCCTCTTTTTGTACTGTGGGGATTCTATTCTACGATGAGATATTGGCTGGAATTTTACGGGGGGGTGGCTGAGGTTTCCAGAATGGTATTCTCTGTTGGCCTCGGGCGGGATCTTATGAGACTCGGGTGGGCGAGGCGGTAAGATTCCGGCAATGGGGTAGGATTTACCTGCCCCTGCAGCTAACAGAATCGTTCGGTCGTGCCTGCAGGTTCGCTGACAGTGGAATGGGCGGACAATGCAAATTGCCATTGAATTTGGCAGGACCAGAACATCCGGGACAGGAGAACCCACTGTGGGAGGAGGGGCGGGGGGACGGAGGGATGGGGGGGGGGGGGGGGGGGGAGGGGGGGCGGGGGGGGGGCGGGGGGGGGGGAGGGGGGGCGGGGGGGGGAGGGGGGGCGGGGGGACGGGGGGGGGGGAGGAGGGGCGGGGGGGTGGGGGAGGAGGGGTGGGTGGACGGGGGCGGGGGTGGAGAGGGTTGGATGTGGCCGGGGGGGGGGCTGGGTGGGGGGGAGGGTGTGCAGAAACATTCCAGTCAAGTATTAAATCAGTAGTGTTTGTTCATTCCTTCCTGTCAATAAAAGTTATTCCCTTCAAAAGATGAAACCTTGTTGCGTGGGTTTATTTAGTTGATAACCGGGAATTCAAATCTCTTTTTAAAAGTTACCAGACTCCGCTGAGATCGTAACAATTTTAATAACCATTTTTTTTCCCTCCTGTAAAGTTTAAGCCTTTGATACAATTTCTCCTTTGTAATATTACGTTTCCCTGGTTCTATCAGGTTTGATTTTACAAGTCAAATAAAGATTTCTGTTTCGGGTTGAAAGCAGTTATTTGATACCTTTGACCACTCAGTTTCATCCCGTCCAGCAACATAACCCTGTGTGGATAATATGTCCTCACTTATTATTGTTATTTTAAATGGGAATATAATAGAATTCTCTAATTAATTTTGGACTGCATTCTGCCTCAACGCTTTAATGAATAGTTGGCATCAAACTGTTAATATGTTTCCAATTGCAAGTTTAGAATTCCCAATGCCTCAAGAATTCAGAGCTAGTTTGTATGTCTAATTAATTGTGGGTTGGGGGAAATGATCCTTTAGAAACTGTGTTTCTGGGTTTGTTTAGCTTGTATTTCTCCTTGTCAGTCAAGAGTGGAAATGTGCAGACTGCGCGCGAGAGAGAGACATTCCTGGCTGCAAACATTCTTATCCTCAGCGACTGAAGGCAGTTCACCTCACTCCTCAACACGCAAAGCCAACATGAAGTCTCGGACCTATGCCTGTCTGAGCGTAACTAATGGAGTAAAAAAAAACCAACAGTTTTGGAATCAGAACTTGCAAGTCCGCGCAGATCGCTAGAAAATGAATTCTCAAACCCCCTGAACAGTGTAAAACTCAGCCATGTGCTTCCACCCAAAGCCTCAGCTCAAATTTGACAATATATTTGATGATTAGTCGAATATTCCACCAAATGTTCAATCTCCGCACTTCACTCAAATATGGTCGCCTTCAATAAACCTCTGATTTCTCTTTGTCCACGGCCTCCTCCGTTCTTCTAATCAATCTCAATAGAACTTCAAGGAACAGCACCTCATCTTTCAATCTTCCAGTTTCTAATCTAAGCTCCATCTTTGGATCATTACCACAGTTCCCAATTTTGTTAGGACAATTGATGATAATGATTCTGCAGTTGCCATCTTCTCTCTCCCTCATGGACAGTCCTGTGAGATCAAGGATGACTTACTCCATTTTCCATAAATTCTGAGGTAGTTGATAAATCCAACGTATGATCTGCAGACACAACGTGGCACAGTGGTTAGCACAGCTGCCTCACAGTGCCAGGGACCCAGGTTCAATTCTAGCCTTGGGTCACTGTCTGTGTGGAGTTTGCACGTTCTCCTCGTGTCCGCATGGGTTCCTCCGGGTGCACTGATGTTCAGAATAGGTTAATTGGCAATGATAAATTGCCCCTTAGTGTCAGGGGGATTAGGAGGGTAAATATGTGGGGTTACAGGGATGGGACCTGGGTTGGATTGTTGTCAGTGGAGGCTCAATGGGACAAATGAAATCCTTCTGCACTGTAGATTCTGTGATTCTATTTGCAGGTTAGGTGGATTGCCAATGCTAAATTGCCCCTTAGTGTCCCAAGATGTGCAATTAGATGGATTGGCCATGGCAAATGCCTGGGGCTAGGAGGATAGGGAGGGGTGGCGTTGGGTAGTTATTGGGGGTAGGGGAGTGGGCAAGGGTAAAATCGTCTTTTGGAGAGTTGGCGCAGACTTGATGGACCGAATGGCCTCCTTCTGCATTCAAGGGATTCTATAACTGTGGCTGTCTGTTGGAGCAGTCTCTGGGAACTGCACTAGTGAGGGCGAGTCCCTTACCCATGGACCCCCTCTGTCTTGCCAATCCCACCAGATTGCATCTTATTTTTATGCTCTCCTGCTGTGCACTGCCTGCTCTGAGTGGCTGAGGTGCTAACACAGCCTGGGCCTGTGCGACTCTTCTCAAAGCTGCATTGTCCTTGGGAAGTTGCTGTGAATTACCCATTTCACAAACTCAGTGGTGGAGTTTGGTTCCATCGACGGATTCAAGAGGGAAGTGAATTATTATCTGAAGAGGAAGGATGTACAGGGTTATGGGGAGAAAGTGGGTGAATGACACCAACTACATTACTCATTCCAAGAGCTGGCGCCAAGACGATGGGCTGAAGGGCCATCTGTACAGTAACGATTCTGTACAGTAACGATTCTGTACAGTAACGATTCTGTACTGTAACGATTCTGTACTGTACTGTACTTTTGTACTGTAACGATTCTGTGAAGATCGCCAAGGTAGCGAGTTTCAGCTCACTCGATGAACGCTCGTGCGTTCATCAGCAACAGAGATTGGAAAAATAACCAGAATGGAAACTCTAACCTGTGGTACTGACCAATCAGAGTGGCATTGCTGTCAACACACCTTTGACCCAGCCTCCTGATAGTGAGGTAATCCTACCCAGGATGGGCTAGTGGAGCTAAACCATAGATAACCCGAACCCTATCCTAAACCCTGGCACTCTTAGAAACCCTCGCATGGATAACATTGAAGAGGTGATATCTGCTGTTCAGCTTTGGAACAGGCGTAGGCTATTCTCAATTCTGTGAGCTTGTTCTGTTAAGGCTCACAACCTAAGAAAGACTTGCAGTTGTAACTATGAAGGACAAAGGCAGAAGGTACATGGGAACACCAGCACCTAGAAATTCCCCTCCAAGCCACTCAATGTCTGGACTTGGAAATAAATCGCCGCCGTTCCTTCACTGTCACTGGGGTCATAATCCTGGAACTCCCTCCCGAACAGCACTGTGGATGGATGTACCTACAGCACATGGAATGCAGCAGTTCAGGAAGACAACTCACCACATCCAGGGCAATTAGGGATAGGTTATAAACACTGGCCTAGCCAGCAACACCACACCCCTGCTCTGAAACCCTGGTCTAGTTGATAACTGAATGAGAATTCAGAACAGAATTCTTTCAATTAAAGAGGTGAGAATGTGTCACATCTGTGAGCATTTTTGACTTTTGAGTTTGGGCTGTGGTGAGAGTACTACCTACTCATCAGTTCCCTCCCCCAGTTATCTACCTCAGTCGATGACAATAACTTGCATTGATATAGCACCATTCAACCGGTAAAATGTCCAAAGGTGATCTCTTGACATGTGCATGCACACTTCCTATCAGCGACTGCAATGTAAAGCAGTACACCGTACATGATGCGTGCTGGGATGTTCATAAAATCCCTACAGTGTAGAAGGAGGCCATTCAGTCCATCAAACCTGCACCGATGACAATTCTGTGCAGGGTCCATCCCCGTAACCCCATGTATTCGCCCTGCCACTCCCCCTGACACTAAGGGGCAATTTAGCATGGCCAATCAACCTAACCCACACATCTTTGGACTGTGGGAGAAAACAGGAGCACCTGGAGGAAACCCACGCAGACATGGGGAAAATGTGTAAACTCCACACATAGACAGTGACCCGAAGCCAGAACTGAACCCAGGTCCCTGGTGGTGTGAGGCAGCTGTGCTAACCACAGTGCCATCCATGCCATCTGCTGTGTTTGTGAGAGATGTGACAAATCATTGTGTGGATATGTGTATTGTTTGTTTTATGAGTGTCACAAGGCTTATATTAACACTGCAATGAAGTTACTGTGAAAATCCCCTAGTCGCCACACTCGGGTGCCTGTTTGGGGACACTGAGGGAGAATTTAGCACAGCCGATGCACCTAACCAGCATGTCTTTCGGACTGTGGGAGGAAATCAGAGAACCAAGAGGAAACCCACGCAGACATGGGGAGAGCGTGCAGACTCTGCACAGATAGTGACCCAAGCCAGGAATCGAACCCTGGTCCCTGGTGCTGTGAGGCAGCAGTGCTAACCACTGTGCCACCCTGCTATCTGAGTGTCTTTTCTGCCTTCAAATTTCAATTCTTTTACTATGGCAATACCTGTTACTGATTTTCACAGTAACTTCATTGCAGTGTCAATGTAAGCCTACTAGTGACACGAATAAATAAACTTTAAACTTTATTAATTCCACCGGTCCCAAATGTGGCCAGCGTGGAGGTGAACCCATTGTGCGGTAGCCTTGCCCTCGCTTAGACAACAACTCAGAGCTAAAATTAAAATTGCTCACTCCAGCATTATCACTAATCAGCCAGATAGCCTTCTGGAATCCAATTTCCGGGGGGAATTTTATGTATGAGTCAGAAAACAGGAGATGGGGGATTCTTATAAAAAAATCATAAGGCTCTCAATTCTCTCCTGCTGTTTTTTGAATGGAACAAACTCAGCCAAGAAAACAAGTCTGAAGGTGGGTTTAGATAAAGAGAAAAATAAATGGTTGTCAGATGGAGCCTCACTATGTCTTGTTTCGCGTCTAGGATACAGGAAACTGTTTGTAGCATAATGATAGGGGCACAATGTGTACATTAAGGCTTTTTTTTTGCATCCTTTGTCATAAAAGGGTTCCTAACTGAGATAATAAAGGCCTTGCTTTTAATATCAGTGATTGAAAAGAGTCTATTAATCAGTCAGCTGTCTAGTAATGCTTCAGCTGGCAAGTTACGCCTGGAGGCATCCTGCTTCAGAATTACAGACATGAAGCTGGAAAGCAGGCACTCCAAGCTAATTAAAACGGAACGAAGCAGATATTTGGTGAGTTTTGCCTTCGTTAAGCATTGCACAGCCCTCTCTCCACATCTGGTCAATGGAGGTTAAGTAATAGCAATTAGTAACTTTACCGTACTGCAAAGACAGATCTTTCATTTTAATTTCGGCAAAATTATAACTGCAATGACTTCCTTTTGGAAAAAGTGACTTGTTTGTGACATGAAAACGCTTGGTTGATTTGTGGGGTTTTTTTTTGGAATAACTTATGTTTCAAATGAACTGTTCAAGTTAAAGGAAGGGCCCTTTTGGGAGCGGCTATATATCAATTATGTTTCAGCGCAACTCGTGAACAACAAACTCAAACCTCTGGTCATTAAATGGGAGGCTATTATGTGCAATAACAACTTGCATTTACATAGCACCCTTAGCACAAAAAAAGCTTTCTGAAGGTTCGTCATTAGAGCATTATCAAACAGAATTTGACACCAAGCTACAAGGGGAGATATGAAGGCAGATAGGCAGAAATGGGCTCAAAGGTGTAGGGAACTGAATTACATTGAATTGAATTGATTTGATTTATTATTGTCACGTATGAGTATACAGTGAAAAGTATTGTTACTTGCGTGCGATTCAGACAAAGATGCTATTCATAGACTACTTAGAGAAGAAGGAAAGGAGAGTGTGCAGAATGTGGTGTTACAGTCATAGGCAGGATGTAGAGAAAGATCAACTTAATATAAAGTAGGTCCATTCAAAAGTCTGATGGCAGCGGGGAAGAAGTTGTTCTTGAGTTGATTGGAATGTGACCTCAGACTTTTGTATCTTTTTCCCAATGGAAGAAGGTGGAAGACAGTACGTACGTCTGGGGTGTGGACGGTCCTTGATTATGCTGGCTGCTTTTCCGAAGCAGCGGGAAGTGTAGACAGAGTCAATGGATGGGAGGCTGGTTCAGGTTACATTGGCTGGTGATGGATTGGGCTACATTCATGGCCCTTTGTAGTCTCTTGTGGTCTGGTCAGAGCAGGAGCCATAGCAAGTTGTGATACAACCCAGAAAGTGTGCTTGAAGGAGGCGGCGATAGGGAAGCAGAGAGGTTTAGCCCTGAGTTGGGTTTATCTGTGTCCCCCATTTCCTCTCCGGTGCCCCTGAGCAGGACACACTGTGCAGAGTGCTCACTGCCTGAGCGCTCACCTCCAAACTCCCCCCTCAGGGGTGAAGGTGCCAGGTTCACATTTCTGTAGACCTGTTGGAAATGGTGCCAGCGTAACGTCACAATGGCACCCGCTGAAAATTCAATACGGGGGTCGATATCCAGAGAGAGTGCTCGCTAATGAGATGCTAATGTATTAAAATGTGCGTGGTGCAGTCCTGTGGCAAGGGGCCAGGAGGATCGGAAACTCGCCAGCCACAGATCGCGCTCTCGGGATTTTGCGCCCCCCGGATGCCATTCTCGTCATTGGAGAGTGCAGCCTCAAAGGCGACCCCCCCTCCGCTCTGTCTCATTGGCGTGGCAGCACCCGGGGAATAATTGAAAAAGTCAGAACATACAGAATGAAATGAGAAACATTCCGCTCCTTATTCTCAATTCAGTTTGATGATTGCGGCTATCGGACAAGGTTCCAAACACAAAAGACTTCCTTCATATTATACAGTCCCGGCAAACCACTACAAAGAGAAAAATGCCTCCTGTTTGAATGAAAACAGCCTCGGCTGAGGCAATAATGCATCCTTCATAGACAAAGGACCTTCAGCATCTGAAAGGAAAAAACACATGAATTCCTTAAAGGCTGTACCTTCATTCTGTATTAATGAAATCCCATAGGAATCAGTCTTGTAGCTTTAGTTTAGAGGAATAAGGGACAGATAGAACTTAACCTTGTTCTGTATTTTATCGATAGCCACCTGTTTGCAATCATTCCCGTGGCAGCTTTGTTAATTTGGTGACATCTTTGTCTTGCAATCTGTAGGTGGAAGCACCATTCTTGCTTGCAACCCATTGCAATGCACCGGTGAGGGTGTGCTGCCTTGCCACAAATACCAGCCTTCAGACACGGCACTGTCATGTCTGTTCCCGTGGCAGCTCAAGGTATGGTCACCAACAGTGGAGCGACACAAGTGACAAGTCATTCTCGTTCCTCGTATCACTTGTCCAACTCTTTGGTGCTCAGCACTGCTAAAAGAGACAGAATTTAGCAGAGGAACATTGGAATTAGGAGCAGAAGTAGACAAATTCAGCCCTTTGAGCCTGCTCCGTCATTTAATCAGATCATGGCTGATCTCTCCCTGGTCTCAAATCCAGCTCCCCGTATGTTCCCCATATCCTTTTAACCTATGTTTAAAATTAGAAATATATCTATCTCCTGCTTGAAACCATTTAATGATTCAGATCCACTGCGCTATGGGACAGCGAGTTCCACAAATCCACCACCCTCTGTGAGAAGTAGCTCCTCCTCATCTCAGTTTTAAATCTACCGCCTCTCAACCTATCCCTGTGACCACTTGTTCTAGGTTGCCTCATAAGACGGGACATTTGGTCCACATTTACCTAATTGAACTCTTTTAGTATTTTATATACCTCAATCAGACTCCCCTGTCATCTTTCTAAATGATGTGGAGATGCCGGCATTGAATGGGGTAAACACAGTAAGAAGTCTCACAACACCAGGTTAAAGTCCAACAGGTTTATTTGGTAGCAGAAGCTAGTGGTGTTTGCTGCCAAATAAACCTGTTGGACTTTAACTTGGTGTTGTGAGACTTCTTTCTATCTTTCTAAATTCCAGCAAGTTAAGCTCAATATTTATTCATTCGTGTCACAAGCATGCTTACATTAACACTGCAATGAAGTTTAATATGAAAATCCCCTAGTCGCCACACTCCAGCACCTATTCTGGTACACTGAGGGAGAATTTAGCACGGCCAATGCACCTAATCAACAGTCTGTGGGAGGAAACCAGAGCAGCTGGAGGAAACCCACACAGACACGGGGAGAATGTGCGATCTTCACACAGACAGTGACCCAAGTTGGGAATCAAACCCGGGTCCCTGGTGCTGTGAGGCAGCAATACTAACCACTGTGCCATCGCGTCGCCCTTAATCTCTCCTCATACGTCAACCCTTTCAGCCCCGAAATCAATCTGGTGCACCTTTCGGCAGCATGGTTGCTCAGTGGTTAGCACTGCTGCCTCACAGCTCCAGGGATCCGGATTCGATTCCCAGCTTGGCTCTCTGTCTGTGTGGAGTTTACACATTCTCTCTATGCCTGCGTGGGTTTCCTCTGGATGCTCTGCTTTCCTCCCACAGTCTGAATGAAAGGCATGTTGGTTAGGTGCATTGGCCGTGCTAAATTCTCCCTCAGTGTACCCTAACAGGTGTTGGAGTGTGGTGACTCGGGGATTTTCACAGTAACTTCATTGCAGCGTTAATGTAAGCGTACATGTGACAATAATAAATAAATTTTGAAACTTGAAAAAAAACTCCTCCATAATGTCCCCTTGGCATGTCTAAGAAGCGATGGGGGTCGGGTTGAGGGAACTATAGGATCTCCTTTTGGACCGCTCACTCCAATTTGGCCTCCAGCAAGGACCAAGGCAGCTGGGGACGTGCTCAGATCATCGTAACCTTCACTGCTTGAAAAGTTGCCTCTGTGCTACCCGTCTGCATATTACAAATAGACCACCAGGAAATGGCATTATCTGGGAAAGGAGGCTTTGTGTTCCTATTGATGAGCCAATGGCAGAATGTGAGTGCTGAAATATCTATGCCCTTTACATAATTAACCTGGCTGTCAGTGAGGTGAACCGTAATGGCTATGAACAGCAACTAGTAGTAATTACAAAGTATTAATGGGGACCATCATTGGCTGTTCAAACTCTGTTTTTCTTTCAAATTTCTCACATTACGTGGCTAATTTTTCAAACTGATGGATCGTTCTCATCAAATTCTCCCCTCCCTCTCACCCAGCCCCTTCCTGGAAAGAATATTGCATTTATTCTTGGAAATTTGTCTCAAGTAACACCTATCTATGTATATATGGCGGACAGTTATTCTGTTCACTGAGAAGTAGCCTTCATCGGATTAGTCATTGGCAAGTCTTAAAATGGA
Organism: Carcharhinus amblyrhynchos; assembly: GCF_965287045.1. Taxonomy (NCBI): domain Eukaryota; kingdom Metazoa; phylum Chordata; class Chondrichthyes; order Carcharhiniformes; family Carcharhinidae; genus Carcharhinus; species Carcharhinus amblyrhynchos. Next base: position 4,606,942 of record NC_137354.1, on the reverse strand, counting down.
TCTGGTTTCTAATTTCAAGGTGTAATGCCTATCCTAACGCCTCGCTCTTTCCAATTTGAAATGAATAATATTCCAGCAGTTGACCTGAAACCTTCAGAAACAAACTGAGGTAATTATGATCGATGTAACGACACCTCACAGCACTGAGTGCTGCTCATATCTGAGCACTGTATGCATTAATTTTAAGATATTGCATTATTCTCATACGTCGGTGCAATGGATCAATGAACAATACTGAATATGAAGCTGTATTGATGAATAAAAGTGCCCAAAAGCTCATCTTATTTACCTCACTCTGGCTCCAGCGCCACGCACAATTCACCCATAGACTTTATTCGTCACTAACTTGCCCATCCCTAATCTCCCTTCAGAAGGTGGTGGTGAGCTGCCTTCTTGAATGGCTGCAGTCCCTGTTGCGTAGGTGCACCCACAGCGCTGTTAGGGAGGGAGCTCCAGGATTTTGACCCAGCGACTGCAAAGGAGCGGCCGACACATTTCCAAGTCAGGACGGTGAGCGGCACAGTGGGGAGCTTGCAGGTGGAGGTGTTCCCAGGTATCTGCTGCTCTTGTCCCTCTAGATGGTGTTGGTTACAGTAACTGTGAAGGACACGGGGCATCATTAATACATCTCCCTGGGGACTTTGTGGAGTTTCCCTATTGGGAGAATGGGTGTTCCCCCAGTGAGAGGTAAAGGGCGGGAGTTTAATTCCTGCACTCAGCCTGGGTTGTGTGGGTCCTGGGCACAGGCCTGGGGTTTGTGATAAGTCGCAGACGTAGCCTTTCCATTGCTTCAGTAAAGCAGTGTTGTACCGGAGGACCAGCCTTGGCAGGGTTATTACACGATTGGAAGGTGTGGGCGAAGGAGCGCTGAGTTGTACCATGTAGATGGATCACAGGGCTGTCACTGTGCAACATCAAATCCAGACTAGCTGTCTGTAAATGCCAGTCTAACAGCCCGATTTTACTATCGTATTGCACCTGTTTTCGGACACAAAAACTTGGTAAAGTCGGAAGTGAGGTGAATAGAGCGATCCGTGTCTGCCTCCGTGCCAGTTCCCCCTTTACCAAGGCCCAAGAATGGCCACAATTGGTTCAGTGCGCAAAATGAACACGAAAGCCATTTCAACGTATTTGTCTGCATTTAAATTGACTTAATGAGCCGCACGCCCAACTTTTACCAACACGTTCACCCATCCGGAATCAGCACGGGACACATACTCCATAAAAGTCTGATCTGATTGAGGTGAGTGGTCAGGGGAAGGGGGGAGGGGGTGTAAGGGGGGTCCACTGTCTGTGATTATTGAGGGGGAAAGGGGGGTCCGCTGCCACGCTGCCTGAGATCAATGGGAGGAAGGGGTGAGGGGATCAGTCTGGGTGGCGGGGAGGCATGGGGGGGGGATAAGGGTGGTCAATAATGTTGTGGGGGTGGGGCAATGTCTGTGGAGGCTAGGGGTAGGCATTAATCGGCCCGGGAGGGATGTGGCAGGGGAACAGCATTCTATAATTTTTCCTCTGCGCATGCGCAGTTGGAATCACCAATCGGAGCTGCAGGATTTTGGGCACGTTAAGCCCCGCCCACAGGCTTGTGTAGCGTGACTCAGGATCGCTGATATGTTTTCAGGCAGAGTGTGTATGGGGGCACCTGAGAACGGGTTGGGTCTGAAACACTCCCAGTTTCAAGTCTGCCCAGTACATAGAATCGAAGTGGTAAAATAGGGCCCATAGTTCATTTCCAGCACCGTGGTTAATGTGGCCAGTTGAAGCACTCAGGAGTGACAGTGGCACAGTGGTAATGTCACCAGGCTAGTTATCCAGAGGCCCAGGCGTATGTCCAGGGGTTCAAATCCAGCAGCTCCTGGAGTTAAGTTCAATGAATAAGTCTGGAATATAAGCCTAGTCACATCTGGGTGGCACACTGGGTTAGCATTGCTGCCTCACAGTGCCAGGCACCCATGTTTGATTCCAGGCTTGGATCACTGTCTGTGCGGACTCTGAATGTTTGTGTGAGTTTCCTTCGGGTGCTCTGGTTTCCTCCCTCTGTCTGAAAGGCATGCTGGTTAGGCACATTGACTGTGCTAAATTCTCCTCAGTGTAGCCAAACAGGTGGCAGAGTGCGGTGACTAGGGCATTTTCACAGCAACTTCATTGCAGTGTTAATGTGAGCCTACTTGTGACACTAAGAAATAAAAGCCTATGTAATGTCCTTTAGGGAGGGAAATCTGCCATCCTTACCTGGCCTGGCCTACAATGTGACTCCAGACCCACAGCTATCTGGCTGACCCTCAGCTGACCTCTGGAATGGCCCAGCAAGCCACTCAGTTAAAGGGCAACTAGGAATGGGCAATAAATGCTGGCCAGTCACTGATGCTCACAAAACATTTTCCTGATAACTCTTTATCTTTACCTTCAGGTGCTAATCCAATTCACCCTTGAAACTCCACCAGACAGTCAGACAGTACATTCTAGACACTAAACACCCATTGCATTGGAAAGCGTTTGCTCAAACTGCCATCAGTTTTTTGCCGAGAGACTTAAGTTTTTCCCCTCTGGTTCTCGACTCCTCTGCCAGTGGGGGCACTTTTTTCCTCTCTTCCCTGCCCAGACACCTTGTGATTTTCAAATCTCCTCCCAACCTTCTTCTCCTTGCCAGGAACAATCCTGGTTTCTCTGCTCTGTCCTCCTAACTGAAGCCTCTCATGTTCTCTAAGCCAGCTGGTGAAGTGCCACACTCGACACAAACTCTTTTCCCGATGGTGAACGAATGGCCCACTGGTATTATCATTAGACTTAATCCAGAAACTCAACTAATATTCCCGGGGACCCGGATTCGAATCCCATCACAGCAGACGGTGGAATTAGAATTCAATGAAAAATATCTGGAGTTAAGAATCTGCTGATGACCGTGAATTGCCGATTGTTGGAAAAACCCATCTGGTTCACTAATGTCCTTTCGGGAAGGAAATCTGCTGTCCTTACTTGGTCGGGCCTAGAAGTGACTCCAGAGCCACAGCAATGTGGTTGACTCTCAACTGTCCTCCAAGGGCAACTTGGGATGGGCAATAAATACTGGCCCAGCCAACGACACCCACGTCCCATAAATGAATTAAAAAAAACCACAACCTGTATATATTGGTGTTTCTGCTTCACATAAGCCCCCCACCCCATTACATTTCATCTTATCACTGTATCCTTTTATTCCTTCCTTCCTCATGTGCTTCTATAGTTTCCTATTAAATATCTCAATGCTATCCACCTCGTCCACTCCTTTTAGTTCCCCAGTCCAACCACTCCCTGGGTAAAGAAGTTTCTTTTGCATTCCCTGTTCAATTTATTAAATCTCTTGGCCATAACTTGCTGTGTCATTCATTTGTCTAGAGCCATGAGCATGATGGTACCAGCAAAGGATTTATTCCCATCCTCCACGTGTTTTGACTTAGCTTCAAGGACTGACAAGTGGGATTAGATTAGGTCCTGTTAGTTGAATGAATTATCTATTTTAGTCAGCTAATTGTTGTAAAATTAGAGGAGAATAATTATAAATATTCTATTAAGCCAAATGAATCTACAAGGCTAAGGCATTAACGCGCATTAAATAGTGATAGTGTTTGCTGTGTTTACTTGCATTCATTAGAAGGCCTGTTTCAGGATTAAAGAGGCTTTGGTGCTTTGGGATTTAACCAGGGGGCAGAAGCAGTAAGATGGAGATGTTATTATCCAGTTCATTTAGTCCTGGGGTAGACTGAGAAAAATTGGCTAAACGTCGCTAGATGACATGGCCCAGCATTCCGAGATACCATTCAAGGCAATCTCCAACTTACATCAAGGTGTGGGTTGGTCAGCTGAGAAAAGTCCATCCGAGAGAGGGAGTTGGTAGTTTAATGGCGTGTAAAACACATCACTCGGCAATGTCTCCACGTTCCTTCCCCCCCTGCCTTCCCCTGGCCACTCCTCACCCAGTGCCTTTCTTTCAGATTGCAATGGCTGAACTGTCAGGCAAAGTACACAGTCGGCAAGTTCTCACAGGCAGCGGTGAGATGACAGACCAGTTCAGTTGTTTTTGGCTGGAATTTGCAGGAAAGCATTGTCCTTCCTCAGATAGTAACCACGGAATCCTGCGAACTCCTTGGAGACAAGACAGCTGAGAGGAAATTTGATAGTGAGATTCAAGATCATGGAGCGGCTGGGGGGTAAGAGTAGATCAGGAGAAACTGTGCCCGCTTGTTAAAGGATTCAGAGTGAGAGGACACAGATTTAGGGATTTGCAAAAGAAGCAAATGTGAGAAAAACAATGAGTTGGAGGGGTCTGGAATTCTCTGCCTGGAAGTGTGGTGGAGGCAGATCCATCAAAGCATTCGAGAGGGCATTAGATGATTACTTGAATGGAAACAATATGCAGAAGTATGGGGAAAAGGCAGGGGAATGGCACCAAGTCATCAGGCCCATTTGGAGAGCCAGTGCAGAGATGATGGCCAAACTCTGCACTGTAACAGTTCTGTGATTCTGTTAAGAGACCAATAAAAGACAAGGCCTTGCTTTAACATATCGGCCAGAATTTTCCATGTGTTAGCACCGTTGGAGTTTTCCCACCCCGCTGCAGCGAACGGAGATTTGGCTGGCTGCCAGATTCTCCATCTTCGCTGCACTGGGGAGCGTGGCATGAACGGGTGGTAAGATTGTGCACCATTGTGTTCAATCTGCTGTGTTCATGCATTGCAGCATTTCCCTCAGTGCAGTGCCGGTCTCAGCTAACTGCTGGGTTTCAATGCCTTGGTTCAGAGGTGAAACCCTCACCAGCTGAGCATTGCAGTCATTTACCAGTTAGTAATCTGTGTAAATGCCCTGTCCGCACTCACTGGCCGCTGAGTGAATTCACAAGATGTTGATATCTGAAGATCAAAAGCCGCAGTCACCTTGCATTAATCCCAGCAAAAACCAAATATAAGCTTTAAAAAGGTCCATTGATTGTAACATTGACAATACAATTAACCATACAACAACTGTCTACAGAGAGGACTCATTTATTCTATTCTGGAGGAAGCTCTTTGTACAGATTACAGATCTGTCAGTCAGAAGCAGAATGTCAGCAAGTCTAAGATCTCCCAATATCTATTGGAGGGATGTTACTGAGAAAAATAATTTCACTGTCCATCCCACCCACTTTATGTAACATCTTTTACCTGTTCCCCTTTGAGAGCAGTGATTATCTCTCTATAATATGGAGATGCTGGTGTTGGACTGGGGCAGGCACTGTAAGAAGTCTCACAACACTTGGTTAAAGTTCAACAGGTTTATTTGGAATCACGAGCTTTCGGAGCGCAGCTCCATCATCAGGTGAGTGGAGATTAATTCACAAACATGGCACATACAAAGACACAATTGCAAGATAATTACAGATTATCTTACAATTGTGCCTTTGTCTGTATATGCTGTGTTTGTGAAACCTACCTCTCCACTCACCTGATGAAGGAGCAGCGCTCCAAAAGCTCGTGATTCCAAATAAACCTGTTGGACTTTAACCTGATGTTGTGAGGCTTTTTACAGAGGTATCTCCAGATCTGGAAATCAAAGAACAAAATCTGCATTTCTGTAGCCCCTTTCACCTTCTCAGCTCAAGCCACGGTGATTCACAGTCAGTGTCGTACTTTGGAAGTCATATTGATAATAGCAAGATAATTTTGGATACAGCAAGGTCACAGGTTGAGGGATATATGTTAACTATGGTAATGAGGAGATCATCCTTCATGAGGAGGTAGTGTCATAGCTCAGTTAGCTGAGTGACTGGTTTGTGATGTGGAGCAATGCTAACAGCATGGTTTCAATTCCCGTACCAGCTGAAGGCCCCGCCTTCTCAATCTTGTCCCTCTCCTGAGGTATAGTGACCCTCAGGTTAAATCACCACTGGTCAGCTCTCCTCCACAAAGGGCATAGTAGATAAAGATGACTCTATCTAGTAGACCGGAGATCCAGGATATTATCTTGGAGCACGGGGTCAAATCCTACCACAGCAGCTGGTGGAATTTAAATTCAATTAGTAAAATCTGAAATTGAAATCTGCCTTCAGTATTAGTGACCATGAAATTATCATTGATTACTGTAATCCCCATCTGTTTTACTGATATCCTTTAGGGGAGGAAATCTGCCATTTTATCTGGTCTGGCCTATGCTTGACTCCAAACCTACAGAACTGTTGTCTTTTAACTGCCCTGTGAAATACTGGGCAAGACACTCAGGTCAATGGCAATTCAGAATGGGTGACAAAGACTGGCCTTGCCAGCAATGCCCACATTCCCTGATGCCACATTCCATTCCACCAGGCTGGCACAGTGGTTAGCGCTGCAGCCTCACAGCACCAGGGACCTGGGTTCAATTTGTGTCTTGGGTCACTGTCTGTGCAGAGTCTGCACATTCTCCCCGTGTCTGCGTGGGTTTCCTCCGGGTGCTCCCGTTTCCTCCCACAGTCTAACAATCTGCGGGTTTGGTGATGCTAAATTGCCTTAGTGTCCCAAGATGTGTATGTTAGGGCAGCATGGTGGCACAGTGGTTAGCACTGCTGCCTCACAAGTCCAACAGGTTTATTTAGAATCACGAGCTTTTAGAGCGCTGCTCCTTCATCAGGTGAGTGGAGAGGTAGGTTCGATTTCCAGCTCCTGTCACTGTGTGTGGTTTGCACGTTCTACCTATGTCTGCATGGGTTTCCTCCGGGCGCTCTGGTTTCATAGAATTCATAGAATAGAATACATAGAATAGAATCCCTACACTACAGAAAGAGGCCATTCAGCCCATCAAATCTGCACCAAGCACAATCCCACCCAGGCCCTACCCCATATCCCTACATATTTTACCCACTAATCCCTCTAACCTACACATTTCAGGACACTAAGAGGCAATTTTTAGCACGGCCAATCAACCTAACCCGCACACCTTTGGACTGTGGGATGAAACTGGAGCACCCGGAGGAAACCCACACAGACACGAGGAGAATGTGCAAACTCCACACAGACAGTGACCCCAGCCGGGAATCGAACCCAGGTCTCTGGAGCTGTGAAGCAGTGGTGCTAACCACTGTGCCACAGGGTAGTCTGAAAGATGTGCTGGTTAGGTGCATTGGTCATGTTGAATTCTCCCTTGGCGCCTGAGTGTGGCGACCAAGGGATTTTCACAGTAACTTCATTACAGTGTTAATGTAAGCCTACATATGACACTAATTAATTACTAAGAATAAGCAAAAACCCTTGCACTCCTTTGAAATGGGGCAACCCTGTCCGGTTTCCAAAATGTGGATGGTGAGGTCAATTGTTGGCCACTGACCTCCAGCAGTCGCAGGGTGAACTAACTTGACACCAAACCTACTGAGTTGCTCCTTCCTGCGGCCCATGTAACCTTTGAACCTTTGGCCGCCATGTCGCTAAATCATTGAGGTCAGCACTCGGAGCTGTACTCAGAATGATTGACATCCCAAACCTTTGTCTTGCCCAGTCTGAAACAGTGAGTTCACGTCACTTCTTGAAGAATATTAGTTTGGAAATGTCACCAAATCTGACAGTACAACGGCATTTAATTATCTCGCAGAGTAGATGCCAAATCACCTTGAGATGAATGAATATCTGTAATGAGCGTAATCAGTTCCCTCAGACTATTTCTCCGCAGAGAGAGAACTAGAATTGCTCAGAATGTCATCAGGACACAAAGTATGAAAAGTAATCCAGAAACTAGCGCAAAGACTGACCCAAAAAGGCTGTTGCTATGAATCCAATCGTTTTCAACTCTTCTTTCTGTAATACTGCTTCAGATGAAGAGAAATTTCCTCCAAAGAATTTATGCTCTAAAGCATAATGATCTCCAAGAAAACACAGTTGGATGGCAGCTTATCAACACTTGACATGTTGGCTGTAAGCCATTACTCAGTGAGTAGCACACTCCAGAGGTTTCTGTTCAAAATAACAGTGCAACGCTCCCACTGTCGCACTGAGGGAGTGTCACACTGAGGGAGTGTCGCACTGAGGGAGTGTCGCACTGAGGGAGTGTCGCACTGAGGGAGTGCCGCACTGAGGGAGTGCCGCACTGAGGGAGTGCCGCACTGAGGGAGTGCCGCACTGAGGGAGTGCCGCACTGAGGGAGTGCCGCACTGAGGGAGTGCCGCACTGAGGTCCCATCTTTGAGGTGAAATATTAAAGCAAGATACCATGGCAGTATTCACAGAGAGAATGAATTCACCCCCACCGCCCCCCCATGCTGCCCCCCCTCCCCTGCCAATCGCCTGCCACCCTCCGCCACTTCCCCTGTTATCCCGGACAATATTAACTCCTAAATCCACAGCACTGAAAACTGATGATCTGGTCACACCCACAGTGCTGTGTGCCACTTGCTGTGCTGTGGGTTTCCCTCCGGGTACTCCAGTTTCCTCCCACAGTCTGAAAGACGTGCTGGTCAGGGTGCATTGGCCATGCTAAATTCTCCCTCAGAGTACCCAAACAGGTGCCGGAGGGTGGTGACTGGGGGATTTTCACAGCAACTACATTGCAGTGTTAACGTAAGCCAACTTGTGACTTCAAACTTCAAAAAAAACCCAGGAAAGCAGCTCATGTACTGCATTGAACCTGAATCTATAAAAGGTGCTATATAAATACAATGGTTTGAAACAGTGCCACCCATTCATTATACACACATGACAATTCCAACAAAAGCAAGGGGAATGAAAAATGAATCGATCAAGTTTTTGGGTGCTGGCTCCTTCATGGGGCCTTGTGCTTTGAATGTAATGCGATGACATGGAGTTTAGTGGGGGTTAGATCTTCCATAACTACCCACAACTTCATCCACACTGTGTTTCAAGTTGGACCATGGTCTATTTCACCATCTGTGTTCTGGGTGTCGTGTGTGCCCGGTTGACCAACCCCTGAATTTAGAATTAGTAACACTCGGTGGTGAAACTCTGCAGAGTTGAGCACTGGACCCCGATCGGGACAAAGGGGAACTAATTAATCAATCTGTCGTGAGGAATGCAGACACTTTGTTGCTGTACTTGGGACGGTTGGTTCCTTGATCGATAACTCTCAACGGCAAATCAACCCTGCTACTTAAGCCAGAAGAAAATAGGCTGAGAGAAGGAATTTAAAACAAACACAAAATATTCAGTGCCATTCATACATCTATCATTTACAGACTGCCTCCCCCCCCCCCCAGAAAAAACAGTTAATATTAACGTTGGGACTGGGTAGTGATTGATTCAGTCGCACTTTGACCTTTGTTGCTATGGGGATCTTCACAAAGCAAAAGATTTTTCTTATCCTGTCACAACTCCAATATATAAAAGAGTCTATTAAGTGTGTCCTTGACATCGACCTTAATGAATTTAGCAAGGGGCGGAGGAAAAACTCCAACTGCACTGACACTCGGCAATGAAAAAAGCCACAAATTATCCTGGTGCTTTTTTGCTATTGGGAATTTCTCCTGAGGGTTGCCAATGCCCCAGCTTCGCCCCAGAGTTTCCAGAAATTGAAGATTTAATCTCCCGGATATGACCAAAAGCAACTGCCAGGAGAGAAAACATTGAAGCACTAAAGAAAGTCGCGCTTTTCTTTTTAAAAATAACTTTCATTTAACCCTCTCACTCACTCACTCACTCATTCCAAAAGCAGTGAGGTTGATGCCAAGGTTCGCGGGTTTGATCCCTGTACGTGTCATTCACTTTACAAGTGGCACGGTGGCACAGTCGGTTAGCACTGCTACCTCACAGCACCAGGGATCCAGGTTCGATTCCCGGCCTCGAGTCACTGTTTGTGTTTAGAGTCTGTCTAGAGTTTGCACATTCTCCCTGTGTCTACATGGGTTTCTTCCAGGTGCTCCAGTTTCCTCCCATGCTCCAAAGATGTGTGGGTTAGGTGCTTTGGCCATGCTGAGTTGCTCCTTAGTGTCAGGGGCATCAGAAGAGTAATTATGAGGGGTTTCGGGGATAGGGCCTGGGTGGGATTGTTGTCAATGCAGGCTCAATGGGCTGAATGGCCTCCTTCTGCACCATAGGGAATCTAATCTATTCTACAAAGCATCCACACCCTTAATGTGCCCACGGGACAGGAGGGACTCTATGAAGATGGCAGACATTGCATGTTTCCTCTCCAAGAACACTCAAAGTCGTGAAACATAACCATGGGGTGGCATGGTGGCACAGTCGGTTAGCACTGCTGCCTCACAGCGCCAGGTGCCCGGGTTCAATTCTAGCCTCGGGTCACTGCCTGTGCGGAGTTGGCACGTTCTCCCTGTGTCTGCATGGGTTTCCTCCAGGTGCTCCGCTTTCCTCCCACAGTCCAAAGATGTGCAGGTTTGATTGGCCATGCTAAATTGACCCTTAGTGTCAGGGGGATTAGCAGGTTAAATACGTGGGGTTAGAGAGATAGGGTATGGGTGGGATTGTGGTCGGTGCAAACTCGGTGGGTGGAATGGCCTCCTCTGCACTGTAGGATTTTATGGATTCTAGCTGCACCAATGATGTTGTGAGGGTGGGCTGTGGTAGGTGAACGAGAGACAGGATGCTGTGTCGGCATGTCAGGAAGTTTAATTAGCGCTGTGTAAAATAAAACAACACATGTTCGCGAGATGAAAGCGATTGTGAATGTTGAAATCTAAGAGAAAACGATGCGAAAGTGCAGCAAGAGCTGTCCAAAAAAGGAAGGAAACTGTAATGGTTTGGATATAGATCTTCCATCGGAATTGGGAGCTGGGAGAGAAGCAATTTCCTTTCTAATTCTCTCAGCTGGGGAGGGGACTTTGGAGGCAGACATTCTGATCATATGTTTCAATTCTTTCTGCTGGCCTCAGGTGATCTGAAACTCTGCTGGATGTCCCTTCATGGTCTCCAAGTCCAGTTTTCCCATTTTCTCGTTGACCCACACTGGCTCCTGGATCTTGGAACACCTCAATTTTAATAAATCTCATCATTGTTTCTAAATCTCTCCAATGGACTTTTCCCTCTCCCTATCTCTGTAACCCCAAGCCTCACAGCCCCTCCAGATATCTGCGCTCCTGTAATATGGGTCATTTGCCCACCCTCCCAGTTCAATTGCTCAACAATTGGTATCCTTAGCTTCCTAAGCCCTAAGCTCTGAAATTCCCTCTCTAAACCTCTCCACCTAGAACAAAGAGTACAGCACTGGAACAGGCCCTTCAGCCCATCAAGCCTGTGCCAACACTTGACACCTTTCTAAACTAAAGACCTTTTGCCTCTATGTGGTCCCGCTGTTCCCTGCCTATTCATGTATCTGTGAAACGTGGCCTAACCAAAGTTCGTCAGAGCTGAAAGATCATCCAGACTCAAAACAAAAAAAAGAAAATGCTGGAAAATCTCAGCAGGTCTGGCAGCATCTGTACAGAGAGAAAAGAACTGACGCTTTGACGTCCCAAAGTTTTGACAAAGGGTGACGTGGATTCGAAACATCAGCTCTTTTCTCTCCTTACAGATGCTGCCAGACCTGCTGAGATTTTCCAGCATTTTCTCTTTGGATTTCAGATTCCAGTATCTGCAATAATTTGCTTTTATCCAGACTCAAAACATTGGCTCTATTCTCTCCTCACAGATGTTATCAGAGCTGCTGAGATTTTCCAGAATGTTCTCCTCCAATGATCTCAAACCAATACCATTCCAGCCGAGGATAGGTTTGAATAACGCTGAGATTTTCTAACTCACAGGCAAACCTTTTCACTAGCGCAGCTCGCAGTTATTTCCTATTTTGATCATCTATCCCCCCGCTCAAGTTATTCTCTAATCTCAAGAAAACATTTGAGCAGTGTGTTCATCCAATTTTCTCAAAGCAGGAATGCCATCCCTGCTGCCATTCTTGCTTGTAGCAAGACGTTAATACATCAGGTGCTGTGTGGAAACGAAGGCAACTTGGTCAATTAAACTTAGGTCAAATGAGCGGTGTCAGGTTTGTGCTGCATTTCATCTATCCATTTAGACCTCCAACCTCACTGCGGGATTAGAATCCATCTACTTCAATGTGCCTTTGGGCAGAGGGACAGAATTGTCAGAATGGAAAATTTGCACATTCAGCCTTTTCCTCTGAACACTCGGCTCGGACATTTCTTCATGCATCAGTAGCGCACGGCTGTGAGTCAAATCGAACTTCACTCATTAGCTCTTCCCTGAAGCTTGATACTGTCACAGGCCAATAATTATCACCCAGCCAGGATCTAAACTCCTCCTTTACACATTACTGCTTTGTGAATTACAGGTTTTCAAATCTGTTTGAAACACAAAGAGAACTTCAGTCAGACTCCAATATGTTCACTCTATAATTGTATACATCAATTCCTGCCTCATGCTGCCTACTGCATAAAATGTGACACCGCCAACATCAGTAAGGATGAGGGGACTCCAGTAATGTGGAGAGATAGGAGAGGTGTTTTCCTTCGGCAAGAGATAATTTAGGGGAAATTTAATATATATCCAAAATCATAGAATCCTACAGTGCAGGAAGAGGCCATTCAGCCCATCGAGCCTGCACCGACTGCAATCCCACCCAGGCCCTATCCCTGTAACCCCATGTATTTACTCTGCTAGTCCTTCTGACACTAAGGGCAATTTAGCTTGGCCAATCAATCTAACCCACACATTTTTGGAGTGTGGGAGGAAACTGGAGCACCCAGAGGAAACTCACGCAGACATGGGGAGAATGTGCAGACTCCACACCCACGGTGATCCAAGCCAGGAATCGAACCCCGGTCCCTGGCGCTGTGAGGCAGCAATGCTAACCACTGTGTCACTGTGCCAGCCTGGCGAAGGATTTTCATAGGGTCAGTGGAGGAAGTATTTTCGCTAGCCACATCTGGCCAGTAAGATTTAAGATCATTCCCGGGTGGAGATGAGGAGCATGTTTTACGCAGCGAGTTGTCACACAGGAATCTGGGAGTGGGACTGACTGGCTAGCTCTTTTGAAGAGCCAGATTGGATGTGATGGGTCGAATGGCTTTGCTGTACCCTTAGAGTCATAGAGGTTTACAGCAGGGAAAAAGGCCCTTCCTTGTCCACGCTGGCCTTCCTTTTAAACCCCTAGGCTAGTCCCAATTGCCCTCATTTGGCCCATATCCCTCTATACCCATCGTACCCATGTAACTGTCTAAACTCATCATAAAAGAAACAATTGTACCCGTCTCTGTTACTGCCTCTGGCAGCTTGTTCCAGACGAACCACTCTTGCAATGGAATGCTGTGGACCTTGGCTGAAATCAACAAGTTGCCATTTACAATATTGTTCTGTAAGTGAAGTGAGTGAATTGATTCAAGTTTAAAAGTATCACATTTATGCAAACTCTTCGTGCATTTCCAAAAGGAAAATAAAGCCCGCGCAGCATTCAGGACGGGTGATGGCATACTTCCTCCTGGGAGGAGTAGAAAACACTGGCTGCTGTGTGCTGTGGCACTGGCAGTGTTGGCACTGCTGCCCACGGTGACTGCCAATGAATGAAGGTGATGTTATCTTCATTTTCCACTCTTCCTGTGAAGCAGAAGGAAATGCTGTATGAAGTCTTTGTAAAGCAGTAAGTCTGGAGATGGTGACACTGTGGATAGGGTTGGTAAAACACTCACTAATGGTGTCCCAATCCATTTTCACTCGCCCAAATGCAATTTCCTTCTTTTTAATCTGATAGCCGCCCCTGTAATGATTTACATTTCCTCTTGGCCGCGCTTGCTGCCAACAGTGTGCGTGCGCAGTTGGACTGTTGTCGTCACTGCGAGCAATAAGACTGCACATTGGCCAGGAGCTGAGATGCTGATCCAACACTTACTAAAGACACTGGTCATAAAGAAAGTCTCTGAGTCGGTGGGAGGCAGCCGGGGGTCGGGGTTAGGAGGGAGGGGGAGCCTCTGATCCACACACTGATGGTCGAACCTGTAAAGTCCCGTCTGAGGTTAACAGAACTTTCCACTCTCCGCCTTTTGCCCGCTCCAATTCCCATGGCAGGCAGGATGGTAAAATTCCGGTCTTAGCAGAGGGAGCCTTGCTCTGGATTGTAACATGACCATTCAATCATTTGATGAGCTAGAATCATAGAAACCCTCCAGTGCAGAAGAAGGCCATTCGGCTCATCGAGTCTGCACCAACAACAGTCCCACCCAGGCTCTATTCTTGTAACCCCCATGTAATCCCCCTGACACTAAAGGGTAATACTACCCAATCCTGCTCCCCGTTACGCCAAGTATCTACCCCAGTAATCCCCTTAAGCTACGCATCTTGGGACACTAAGGGGCAATTTAACACAGCCAATCCACAGACACGGTGAGAACGTGCAAACTCCACACAGACAGTCACCCGAGGCTGGAATTGAACCCGGGTACCTGGTGCTGTGAGGCAGCAGTGCTAACCACTGTGCCACCATGCTACCATCTTAGTGCCCAAAAAAGTGCAGGTTTGCCCATGGATTGGCCATGCCAACTTGCCACTTAATGTCCAAAGACGTGTAGCTGAAGTAGGTTGGTCATGGGAAATGTGCAGGGTTAAGGAGATAGGGCGGGAGAGGAGGCTTGGGTTAGATTCTCTATCAGAGAAAGTTAATGGGCTGAACGGCCGCCTTCTGCACTGCAGGGATTCTGAAATCTTGTCTTACCAGTTCAAGTGAAAGTAACCTATTACCAAAATGATAAATGTTAATTACAGTCAATCAATCTCTCTGACAATGTAAAATGAACTGTCACCGGAGCGGAGAATCCTTGCTTGATGAATTACATGCTGGAAATTTTTTTAAAAAAGACCAAATTTAAAATTTCAAAAGCATTTCTGCTTTTTTTTTTGGTTTCATTTTCTTTCTCCTTCAGAATATAATCTTTCTTTCTGTTTCTCTCTCTGATATGACATTGAATTTATTCATTCTCATTTGCACTGACTTTTCAGCCCACGTACTGTCAATTTCAGAATCCTTCAGTGAAATTGACTAAGGAAGTACATGGCTTCTGTTCATTAACGTTCCTGATGCCTGCTTTCCTTCCCGGTGCTGTGATCAGCTCATAACCCCATCAATTTGCCCAAGTTACCGAAAGACCAGAACGATCCACTAATAACAAAATTAAATAATCTGGTTTAGTAATGTTGGGTTGAAGGATAACTATTGACCATTATGCCAGGGAGAGACATACCCTCATTCCCCCCTCCACACCATAGTGTCATGGAATTATTAAATGTTCCCCAAGAGACAGACAGAGGTTAACATCTCATCCAAAAGTTGTGCCTCCAACAATGCAGCACTCCCTCTGTTAGGGGTTAGTTGGTTGAGTTGACTGGACGGCTTGTTAGTGATGCAGAGCAATACCAACTGATTTGATTTTGATTTGATTTGATTTATTATTGTCACGTATTACTACACTTTCTCAGAAGACTAAGGAAATTTGACATGTCAGCTACGACTCGCACCAACTTTTACAGATGCACCATAGAAAGCATTCTTTCTGGTTGTATCACAGCTTGGTATGGGCTCCTGCTCTGCCCAAGATCACAAGGAACTACAAAAAGTCATGAATGTAGCCAAATCCACCACGCAAACCAGTCTCCCAACCATTGACTCGGTCTACACTTTCCACTGCCTCGGCAGAGCAGCCAGCATAATTAAAGACCCTTGGACATTCTCACTTCCATCTTCTTCCATCAAGAAAATGGTACAAAAGTCTGAGGTCACTTATCAACTGACTCAAGAACAGCTTCTTTCTGACTGCCATCAGATTTTTGAACGGTCCTACCTCACATTAAGTTGATCTTTCCCTACACCCTAGCTATGATTGTAACACTACATTCTGCACCCTCTCCTTTCCTTTTCTATGAGCAGTATGCTTTGTCTGTATAGCATACAAGAAACAATACTTTTTACTGTATGTTAATACATGTGACAATAATAAATCAAATCAAATTAGCTCATTGTCACATGTATTAACATACAGTGAAAAGTATCGTTTCTTGTGCACTAGACAGACAAAGCATACCGTTCATAGAGAAGGAAACAAGAGAGTGCAGAATGTAGTGTTACAGTCATAGCTAGGGTGTAGAGAAAGATCAACTTAACGCGAGGTAGGTCCATTCAAAAGTCTGACAGCAGCAGGGAAGAGTTTTGATTCCCATACTGGCTTCAGTTATTCATGAAGACCCCATCTTCCCAACCAGTGTTGTGGTGATCCTCGGGTTAAATCGCCACCCACTCAATTCTCCCCCTCAAAGAGGAGAACAGCCAAGGGCCATCCAGGAGTGTGGTGGCTTTACCTTACCTCTGTACTGTACTGCTGGGAGCACATTGTTGTGCTCTTGTCTCTGGAGTGGTACCTAAACCTCTGGAGACGAGAGACTATATAGAGAGCCAAGGCCAACATTTAATTATACATCACAATTTAGACAACAAAATTCCCCATACAGCGGGGACAATTCCCTCAGAATTCCTGTATTAGAATCGTCAGTGCTACCTTGACATCTCGGTCCTTCTTTGTTCAATCCTCTGTACCACTCCACCTCGAAAGCTCAGTCAGCGCTGAATGATCTGCGTTAAGCAAGTGGCCAGTTAGCCTTGATTTATGTAACTGTTTAATCCCCAACATGCTCCCTTTCAGAGTGAATGCAATGCTGTTTCTAAGGATTTGAACCAGGTTAGCCTGGATCAGTCAGAGCGTGGGAGGGTTGGGGTGCTGGGGGGGGTGGTGCTGGTGGCTTGGATGGATCTTTGGACTCTCCCCTCTCACATGAGGGTAAATCATTGCAAAAGACACTGTGTGGGGATTTGGTGGCTGGACAGGCCTGGTGGAATCTTATTTAATTGCTTTAATAGTGTTTTTATTATCCATTCTTGGGGCCTGGGTATCGCTGGCTGGGCCAGCATTTATTGCCCATCCCTAGTTATCCCTGAGAAGGTGGTGGTGAGCTGCCTTCTCGAATCGTGGCAGTCCCCGTGCTGTGGGTTGACCCACAATGCCATTAGGGAGGGAACTCCAGGATTTTGGCCCAGCAACTGCGAAGGAACGGCCAATATATTTCCAAGTCAGGGTGGTGAGTTGCAGGTGGTGGTGTTCCCATCTATCTGCTGCCTCGTCCTTCTAGATGGAAGTGGTCACGTGTTTGGAAGGTGCTGTCTAAGGATCTTTGGTGAATTGCTGCAGTGCATCTTGTAGATAGTACACACTGCTGCTACTGAGGTAGTACATCAGTATACATCAGTTCCTGTCTCACGCGTATATCTACCTACTGCATAAAATGTGACACCGCCAAAACCAGTAAGGATGAGGGGACTTCAGTAATATGGAAAGATAGGAGAGGTGTTCTCTTGCTGAAGGAGATGATTTAGGGGAATTTTAATATATATCCAAAATCATAGAATCCTACATTGCAGGAGGTAGCCTTTCAGCCCATCGAACTGCATTGACAACAATCCCACCCAGCTCCTATCCCCATAAACCCAATACACTTCCCCTCCATCATAGAATAGAGTCATACAATCCTACAGTGCAGAAGGAGGTCATTCAGCCCATCGAGTCTGCACTGTCAACAATCCCACCCTGGGAGTTCCCTACTCAAACCTACGCAGACACGAGGAGAAGGTGCAAACTCAACACAGACAGTCACCCAAGGCCAGGGAATGGATGTTTGTAGATGTAGTACTAATCAAGCAGGGCTGTTTTGTCCTGGATGGTGTCGAGCTTCTTGAGTGTTGTTGGAGCTGTGCCCATCCAGGAAAGTGGGGAGTATTCCATCACACTCCTGACTTGTGCCTTGTCGATGGTGGACAGACTTTGGGGCGTCAGGAGGTGGGTCACTCGCTGCAACATTCCTAGCCTCATTCGACATGGTTGAGCCAATAGACATTTGATCCGAGTGAGCAGAAAGGTTTGGAACAACTTTATGTCTGAATGGGGTTCATTGTCCCAGACTCCAGAACCAGAACAGAACTTACAGCTATCAAATTACACTCCTTGTGGAGAATTGATGAGAAACTCCACTCCTGCATTTAAAACCTGCAAGAGGACTAAAAGTAGTTGCTGAACTTCTAAACAATTTATTTAAGCAGAGCCAACACCGAAGACAAGCTTGTGAGGAGTTCCCTGACTGCAAAACAATAGCCTGAAAAGGTAAAGATTATTTTCTGGTGGACACTGTTGAAATTCTCTCCAAGTGGAGTCTGGGAAAGAGGCAATTCTTGACTTTGTGCATTAAATGTTGGCATCCAGTTTTACTCCTCGGTGGCACAGTGGTTGGCACTGCTGCCTCACAGTGCCGGGGACCCGGATTCGATTCCGGCCTCAGGTGACCATCTGTGCAGAGACTGCATGTTCTCCCCATGTCCCCATGGGTTTCCTCCAGGTGCTCTGATTTTCTCACACAGCCCAAAAGACATGCTGGTTAGGTGGATTGGCCGTGCTAAATTGGTTCTTAGTGTCCCAAGAAGTGTTGGTTAGGTGTATTAGCCATGGTAAATGTGTCAGGTTTAGAGGGATGAGGCGGGCTGGGTAAGATACTCTGTCAGAGAGTCGGTGCAGACTCGATGGGTCAAATGGTCTCTCCTACACTGTCGGAATTCAATGATCTAATCTATAACATAACAGTAGTGCGGCACCTTGCACATAGTGGCATGCTCCAAGGCTGTACAGAAGTGATGTGACTCTGGCTGTTATGATTGCCCAAAAGTTTGATCTTCAGACGTATCATAAACCAGGAGAGTGAGAGAGAGGCGGAGAGGAGAGGTTTGGGGAGGGAGTTCTCGAGATAAGGGCCCATTCAGGCAGCTGAGGACACAGCCACTAATAACAAGAGTGATGAAAATGGAGGTGCCCTGGAGGCCAGAACTGATCCCTGGAATGAAGAGCTTGTCGTATGAGGAATGTTTGAGGACTCTGGGTCTGTACTCATTGGCATTCAGAACGATGAGTGGGGATCTTATTGAAACTTATAGAATACTGTGAGGCCTGGATAGAGTGGATGTGAGAGGATGTTTCCGCCAGTAGGAAAAACTAGAACCAGAGGGCACAACCTCAGGCTAAAGGGACAATCCTTTAAAACAGAGATGAGGAGGAATTTCTTCAGCCAGAGAGTAGGGAATCTGTGGAACTCTTTGCTGCAGAAGGCTGTGGAGGCCAGGTCATTGAGTGTCTTTAAGACAGAAATAAATAGGTTCTTGTTCAATAAAGGGATCAGGGGTTATGGGAAAAAGCAGGAGAATGGGGATGAGAAGAATATCAGCCATGATTGAATGGTGGAGCAGACTCGATGGGCTGAGTGGCCTAATTCTGCTCCTGTGTCTTATGGTCTATGGCAGAGATCTTGGCCAGCTGGTACAGCTGGTTATAGAGAGCTAGGGAGGGATTTTAAAAGCTGGATAAGAAGTTTAAAATTGAGGCATTGCCAGACTAGGAATTAATGTAGTTCAGGGAGCAGAGGGGTGATCGGTGGAGCAACTTGGATTAGATCAAGTTTACAGAGGGATGGAACTTGGCTGACAATCCACACTACAATTTGATCTGTTAATGAGCAGTGTTGTTCATTCTGCACTGATGACTCCCTTTCAGAACTCCCACAACACGACACTCCTACTACGTGCTGCAATCTCAACATAGAGCTGCCCGGACATCTAACAAGCACGGGGCAATTTACCAACAATCAGTCAGTAACCCGATATTAATAATTGATGATCTGCAGATGTGTATCAGTTCTTATAAATCACAGCGAAAGAAACACCCTTAAAACTTGAGATTCATCGACAGTACAAATATATAAGGGATTTAAAAAATTCCCCTTAAAAGATATAGGCTATTAGACACTTTGTTAAAAATTAGGGAGACTCTTGTGGCAAGTGAAGGTGTTGGAATTCTAACTGACAGCTGATTTGTAATGATAGGTTTGTGGACAACTGTCCTAACTGAAGGAACATGAGACAATGTATTGACCCAGATAGAAGGACAGGCCATCAGGGACATGGCTGCAAAATAAACTGTCAGCAAAGGATGGAAGTGGAAATCTACTGTTCGCAATGGATGATAGAAAGTCCAACTTTCACCCATCAACCGCCTATCATAATCTGTGCAACCGACCTTCCATATCCATCTCCTCCCCTCTATTATCGTCATTGGCTCATCTGCAACAACACACAAAGTGGCAGAAGATGTGTCACACACACACACACACACACACACACACACACACACACACACACACACACACACACACACACACACACACACACACACACACACACACACACACTCATAAGAACATAAGAAATAGGAGCAGGAGTAGGCCATCCAGCCCTTCGAGCCTGCCCCGCCATTCAATAAGATCATGGCTGATCTGTCGCTGCTCAGTTCCACTTTCCCGCCCTCTCCCCATAACCCTTAATCCCCTCGCTTATCAAAAACCCATCAACCCGCTTCTTAAAAATATTTAGCGAGGCAGCCTCCACCACTTCAACGGGCAGAGAATTCCAGAGATTCACCACCCTTTGAGTGAAGAAGTTCCTCCTCAACTCCGTTCTAAACCGCCCCCCTTTTATCTTGAGGCTGTGCCCCCTAGTCCTACTGTCTTTTTTGAGCGGGAAGAGTCTTTTCACTTCTATCCTATCCATCCCATTCATCATCTTATACGTCTCAATGAGATCTCCTCTCATTCTTCTAAACTCTAACGAGTACAAGCCCAGTTTATTCAGCCTCTCCTCATAGCTCAACCCCTTCAACTCCGGTATCAGCCTAGTAAACCTCCTCTGCACTCCCTCCAAGGCCAAAATATCTTTGCGCAGGTGCGGCGCCCAAAAATGCACACAGTACTCCAGCTGCGGCCTCACCAATGCCCTATACAGCTGCAGCAAGACCTCCCTACTTTTATATTCAATCCCCCTCGCTATGAAGGCCAGCATCCCATTCGCCTTCCTGACCACCTGTTGCACCTGCAAGCTGGGTTTTTGCGACTCATGCACAAGGACCCCGAGGTCCCTCTGCACCGTCGCCTGCTGCAGTTTTTCGCCCCGTAAGTAATAGTCCTTCCTACCATTCTTCCTACCAAAGTGGACCACCTCACACTTGCCAACATTAAATTCCATTTGCCATTTCCTGGCCCATTCGCCCAGCCTATCTAGATCCTTCTGCAGACTCTCCACACCCTCCGCACAATTTGCCTTTCCCCAATCTTGGTGTCATCAGCAAATTTCGACACTCTACACTCGGTTCCCTCCTCCAGATCATCTATATAAATGGTAAAAAGCTGAGGCCCCAGCACCGACCCCTGGGGCACTCCACTAGTCACCATCCGCCAATCCGAATAGCACCCGTTGACCCCCACTCTCTGCCTCCTATTTGACAACCAATCCTCTATCCACGCTAACACCCTACCCCCAACTCCATGTCCCTCGACCTTCTGCAATAACCTCTTGTGAGGCACTTTGTCAAACGCCTTCTGAAAATCTAGAAAGACCACATCCACCGGCTGTCCTCTATCCACCGCCCTAGACACATCCTCATAGAACTCCAGTAAATTTGTCAGACACGACTTCCCTTTAATGAAACCGTGCTGCGTCTGCTCTATCAAGCAATTCCCTTCAAGATGCCTCGCAATTTCCTCCTTAATGACAGATTCTAACATTTTACCTACTACAGACGTTAAACTAACCGGCCTATAATTCCCCGCCTTTTGCCTGGCACCCTTCTTAAACAACGGCGTAACATTAGCCGTTTTCCAATCATCCGGCACTTCCCCGGAATCCAGCGACGTTTGGAAAATAACCACCAAGGCATCCATTATCACCTCTGCCATTTCTTTCAGAACCCTCAGATGCATTCCATCCGGTCCTGGGGACTTGTCCACAATCAGCCCCTCCAGTCTGTCGAGCACCGCCTTTCTAGTAACAGTAATGTCATTAAGACCCTCCAGTCCTACCACCTATCCATCGCTAACACCCGGCAAATTATTCACGTCCTCCTCTGTGAAGACAGAAACAAAAAAAAAACAAAAAAAACTCATACTCACACACACACACTCACACACATTCACACACACACACACACTCACACACATTCACACACACACACACACTCACACACATTCACACACACACACACTCACACACATTCACACACACACACATTCTCACACACACACACACACATTCACACATTCACACTCATACTCACACACATTCACACACACACTCACACACATTCACACACACACACACTCACACACATTCACACACACACACACACACACACACATTCACACTCATACTCACACACACACTCACACACATTCACACACACACACACTCACACACACATTCTCACACACACACACACACACTCACACACATTCACACTCACACACGTTCACACTCACACACATTCACACTCACACTCACTCACACACACACACACTCACACACATTCACATTCACACTCACACACACACACACATTCACACTCACACTCACACACACACATTCACACTCACACTCACACACACACATTCACACTCACACTCACACTCACACACATTCACACTCACACACACACATTCACCCTCACACTCACACACACACATTCACACTCACACTCACACTCACACACATTCACACTCACACTCACACACATTCACACTCACACTCACACACACACATTCACACACACACACTCACAAACACACACACACTCACAAACACACACACACTCACAAACACACACACACTCACACTCAGAAAGTAAACATGATATCCACACAAGAGAAAATAAGACATCAACAATCTGTTGCATTCTTCAGCACGGGCTGCAGGTTCGTCCTTTAAGAAATTAAATATCCCATCAATAAAAAAATTGTCTTTTCTGGGCAGCATGGTGGCATAGTGGTTAACACTGCTGTCTCACAGCTCCAGGGACCTGGATTCGATTCCCACCTCGAGTCATTGTCTGTGTGGAGTTTGCACATTCTCCCCGTGTCTGCTCCGGTTTCCTCCCACACTCCAAAGATGGGCAGGTTAGGTGCATTGGCCATGCTATATTGTCCTTTAGTGTCCTGGGATGTATAGGTTAGAGGGATTAGCGGGTAAGTATGTGGGGCTACGGGGATAGGGCTGGGGTGGGATTGTTGTCAGTGCAGACTCAATGAGCCAAATGGCCTCCTTCTGCACTGTAGGATTTCTATGATTCTATGTGTTTCTTTCCATCTACATCCTCGAGGCTGCAGTTACCTGCTGAATGATGAGTGTTGGACTGTTTTGTGTATCATCCGCCAACTCAGAACGCTTCAAACCGGGGGCGGGGGGTGGGGGGGCAGATAAACTCAACACGTCACAGCCAACCAGCTTCTTCTCAAATGTTGTCGCTGTTGCAATATAAGAAACAAGCCTACACATTTGTGCACAGCAAGCTCCCACAGACAGAAACGTGATACAGACCAGATAAACAGTTTCACACACATTGATTAGGGATGAATGTTGGCCAGGACCCTGGGCAGGGTTCCCCTGCTCTCCACGTGAACGGAAAAGACCACACTCGGAGCCACAGGTTTTTGTTTCTGCGATTAACACCGAGAGTTGAAAGAATAGCGGAAAGGTCAAAAGTTGGGATATCTTGGCCAAAACCGGAAAATCCTGCCTGAGGTCAACATGCATGGTTCGCCCCCACCCCCTCCCGCCTACTATGATTCCCATGGCGGGGGGGATAATCCTGCCCAAAGCCTTTTGAGTTTTGGAGAGCTGGAGCTGGTGACTGAACCTCACCCGACGAAGGAGCCGGGGCTGTGTTTGTGGGGTGGGGAATGGAAGGGAAGAAGGAAGGAAGGGGGGGAGTAAAGGAACACTTAAACCAGCCTCACATCATGCACGCGATTATTAATTCTGTTCCCCCCTCCTTTGCCAGGGTGGGAATGTGCTTCAGACCCTCGTTAATGAAGTCAGGAGAAAAGGAAACTATCTCTGCTGAACAGGGATACAGTTGGTTTGGTAAGTTAGAGAGTAAATTGTTAATGTAACAAAACAACACATAACCTACTCACTAGAGACAAACAATGAAAATCTGTAAACACAAAGTTTAAAACAGCAGATGCTTGAGAATGTATATCCTTGAAAAGGAAAGTTAAAAATGTTTAAAGTTAGTTTATTGTTTTCAAAAGTAGTGTTACATTAACACTGCAGTGAAGTTGCTGTGAAAATCCCCCAGTTGCCACGCTCCGGTGCCTGTTCAGGTACACTGAGGGAGAATTTAGCACGGCTAATGCAGCTAACCAGCATGTCTTTCAGACTGTGGGAGAAAACCAGAACACCCAGAGGAAACCCCCGCAGACATGGGGAGAACGTGCAGACTCCACACAGACAGTGACCCAAGCGGGGAATTGGACCCAATTCCCTGGTGCTGTGAGGCAGCAGTGCTACCATCTCTCAGCTGAATCCCAGTACATTGGTGCCCGCATTCCTAACAGTTTCCAATATTGTTTTATGCGTTGATATCATAGAACCATACAATCCCTACAGAGGCCATTCGCTCCATCGAGCCTGTACCGACAGCAATCCCACTCAAGTCTTATCCCCGTAACCCCACATTTTCCCCTGCTAATCCCCCTGAAGCTTAGAGTCAAACATAAATCTATAGATATATTAATAACCCGACCTCACAGGAACAGGAGGGGGCTGTTCGGCCCATAGGGTGGGATTTTCTGGCCCCACTTCCCCCAAGACCAAAAATCCTGTCCAAGGTCAATGGACCTGTGCATTGTCCGCCCCTCGCCCACTACAATTCCCACTGTGGGCAGGATGCGAAAACTTCACCCACCATGTCTATTCAATCTGCCAATGAGACCATGGCATTTCCCATCCCCAGCTTTGTCCAGATGTTCAATACATTCAGTTCACAAAAGTCTATTGTTCTCAGATGTAAAATTAACAACTGGTTTGGCATCAACTATGACGTGTAGAATGAGCATTCACCGTTCGAGCCTCAAAACTTTTCTTCATTTCACTCTTGAAAGATCTGGCATTGACTCCTCATCAAGACCCCCCCTCCCCAGCCAATCAGAATAGCTTTCCCCATCGACCTTCATCATTTCCGCTTAATAACTTGAACATCAAATCACTCCTTAACCATCTGAAAGTAACAAAAAAAAGACAGGAAAGTTTATCACGGAGCGTTAGAATGTAACTGGGGATAACTTTGTAGGATGTAATGTGACCAATGATAACAAACTGTTAGGGTCAGCTGACCCAGTAAACCATGGAACCAGTTACAGAATGATGTGATGGTCAGCTGACTCACAGAATCATAGAACCATAGAAGCCTTACAGACTCATCGAGTCTGCACTGACCAGAATCCCACCCAGGCCCTACCCCCATATCCCTACACATTTACCCGCTAATCCCTCTAACCTACACATCTCAAGACACTAAGGGACAATTTTAGCATGGCCAATCAACCTAACCTGCACATCTTTGGACTGACTCACTATAAATAAGAACCTATGTAGAATTATGGGACGTTTAGAGTGGCCCAGGACTAGGGCCCAAGTTTGGAGTAATGACGTTTCTTTATTAAACTCTTTCTTTGATTTATAAGTTGGAGCAAGCTATGTTAAATGTTTATTGACTACATTTGAAGGTTTCCTTCTGAAGAAACACAGAGCATCTTATCAGCATTTCTGGAGCCCAATCACTGATCCTGCAGATTCTGGTATTTAATCTATATTTTCCACCTTCTGAGATCATCATTCTGCTGTGATATTTATATCCAGATTAATTATCATTTGCCCCAGGACTCTATCTACATCTTTCCGTCTAACCATTTTCTCTCAAAATTGCAACATCTGTTCTCTGATGTATATTCAGTTCCAGACAAGATGCAACAACAACATAAAGGAGACCATGTGCTGGGAGTATCTGACATCCTCGGCATGGTCCATTTGAGTGCAGGCAAGCTGGTATTGCCGCTTTCAGAATGTGAAGGGTTAAATCCGCTTCCCCCACAGACCAGGAGCAGGTTTGTAAAGACCAACTGGCAAAGCAACAGCAACTTCAGGAACTAACTCTAAAATACAGGGCTTCCCAAATTCAGACACAAACTATAATAAAAAAGCATTTCAAAACTTACATAACAGCCCCTGTGCTGTGAGTAACTATCCAGTGTCTGGAGCACTTCTACATGTTTCAGTGATTTGACAAGGTCTGTGCAATTCTAAGTGCATTCTTGTTGGATTGTAAGTTTTCGGCTTGGACTATGGAAGGGCTATCCGCTGTTGAATCCCTCGTCCAGGTCTTTGTTATCTCCAAATAGCCAGTTGCCAGCGGCATATAGCTTGAGGGGCACCACTCCACATCAAGCGTGGTTGACCAGGAGTCTCTCCCGCTCTTGCCGCCAGCGTGTTTGGAAGGATTTGCAAGTCAAAGCTAATCCGATTTCACCACATTATGAATATACCTTCCTTGGCCATCAGGTCCAGGTTGGGGACTCTCAAACCCAAAGCTACTGGCTCAGAGGCACGGACACTAACTCACTGCACCACAAGACCTCCCTGGCCTCATGTCCGTCCCAGGTTTCAATCATTCCATTATTGGCAGCCATGCTGCTTCTGTCTCTGGAATTCCTTCCCTAAACCTCATCAATTCTTCAAGATGCTCCTTAAAACCTATCCAATTGACCAAGCTTTTGGTCGCCTGTCCTCATAACTGGACTGGTGATATTTTCCCATCCTGCCTGCTATGGGAATCACCACGGGCGGGACAGGACCATGCGAGGGTCTGTTGACCTCAGGTGAAATTTCCTGGTCTTGGAGCGAGCATGGCTGGAAAATCCCACCCCATGTCTTTTGGTTTCCAATCCTGTTTGATTATATTCCTGGGACACATTGCGACATGACAGTGTTATTCTTGTTAATGCTGTAGACATTCACTCCATCCAGTTTCAATAGAACCCTAACCCTGTTAGTAAACAGGCAGATTAGAACTACAGATAATGCGAATCATTATTAAATTGTCAGTTGTAATATGGAACTTATTAAGAGGAACACGATCTGATTTCATTCTCTGTTCATTAAGCACGGGCTCACACTTCACTGTGACTAACTTCTGAAGTTGGGAAATTATAAAGCTATTTGAAATGATTGTTTGAGAGTGGGGGTCAAGAGTACAGGGAGCATATCCACGTGCACTTGTGAAAGGGGCCAAATTGGGGAATGTTGGAGTGGCTGAAATGGTGAGGATGGAGCATTATCCACTTTGTGTAGCTGCTGTTAAGCGTAACCTTCCGAACCTCCAGCTTCCAAATGCAAAGCAAACAGATGAGAGTTAGAACCATAGAACGCCTGCAGTGCAGAAAGAGGCCATTCAGCCCATCGATTATCTGAAGAGCATCTTTACCCAGGCCAGCCTCCCCCACTCTATCCCCTTAACCCCGTGCATTTATTGTTGTTAATCCACCAGACCGAACATAAGAACGTAAGAAATAGGAGCAGGAGTAGGCTATCTAGCCCTTCGAACCTGCTCC
Source organism: Carcharhinus amblyrhynchos (assembly GCF_965287045.1). Lineage (NCBI taxonomy): Eukaryota > Metazoa > Chordata > Chondrichthyes > Carcharhiniformes > Carcharhinidae > Carcharhinus > Carcharhinus amblyrhynchos. The sequence goes on along the minus strand of NC_137354.1, from coordinate 4,579,482 downwards.
GCCATTCAATAAGATCATGGCTGATCTGATAGTGGTTCAGTTCCACTTACTCGCCTGCTCCTCATAGCCCTTAATTCCCTTATCGATCAGAAATCTATCTACTTGTGACTTAAACATCTTTGGACACTATAAGGGGCAATTTAGCATGGCCAATGCATGTAATTTGCATATCTTTTGGGCTGTGGGAGGAAGCCGGAGTGCCCGGAAGAAACCCACACGGACACAGCGGTGGGGAAGGGAGAATATGCAGACTCCACAAAGACAGGCACCCAAGAGGCCGGAATTGAACCCAGATCCCTGGTGCTGTGAGGCACCAATGCTAACCACTGTGCCACCGTGCTGCCCAGTTGTCGGGCAATCTCTGTCAATTGTATGCAGATGCTCTGTGGAGGTTTTTTGCAGTAGCTGATTGTTCAGCGCTCGAGCATCAATAGAACCACAGCTTGATCGACTGCAGTACATTGTAAATATAATTATTCTGACACCATTCTGCTGTATTCCTATCCACTTTTACATGATCTTTCATTACTTTCTAAATTATGATTGTAATCTTTCTAAAATTAAATGTGCTATCTGATTTTTATTTTCTATTCATCAACCGCAAACAATGTAAACTCAGGATTATAGAATTGCAGATCTTTGAAAGAAAGCAGCTGGTTTCATGAAGAGTCACTATCATTCTTCTTTAGAATGGAAAGCAGAGCTCTGAAAGATTCTAAAATAACATACATTTCCATGGCACCCTGAATGTAGTAATATGTGAATAAGATTACGAGGGGTTCAGACAGGGTGAGGAGGGAGCAGCTGTTCCCCTATGTTGAGGGGTCAATTGTGAGGGAGCAGAGTTTTAGTGAAAGGGGCAGGAAACTCAAAGAACAAAGAAAATTACAGCACAGGAACAGGCCCTTCGGCCCTCCAAGCCTGCACCAACCATGCTGCTCGACTGAACTAAAACCCCCTACCCTTCCAGGCCCATATCCCTCTATTTCCATCCTATTCACATATTTGTCAAGATTCCCCTTGAAAGTCACTATTGTATGTGTTACCACTACCTCTCCCGGCAGTGAGTTCCAGGCACCCACCACCCACTGTGTAAAAGAAACTTGCCTGGTACATTTCCTTTAAAACCTTGCCCCTCACACCTTAAACTAAGCCCCCTAGTAATTGACTTTTCAACCCTGGGAAAAAACTTCTGACTATCCACTCTCTCCATGCCTCTCATAACCTTCTATCAGGTCACCCCTCAACCTCCATCGTTCCAGTGAGAACAAACCAAGTTTCTCCAACCTCTCCTCATAGCTAATGCCCTCCATACCAGGCAACATCCTGGTAAATCTTTTCTGTACCCTCTCCGAAACCTCCACATCCTTCTGGTAGTGTAGCGACCAGAATTGATATTCCAAGTGCGGCCTCACTAATGTTCTATAAAGCATCAACATGACTTGTTAATTTTTAAACTGAATGCTCGGCCAATGAAAGCAAGTATGCCGTATGCCTTCTTGACTACCTTCTCCATCTGCCTTGCCACTTTCAGTGACCTGAGGGGATTTGAGAAAACAACAAACACTCAGAGGGTAGTGGGAACTTGGAACGCACTGCCTGGGCAGGTAGTGGAAGCTGGAAATCTTACAACCTTTAAAAACTATTTGGACAAGCACTTGAAATATCATAGCATTGAAGGATATGCGACAAGTGCAGGAAAATGGGATTGGCATGAATTTAGATTTAGTTATAGTTGGTGTAGACTTGATGGGCTGAAGGGCCTTTCCTGCGCCGTACGACTTTATGGACTGATTTTCCTGTCCCGCTGCAGTGATCGGAGAATTGGCTTGAATGGCCAGTGAGATTGCTCCCTCTGATTCTATAACTCTGTCCCAGGTGCTTGACAGGAGTTTTATCAAAAGTAGCAACGCTGAATCGCATAAGGAGATAAAAGTACAGGACTGGTGGCCACAAAATCAATCAAGCAGGCTGCTTCGAAGAACCAAAGGAGAAAAGAGATAGAATTGGACAGATTCAGAGAGTGAATTCCAACATTCAGAGACTCAATGCCTTGAAGCTAAGATGGAGCGATTTTGACCTAAGATATTCAAAGTCCTGAGTTAAGGAATACATGGATCTTGGAGGATTGCAGAGCTGGTGGAGATTACAGAAGTACCGAGGGGTGAGGCCAGCCAGGAGTTTGAAAAAATGGGTGAGAGCTTTAAAATGGATATTTTCTGGATGAGAAACTGTTGTGAGCACAGTGAGGTGGGTAGGGTGGGTAGGGTGGGGGTTGCTGGTGGGTGATTGGGATGTGGTACGGCAGAGACTTAGAGCTCACGTTTACAGATGGGAGATTGGCCTGGAGAATATTGGAATAGTCAAGTCTCAAAGGAACAAAACACGCTTAAAATAAAATTTATTTATTAGTCACAAATAGGCTTATATTAACACTGCAATGGAGTTACTGTGAAAATCCCCTAGTCGCCACACTCCGGCGCCTGTTTGGGTACACTGAGGGAGAATTTAACATGGCCAATGCATCCAACCAGCACATCCTTCAGACTGTGGGAGGAAACCAGAGCACCCAGAAGAAATCCATGCAGATACGGGGAGAATGTGCAGACTCCACACAGGCAATTACTCAAACTGGGAATCGAACCTGTGTCCCTGCCGCTGTGAGGCAGCAGTGCTAACCACTGTGCCATGCCAGAGGGCAAAGACTTCTACCCTACCAATTGCATCTAGGTACACATCACGTCTGAGAATTGAAAAGATACCACCAATACCATCTCTTATATGGTTGGATTTGAAACCCATTTCCAAAGTACAGTTTGTAGTGATACTGTACCTTTAGGGAAAGTACATGGGTCACGTTTCTTGTGCAGGATCAGTTGCAGAAGTTTGTTTTATTATCAGTGCCATTTTATCTGCAGCTGGCTGCCCTGTATTGTTAGAGCAGCTGCATAATTATTCCTAATTGCTAAAACGCTTGTTTTAATCTGAACTAATGCAGGGCTGATTTTTTTTTAGCGGTCCCTGGGGTTTTGCAGAGTAGGACTGGGTTGATTGACAGAAAAAAATCAGGTGACTGGGTGGAGTTAGGCTTACACAGAGAACTCAAACTCAGTCTGCTCTTTGGGATCTGTAGAGAGAGGTCACTTTCTGTGTCTCTCTTTCTCTCTCTGGGTTTAGAGACTGGAATCTGCCAATAGGAAATAAGTATTTTTCTCAGAGATTCTGATGTTTGGGGATCAGTCTTTCTCAGGGCATTGCCACATGGGAATTGGAAGACAGAGATCCAGACAGGTGTCCCAAAATGTTAGAGGCTGCAAATCTGGCATCTGTGTGAACATAGTGGTTTTTTGGTGCTAACTGGTTCTGAAGTTAGGGGAAGGCAATGGCCGAGTCGTATTATTGCTGGACTATTAATCCAGAAACTTAACTAATGTTCTGGGGACCCGGGTTCAAATCCCACCATGACAGGTGGTGGAATTTGAAATCAATAAAAAATATCTGGAATTAAGAATCTACTGGTGACCATGAAACCATTGTCAATAGTTGGAAAAACCCATCTGGTTCACTGATGTCCTTTAGAGAAGGAAATCAGCGGTCCTTACCTGGCCTGGCCTACGTGACTCCAGAGTTACAGCAATGTCATTTACTCTCAACTCCCTTGGGCAACTAGGGATGGGCAATAAATTCTGGCCAGCCAGTGATGCCCATGTCCCATGAATGCATAAAAAAGGGGTTTATGCCTATGGGACATGTGCTTAAATTGGAGATTGCTGGTTGCTAAGAATTATATTTTGGCATGTTCAAGCATTTTAATTGGTAAAAGTTATGGTAATTCTTTCTGCTACTTTTTGCTCTTAGATAAAGTTTGTTACAGCTAAAACTTCCTAGTGGGTCACTTAAATCAAACCTGGATCAAAATACCTTGCACTTACCCTAATGTCAAAATTCAAAAGAAAATTTAGGGTCTAGGCTAACTTCACAATACACTGTGGAGTTCTGATCTGGCCTCCAACTAGTTTTACCACCAATCAGTTTTAGATTTGATGAACAGAAACTTATCAAACACTTCCACTACTATTTTATTCTTTATATAACTGCATTGAGTATAAGAGAGAAAGGAGAACTCCATTATTTAAGCTTGCGATCTTTGAAGAATGAGGCAGTTCATACCTGAACGATTAAATGGCATACCTTCAGCTAAAAGCTTATCATGTCAACTCACATCTCTGCTAAAAGGTTGCCTACCATCTTATTCACATTGTGCAATAGATTTAAGGAGCTTAACTTTACCTTGTGTCTTGGACCATTTGAGAGCTTAAACAGAGCTGGACATAATACCCTTCAAAAATATTCAGGTTGCACAGAAATATACAAACACACTAAAGCCTTGAAATTGAATGGATTGTAACACTTTGCCTGACATCGTCCTATAGCTTTCTTGCAATTTTTAACAAGCCACCAGCTGGATTATTTTGTTGTTGAATGGACGCACTGGGGTTAAGTACCACAAAGGATCTTTCTCTTTTCTGAAGTTTTCACTGGAGTGGCTTCATAAGAGGTTAAGAAAGACTTCCATTTATCTTCCCTTATTTCATAGAAGCAGCTCCAACAGCCACAGACACAATGAAATGACTGAAGTATCGCTGTTCCACCAGCCAATACACCAGTTTGAGATGAAAGACCTGTCATTCTGTACTTTTGCTGCGATGAGTATTTCCTATGACGATTGGCAACCTTCCTGTTATTCTCCAAATACCACAATGAGAGCGCTCGACATCTATTGCAACCAACAGAACACTAATCCGATCATAGAATCTCTATAGTGCAGAAGGAGGCCATTCAGCCCATCGAATCTGCACTGACCACAATCCCACCCAGGCCCTATCTCCAAAACCCCATATATTTACCCTGCTAATCCTTCTGATAGTAAAGTCAATTTATCATGGTCAATCCACCTAACCCGCACATCTTTTCACTGGGAGGTAGTGGAGTACCTGAAGGAGATCCATACAGACATGGGGAGAATGTGCAAACTCCACACAGACAGTCACCCAAGCTGGGAATCAAACCCGGTTCCCCTGGCGCTGTGAGGCAGCAGTGCTAACCACCATGTCACTGTGCCATCCCACTAAGTTTAGCATCTCCCGCACATCTACACTGAAATGTCAGTCGAATTTAATAAGAGTGGACAGCCTTTGAACTCAGAGAGCTTGCTGTGACCCCCACAAATCCCGGACATTCTCCTTTCCACCTTCCTCTGTCGGGAAAAAGATATAAAAGTCTGAGGTCACGTACCAGCCGACTCAAGAACAGCTTCTTCCCTGCTGCCATCAGACTTCTGAATGGACCCACCTCACATTAAGTTGGTCTTTCTCTACACCCTAGCTATGACTGTAACACTACATTCTGCACCCTCTCCTTTCCTTCTCTATGAACGGTATGCTTTGTCTGTATAGCGTGCAAGAAACAATACTTTTCACTACATGGTAATATATGTAACAATAATAAATCAAACCAAAAGAATATCTGGCTTTGACTGTGAAGAATTGTAGTTTCGTGACTCCCAGAATCAAGGGAGGTGAGTTTTCCCTTTGAAACCTTCGCATTTGTCAAAACTCACGTGGGATGAGGAGGAAGAAAAGTTTGGCATTTAGACAAAATGCAGGAAACCTGAAATAAAAGCAAAAAAATGCTGGAGAAACCCAGCAGGTCTGGCAGCATCTGTGGGGAGAGAGTTACCGGCTGGAGTTTTCCAGCTCCACTGAGGCAGGCTGCCTCCCGTGGTGGCTGCAGTGAGCCATTCACATATCCGTTGACTTGGGCGGGACTGGAAGACTGGAAGGGGCCAGAAAGTTCTGGTCAACATTTCAACTTGATAATCTTTCATCAGAACTGTGTCGTACAGTAAGATAGACAAAGGAGACCAAGAGTCAGGTGAAAGTCCAACTCAACTTTAGTGAACACTTTATCCAGGAAATACAATATTTATCAGACACTATTCTTGTACTTTAATTAAACTCAATCAACCTCTTCACAAGACTCATCAATAAACAGTCTTAAACCTCTAAGTAAACAGTCTCAAATCTACACTAGCTATCTACTTCTGACACAGGCTACTGAGGATTCGCTATACACTATCCACAGGTCCCCACCACTGTATCTGAAATGTTTGTCTGAAATACCCACGCAGTAAGGCTGGGGCAGGCCCTTCCTCTATCCTTGAGGGTTGACAAGGATTGCAGTCATTGACTTGGGCTTCCGCTCTCACCCAGAGCTGTTTCTGGTCTTGGGTCATCTCGCCGGGATGGTCTTCTGGGGCTGGTCAGTCTGATGGTGGTGGCCACGAGGTGCAGGAAGCTGGTGATGATGTGGTGCTCGGCTGCCAGTTGGAGGCGCCGTCTGGAAACGCTGCTGAAGAAGGTGCAAAAAGCAGAGAGGGCTGGGGCATTAGGCTGTCCCTTTAATCCCCGCTCTTCACGTCCTCCTCACAGATTCTGTGGCCCATGTCCAATATTAGCAGCAGGTGGGGGCAGGAAGATCCAATGAGGTGACTACATTCCATATTCACAGAATATGGTTTTGAACCTTCAACTGTCAAGTGCTGCCCTTGTCACGTTATGTCCCTGACCTCCTGTTGAGCTGGGTGCCACCTAGTCTGCATAGCGTTCTCCTAATAACGCAGGTCCACTGAAGGTGTAAACAACAGTTCGTTCCAAACCAATGTGGCTGTTAGTAAGTGGCCAGGCAGTTCCTGGCCTGTCTGGTTTTGACGGGAAGTTGATTGCCTAAGACCTGGCTACATGAATAGTCTCTGTCCCAGCCCTGCAGTCTGCAAATGCCAGAGTGCGGCTAACTTTGAACTTGGCTTCCACGTTTTGAGTTTTTATCCATGCTCATAAGAAAATGGCAATATTCCTGTAACAAAACTGGAGTTTGTGGATCACCAGACCAGACATTTTGTAAACCAAAAATCTGATAACTGATTGTGGAGAGCATTGGAATATGTCGCAATGCGATGCCATGTTCTGCAGCGACGCAGGAGAGTGTCTGTCAGTGGATATTGCAGGGAAGCTGCAGAATTTGAAGATATTATGGAGGGTATAAATCTCTTTGATATAGACCCGAGGTAGTCAGTCAAATGGATTATGAGAAAGGTTACCAGTTCCTGTAAATGCAAAACCATAAAAACACAATGACTCCGTACAGAGAAAAAGAGTTTTCCATTCCAGGAGGAGAAATGTATTTTGGTCAGGGTGGCCCATCAGGAGGACAAAAAGCAATGGTCAAAAGGTTCTGGTGGGAATTTTCTCCAGGTTTTCTGACAGGGGGACGCCATGGATGGCAGGGAGTGGTGGAGGGGAGGGGCGGACAGGTGGGTGTGGAATTTGAAATCATAGAACCCCTAACAGAGCAGAAGGAGGCCATTCGGCCCATTGAGCCTGCACAATTCCACACAGGTCCTATCTCCGTAACTTCACACATTTACCCTGTTAATCCTTCTAACCTATGCATCCCGGGACACTCAGGGGCAATCGATCATAGCCAATGCACCTTCCCCAGCACGTCTTTCAGAATGTGGGAGGAAACTGGAGCACCCGGAGGAAACCCACACAGACATGGGGAGAATGTGCAAACTCTACACAGGCAGTGACCCAAGCCAGGAATCGAACCCAGTGCAGTGCTAACCACTATGTCACCGTGCCGCCCACGAGGCAAATACTTTTGCCTCAAAACCACAGTAGTTTCCAGTAGAAGTGAGAATAGTTCATGTTCTGGAAATAGTGTGCACGGATTACATAAATTTCAAACTCTTTGGAATTAAATGTAGGGAATATATATGTTGTTCCCGACACTCGCAACTGTCAGAATTCTTTGGAGTTATACCATCATCATCATAGAACCCTACAATGCAGAAAGAGGCCCTTTGGCCCATCGAGTCTGCACCAACCACAATCCCACCCAGGCCTTATCCCCATATCCTACTCACTAATCCCTCTAACCTAAGCATCCCAGGGCACTAAGGGGCAATTTAGTATAACCAATCAACCTAATCTGCACACCTTTGGACTTACCTTTCGCATCTTGGCATCTGGAAGGAACTTGTTCATCTTTTCCATCAATCCCAAGCCACACTCAGAAAAAGCAAATATTTCAAAAGCAATAATTGTTTTCTTTTCAATGCCATTGTTTTGTTATATAAGAAAACTAATTAAAGATTAAATCCCCCCATCAACACAATCAGACAAAATCCAACCTCCCCTCCAAATGAGGTCTGATCAGAGCCTTATACAGCCTCAGAAGTACATCCCTGCTCTTGTATTCCAGCCCTCTTGACATGAATGTTAACATTGCATTTGCCTTCCTAACTGCCAACTGAACCTGCACATTAACCTTGAGAATCTTGAACAATCACTCCCAAGTCCCTTTGTGTTTCTGACACAAGACTTTTTCAAGGTCCAAAACTACATGCTGAGTAAGGGGTGCATTACATATTGGGCAGCCTCTGCAGGGTCACAATGGAACGGTTACTGTCCAAGGCCCTTTCACGACAGTACACCCAAGGGTGTGCTGTGTTAAGAGTGTATTCATATGAAGTTAATCTTTCTCTACACCTTAGCTATGACTGTAACATTCCACACTCTCTCCTTTCCTTCTCTATGATGGTATACTTAGTCTTGTATAGCTCGCAAGAAACATACTTTTCACTGCACAGTAATACATGTGACAATAATAAATCAAAGCAAATCAACTCAAAGGGCTGAAGACTATGAAAATTTCTCTGGGTGCACAGTCAACACGTGACGAGTGTGGTAAATATTTACTGTGTTGTAAATGTAGTGAATAGCATTAAAGTATTGCAAGAAACTGATTTGGGTTGCACCATGTGTCATGTCAGCTTTGGTCATGTGATGCACTGTTATAACGCTCATGAATAAAGTATAATTTGGGGACAAATACTTCTTGGCAGCTTATCTTCTGAGAGTGGGTTCAGCCTCGTTAAACAGGTTGAAGGTTTTTATTGTCAATAAAAAAAGACGGAGAGATGATCTGATTAAAATTATGAGGGGCGTGATCTTACCAACTTTTCGTACCACAGGAGCGTGGTGGAGGGGGTAACCTTTGGTGGAGCTGACAGATCCCATTGGCAGGATGGGAAACTCACACAGACACAGGGAGAACTGACCCGAGTCAGAAATCAAACCCAGGTCCCTGGGCAATCATTGCGTTTTGAGCTGTTTCTGGCATCTATATAAAGGGCAGCATGCTGGCACAGTGGTTAGCACTGCTGCCTCACAGTGCGAGGACCTGGCTTCAATTCCAGCCTCAGGTCACTGTCTATGTGGAGTTTGCACATACTCCCCATGTCTGCATGGGCTTCTGCTGAGTGCTCCGGTTTCCTTCACAGGTTAGATGGATTAGCCATGTTAAATTGCCCCTTAGTGCCCCAAGATAGGGGGATTAGCGGGGCAAATACAAGGGGCTGTCAGGATAAGGCCTGGGTGGATGTTCTGTTGGAAAATTGGCGTAGGCTTGATGGGCCAAATGGCCTCATTTTGCACTGCAGAGATTCTATGAAAGATCCCAAATACTTCAGCCTTATCTCAAGAAGTAGTCCAGATACAGTCAGGCTGCAGCAGACGGGCTATCAAATTGGATAGGGAGCAATGTGGTGTGAACAATTCCATTCAAATCAGGATACCCTTCCTTAGATACGGGGTCCAAGACTGCTCACAATACTTCAAATGGGGTCTGATCAGAGCTTTATAACAGCCTCAGAAGTACATCCCTGCTCTTGTATTCTAGCCCTCTCGACATGAATGCTAACATTGCATTTGCCTTCCTAACTGCCGACTGAACCTGCACGTTAACCTTAAGAGAATCTTGAACACTGACTCCCAAGTCCCTTTGTGTTTCTGACACAAGACTGGTATATTATTCAAGGTCCAAAACTACATGTTGAGTAAGGGGTGCATTACATGTTGGGTAGTCTCTGCAGGGACACAGTGGAACGATTACTGTCCAAGGCCCTTTCATGACAGTACACCCAAGGGTACACCGTATTAAGAGTGTACTCGCATGAAGGGTGTACTCCTATTAATGACATACGTATTAAGCATGTACTCATAGTAAGTTGATCTTTCTCTATACCCTAGCTATGACGATAACACCACATTCTGCACTCTCTCCTTTTCCTCTCTATGAATAGTATGCTTTCTCTGTATAGCGCGGTATAACGCTCTGAGTGAGTTTATTTATTAATGTCACAAGTAGGCTTATATTAACACTGCAATGAAGTTACTGTGAAAATCCCCTAGTCGCCACACTCCAGCGCCTGTTTGGGTACACTGAGTGAGAATTCAACACAGCCAATGCACCTAACCAGCACGTCGTTTAGACTGTGGGAGGAAACCCACACAGACATGAGGAGAATGTGCAAACTCCACACAGACAGTGATCCAAGCCAGAATTCGAACCCAGGTCCCTGACACTGTGAGGCAGCAGTGCTAATCACTGTGCCAAACCATGCCACCCGCAGACTGCATATAGCATCCCTGCCGCTTTATTTACAGCACAGAAACAGGCCATTCGGCCCAATTTGTCAGTGTTGGTATTTATGCTTCATGTACTCATAGAATGCCTTCAGTGCAGAAAGAGGCCATTTGGCCCATTGAGCCTGCAATAGCAATCAGGGGCAAGAAGGAGGAATGGAATGACAGAAAGACACTGGATACAGGTGGAAATCTTCAGTTGGATAGAGGCAAAGGTGAAGCCACAGCTATGTCCTTTTTAGAGAATTTTGAACGATCGGTATGAAACATTCAGCTAAAGCATTCTTTCTGCAGTAGATAACTTTTTGGAAATGTTATATTGATGGCATGTATAAAAACTCCAGCTTTTTGAATAAAGGGGGTGGAGCTTTTTGGGTTTTGAGTGAAGTCTATAAACCATTCCATTCCTGCTTTGTGTTATAACATTCTCTGGGCTGCGTGCTATCCACATAGAAGGAGCAAGAATGTGGCACCAACAGCAGTAATATTACAGCACCCCAGGCTATGAGTGACTCCTGTTCTAGTCTTCTGGTGTATTTCATACGAATTTAATTTGTACCTGCTATCTCGGAGGCTCCAGTCTGCCAGAGCAGACTGTCCCTCAGGTATGTGTTGGCTTGTGTTCAGTATCATTCTCCAAGATGAGAAATTCTGTCTGAAAAGGGCACTGCCTAACTCTGATCCCACTTCCTGCCTTTCTTTAGAAAATTCATTATTTAACCCCTTGCAAAGTGAAGCCCTCATCAAAAGAAAAAGCCCCTTCTTGCTCGGGGCAACAAAATCCAACTGCAGAGGATAATATATAAAACATATATAAGGAGATGTTAATCATAGAGTCCCTACAGTACAGAAGAAGGCCATTAGGCCCATTGAGTCTATACTGACCACAATCCTACCCAGGCCTACTCCGTAACCCCACAAACACCATACTAGTAGGCAGAATTTTCCTGTCCCGCTCGCCACGGGTATTGTAGCAGATGGGAACGGACCTTGCAAAAGTCCCGCCTGGGATTTTTTGGTCTCAGGCCTGAAAATCCCGCCCACTGTGTTGCCCCCCACCCTTCCCACGGGATCATGCTGTGCATGCACTGTCTGCAGTGCTTATTGTGACTGCACTTCCAAGAGATGCTTCATTGGTTGTGGGGCCTCCTGAGATCACGCAAAGCACTATAAAAGTGCAAGTTCTTCCTGTCTCGACAGCATGAGGGAGGTGAGAACAGCGGCGCATCGATGAGAGAAGAGATTCTAATAAAGATCAGGGGCAATAATAAACTTGATCTCACTGACAACTTTATTACATCCAATGTGTTTTCTTTCTCGTCGATTCCGGAGCGAGACGCAACTCAAGCTTGATTACTTTGCTTTAAGAGATTGATTCCTTTCCTCTCCTCTCTCAGCGAGAGACGATGACGGTTTTGCTTTGCAACACATCACCAGGAAAGTCAGGGCTGATTACTGGGCTTGTCACTCACTCGCGCTGATCCCACTGTTAACGCAAACGTGCCCCAGCGTCGCCCAACAACACAGCCAACATCCAGCACGTTATCACCCACGCGAATCGTCCGGCCAATGTGGTTTCAATTGCGCAGTTTCCCTGTCTCCTGCTGCAGTTTTCCCAAAGAAAAGGCTAAACAGGAGGCAAACAGTGGTGATGATTAACAGAGAACAGGGTCATTAAGAGACTGAATTAAACCGTGGCCTGTAAGTCACTGTTACCTCTTTTGCAGAGCTATGCAAAAAGAAACTCATGTTATCACCTGCACTAATATCCCTTCCAGCTCCCCAGCGATCTGTCAGCAGACCCTTCCAACAGCTGGTGTCTGCTGTCCCTTGGAAACTGGTCCAGCGAGCAAGAAGCTAATTACATCCTTCTTTCTCCCCCCTTCTCTTCTGCAGGCAATCAGCTTACTGCATCGTAACTCCTGTGCCCAGCGCTTAAAAAAATTAAACTGTCAACATTCTGGTCTTTTTTTTGGTTTGATGGTTCTAAATGAGAAAAATCATGTTCTGTGAATTGGAATTTAATGGAAAGATGTTTAAAATATCGGGCAGGTGCGTCAGCTGAGTCCAGCAACACATAAATCAAACTTGCCAAGGTTAAATAGCAGGTTTGAGAATCATATGAAGAAAATTAATGTACGGGAATCTCATCATTGTGAAATACTGCTCAGGGCTGATGGAAATACAGTGTTCTGAGTAAATAAAAAACCTCCAAGCATCATCATGTAGAATTCCATTTGAAAAGTCATGTAAATGAACTGATTCGAATGGAGAGAATGAGATTAAAAATTCTAATGGACTGCGTAATAGTTTCAGACTTCTCTCGCTCTCTCTCTCTTTCTTTCTCTATCTTTTCTCTTTCTCTCTCTCTCTCTTTCTGTCTCTCTAACATATGTGGATGGTAAAAATAAAACGAGAGGCCTGACAAACCAGCCTCCCATCCATTGACTCAGTCTATGCTTCCCTCTGCCTCAGAAAAGCAGCCAGCCTAACGCACCCCGGACATTCTCTCTTCCACTTTCTTCCATCGGGAGAAAGATACAAAAGTCTGAGGTCACGTACCAACTGACTCAAGAACAGCTTCTTCCCTGCTGCTGTCAGACTTTTGAATGGACCTACCTCGCATTAAGTTGATCTTTCTCTACACCCTCGCTGTGACTGTAACACTACATTCTGCACCCTCTCCTTTCCTTCTCTATGAACAGTATGCTTTGTCTGTATAGCGCGCAATAAACAATACTTTTCACTGTATATTAATACATGTGACATTAATAAATCAAATCAAATTGAGTCAATCGCAGCAGAAACATAAACTGAACTATGATTTATAAGGCTGACAATATTGAAAATTTACAGAGCTCAGAGTTCAGAGTAAAGAGTGAAGAATGTGAATTTACAAGATATCCTATCGCTGATTATCATACTGTCTCACTCTTTTGTAGGGAGGCATCCCAATGTTACGCTGGCACAATCCAATTCTGTGTGTGATTCACAATCCAATTGTGTGTGTGTGTGAGGGTGGGGAGTTGGATGGGGTACAGTGTGTGTGTTGTGTGTGTGTGTGTGTGTGTGTGTGTGACAGTGGGGAGTTGGATGGGGTACAGTGTGTGTGTGATGGTGGGGAGTTGCATGTGTTAGCCCCTCTGATTATTCTTCAAGAAACTGTAAAGCACCAATAGCTGCGATACATTTATCAACATTTGACAGAGAAAAGCTGGTTTTTAATAACTGTTTTTGAAGAAAGCTGTAATTGCTTCCTCAAACAAAGTATTAGTTACATTACTAGAAAAAGATAAATTATTTTTGACACTAATGTCCTTTCAGGTTGCGCTGTGCAGTGAATCAAATCCCACATCTGGATTACTTCAGTCTCTGAAACACAGTTCGATGTTTTAAATCATTGCTGTACCCCGGAAGCAGTACTGACTGACTTTACAACTAAATGGTCGTAAATATCGGAGTCCACATCTCAAAATTTGGTCCGCTAGTTTGTTTCTGAGACAACTTCAATGGACAAATAATGTTCAAAATTAGCATTTTATAAAAATAAGATTAGAATGCTGAGGGGAATGTGTGCAACAAAAGGTGGAACCACATAAATATTGCAGCAAGTTCTGACACAACTCAGATCTCCAAATCCCTTGGAACTGTTGGACAATCAGTTTATTAATAATGGCATATCTTGTTAATATTCCATTTTAATTTCTACAAGATCCAGCCTGGATATTTCATAAAACATGAGTTGATTTTTTTTTGTCTCTACCATTGCCTAAACAACAAACATGTTTTACTTTTGTACAGAACTGGGTTGAATCCATGAGAAATCCAAGAGGATTCTTCTAAAATAATGACATTGCAAAGTTAGATTGAAGGATATCTTCACATTAGACAAAGCCACATTTCTGAGCTAGGCTTCTGTACTAAGTGATTGCTACTTCCAGCATTGGAAAACCGGTGGGACATCTCAAGCAAACTCAAGAGAGCTTCAACAAATAATATTCCATAATTCATTTCCCAAAGCCTGCAAGCCAATTGTAGCCAACCCCCTTTATCTGCTTCTAAAATGACCTCAGGCCCCGAGGAATGAGAACGAATCTTTCCATTTCCTTCTGGGAATTCGAGTTGGCTGAATAATTAAGCTGCGAACTGTCACACTATTTTAAACCATGGACCCAAACCAACAAGGAAGACTGAGGTGAAACTGGCCAGGATGAAGGCATCATTGTGGCACAGTGGTTAGCATAGCTGCCTCACCAGGGGCCTGGGTTTGATTCCCACTTAGGTCGCTGTCTGCACATTCTCCCTGTATCTGCGTGGGTTTCCTCTGGGTGCTCCGGTTTCCTCCCACACTCCAAAGATGGGCAGCTTGGGTGGATTGGCTGAGCTAAATGGTCCGTTAGTGACAAAAGATGTGTAGATGAGGGGGATTAGTGGAGGAAATGTGTGGGGTTACAGGGATAAGGCAGGAGGAATGGACCTGGGCGGATGCCCTTTTGGAAAGGTGCAGACTTGATGGGCTGAATGGCTTCTTTCTACTGTAGGGATTCTATGAAGGGGCTGGGTTTTTTCAGACTGAGAGTCTTTTTTCACCAGGACAGTGCGAATCTTTGAGATTGTCTATCCCAGATATCGTTAGAAGGATTCAAGACAAAGGTCACTAGGTTTTTGGGAATTAAGGGGTTACGGGGATGATGTAGGAAGTTGGAGGTAAAGCCTAAGATCAGCCACTGTCTTACTGCTGATAGCTCCTACTCATACTAAGCTGATGGCTTACTACTCCTGCTCCTATTTCTTATACTTGTGTTCTCATGTAAACATATATGACTGAGGGACCTCAGAGGGAGAGAGGACACTTTCAGTCTCAGTCTGTGGTGACACACACCCAGACTCCAGTTGTGAACACTTGGCTATGTTGATGTCTGACAAACAAAACCCCAAAGGTCAATTTAGCATGGCCAATCAACCTAACTGGCACATCTTTGGACTGTGGGAGGAAACTGGAGCACCTGGAGAAAACCCACACAGACACGGAGTGAACGTACAAACTCCACACAGACAGGGACCCTAGGCTGGAATTGAACCGGGAACCCTGGCATTGTGAGGCAGCAGTGCTAACCATTGTGCCACCGTGCCATCCTCACCTGGTCTGACCTACATGTGGTCTGGCTCTGGAGTCACATGTAGGCCAGACCAAGTAAGGGCAGCAGATTCCCTTCCCTAAAAGACATTAGTGAACCAGATGTGTTTCTTCGACAATCGATAATGGTTTCATGGTCACCATTACTGAGACTAGTTTTATATTCAGGATTTAATGAATTAGTTTAAACTCCACCAGTTGCCTTGATGAGAATTGGACCCCAAAGCATGTGCTGGAATCTCCAGAATACTAGCCCAGTGACATTACCACCACGGTATACCATCATCTCCCCTTAATTCATCCCAAATTTGTTCTCACTGACAACACTTCAAATCTTCTGTTCCTAAAAATTACACAGAGCACATCTCCACCATCCAATAGATGACATGAATACATGAAGCAACAATTGGTATGGTAGCACTGTGCCCCAAGTTCCTTCTTAATGTAAATTTCCTTATAACAATTTAACCCAAATTTAATCTGAGGAATGACGTGCGTGATTCACTAGTTACTCAAAACAATGACACATTTCAAATAAATATTATCTCCTTCTGTGAAATATGACATTTAATTTAGTGCTACATTCTTACAGACATTTGATGTTTTGCCTTTGGGTTTTCAAGTTAAGGTTTTCTTTTTAAGTTTCATATTCAATTAAAATGGTCTTATTGAAAGCACGATTGGATTTATTTTCGCAGGATTGTGGTCAGCTGGGAACGTGAAAGATTCACAGTTTCTGAGAGAAGAATTAGATCAGTGCTGTTCAAAGGTGGAGAAGTTGCCCGTACGTGTGGAACAGGGGCCTAGCTGATAGTGGGCTCAATTTTATGGCCTAACTTGCCCACTGAAGGCCTGCGTCGGAAGTTGGATTTGCATTGCCCACTAGGGGTGGCATGGTGGCATGATGGTTACCACTGCTGCCTCACAGCACCAGGGACCTGGGGTTCGAACTTTAATTAGTTGAAGGGGCAGTTGCCCGGGGACACAAGTTAAAAGTGAGGGGTGGGAGATTTAAGGGGGATTTGAGGAAAAACCTTTTTATCCAGAGGGTGGTGATGGTCTGGAATGCGCTGCCTGGGAGGGTGGTGGAGGTGGGATGCCACACATCCTTTAAAAAGCACCTGGATGAGCACTTGGCACATCATAACATTCAGGGCTATGGGCCAAGTGCTGGTAAGTGGGATTAGGCGGGCAGGTCAGGGCCTTTCATGTATCGGTGCAGACTCAATGGTGATTCATGGTTTGGGTGGCTGCTTGTGCAGAGTTTGTACGTTCTCCCCATGTTTGCATGGGTTTCCTCCGGGTGCTCTGGTTTCCTCCCACAGTCCAAAAGACGTGCTGGTTAGGGTGCATTGACTGTGCTAAATTCTCCCTCAATGTCCCCAAACAGGAGTGTGGCAACTAGGGGATTTTCACACTAACTTCATTGCAGTGTTAACGTAGGCCTACTCGTGACACTAATAAATAAGCTAAAAAAAGTTAGCACGGGTAAAGTTCAGCCGATTTGCCTTTCCAGCTGCCTGAAGGCAGCAGCAAAAAGGACTTTAAATTTGCCCATGATGGTGTGGGAGATCCTGTGAGGTACTGTAAAATGTCTAACATTATCTGTGGGGGATCTCTCCCACCATTCCTTCCATTGAAATCAAACGCAGAGAATGTGGACTGCCAATCCACTATCTGCTGTTTTACATTGTTACATGACACCAAGGTCTGCTCCAATGACCTCAAGGTAGGAGGTATTTGTAACATTATATTCGGAATACCTGTAAGACCATTAGATGTAGACCATTCAGCCCATCGAGTCTACTCCATCATTCAATGAGATCATGACTGAGCTGATGTGATTATCCTCAATGCTTGTGAGATTGTAACCACATTGGATCTGTTGGCCAATGGTAACATGTTGTAAGGGTCAGCTGACCTGGTAAACTATGTAACCAATGACAAAATGATGTGGTGGTCAGTTGACCAGCTGACTCAATATAAATAAGAAGCTGCTGGGGTTTATGAGAGCTTGAAATGGTCCAGGGTGAGGCTTCTGATCCAGAGCCCTGAATTCAAATCCCACCACAGGACCTGATACCCAAGGAAAATGTATTCATAATGTGACCAAACAGATTGACCTGCAAGTCCCTCCAACTCATGTCAATGACAGGCAGTGAGAGTGGGACAGGTTCCTGGTCCACCCTGTGACAGAAGGAAATTGGAGCCCCTATCATCACTGTACATAGTTCCAGACTACAACTTGTATGAAAAATGTATGTGTTGCTATGGCAACATGGAGTCCTCAGGGGGGGAGTTGGGGGAGGGGTGGCAGTTGACTGGATTGCCAGTGTGGATCAGATTGATGCTAACAGCATAGGGTTCAAACCTTGCTCCAGCTGTGAAGAACTTGGCATCTCTTGACACTAGCTATGGTGGAGATCAAGGAGCTGTGGATCAAGCCTACTTCTGTGGATTGGGACTATCTCTGAGACTGGGCCTATCTTTGTGGATCAGCCCTATCTCTGCAGCTTAGGGCTACCCCTATGATTCAGGCTACCTCTATGAATTGGGCCTACCTCTGTGGGTAGGGCCTACCTCTGTGGATTGGGTCTACCTCTGTGGGTAGGGCCTACCTCTGTGGATTGGGCCTACCTCTGTGGATTGGGCCTACCTCTGTGGGTAGGGCCTACCTCTGTGGATTGGGCCTACCTCTGTGGGTAGGGCCTACCTCTGTGGATTGGGCCTACCTCTGTGGGTAGGGCCTACCTCTGTGGATTGGGCCTACCTCTGTGGATTGGGCCTACCTCTGTGGATTGGGCCTACCTCTGTGGATAGAGCCTACCTCTGTGGGTAGGGCCTACCTCTGTGGATTGGGCCTACCTCTGTGGATTGGGCCTACCTCTGTGGATAGAGCCTACCTCTGTGGGTAGGGCCTACCTCTGTGGATTGGGCCTACCTCTATGAATTGGGCCTACCTCTGTGGGTAGGGCCTACCTTTGGGCAGGGCATTCAAGAAAGCAAATAACAAAACTAGCATCATCTCCACCTAGGCCTTAACAGCTCAGATTTAAAATTATCTTAACTGTAATTTAAAAAGAGTATAATGACATCAAAAATGGTGAATTGGCAAAAGAGATATTCTGGTTATAGTGGAACATAGTCACACAAGGAACTCCCTCTACAGTGAGATCAATAGATGAGAAACCTGACCAATAAATGCTGGAAATATGTGACGGCTGAGGTGACCTTTCAAAGCAGTGCATTTATTATAAGTTTTTCGTGTTAAGAAATCTAGAGCATGTTGTAGGGAGACAAAAAAAGTCATAAAATGAACACCTCAGCACTTAGTACGTTCCCAGTGTCACATGTGTGAGTTCAATGATTCATTTAAAATACACAGGTTAAAGGAAAGTTAAAACAACAGGCCCAGGAACCACGGATAATAATATTTGCAATGCTATTA
This sequence comes from Carcharhinus amblyrhynchos, assembly GCF_965287045.1. Lineage (NCBI taxonomy): Eukaryota > Metazoa > Chordata > Chondrichthyes > Carcharhiniformes > Carcharhinidae > Carcharhinus > Carcharhinus amblyrhynchos. Next base: position 4,560,347 of record NC_137354.1, on the reverse strand, counting down.
TACAACTGGCTTCTTGATAAATGTATTATTTAGGGGAGAGGTGAAGGGGAGAATGAGCAGAATTTTGTGTTAAGCAGCAGGTTATTGTGATCTGGAATGCACTACCTGGCATATTGGTGGGAGCCAGCTTCAAGATTAACCAGCCAAATGGAACTGGGTTAACACTTCATGAAATTACCTTTCTCTACACCCGAGCCATGACTGTAACACTACATTCTGCACCTCTCATTTCCTTCTCTATGAATGGTATGCTTTGTATAACGTGCAAGTAACAATATTTTTTCACTGTATACTAATGCACGTGAGAATAATGAATCAAATCAAATCAAATTATAATGTGGAGACACCAGTGTAGGACTGGGGTGGTCACATGATGCTAGATTATATTTTAACAGGTTTAATTGAAATCACAAGCTTTCGGAGCGTTTTTCCTTCATCAGGTGAAGTGTCACCTGAAAGCTCCGAAAGCTTGTGATTTCGGATTAACCTGTTGGATTATAACCTGGTGCCTGGTGACCTCTCATCATTGATATCCTACAGTGCAGAAAGAGGCCACTCGGCTAATCGAGCCTGCATCGACAACAGTCCCACCCAGACCCTAAACCCCAAATATTTACCCTGACGTGATGGGGCAACTTAGCATTGCCAATCTTTCGACTGTTCGAGGAAACTGGAGCACTGGGGGGAAACCCACGCAGACATGGGGAGGAAGTGCAAACTCCACACGGGCAGTGACCCGAGCCGGAATCGAACCCAGTTCCTGGCACTGTGAGGCAGCAGTGCTAACCGCTGTGCCACTTCAAAAGGAGACATTATGAGGGCTGTGGGGATAGAGCTGGGGAGTGAGATGAATAGCTCTTTCAAAGGGCCAGCTCAAGCAGGATGGTCTGAACGAGCTGTATGATTCTACAATCAATACACTTATTATTCAAGTTTTCATGTTTTGAATTTTGAGCAAGGTTAGGGATGATTCATTCAACTGAGTCATTTTTTAATTCTTTCAGGGGATGTGGGCATCGCTGGCAAGGCTGGCATTTGTTGCCCATCTCTATAATTGTCCTTGAAGTGAATGGCTTGCTAGGGCCATTTCAGAGGACAGTTAAGAGTCATCCACTCTGGAGTCATGTGTAGGCCAGACCAGGTAAGGATAGCAGGTTTCCTTCCCTAAAGGACATTATTTATAGTGTCACAAGTAGGCTTACATTACAATGAAGTCACTGTGAAAATCCCCCAGTTACCACACTCCGGCGCCTGTTCGGGTACACTGAGGGGAGAATTTAGCATGGCCAATGCACCCACCCAGCATGTCGTCTGGACCGTGGGAGGAAGCCGGAGCACCTGGAGGAAACCCACGCAGACACGGGGAGAACGTGCAGGCTCCACACAGACAGTGACTCAACCAAGAATCGAACCCACATTCCTGGCACTGTGAGGCAGCAGTGCTAACCACTGTGCTACCATGGATTCGTGAACCAGATGGGTTTTTCCAACAATCGACAGTAGTTCCATGGTCACCTGTTGATTCTGAATTCCAGATATTTTTTATAGAATTCATATTCCACCATCTGCTGTAGCAGGATTCGAACCCAGGTCCCCAGAATGTTAGCTGAGTTTCTAGATTAATGGTCGGGCAATAACACCACAAGGCCACCACCTCCTGGGATGAAAGGGTTTAAAGTTATCAACCTTCCTGTAACGAATGCTCCAGGAATGCACTTAATGACAATTGGCAGTCCTAATTCTCTCGTGAGGAACACTGGAGAAGGTTGAGCCTGTTGGAGTTTGGAAGAATGAGAGAGTTCTTTATGGAAATGTATAAGATCCTGAGGGGGTATGTCAGGTTGGATGCAGAGAGGATGTTCTCTCTTTGTGGAGGAATCTAAAACTGGAGCACACAGTTTAGAAATGAAGGGTTCCCCACTTTAAGATTGAGATAATGAGAATTGTTTTCTCTTTCAGAGGGCCCATTAATCTGTGGAATTCTTTTCCCCAGGGGGCAGTGGAGGCTGGCTCATAGATTTTTGATTGGCTATGGAGCTAAATGTTATGGGGTACAGACAGGAGATTTCAGAGTTGATGTTGCAACCAAATCTTATTGAATGGCAGAACAGGGTTGAAATTGAATGGCCTACTCCTGCACCTTAGTCTTGTGCTCATAGATTTTTAGATTTGTTCAGTGGGTGGCACAGTGGCACAGTGATTAGCACTGCAGCCTCATAGCCAGGGATCTGGGTTCAATTCCAGGCTTGGGTCACTGTCTGTGTGGAGTTTGCACATTCTCCCCATGTCTGCGTGAGTTTCCTCTGGGTGCTTTGGTTTCCTCCCACACGCCAAAGATGTGCGGGTTAGGTTGATTGGCCATGCTTATATATTAAAAAAAATTGCCCTTAGTGTCCTGAGATGCGTAAGTTAGAGGGATTAGTGGGTAAGGACTGGGTGGGATTGTGGTCGGTATGGACTTGATGGGCTGAATGGCCTCTTTCTGTACTGTAGGGTTTCTATGATTATAAAATATATAACTGCCATCCCTCTGGAGACTGAAACTTGCCATTCAACAAGCTTTGTCCCAACCATGTCACTGCAAAATTGCTCTGTAACAGTGCATGGAATTCTAATAGTTCGAAGCAAATACTTGGGTTAATTTGGACGGGAGCAAACGAGAGGGTTGGGGGGGGGGTGGGGAGAGTGCAGGAAAACAAAACCATTTGAAGGAATAAACAACAGGAACAAATTTGTTTACAAATTCAAAAGTACAAAAAGATCGGTCTTAAAACTCTAGACTTCCAACCAAGGAGAAGTGTGCAGCCGTAGGTTCAGAGGTCAGCTGTCTGCTTAGTGTATTCGTGGTGATCTGTGCGCAGGAATGCCAATGATTGGGAGAAAGTTATAAATGGGGATCAGATTCTAGAACAATCCTGCTGCAGCCTGAAAGCAATTTTTGTCCCCAGTGTAATTCGAAACACATAAACACGCCATTTAGTAACTGATATTGTTGCTGAGGGATTTCTTAATTTCTGAACTAACCCTTTCAAAGGAATGCTTTACCATTGATGCATTAACCTTTCCTCAGGCAAAATCCAACTGTGTCAAAGTGACAAGACAGAGGCCTTTTTGAGTTCTTCCCCTCCTCTCCAGCCACGTTGGGTTTTTCTGGAATATGTCAACAATCCAGGCTCGATCTTCTACCCAGAGGAATTAGTATGGTTTTTTTTTTCAAAGGGCCCAGCCGATTCTGGCAGCCACGTTGCTCGCGTCAACCGTTAGCCCAATGTGAGTCAGCAATCAGAGCATTACAAACAAGTCGTCACTGGAAACCTCAAACTCAGCCAACTCATCCTGACGCTCACATCGTATGACCAACCACACAAAGAGAATGGACTCAGGATGGTGCGATATGAGTTCTGAAAACATGGTTATCTCTCGGGAGGTGTCACGGTGGCACAGTGCTCAGCAGTGCGGCCTCACAGCGCCAGGGACCCAGGTTCAATTCCAGCTTTGGGTCGCTGTCTGTGCAGAGTTTTCACATTCTCCCCGTGTCTGCGTGCGTTTCCTCCAGGTGTTCAGGTTTCCTTCCATAGTCTGAAAGACGTGCTGGTTAGGGTGCATTGACCTGAACAGGCACCAGAATATGGCGACTAGGGGAATTTCACAGTAATTTCATTGCAGTGTTAATGCAAGCCTTACCTTGTGACTAATAAATAAACTTTATATTATGGGGCATCACAGTTAGCAATGCAGCCTTACAGTGCCTGGGGCCCAGGTTCGATTCCCAGCTTGCGTCACTGTCTGTGCGAAGACTGTACATTCTCTCCGTGTCTGCATGGGTTTCCTCCAGGTGCTCTGGTTTCTCCTACAGTCCAAAAGATGCGCTGGTTAGACGCATTGGCCATGCTGAATTCTCCCTCAGTGTACCCGACAGAAGCTGGAATGTGGCGACTAGGGGATTTTCACAATAACTTCATTGCAGTGTTAATATAAGCCTACTTGTGACACTAATAAATAAACTTTAGTCTGATGTACGTATTTTGCGGAGTATTGTGCAGGAAGAACCATAAAGTAGGCCTCATAAACTTAAACACTGGGAAACTCTTTATTACGGGTGTGTGCTTTTCCACAGACAAATCCGAGACTACTTAACCCAGTTCCACACTGGGAGGTACCCCACCTCCCCCCAACAGGGATCATGTGCATTCTTAATGGGGCAGTACACACCCCACACCCCCACCATACACATATCACACCAAGTTTTGAGGTGCATGTTGGGGGGCGGGTGTTAGGGGCTCCCCTGAGGATTTTTCTACCATTGGCCAAAGATCTTGTTTTGCCTCCACAACGATGTGACAACAGTGCCAAAGGATGGGAGGTCACACCACTGACAAGACAAGACAGGGCATGCTCAGTAACTTTCCTCCCCATCCTTCTGCACAGGAATCGATTAAAAAAACACAAGATGGTGCTTGTTCATGGGATATTGGGAAGTCCATTCATTGCTGCTGGACCATCAATGATTCCCAGAATAAAACAAAAGAGATTATCCATTATCTGTCTGCAAAAATAGTAATCAGATCTGGGGTGGCACAGTGGTTAGCGCTGCTGCCTTACAGTGCCAGGGACCCGGCTTCAATTCCAGCCTCGGGTCACTGTCTGTGTGGAGTTTGCATGTGTGGGTTTCCTCCAGGTGCTCCGGTTTCCTTCTACAGTCCAAAGATGTGAGGATTAGGTGAATTGGCCGTGCTAAATTTGACCCTAGTTCAGGGGATTGGCTGGATGAATATGTGGGGTTACGGGTATAGGGCCTGGGTGGGCCTGGGTCAATGTAGACTTGATGGGCTGAATGGCCTCTTTCTGCACTGTCAGGATTCTATGATGATCTTTGGAGTTAATTTTCAGTAAGTATAGTTCTTAGCGCAGTGAGTTAACTGTCTGCAAATGGAACCGATGGGTGTTGCTAAAAGTGAAGCCATTGGAAGACTGAATGTATGAGAGGGCTGACCTTCAATAAGACCATAAGACATAGGAGCAGAATTAGGCCACTCGGCCCATCGAGTCTGCTCCGCCATTCAATCATGACTGATATTTTCCTCATTCCCATTCTCCTGCCTTTTCCCCGTAACCCCCGATCGTTTTAATAATCAGGAGATAAATCATCTTCCCTCATCAATACTCTAACATTCCTCTTTGTGAATCTGGCAAAGATACAAATCTAGCAATATTTCAACAACAATTATATTTATATAGCAGCCTCCGCATCATAAAACATCCTGAGGCACAACACAGGAGCACCCAGCTGATCTTTGTTTTAATTTTATAAGTATTTTTATTCTTTTCAATGAGTTCCTAAGCCAATGGCCTAGTCAAACCCATAATCCATTCTCTTGCTTGCTCCGAAAGCCAAACTCATGTTCAAACTGAATTCGATTCACGTTGCCACAGATGAGGCCATACAAGATCTAAGCTGACCAGAACCAGATTGCACACATGACCCTACGCTTGATCTCAGCCAAATGGCCAAGGTGTCGCCTGGCAAAACCTGACAGCAAACCATGTGAGGAGGTCCTTGAACAGGAGATCAAAAACTTGATTGAAGAGGGAGATGTTCTGTATGGATTCAGCACAGTACTGTGTCGCCCACACCACAAAGTAGGCCTTGTAAACTTAAACACTGGGAAACTCTTTATTATGGGTGTGTGCTGTTCCAGAGTCAAATCCTAGACTGCTTAACCCAGTTCCACACTAGGGGGGTTAACCCCCTTACCCCCAACCCCACCCCAGAGGCCACATGCATTCTGAAAGGGGCAGTACGCACCCCAAACCCCCAACATATAATTGTCACACCAGGTTTTGAAGAGCATGTTAAGGATCAGATAGCTTTGGAGAGGATTAGAGAAGGGATTCCACCCTTAGAAAGTAGGCAAATTAAGGCATGGTCATCAGTGATGATGTGAAGCTGGCACCTGAGGCGAGAATTGGGCTAACACAGAGATCCCAGACGGCTGGATGGGGTTGCAAAAATCGGGAAGTGGTGAGGCCATGAAAGCATTTAGAAATCAATGTTCGCTTCAAGTTAAAATGATGCATTTGAGAAGCTGCAATATATTTTGGTTTGTCTTGGTCCAGCAGCTCCCCCCCAACATCCTCCCAAACAACAGTGGCTCAGTTGGTTTGTTCTTTTGGCAAGGATATTGCTAGAGAAATAAATGCTGTGAGTTGCATTACCCAAGACTGCAAAGAACTACAAAAGGTTGTGAATGTAGCCCAATCCATCACACAAACCAACTTCCCATCCATTGACTCTGTCTACATTTCCCACTGCCCCAGCAAAGCAGCCAGTATAATTAAGGACCCCACGCACCCGCTGGACATTCTCCCTCCCACCTTCTTCCTTCAGGAGAAAGATACAAAAGTCTGAGGTCACGTATGAACCGACTCAAGAACAGCTTCTTCCCTGCTGCTGTCAGACATTTGAATGGACCTACCTCACATTAAGTTGATCTTTCTCTACACCCTAACTGTGACTGTAACACTACATTCTGCACTCTCTCGTTTCCTTCTCTATGAATGGTATGTTTTGTCTGTACAACACACAAGAAATCATACTTTAAGCTGTATGTTAATACATGCGACAATAATAAATCAGATCAAATCAAAAATGGAGGAGGGCAGACAGGCATTGAGAAATTTAAACAGGAAGGTTTGTTGAATGCTTTGCCACAAAGAATGGTTGATCATTGGCCAGAACATTGAATACAGGAGTTGGGATGTCTTGTTGAAATTGTACAAGACATTGGGAAGGCCACACTTGGAATACTGTGTACGGTTCTGGTCACCCTATTATAGAAAGAGTATTAAACTAGAAAGAGTGCAGAAAAAATTTACAAGGATGCTACTGGGAGTTGATGGTTTGCGTTATAAGGAGAGACTGGTTAGACAGGGATTTTTTTCCCCCAGAGAGTAGGAGGCTGAGAGGTGACCTTATAGAGGTCTGTAAAATAATGAGGGGGCAAGATAAGGTAGATAAACAATTACATTGGTAAATTTGACATAGAGGGATAAGGGCCAAATGTGGTCAATTGGGACTAGCTTAGTGGTAAAAATTGGGTAGCACGGACAAGTTGGGCCGAAGGGCCTATTTCCATGCTGTAAACCTCTGTGACTCTACTTCATTTGTTGCAGTAATATTGGGAAAGTATTTAAACAACAAGAAGGTACAGACAGGTTCAGGAAGAGTAAGGCAGTGGGATTATTTAACAGCCAACAGAGAGAAACAATCGCCAGAATTCAACTGGCCCACCCACCACGGGAATTGGAGCCGGAGAGAAAGGGACAAAGGGAAGGTCCGTTGACCTCGGGTGGGATTTTCCAGTCTCAGGTCAAGCGAGGCCGTAAAATCCTGTCCGACGGGCTGAATGGCCTCTCTCTGTGCTATAACCACCTGTGGTTCAGTGTGGCATCCTCATGCATCCTTTGGTCAGAGAATGTTCAGGGATCTATGAACAATTGTAACAAAGTGAAACCTCTGCAAAGGAAAGCTTTGACATCTCATGAGGCAGGATAAGAAGCCACCTCCTCTTTGCTCTGCTTACATCCGGTGTGGGAATGGTTGCTAGGCAGCAGGACCTCGCTCCTCCTCCAAGGCTTCAGGCCTCTCATGGAGGCAGCAGCTGGAGTGTCAAAGGTTAATGACTAATGTACCTCAGTCCAAACACCCAGACCCCTTGATTAAAAGCATCATTAACAAGGAACACCCCCCACCCCCCCCCGAACACTCTTTGGATGAAGTTAAAGAATGGCAGCAGAACTGCCAAAGATGCTGTAAATGCTCATTCCAAAGACGGATTAAGGATGAAGACATTGGTCAAAAATCAACAGAAAGGATGCAAAAAGTAGCGCTGTAATTTTCTGAAGAAGTTAGTGGTATGAATTAGTGTGTAGCACGGTGGCACAGTGGTTAACGCTGCTGCCTCACAGCGCCAGGGACCGGGTTCGATTCTGGTCCGGGTGAGTGTCTACATGGAGTTTGCACATTCTCCCCGTGTCTGTGTGGGTTTCCTCATGGTGCTCCTGTTTTCTCCCACATTTCAAAGACTTGCAGGTTAAGTGGATTGCCCATGCTAAATTACCCCTTAATGTCAGGGGGAATTAGCAGGGTAAATACATGGGGTTACAGGGATAGGGCCTGTTTGGGATTGTTGTCAGTGCAGACTGGATGGGCTGAATGGCCTCTTTCTGAAGTGTACGGACTCTATGATTCTATGGCTGGGGAACATCTGATTTGTACCAGGAGTGGGACTCAAACCCTCCAAACAAAAGGGTCTGATTCAGAAGTTATGTTGAAAGCAGTTGAGTCTGACTGATGCCCAAGGAAGGCTGCTTCCTGAACATTGAGAAGCTGCCCCATTCTGCTGGGTTTGAGCACAATAATAGCAGTATGTCTGATGTCAGAAACCCCTTTCTCCCTGGTCAATTAAAATCAGAGTCATGTAGATCGTAATAATGACTTGCAGTCCTCATCAGTTTTTTTTTAAAGTATAATTTCCTTGGAATAATTGAAGATTTGGAGACAAGCTGTTCATTTTTATGAACTGTAACATTGCTACGAGCAGTTTTCAACCTTTGCCAAATGTTGGACTATCTAATGAAAAGACTGACGTTCCAATTAGACACCATCAGAAAAAAATAAACCCAAGGTGTGGAAATAAAACAGCTGTTAATGTAATGCCAGGTAAACATTAGACAAACTATTGATCTTCTCCTGCCAGGGTCCACAAGTACAGTTGGTAAATTATGGAAGTCTTATCATGTGATTTAACCCCTCGGGCTGCCCCACCCCAACTGTCCTGCCAATGGTTGTTCATCTCCCAATGCACCACCACTGTACCATGTGTAACTTTTGGGCAGGAATTCTCCGACCTTGCCCGCAGCTGGGATTCTCCGACCTTGCCTGCAGCTGGGATTCTCCGACCTTGCCCGCAGCTGGGATTCTCTGACCTCACCCATGGCTGGAGTTCTCTGACATTGCTCAGGGCTGGGATTCCCCAAACTCTTCCACGTCTGGGATTCTCCAGTCCTGCTGCAGTGAATGGGGTTTTTGGCTGCGGCAAAATTCTCCATTCCCAGTGGTGGTGGGGAGTTCAGAGATCGGATAATCCTTCACTTGGTCACCTTATTTGAAAAGAAAAGATACAATTGTTTTCAAGGGGAGGCGATGGCCAAGTGGTACTATCATTAGAATATTAATCCAGAAATTCAGCTAATGTTCTGGGGACCAGGGTTTGAATCCCACCACGGCAGATGATGGAAATTGAATTCAATAAAAAGAAATCTGAAATTAAGAATCTACTGATGACCACAAAACCATTGTCAATTGTGAGGAGAACCTATGGGTCACTAATGTCCTTTAGGGAAGGAAATCTACCGTCTTTACCTGCTCTGGCCTACATGTGACTCCAGAACCACAGCAATGTGGTTGACTCTCAACTGCCCTCCAAGGGCATCGAGGGATGGGCAATAAATGCTGATGTGGGGATGGCACCATTGGACTGGGGTAAACACAGTTAGAAGTCTCACAACACCAGGTTAAAGTCCAACAGGTTTATTTGGTAGTAAATGCCATTAGCTTTCAGAACGCTGTTCCTTCGTCAGGTGAGTGGAGAGTTCTGATCACAAACAGGGCACATGGAAAAACCCAACTGGTTCACTAATGTCCTTTAGGGAAGGAAATCTACCCTCCTTAATTGACCTGGCCTACATGTGACTTCAGAGCCACAGTAATGTGGTCTACTCTTAACTGCCTTCTGAGGGCACCTAAGGATGAGTAATAAATTCTGGCCCAGCCAGTGACACCCATGTTCCACAAATAGAGTCACAGAGGTTTACAGAGTGGAAACAGGCCCTTCGGCCCAATTTGAGAAAAGAAGAAATAGTTCAGAGAAGGTTCACTTGTTCCATTCCTGGGATGAGGGACTTAACTAATGAAGAAAGATTGAACACATTGGGCCTATATCTATTGGGGAATGAGAGGTGATCTTATTTGAAAGATATAAGTTCCTGAGGGGACTCAATAGGGGAGACAGCCCAGAAGATGTCTCCTCTTGTGGAGGAAGCGAGTGGCAGAATGTTACAGCCGCTCCCACTGGTGAGATCCTCTAGTCCCGCCAAAGTCAACAGGTCTTTGGCTGGTTTGCCGATTTTCTGTCCCTCCCCGCACTGGGATTAAATTCTGCCCTAGAGTGAGGAGGAATAAAAGACAGGAACAAAAGATCTCATGATTAAAATGAAGGTGAGGAGAAATGTTTTCTCTCAGAGGTCATTAGCCTGTGGAATTCCTTTCCCCAGAAAGAGGTGGAGGCTGTGGGTCATTGGATTTATTGAGGAACAAGGGAGTGAAGGATTATGGGGGGAGATAGAAAATGGAGTCAAGAGCACAACCAGATCAGTCATGATCTTATTGAATGGGAGAGTAGACCCAATGGGCTGAGTGGCCTACTCCTGCTCCTCAGTCCTATGTTCCTATGTTTCTGCTTCAATCAGATGGTGAATATATCCACCATCATCCAATTGACAATTCTTCATTATCAAAGGGCTTTTCTTCCTTATGACCATTATTTTTATAAATCCAAAAACAAAACTCTTTAAAAATGCTTCTTGAAAGACTTTCTCTATGGTTTTTCTCCCCTGGTTAGTGCTGTGTACAATTATTCTGCATTTGGTTTTGTCAAGTTCATTTACTATTGATGCTCACTGTGCTCGATTGGATAAGCCTGGGTGTGGACTCAGAGGAAAGTAATCAAAGCCAGAGGAAAAACTCAAATCCGAAGCAGTTAGCATGAGGGTAGGCATCCTGCACCTGCAGAGATATTTTAAAGTACTGTAAATGATGTTTTTATGCACGTAGAAACTGGTTTGGTGTCTTCTCTGCTTAGATCCAGGATATAACAGTTTGTACATTCTAGCATCTTGGCAATGTGCCTTTTAATCCTGAAGAATCATGGGGGAATCTTGGATAGCTGGTAAACCGAGTCATTGACCATTTATAAACTGACACACCTTCATCTTGTATTTGAGGTTTTGCCCTTTTTTTAAATATATTTATTCATGGTCCGTGGGCATGACTGGCTGGACCAGGGTTTACTGCCCTTGTGGAGATCTTGGTAAGCTGCCTGATATTGGAGTAGTGTGGGTTAGATGGGCTTTAGATTGGTTTCACAGGTTGGCGCAACATTGAGGGCTGAAGGGCCTGTACTGCGCTATAGTGTTCTATGTTTTATGTTCTCGAGCACCCACAATGTTCTTAGGGAGGGAGTTTGTGGATTTTGACCCAGCGACAGTGAAGGAACGGTGATAGAGTTCCAAATCTGGATCATGTCCAACTTCATAGAATCCCTACAGTGCAGGAGGCCATTCAGCCCATTGAGCCTACACCAACAACAATCCACCCTGGCCCTATGCCCATCAGCCCACATATTTACCCTGCTAATTCCCTAACATTAAGGGAAAATTTAGCATGGCCAGTCAACCTAACCTGCTCAGCTTTGTGGGAGGAAACCGGAGCACCCAGACACGCAGACACGGGGAGAACGTGCAGACTCAGCACAGACAGAGGCTGGAATTGAACCCACGTCCCTGGCACTGTGAGGCAGCAGTGCTAACCACTGTGCATCCTTTGTCTTGGAGGGGAATGTCTATTGAGTCTTCATCCAAATAATCTTGCACAGTCTCCCATCTCACTCCGAGAAACAATCAAAAAAATGACTCGCATTTTATCACCTTTCATGACCACCCCATTAGTCATTGAAAACACTTTACATTCAATGCAGTGGTGTTGACAGTGCTGTCACTGTTGTGTTATGGCCAATGTCGCAGTGTACGACATAATAGTTAATTTGTACACAGCAAGTTCCCACTGGCAAAACTGGGGTAAATGGTCAGATAATCTGTTGCATTTTTTTGGTCGTAGTTTGAGAACATGGCAATCACACACTGAGCTTGGGGCACACATCTGAGGAAAGTAGGTGAAATATTGGGTGGCACAGAGGTTAGCACTGCTGTCTCACAACACCAAGAATCTGGCTTCAATTCCAGCCTTGGATCACTATCTGTATAGAATTTGCACATTCTCCCCATGCCTCCATGGGTTTCCTCTGGATGCTCCGGTTTCCTCCCACACTCCAAAGATGTGTGAGTTTGGTGGATTAGCCAGTGGAAAACTGTCCTTTGGTATTAGGGGAATTAGCAGGGTAAACATGTGGGGTTACAGGGATAGGACCTGGATGGGATTGTTGCCTGTGCAGACTCGATGGGCTGAATAGCCTCCTTTTGCACTGTAGGGATTCTAAGATAGATGATATTTGTTCCCGGTTGGGTGCAATTATTCATGGGTTTTTTTAATATTTCAGATCAGGATATGTCACAATGATCTATGATGACTCAGAATTTAATTTATCAGGGATCGGAGTCAGAATCATTGGCCGGAATTTTACTGGCACGCCGGCTCGAGGTATGTGCCTGAGGCCAATGAGAATGCCCTTCTGCGAGCCACGAAATTGGGGCGGGCGTGCCGGTAAAATCAGGGCCATTAGATCCCAACGTATGTCTCAGAAAAACCCGTCAGTTTGAAATCCAGTTCCTGGGGATATAAAACCTCTGAAAGGTCAACGCACGTTGAATTTCCAAAACAAATAACTCTTCTCTCCCAGTGTACGCCACATCCCCTATTCTCTAAAGCCCTCTTGACATAATATAGAATCTATTGGTTATTTTTATCTGAATAAAGTTACATGGGGATAGAGCTTTGACTTTTTGCGGACAAGTTAATTAGTTCTTATCACAGTGGCAGTTTCTGGGGATCAGCTTTATTACCTCCATAAAATATAAAAATATCGTAGACTAAAGGTTGCGGAAATATTACTTTGAGGTTTATGAGTGTTTGACTCGCAATTATACTATAAATCTATTAACGTGTTTTACAATCTGATCGATACGCCCAAATATTCATTTGGCACAAACATTCAGGGTTATTTTATTATTTCTCTGTCGCAAATAGCGTTTCCTTTTCCACTTGGTTAACTCCATGTGTTACAGATTGCCCTGTAAACTCGCTTATGACCTGCACACTCAAATGGAATGGATGTAACAAAGTGGGTAGCACGGTGGAATCACAGGCTACTCTTGAGGCCCAGGTAATTCCTACATCGCCGCGACAGATGGGCTAAGTTTTTCATCCCAGTCTGGTTATTAAGAAATAGAGTGAATTCTAAAGGTTAGAAAGGAAAGTTCAGATGAGGGAGACTGCTGAGCCTATGGAAACATTCATCCCCTGGCATGGGATCTAACTGCTTCTCAAGCACATTTTGCCTCCTTGCTTTTGTTCTAAGCAGAAGATTATCCCAAACAGCACATAGACAATAGGCGTCTTGAAATGATTTCAAGCCAGTAATCTAATATAGAACTTCAGACATTTTCCACAGAGAATAATGGATACCTGGGAGTAATTACAAGGAGGATTATCTAATCCAGATGTTCGGATGGTTTATATGTATTTAATAATGGAACCTGCAAGATATCACAAGGCAGTAATCTAATTGAAGAATTTAGATAACATCATGAACTCCATGAGTTATGTTTGAGTGGTCACTAGCGAGTCTGAACATTACGATAAATTTCCTGCTCGTGATATTTCCAAAATATCTTTCATATCAACTCCATTTAGTATTATTTGTGACTTCGATCATCATGATGTAATAACAAAACTATTGTGAATCACCTTTGCGAGCTAAATGAGAGATTGCTTGCAACTCCTTGGTGAGAAGTTTGTCTGCCAATTTCCTTGGTAAAGGTTAATTGGATTCTCAATAAACTCCAGGATTCACAGCTGCCCTCCCTCCATGGCTGAGCTAGGGATGGGCTTCACATATCAACTCCACACTCACAGATCTCAAATTCCTACTTTAACATGTACTCATTATCAATCGACACTTCAACTACCTTCAGGAAATGGCTTACAATCACTTGAATCTATGTTTCCGGGTCAGGGATGTCAGTGCAAAGTTAAATTAGAACGTAGAAAAATACCATACAAGAACAGGCCCTTCGGCCCACGATGTTGTACCAAACGTGATGCCAAATTAAACTAATCCCTTCTGCCTGTCCTTGTTCGATATCCCTCTAGCCAATGATAGCCAAGGCCTGCATGCATGAGGATGGCCTCACCTGGGGCCTTGGGTCCATGTCACACGTTGTGTAACCCCCACCACTTGGCCTGGTCTTGCAAAATCCTACTAACTGCCCTGGCTGCAGACAATTCACACCTCTTTTACCTGTGATTATCCCCCTTTCCACTTGCGCTGTCTATACCTGTAAAGACTTGATTGCCTGTAAAGACTCGCATTCCAACCATTACCTTGCAGTTGGGTCTGTGTCTGTATATGCTATGTTTGTGAACCACCTTTCCACTCATCCGATGAAGGAGCAGCGCTCCAAAAGCTCATGACTCCAAATAAACCTGATGTGCTTTAACCTGGTATTGTGAGAATTCTTACTGTGCATATCCCTCTATTCCTTGCATATTCCTGTGTTTATCTAAAAACCCTTAGACACCCCTATCATATTTGCCTGCATCACCACCCCTGACAGCACATTCCAGACACCTACCACTCTAGGTAAAAAACTTGCCCCTCACATCTCCTTTGGTCTTTTTCCCTCTCACCTCAGCACATGTCCCCTAGTATTAGACATTTCAACTCTGGGGAAAGAGATTCTGCCTGTCAACCCTATCCATGCCTCTCATAGTTTTATAGACTTCTACCAGGTCTCCCCTCACCCTCCTCCAGAGAAAACAACCCTAGTTTGTCAGCTTATAGCTCATACCCTCGAATCCAGGCAGCATCCTGGTAAACCTCTTCTGCTTTTAATGCTTGGTGTCAAACTCAGGAGTTCCTGAGGTGCCTTGCAGCAAGTGTTTGACACAATCCCACTCACTGGCCTCTGAAGAATGGGTGGCTCCTCACACTGTGTCCCAGTGACACTGTCACTCACTTCACTCTCCACATCTCTGAGACAAACCTTTCAGGACGAAGCATAAACTTATTTCTCTCTCCAAAGATGTTTCCTGACCTGCCAAGTATTTTCCTGCACGTTCTGTTCTCACTGCAACCTTTAGGAACATGGCATGAGAATTGAACAATCCCCTGTCCCGTCCCCATGACCTCGCCTTGAAGTGAAGCACTGGGTGAAATATTCCACTTGCTGCCATTGAATGGGTTTATTCAGCATCAAGACCTTTCATCCAAGCAACACATGCCCCCAATTTATTCAAACTCTGGGCTAATTGGCCCACCTCCATCCTATTGTCCACTTCTGCCTTTCCCTCAGCTTATCATGCTGAAATCTTCATCCACACCCTTGTTCGCTCAATGTAGACTGAGGGGCCACATGATGACATGGTGATGACATGTTGGGGAGCCCAGGCTGAGTGGAGGTGTGTATGAGTCACTCAGAGTACTGAAGGAAGTACTGTTGCTCTAAGCCCTTGGTCATCAGCCATTGGAACCCAGCACTGTCACACTCAAGACTCTTAAAATTTCAATGCTTTCTTGGACTGGCCTCCTAGCTTCCACCCTCCATAAACATTGACCCATCCAAAACTCTGCTGTCTATATTCATTCACCTGACGAAGGGACTAACCCGAAGGCTTGTGCGTTTACTATCAAATAAATCGGTTGGACTAAAACCTGGTGTTGTCAGACTTTTTACTATATTCCACAGACATATGAATCAAAAGCAGGATAAGGCCATTGGGCCCTTTGAGCTTGCTCTGTTATTTGATAAGATCGTGACTGATCTGACTGTGTCCTCAACTTCACTTTCCTGTCTACCTTCGATAACCATTGACTCCCTTCTCAGTCAAGATTCCGTCTAACTCAGTGTCAAAAATATTCAATGGCCCCACCTCCACCGCTCTCCGGAGAAGAGAATTCCACTGACGAATGATCCTCTGAGAGAAGAGAGAAAAGGGCAGCACAGTGGTTAGCACTGCTGCCTCACGGTGCCAGGGACCTGGGTTCAATTCCCGGCTTGGGTCACTGCCTGTGTGGAGTTTGCACATTCTCCCCGTGTCTGTGTGGGTTTCCTCCAAATGCTCCGGTTTACTTTGACAACTTTCCTGTGAGGCACTTTGGGGCGTTTTACTACTTTGAAGGTGTTGTATCAATACAATTTGATTTATTATCTTCACATGTATTAGTATACAGTAAAAAGTTTTGATTCTTGCACACTATGCAGACAAAACATACTGTTCATTGAGAAGGGAGTGAGAGGGTGCAGAATGTAGTGTTACAGTCATAGCTAGGGTGTAGAGAAAGATCAACTTAATGCAAGGTAAATCCATTCAAAAGTCTGACAGCAGCAGGGAAAAAGCTGTTCTTGAGTCGGTTGGTACGTGACCCCAGACTTTTGTATCTTTTTCCCAAAG
Organism: Carcharhinus amblyrhynchos; assembly: GCF_965287045.1. Classification (NCBI taxonomy): domain Eukaryota; kingdom Metazoa; phylum Chordata; class Chondrichthyes; order Carcharhiniformes; family Carcharhinidae; genus Carcharhinus; species Carcharhinus amblyrhynchos. Next base: position 4,543,879 of record NC_137354.1, on the reverse strand, counting down.
GAAGAAGGTGAAAGAGAGAATGTCCGGGGTGTGTGGGGTCCTTAATTATACTGGCTGCTTTGCCGAGGCAGCGAGAAGTGTAGACAGAGTCAATGGATGGGAGGCTGGCTTGTGTGATGGATTGGGCGACATTCATGACCTTGTTGTTGCTCTGCTACCTCTTGGATCAGGCATCAATATTTCTTTAGACCTCAAGGGTATCCTTAAGAGTTCAGGATTTGTCAATCCCGAGTCAATGGCTTCAGCCATTCTTAATGATAAACACAGCCCACTGATCCCACTTCATCTCCTGAATAGCCCCTCCTGAATTCACAGTGCGCTGTAACATAATCTAGCAGCTTTGGACTCTGCCAGAGAGACTTCAGCTGACATTAAAGGCCTTCTGCTTCCCTCCCAGCTGCTCCCTGCTTTGTAGTTGCTTTGACAGGACAGTTACTCAGTGGCTGAGTGGTGTAGCGGGGGATAAATGGGTGGACAGTCTAAAGCCCCAGTGATCTCTCACTTACAGCAGTAAAAAGGAATTTAAAACAAAATCCCCCTTTGATGATGAATAACATCTTTCTTCGGAGTGCCCAGATTCCATCTGCAGGCTGCCATTAGTTTAAGATTTTTAAGTTTATTAGTGTAGGCTTACATTAACACTGCAATGAAGTTACTGTGAAAATCCTCTAGTTGCCACACTCCGGCGCCTGTTTGGGTACACTGAGGGAGGAATTGGCATGGCAATTTAGTTTATACAATAGTCATTGGCTAGTTTTAAAAGGTTAATTGTATATTACACATTCAGCCAGTTTTGTAAGGCTATTTAGAATCATAGAATTCCTACAGTGCAGAAAGAGGCCATTCAGCCCATCGAGCCTGCACTGACAACAGTTCCATCCAGGTCTTATCCCCGTAACCCCACATATTTACCCTGCTAATTGCCCTGACACTAAAGGACAATTTTGCACGGTCAATCCACAAAACCCACACATCTCTGGACGGTGGGAGGGAACCGGAGCACCCGGAGGAAACCCAGCAGACACGGGGAGAATGTGCAGACTCTATACAGCCAATGACCCAAGCCAGGAATCGAACCCGGGTTCCTGGCGCTGCGAGGTAGCAGTGCTGTGCCACCTGCTGCCTGTTAGCCCGGCTGCAAAAGCTTTTGTACCATCGCTGATTAATCCCGACAACACTGTTTATCTCTGCCTTGTTGGAAATACTGCGTGCAACTCCGTTTCTGCTTGCCGCAATTTTAAGATTGAAGAGTTAAATGGCACCAAGTTACTTAGCCGCACACTGAGATGCATAATGAGTGAGTGGAATGGTGAGGATGTGAATCCAGGACTCCGAGTGACAGCTGGGTGGAAGTCAGCAGAGTCACAGGCAATTAGACCTGTTACAGTGGGACAGATGCTGGAAAGGTACTTTGCAATTTAACGCGCAGTCCCCATTAGAGTCTCAGATAAATCTCATTAATAACTTCAATACTGGGGACCCCACTGGTGCATCAAGTTTTCTCAATCAGCTGGGTACCAGCGCTACAGATACAAATAGCTCAACAGGCACCTTCCCGAACATGAAATAATAAGATTGTGAGATGGATGCAATTAAAATTGAGAAGTGTGCTTAAAAATCTCAGCGTGCTGCACTCAAAAAAAACTTCTGGAATAATAACGAAATGTCCAACCACCACTTGTACCAGAACTGATGTTAAACACTATGGTGAATCTTCCTGCACCCATAGACTGGACTCTCTCAGCAATGGAGAACATTAGCTCAGGCTTAAGGAAATGTTATTAAACTGATGCAGATTTTCATCCTCCCCTTCCTGACCTTAATGCCTTGATTCCCCTGTTTTCATTTGACAGAGGACTAGTCTTGCTGCCTCCAACATTTAACATTTATAGAAATATTCTAGACCCTCTTTTATCTTTTGCACATTTGTACACTCTCCCCATGTCTGCGTGGGTTTCCTCGGGTGTTTCAGTTTCCTCCCACACTCCAAAGATGTGCAGGTTAGGCGGATTGGCAATGCTAAATTACCACTTAGTGTCATGGGGGTTAACAGGGAAAATGCGTGGGGTTATGGGGCGAGGGCCTGGGGTGGGATTGTGGTCAGTGCAGGCTCAATGGGCCAAATGGCCTCCTTCTGCACTGTATGGGTTCGATGGGTTGCTCTTCAAAACAACTGGTACCGACTCGAGGGGCCGAGTGGCCTCCTTCTCCATTGCCATATTCTATGGTTCCAGGAACAGAATATATTGGGGCTGGGAGGCAGAATGTTGAAGTTGTAAAAAGTAGATTCATATTTCAATGGACACCACAGTTAATTGGGCACTGAATCAGGGCCGACCAGCAGTAAGGAAGGCATGGTGGCACAGTGGGTAGCACTGCTGCCTCACAGTGCCAGGGACCCAGCTTCAATTCCGGCCTTGGGTCACTGTCTGGGTGGAGTTTGCACATTCTCCCCGTGCCTGCATGGGTTTCCTCTGGGTGCTCCGGTTTCCTCCCACAGTCCCAAGATATGCACGTTTGGTAGATTGGCCATGCTCAATTGCCCCTTAGTGTCACGGCGATTGGCAAGGTTAAAAGAAGGGTGATGGGGATAGGGCCTGGGTGGGATTATGGAGGCTCAATGGGCAGAATGGCCTCTTTCTGCACTGTAGGGATTCTATGATGTCTATTCCGAGTTAGTCTTTGCGTGAGTAGGGCCATATTCCAGAGGAATCTCTTTCTCCATTTGTATTCAATACCCACTGACACCTATTTACCTTGTAAAACCCCCCAGTGTGTTCTGAGCCTTATGAACAAGTTACTGTATCTATTGTGTGTTGGTAATGGGAACCTGCGCTTTCAGAAGCTGATCTGTGTGTATCGTTCACTGTGGCATTGTACCCGGGCTGTGAAAGGCTGCAGCGTTACAGCTGAGGTGTCCCGATAACCGAATGACTTCACCCAACTTTAACACTTGATCCAGCCATGGCCTTTGGGTGTCTCTGAAATCTGAAATTTCCTTGCAAGGTTTTCCATTTAGGGGCAAGCAAAGGGGCTTTCAGACAGTGACTCGAGGCGAAGAAAAATAATCCATTTAAGCCGCCTATTGTATTAAATTTTTGTATTAATTTGCAAAGCGACAATAGAAAGGAGCTTTTTGAGGTCCAGATGCAGCTTCTGGCCAAAATGAAGCACTTAATATAAATAATTCTGCCTGTTTGCAACATTACACCATAATAGTCTTCATATCAGTAGGTATTAAGGCACCAGTTTGACAGCGTGTTCAATATCAGCAGCAAGATAGCTTCATCTTCCAACGTTACATAAAAAAGGTGATGGTTGTATGTGCATGTGTGTGTGTGTGTGTGTTTGTGCGTGTGTGTGTGTATGAGTGTGTGTATGTCAGTGTGTGTGTGGGTGTGTGCGCATGTGTGTGTGTCAGTGTGTGGGTGCATGTGTGTCAGTGTGTATGTGTGTCGGTTAGTGTGTGGGTGCATGTGCGTGTGTGTGGCTGTGTGTGTGGGCTTTGTTGGGGGCTGAATTAGCCATGGGAACGATTGAATTTGTGTGGCATTTTCACCCAGAGCTTGTTTACCCTTCGATATGTTAGATCATAGAATAGAATCACAGAATCCTACAGTGCAAAAGGTGGCCATTTGGCCCATCAAATCTGCACTGACCACACTCCCACCCAGGCCCTATCCCCATAACCCCATGCATTGCATTGACCCTAGCTAGTTGCCCTGACACTAAGGGGCAATTTAGCATGGCCAATCTCCCTAACCCGCACTTCTTTGGACTGTAGAAGGAAAACAGAGCACCGGGAGGAAACCCATGCAGACACGGGGAGAATGTGCAGACTCTGCATCAGACAGTGACCAAGCTAGGAAACGCACCCGGATCCCTGGCACAGTGAGGCAGTAGTGCTAACCACTGTGACACCGTGCTGCCCCTTCATGGAAGATTGTGCCCACCAAGCCTGCACAGACAACAACCCCACCCACACCCTATCCCTGTAACCCCATGTATTTACATAAGAACACAAGAACTAGGAGCAGGAGTCGGTCATCTGGCCCCTCGAGCCTGCTCCACCATTCAATAAGATCATGGCTGATCTTTTTGTGGACTCAGCTCCACTTACCCGCCCGCTCACCATAACCCTTAATTCCTTTACTGTTCAAAAATTTATCTATCCTTGCCTTAAAAGCGTTCAATGAGGGAGCCTCAACTGCTTCACTGGGCAGGGAATTCCACAGATTCACAACCCTCTGGGTGAAAATGTTCTTTCTCAACTCAGTCCTAAATCTGCTATTTTGAGGCCATGCTCCCTAGTTCTTGTTTCACCCGCCAGTGGAAACAACTTCCCTGCTTCTTTCTTTTCTATTCCCTTCATAATCTTATATGTTTCTATAAGATCTCCCCTCATTCTTCTGAATTCCAATGGGTATAGACCCTAATTACCCTGCTAATCCTCCCGACATTCAGGGGCAATTTAGCATGGTCAATCCACCTCAGATGTAAATACATGTAGTCCCTTCACTGTCCCGGAAATCCTCCCCCCTTCTCTCCCCCTGCACCCTCGTATTCCATAACCATTGTTGCTGCACAACTGGACTATGATGTAATTTTCCCCCCCGATCAAACGTAAAAATAAAGGGTGTTTCTGTGACGAGTTTTGTGGAGGGCGGAATGGTCTGACATTCAATTCACTGACCCCTCCAATTAAATCTCCACAATGTTTTAGTACTATATATATATGGTGGCTTGCAAAGTCTCAGTATCTTTTGGAAGGCACCACAGCCAATGAATTACTTTTCAAGCGGACTCTGTTGTATCAGAGAAAAATGTTGCAGCCATTTTGTGCACAGCAAGCTCCCACAAGCAGCAGTCCAATAACGACAAGATAATCTGCTGGAGGGGTATTGAGCAGGACCAAATGGTTCCAGGTAGGGTCCTGCTTCCAGGGTCGATGTTGTGCAAGAACATCCTAACCGTGTCTTCACTGCACCATGTCGCTGTAGCCTGTGAAACAGGATCTGCTGCCATACTACTTTCCCAAGCAGCCACGCTCATGAGGTTCTCACAGCAAGGCATGAGATGTGGCGCAGAGGTTAGCGCTGCTGTCTCACAGCGCCAGGGACCCAGGTTCGATTCTGGCCTCGGGGGACTGTCTCTGTGGAGCCTGCACATTCTCCCCGAGTCTGCGTGGGTTTTCTTCAGGTGCTCCAGTTTCGGGTGGATTGGCCGTGCTAAATTCTCCCTCAGGGTACCCGAACAGGCGTTGGAGTGTGGCGAGTAGGGGATGTGTAGGTTTGGTGGATTAGCCATACTAAATTGTCCCTTAAGTGTCAGGCAGACTAGCTAGGGTAAATATGTGGGGTTATCGGGATAGGGGCCTGGGTGGGGCTGTGGTTGGTGCAGACTCAATGGATCGAATGGCCTCCTTCTGTACTGGAGGATTGTATTCTAAATATGTGGGGTTACGGGAATAGGGCTTGGGTTGGACACTCTGTTAGAGAGTCATTGCAGGCTCGATGGGCTGAATGGCCTCCTTTTGCACTGCAGTGATCCTATGATTGTTCATGGTCAGGTTGCCCTGAATTATTGATAGGTTTGCAGTGTGTACTCACACTCAATGGGGACCGGCTGCCCAATGCAGTACCTAACCCAACAATTTGGACAACTTTCTAACCGCAGCTCAGAGCAAAGCACCAAGGATCACCCAATCCCTCTTGGTCTGTTTCATTCAGCTTTCAAGGCACCTACATGCTTGCTCTGCTTGTCATTGCCTGTAGCAACTGTCAGTACACTCTGTTGCACGGATGCATGACTCCATTCATTGCAGGAGATTAATGGCTTTTGTGTCATTACTGTGAATTTATCAAGATGTAATCTGGAGCTGTTAAATGAGAAATTCCACTTTTTTTATATATTTAAAACTGTAGCACACTCAGGTTCTCATATCACCATGTTTCACACGCATTTATACATCTTATCGCCATTTATTAGGCAGCTGTTCCCAGTACTTGCTTCTTTTCTGCTCATCTCCCCGATGAAGAGAAATCTTCAAAGGTTGTGGGGAATGAGCGAAATGAAGAGCTAGTACTGGGAGGTTAGAATGGGCCAAATGGCCTCCTTCAGACAGCCAGCAATCCAGCACTATTGTCTTGTTGCATGAGAGAGAGTCATGGACAACTCACGGGAAGAATCCCAATCATAGAAGAGTCATAGAATCCCTTCAGTGCAGAAGGAGGTCATTCGGCCCATCAATCCAGCACCGACCAAAATCCCACCCAGGCCCTATCCCCATAACCCCTAGGTATTTACCCCCACTAATCCTCCTGACGCTAAGGGGCAATTTAGCACAACCAAACAACCTAACCCACACGTCTTTGGAGTGTGGTAGGAAACCCATGCAGACATGGGGAGAATGTGCAAACTCCACACAGACAGTGACCCAAGCCGGGAATTGAACCCGGCTCCCTGGCGCTGTGAGGCAGCAGTGCTGACCACTGTGTCACCGTGCCGCCCTTTACAGAGAGAGCATTATCACTGAATCATCGATTGTTGTAAAAAGCCCATCACTGGTGTCCATTAGGGAATGAAATCTGCCGTCCTTACCCAGTTTGGTCTATATGTGAGTCCATACCGCACTGCAATTCTGGTGGGAGGCATGGTCTTCTGAAGCTACTCAGTTAGATGGGCAACAAATATTGACCTTGCCAGGGATGGCCATATCCCAAGAAAGAATAAATTAATGTTCCTGGGGACAATTTGGATTTGGCATTTGGGAAGGGGAGGGAGGTGTGGACGGGGCAGGGGTGCAAACTGAAAGGATTGATGGAGTTGAGATCCAAGAAAAGAAGGGATAGTGCATGTTTGGACCTTGTTTTAGTGCAGTGAGGAAATACAGAGGGAACATTGTTTGTTTTTATAGGGAGAGAATCTGGGACAAAGAAAGATGTTTGTAGAGGAGTCAGTTCTTGGCTCAAGGTGTTATCAGTTGAACCGGGCTGGCTTTACTATGTAAGTAAAGCTTGGGATTTTATTTCCTTCCTCTGACCTTTCCTTCCACAATTTATCCACACCCCATAATGACGGTTGTAATGTATTGCTTTTACCACAACCAACAGAACACCTCACTTCAATATTAAAGCTGCAATTAAGCTCACAGCTAGTTACCCACTGGACAAATGAGTCAACCTGCAGGCTAATGCTCAGAAAATAGCAGCAGGTGGCTGTAAAACTCAACTGAGACGTACAACACGCCTTCAACTTGCTATTGGTCACTTTATGCTGTCAATAACAACAATTTATCACCTTTAACATAATAATACATCAATTCTGAGAGTGTTACAAAGTAAAATTAGACACTAGGCCACGTAAAGTGATACAGTTTAAGTTTATTTACTGGTGTCACAAGTCAGCTTACATTAACACTGTAATGAAGTTACTGTGAAAATCCTCTAGTCACCACACTCTGGTGCCTGTTCAGGCACTCTGAGGGAGAATTTAGCATGGCCACTGCACCTAACCAGCACATCTTTCGGATTGTGAGAGGAAACCGGAGCACCCGGAGGAAACCCACACAGATATGGGGAGAACATGCAGACTCTACATAGACAGTGACACAAGCCAAGAATCAAACCTGGGTCCCTGGAGCTGTGAGGCAGCAGTGCTAACCACTGTGCTACCGTGCTACCCACGGCTATTGGAGCAGATGGCCAAAAGTTTGGACAAAGAGGGAGGTTTAAAGTGGTTTCTTGTCAGAGAAAAGAGAAATAGTGAAGCACAGAAGTGTAGGGAGGGAGTTCCATAGATTTGGGCCTTGTGGCTGCTTTGGTGGAGCAGTTAAACTCAGGGATTATCACCAGGCTGTATTTAGGATAATGCAAATACCTCAAAGGGTTTTGTGGGTCGGAGGAGGTCATAGGTTGAGCACCAGTGAGAAGATCTATCCCTGTGAACTCAATCATTGCTTTATCCCTTGATTCTGGGATATTTTTCCATTGTAAGTTGACATTAGAGAAAGGCAGTGTTGATAATGAGCAGCAGGAATATTGTGAAGTAGGACAGAAGTTGGAGTGTGTAGGTGAGAGGAGCAATGCAGGGCAGGGGATAAACCAACCCTCCTAACCCATTCACAAGCGCTTAAAGGGCATGACAAGAGAGTCCACCCTCTCGGATCAACGTGGCTTTGTTGGCAGTTAGAATAAAGAACTAAGTACAGCACAGGAACAGGCCCTTCAGCCCTCCAAGCCTGTGCTGCTCATGTTATCCTATCTAGACCAACCGCCTGTATCCCTCTATTCCCCGTCTGTTCACGTGTCTATCCAGTTAAGTCTTCAATGTTGCTAACACATCTGCTTCAACCACCCTACTTGTCAGCGCATTCCAGACCCCCACCACCCTCTGTGTAACAAGACTCCCCCCGCACATCTCCACTGAATCTTTCCCCCCCTCTTACCTTGAACTTGTGCCCCCTTGTAATTGTCATTTCTACCCTGGGAAAAAGTTTCCAACTGTTCACCTCATAATTTTATAAACTTCTATCAGGTCACTCTTCAGCCTCCACCTTTCCAGGGAGAACAATCCCAGTGTATTCAATCTCTCCTCATAGCTAATACCCTCCCTACCAAGCAACATCCTGGTAAACCTTTACGGTCCTCTCTCCAAAGGTTAGCAATATAGTCAGAAACAATCGGAATATCTTGAACTGAGAAGAGATGAAAGGACAAGTTTCAAATTAACCTGAACCAGCTCACCACAAATGAGGTTAAGCAGACTGATAGACCTGCCCATTGAGAAGTTCCACTGTCCTTGCAATTCAGAAAATACTCATTCCCTGGAGGCACCTTTACCCATGCATCATGTAGGTTTGATGGCAATGTCCCCACATTCTTCTATTCATTTAAACATAAGAGCAGCACAGTGATTAGCACTGCTGCCTCGCAGTGCCAGGGACCCGGGTTCGAACTTTAATTAGTTGAAGGGTCAGTTGCGAGGGGACACAAGTTAAAAGTGAGGGGTGGGGGATTTGGGGAAACATTTTTTCAGCCAAAGGGTGGTGATAGTCTGGAATGCACGATGTGGGAGGGTGGTGGAGGCGGGACGCCTCACATCCTTTAAAATGTGTCGGCAAGTGGGATCGAACGGACAGGTCAGGGCCTTTCATGCATCGGTGCAGACTTGATGGGCCGAAAGGCCTCTTCTGTACTGTCGCGTTCTGTGATTCTGTGATTCTGGGCTTGGGTCACTGTCTGTGTGGAAACTACACATTCTCATCGTGTCTGTGCGGGTTTCCTCCGAGTGCTCCTGTTTCCTCCCACAGTCCGAAAGATGAGCTGGTTAGGGTGCATTGACCCAAACAGGCACTGGAGTGTGGCGACTAGGGGAATTTCACAGTAACTTCATTGCAGTGTGAATGTAAGCCTATTTGCGACAATAATAAATAACATTTAAACCTAAATGTCCTTGGTATCTTAGAACCAGAGGAAATATTACCCTTCACTAACCTTACAAATACATGACCCACAATCACAAAGAGTTACAATGAGTTACTTAATTTCCCATGTCATAAGCTGATTTATTTTTTGCCCAGTTACGTGGAAGTGTAGAGAACCAAACTGATTGATTGAGAGCCAGTTTGCTTGTCAGCTAATGGCTAAACACTCCACTGAACCCCAGGATAAATGAGCCCAAAACTCCGATTATTAAATATGTTGTTAAAAAAAAGGGAAAAAAAAGCCTTTTACATTTGCCAACCCATGTATAGCCTGAAGGATCACATTAACAATCCTGAGATACTGTTGTCTGGATTAAAATGGATTCTGTTTTCATTAATTCTTGCAATGTTATTTTATAAAGTTTTTTTTTAATGATGATAATGGGACAGTAAAACACAAGTTGAAAGGGCAGTTATATTAGAGACATTCTTTAAAAAAAATCAAACATTTAGCGTACACATTTCTGCCTATTAATTATATTACAAGAACGCCTTACATCAAATCCAGATGTTGGCAGCCCAAACGGAATGGAGAATCAACTGCTACAAAGATGTAAAGAATGACAAACTGTTATGTTCTCAGGCAACATGAGGTCAATTCAAAAATCTTCTAGAAATTGTTGGCAGTTATGCCCTTCGAGCAGACAACACAGCATGACTCCTGCAAACAGCAGTTTGATCATCGGCAGGTGATCTGTTCTTCCGATATTGATGAAGGGGCAGAATTTGGCCAAGACACCAGGGAGAGTCCCTCCACTCTTCTTTACAATTGCAATGTAGGATTTTCTATCTCTAACTGCGGACAAACAGCTCCACGGTTTAAGAAAATAAGAACTAGGAGCAGGAATGGGCCATCTGGCCCCCTCGAGCCTGTTCCGCCATTCAATAAGATCATGGCTGATCTTTTCATGTTCTCAGCTCCACTTACCCGCCCGCTCACCATAACCTTTAATTCCTTTACTGTTCAAAAATTTACCTATCCTTGCTTTAAAACCATTCAATGAGGGAGCCTCAACTGCTTCACTGGGCAGGGAGTTCCACAGATTCACAACCCTTTGTGTGAAGTTCCTCCTCAACTCAGCCCTAAATCTGCTCCCCCTTATTTTGAGGCCATGTTCCCTAGTTCTAGTTTCACCCTTCAGTGGAAACAACCTCCCTGCTTCTATCTTATCTATTCCCCTTCATAATCTTACATGTTTCTATAAGATCTCCCCTCATTCTTCTGAATTCCAATGGGTATAGTTGCAGCCTACTCAGCCTCTCCTCATAAGCCAACCCTTTCAACTCTGGAATCAAACTAATGAATCTCCTCTGCTAGTCCCCAGCACTGTGAGGCAGCAATGCTAATCACTGTGCCACCGTGCCATCCTTATGTTTAAATGAATAGAAGGATATGGGGGCATTGTGCCAAACCTACATGATGCATGGGTAAAGGTACCTTCAGGGAATGTGTATTTTCTGAATTGCAAGGACTGTGGAACTTCTCAATGAGCAGTCTCTCAGTGTGCTTAACCTCATTTGTATCTCCTTTCTCAAGTAAGGAGACCAAAACTGTGCACAGTACTCCAGGTGTGGCCTCACCAACACCTTATACAGCTGTAACATAACCTCGCTGTTTTTAAACTCTATCCCTCTAGCAATGAAGGACAAAATTCCATTTGCCTTCTTAATTACCTGCTGCAGCTGCAAACCAACTCCTTGAGATTCCTGCACAAGGACACCCAGATCCCTCTGCACAGCAGCATGCTGCAATTTTTTTTACCATTTTAAATAATAGTCCATCCTGTTGTTATTCCTACCAAAATGGATGACCTCTTACTTGCCAACATTGTACTCCATTTGCCAGACCCTCGCCCACTCACTTAGACTATCTATATCCCTTTGCAGACTTTCAGCATCCTCTACGCACTTTGCTCTGCCACTCATCTTAGTGTCAAGTGCGAATTTGGACACATCATCTGATATATGTAACTCATAGGGCGGAATTTTACCGGCACCTCTGCCCAAGTTTCGCATGATCCTGCCTGAGGCCAATGGAGAATGCCATTCTCCGATCCGAGCCCACCCCTCGGAATCGGGGCTGGCATGCTGGTAAAATTGCATAAGAACATAAGAAATAGGAGCAGGAGTAGGCCATCTGGCCCTTCGAGCCTGCCCTGCCATTCAATAAGATCATGGCTGATCTGAAGTGGATCAGTTCCACTTTCCTGCTTTCTCCCCATAACCCTTAATTCCCTTGTCTGTCAAAAACCTATCTACCCGTGACTTAAATATATTTAGCAAGGTAGCCTCCACCACTTCAACGGGCAGAGAATTCCAGAGATTCACCACCCTTTGAGTGAAGAAGTTCCTCCTCAACTCCGTTCTAAACTGTCCCCCCCCTCCCCCCTTATCTTGAGGCTATGCCCTCTAGTCCTGCTGTCCTTTCTAAGTGGGAAGAATCTCTCTACCTCTAACTTATCCATCCCCTTCATTATCTTATACGTCTCTATAAGATCCCCCCTCATCCTTCTAAACTCCAACGAGTACAGACCCAGTCTATTTAGTCTCTCTTCATAGTCCAACCCCCTCATCTCCGGTATCAGCCCAGTGAACCTCCTCTGCACTCCCTCCAAGGCCAAAATATCCTTACGCAAGTGTGGCGACCAAAACTGCACACAGTACTCCAGCTGCAGCCTCACCAGTGCCCTATACAGCTGCAGCAAGACCTCCCTGCTTTTATATTCTATCCCCCTCGCTATAAAGGCCAACATCCCATTCGCCTTCTTGATCACCTGCTGTACCTGAAGACTGGGTTTTTGCGACTTGTGCACAAGGACCCCCAGGTCCCTCTGCACTGTCGCATGCTGCAGCTTTTCACCTTTTATATAATAATCCCTCCTACTATTATTTCTGCCAAAGTGGATATTCACTCCAAAGTGGAGTGCTGCATTCTAAAGCCAAAATTCCGGCTTTAGAGTGCAGCACTCCCTCTGTACTGCTCTGGGAGGGAAAACTTTGAATTCTGTGCTTTATCAGTGAATTGTATTATGTTCTCAAGAATAACAGGTTTGAAATTATTATTGGCAATATTAATCAACCAATATGACATAGTGAAGATATCTGACAAAAAAAAAAGAAATTTCTCTATGCAGCAACTTATCATGAACTGGAAAGCCAAAATGGATGCTTGAAGTAGGGAATTGGATATATACATGAAAGAAAAAAGCTCCAGGCATCTAGGGAAAGAGAAGCCCATGAAACTAACAGGATTGTCCTTGCAAAGGGGCAGTACAGATGCAATTGGCCAAATAGTCTCTTTCTGTGCTGGGTGATTCTAACTTTTTGTCTGCCATTTCAACAAAGCTATTATTTTCATAGAATCATAGAATCCATACAGCACAGAAGGAGGTCTTTTGGCCCATCAAGCCTACACTGACAACAATCCCAGCCAGGCCCTATCCCCATAACCCCAAGTATTTGCCCTGCTAATCCCCCTGATACTAGGGGCAATTTAGCATGGCCAATCAACCTAACCTATGTGTCTTTGGAGCATGAGAGGAAACTGGAGCACCCGGAGGAAACCCACAGGGAGAACGTGCAGACTCTACACACACAGTTACCTGAGGCCACGAATGGAACCCAGGTCCCCGGCCCTGCAGGGCAGCAGTGTTAACCTCTGTGCCAGTGGTTTTAAATGGCTTATGTCTTGCATTGAAATCAGGGGCAAGAATGTAGCATTTGCCCAGTCATTTTGTTAGATACAAGTACAGATTAAAAAAAAGGCCAAATAGCTTCCCTATGGAAACCTCTCGCTCCTTCCCTCGATCATTCAATCAGATCAGGTATCTCACCCTTTCAGAACTCTGACCTACTGAAATGGAGATGCCAACTGCAGTTTGATATGGACTGATGAGATGGCAGTCCAATCACCCCCCCCCCCCACCCCCCCCACCACTCGCCCCCCCCTCTACCGGCCATCCACCTATACAATGATAGCTCTCGAGAGATAATTGGGTGCTTGCTTACAATTTATTTTAAATTTCCAGCTCTTTTCAGCGTCTGTACCAATGAATCAATGTTGGGTTCAGTCATTCCCACAGCGTCGGGTGGAGATTTAATAAGATGAGAGGTCACACGACCCCAGGTTATAGTCCAACAGGTTTATTTGGAATGGGCTTTCGGAGAGCTGCCCCTTGGTCAGGTGAAGTGACTAACAGGGCAGAACAGATTTCACAGGACTTTCTTCAATACCAATACTTCCAAAAATACTCTGCAAATTCCTTGATTCATCATTCCTAAGCTCAAGAGATTATTGGTGTCGAGTTAGTTAAATGCTGTGACATCATCAGTGCGTTGTCATTCATCCTCCAATCATCAGGTGAGTCCCCGATAGTGTAATTATCTATAGTGAGTGACAGTTTCCAATCACAAGGCTGCCTGCACCAAATTATTTCAATCCCTTTCTACTTTTCGCCACAAAATATGTTCAATTTGCTCAAAATCAGCATTTTCTCCCTCACTTTGCCGCTTCAATGTCATAGTTTCGGCCTCTCCGCTGGAATATCTTATCGAATGCATAATGATTTTCTAGGCAGACATTCTGCTAGTTGATATCAGTCGACTAACTTCAATCGAGTGGTTCATGTTTAAAGCATATCCCCTCATTCTGCAATCTATGTCAGCCCGTGATGGTTCACCCTGAACTGCATTCAGTGGGAAAGTGCCTTTTTTTTCAAAAATAACATATCTGATAAGTGTGGCTACCAAGATTTTGCCTCCTCCTTTCGGTTAACTTGATATCATTTCATCCACATTGTGTCCTGAGGCATAATCCCAATCCTTAGTTGTCATTTTAAGTATTTATTTGAGCACTTTCCCATTTTCCTGATCTCCTTAGACTATGGCCCCCAATAACTCCAAAGATGTTCAGTGCATTGGCCATTATAAATTGCCCCTTCGTGTCCCGGGACGTGTAGGTTAGAGGGATTAGCAGGATAAATGTGTAGGGTTGTAGGAATAGAGCCTGGGTGGGATTGTGGTGGGTACAGACTCGAGGGGCTGAACGGCCTCCTTCAGCGCTGTAGGGTTTCTATAATGGTGATTACAGGGTGACCTCTATACAGAGCTCTGCCTGTGCTGCTCTTTATCTGGGAGCTTTGTCCGTGTCAGTGGTTTGGGGTTGTTCATTCTTCATCCTTCCTACTTTTCCTATGGCCTTTGCCCCAAGTTTTACAGCTGAGACTGGTTATTCTGTATATGTGGGACCGTAGGATCGAACCAGACTGAAGCCATCATGAAATCCCATTTGGATCATTACAAGTAGATTCCAGGGTTTCAATCGGGAATGATTATAGTCATGCAATAATATCAGAATTCTATCAGAAACATTCCCAACAATTCTTTGAACTGAGGAGTATCAATAATATTAACATGTAATTCATGGGGAGAGGGGGGACAAACTTGCAACTTCTACCACAGGACAAGGGCAGTAGGTACATGGAAACATCACCATTAGCAAGTACCCCTCTAAATCACACAGATATAGGTTTCCAGATCACCAACAATCTGTTCTGGTCCTACCCCCATGCCGACACTATAGTTAAGAAAGTCCACCAATGCCTCTACTTTCTCAGAAGACGAAGGAAATTTGGCATGTCAGCTACGACTCTCATCGACTTTTACAGATGCACCGTTGAAAGCATTCTTTCTGGTCGTATCACAGCTTGGTATGGGATCCTGCTCTGGCCAAGACCACAAGGAACTACGAAGGTCGTGAATGTGGCCCAATCCATCACGCAAACCACCCTCCCATCCATTGACTCTGTCTACACTTCCCGCTGCCTCGGCAAAACAGCCGGCATAATTGAGGATCCCACGCACCCCGGACATTCTCTCTCCACCTTCTTCCTTCGGGAAAAAGATACAAAAGTCTGAGGTCATGTACCGATCGACTCAAAAACAGCTTCTTCTCTGCTGCTGTCAGACTTTTAAATGGACCTACCTTGCATTAAGTCGAGCTTTCTCTACACCCCTGCTAAAATTTTAACACTACATTCTGCACTTTCTCATTTCCTTCTCTCATGAATGGTATGTTTTGTCTATGTACCACGCAATAAACAATACTTTTCACTGTATGTTGATACATGTGACAATAATAAATCAAATCAAAAATCCTGACTTGGAAATATTTCCTTCACTGTCGCAAAATCCTGGAACTCCCTCCCTAGGAACAGTTTGGGTGCACCTACAGCACATGGACTGCGGATGTTCAAGAAGGCAGCTCACTACCATCATCTGACGGGTAGTTAGAGGCGGGCAATAAATGTTAGCCTGGTCAGTGATACTCACATCCCACAATTGAATCAAAAAAATGTTCAACAACTGAAATGGTTGCCCTCAACGTTCCTAAATATTGCATTGTTCAGTAACAATAATGGACAGTAAATCGTCTCACAACACCAGGTTAAATAACAGATTTATTTGGAATCACGAGCTTTCAGAGCACTGCTCCTTCCTCAGTGAGACTTCCCTTCATCATAAATAACGGACAGGCAACTAAGGATGGGTCATGAATGTTGGTCCAGCAACAATGCCCCATGGACAAACAAATAAATACAAATACTGAGGATGATTTGCCCATGATTATGTGATGCGTCATCTGCAATATTTGAATGAGTTCTGACCTACATGCATTATCTACGATGTTTTAAGGTGGTTTTTGTAATTTTCTAATAAATGCTGCCCGCAATTTGATAACATAATTGCTGCTCGCTCTTCCCCTGCAGTCACTGCCGGTCTCTTTTTGTGTGTGTGACAGCGCTGACTGCACTCTTCATTGGTTGTGAAGTGCTTTGGGATGTTCTTAGAACATAAAAGGTTGATTCATAAGTGAGAGTTCTTTCTTCTCCCTGTACAAATGGAAAAGACATTTTAAAAAGTGAGAAACATTTTCGATAGCACTCTTTTTATCCATCTTTGGAGCATTAGTCCATTTATGCCTCAATTATTTCCATTAAGCTAAGCAGACCTTGGTGAGTGTGCTTTCTGAGAGGTTCAAGAGGGTTATTATCCCAACAACTTCAACACACTTGCATTACCAGGCCAGTTCATTCTCTTTCCTGCTTTTTATTTGGCAAACTAAGGAAGACGCTTCCTGGATTCAAGATGCACAGCCCCATAGAATCATAGAGTTCTTACAGTGCAGAGGACGGCCATTTGGCCCATCAAGTCTGCACCTACTTGCCAAAAGAATATCCCACCCAGGCCCTTTCCTCTACCTTATCCCCATAACCCCATGCATTTAGCATGGCCAATCCACCTAACCAGAACATTGGATGCTAAGGGGCAATTTAGCAAGGCCAATCCACCTGAACTACACATCTTTGGATACAAAGGGGCAATTTAGCATGGCCAATCCACCTAACCTGCATATCTTTGGATACTAAGGGGCAAGTTAGCATGGCCAATCCACCTAATCTACTCATTCATGGATACAAAGGGGCAATTTAGCATGACAAATCCACCTAATCTGCACATCTTTGGACTGTGGGAGGAAACCGCGGGACCCAGAGAAAACCCACGCACAACATTGTGCAGGCTCCACAAGGTTAGAATCTGGGTCCCCGGCACTGTGAAGTAGCAGTGCTAACCACTGTGTCACCATGCCATCCACATTCCTATTCAATGCAAATGCAAACAAGTAAAATGGCATTGTACCAACCAATAGATAATGCTCCAAATAAGCTGCAGAGTTGCGTTGAAATTTTAATGCAGTATGTGTTGAAATGGGCGGGTAACATACAATGATGAAATGTTGGAGGAAACATTCTTTAACAGATGCATTACTAGGTAGCCACCATCACTCTTCAGATCACCAAAGCACTGGAGTGTGTTCCAAACTATTGAGAGACACCAGCATTCTGAGACTGTTAAACTGGACCAGACCTCCATCCACTCCCCTGACCCTTCACCCTGATCCATTCAGCTCTTTGGGCCATTCTCCTGCTATAGAAACAGATACAGTGACCTAGTGCATATGACTTCGAGAGATTTTGGGCCAGATTCTGGCTAGGTAGCACAACCCGCCAGTACCATGCTGGCAAAACAAATCCCAGATCATGAGATTCCTGCTCGCAGGGTTTGGGATGGAGTTGGGCCCACTGACCACATAAGTAGCCACAGGGACAGGTGAGTGCCGAGTTGGGCTGACTCAGAGAAAAGCTTCCATCTTGTCTTAGAAGTCTTTAGGTCTTCGAGCTCCTACCCTACCATCCACCTCACACCACTCCACACCCACCTACCCTCATGCCCCTCATACCAAATGAATGTCAACTGATGCCCCCTTGTTTTGGATTGGAAATAGATCTAACCTGTCAATCCTTTTGAGAGACAATAATCCATAGGTCACTCATGTTGTAATAGTCAACAGGCAATGTCACAAGAAGAAAGTCTTGTTCGTTCATCCACTAATGTTCTCAAGAGTAGCTTTTTCATTCTTGGCAGATGCCCCGACTTGGTATCACCTATAAGGGGCACCATTGACAGGGAGAACCTGTGAGCATGACAGCTCCCAAACATCTGTCCATTTACTGATTGTGGAAATCAGCCTCACGCATCAGGAGGGATGGGTTGGTAAGACCATGTCTATGGGAATTATTTATTCTGCTTATTTTGCAACATTTTATTGACTTTTTATGAAGGCAAGACCACACAGAAACACCCACCGGTTACCTGAATGTCAGAACATTCATTGCAGTTAGGGCCTGCCCTGATCACTGGGCCTCACACAATGGAAGAGAGTTCGCCGCAGAGTGAATATTTCAGTGCCTTGATCCAAAACACAATGACTGACCACATGTCACAGCCCAGCAAGGTGCACTGAAACCCCAGCTCTGGGTGACAGGAGGGAGGAATTTGAGAAACTTTGTCAGCTGAACTGATGGCAAAAGCTTCACAAACACTGACTCCACTTCCTCCCAAGGGGTTAAGCAACGAGAAATTGTCACCCCTCCACGCAACCTTCACACGCTCCTTTACTCACTCCCCTGTAAGCGTTACGAGTCACCTTCCTCCCTTTTAATTTCAGGCTTAGCGTGGATAATTGAGAAACCCCTCTGCTGCCATTTTAACCAGGAATTCCAGCTTCTCCATCCCTCTAGGCACGCTGACAGTTTGTCTGCCTGTTAAATAAGCCGTCACTGCACGCTCGCTCATGAACTATTTAGACCATCCCCATGTATCTTGGACATGAGAAGCTGCTTTAAGGACAGTTGATGTACGTTTACAAGAAAATCGATGGAAACGAGGTGCTTTGAAAACGTTATTGATTCTTTAATTGTGCAGTGAAAGGCTGTGTTAATGTTTCTGCTCTGACATTCACAGACACGGTCCATGCTCTTTGAAATCCGAGCCTCCTAAACATGTTCGACCACTGCGCTTCTATATTGAACGCTGCAGCTTGGAGCCATGACTTAATAATGTGATCGTGTTCCGCTGTTTGCAAAACCAGGGCAAATTAATACACAGGTTGTTCCCTTTTGAAAACAGGCTTGGTATCAGTCTGCCCACTGATTCTGGGCTTGACAGCTGAAGCTGGGCCAGGGGTTGGGCAGGGTGGAGGGGGGGCACGACCCCTTGTGTCATGAGTAACAAAAGACCAGAGGCTTAGGTACAGAATCCAGGCTGACACTGCGATGCCCGTGCTGAGGGCCCCCACACTGTCAGAGGTGCTGTTTTACAGGGGAATCCTTGTCTGCCCTCACGGCATGTTAAAGATGCACCCCCCCCCCCCCCAGGGCATTGAAGAGCAGCGGAACTCTCCCCCACTGTCCTAGACCAATATTTATTCCTCAATCAGCACAGTGTTAGCACTGCTGCCTCACAGCGTCAGGGACCCAGGCTCGATTCCAGTTTCGGGTCACTGTCTGTGTGGAGTTTGCGCATTCTCACCATGTCTGCGTGGGTTTCCTTGGGTGCTCCTGTTTCCTCAGAATTAACAGCTCCCCCGCATTTGTTCCACAACAGCTGCAGGAGATACGATCCCTACAGTGCAGAAGGAGGCCATTTGGCCCATCCGACAATAACCTCACCCAGGCCCTATCCCCGTAACACCACACGTTTACCCTCCTAGTCCCCCTGACGCTAAGGGGCAGTTAATATAACCATTCAACCTAACCCGTACATTTTTGGAGTGTGGGAGGAAACTGGAACACCAAAGGAAACTTACACAGACACAGGGAGAATGTGCAAACTCCACACAGACAGTGGCCCGAGGCCAGAATCGAACCCGGGTCCCTGGTGTTGCGAGGCAGCAGTGTTAATCACTGTGCTACTGTGCCGCCCAAGGTGGCAGTGCCGTGGTTTTCAGAGGGATCCCTCACCAGGATACGGGATGGAGAGGAGCAGATTCAGGACACAGCCCTGCTCTAGGATACTGAGTTCCAGTGGGGTCACCACCTCCATCCCCCCCTCCCCGGGATACAGTGGCAGCCCTGGTCATTGCCTGCAAGCACACTCCAGAAGAAGACAGGGCAGCAGTGTTGGGAGAAGATTAATGATCTTCTTCTTTCGGCCAGGGTAAGTGTCCCACTGGACCCCATCGCCCACCCCTCGCACATTCAATCCCCTCTCTCACTCAGCCACCTTGGACTTTGCCAACACCAGGCACCAGGTTTCCCCCTCGCCCCCTCCCACAATCACCATGTTCTCCCAGTAGCCGCTATGGTCCTCACACTCCAGCTCCCACCCAAGCCTTAAGCCTGCCGCGCCTCATCACTGCTGTGTTTAAAGGGCTGCCACTGGGGAAAGCCACAGTGACCAGGACTTCCAGATGTAAGGAAGGATCCTGGTTTGCAGCAGGCTTCTTTCATAATGCCCTCTCAGGAGAGAAGGCTAAAATTATACATGGCGAGACTCTGGCAGGCGAACAACCCGGACAGTTGGGTCGAGCTTAGTTTCAGATTCAGCCTCTTTCTGATATCTGATGATGAACTGCGTTAGTTAAGGGCAAATTAAACGGTGAAATATTTCCTTCACCCTGCAGCCATGGCTGGGCCGTCTGTAATGTTTGCACAACCTTGTAAACCTAATACCCATTAAAAGGGAGTGCTTATCCAGCCCATAAGTGCATTACAGCCTGTTTCTAATTAATGTTGGATTTCTAAAGACTCCTGTTATGGGTTGCTGTAAGAAGTAATGTGTAATGTTTCTATAATGGCTTTCACTATTGTACACACTGGTTTGTTTTAGTCTGCAGAGTTTCGTGAATGCTGAATAACTGTGGGGAAGGAAAGAAAAAATCATTTTTCTGACTACTGAACTGCTATTAAGGCACAGGCGACCTCTCCAATAGATACTGACAAGGTTAATAGTGCTTTGTGCAGTCCCTGGACAATCCTACAGCAAAACATTCACTCTCCATCTCCCTAAATTAATAACTTTATCATTTTTCAGCAGGTGAACTATACGCCGCTCCTGCTGGAGTTTCCGATATGATTCGCAATGCTTTTCAAAATTATCCACACTATTTAAAACGCTTTCAATATTCGTTTAATTCCCTCCCTAAAGCTCTCCACTTCTCCATGCTCTTTTGAAAACAACCGCTTCAAGTGGACTTGTGATGTGTGCCCAAGTTCAACGTCACAATTTACAAACCACGTTATGATGTTTTTTTACAAAATGATGTGTTTTTTTATGACATTCAAAGTACTATACAAATGCAAATTGTTGTTGTTGTGTTGATACAATTTGAATATATGAAAACAGAAGGAGGGTAACTTTTAATGTATTTAACTTTTAATATATCAAAGTGGCAGAGTGGTCAGCACTGCTTTCTCACAGCGCCAGGGACCTGGGTTCAATTCCAGCCTTGGATCACTGTGCAGAGTTTATACGTTCTCTCCGTGTCTGTGTGGGTTTCACCTGGGTGCTCTGGTTTCCTCCCACACTCTGAAGGTTTGATTTGATTTTGGTTTTATTTATTATTGACATGCAGTGAAAAGTATTGTTTCTTGTATGCTATACAAGCAAAGCATACCATTCATGGAGAAGGAAACGAGTGAGTGCAGAATGTAGTGTAGAGAAAGTAAAACTTAGCACAAGTTAGGTCCATTCAAAAGTCTGACAGCAGCAGGGAAGAAGCTGTTCTTGAGTTGGTTGGTGACCTCAGACTTTGTATCTTTTTCCCAACAGAAGAAGGTGGAAGAGAGAATGCCCTGGGCGCATGGGGTCCCTAATTACGTTGGCTGCTTTTCCAAGGTAGCGAGAAGTGTAGACAGAGTCAATGGATGGGAGGCTGGTTTGCGTGTTGGATTGGGCTACATTCACGACACTTTGTAGTTCCTTGCAGTGTTGGGCAGAGCAGGATCCATACCAAGCTGTGATACAATCGGGAAGAATACTTTCTATGGTGCATCTGTAACAGTTGGTAAGAGTCGTAGTGGACATGCCAAATTTCCTCAGTCTTCTGAGAAAGTAGAGGCATTGGTGGGCTTTCTTGTTCAGGTTAGGTGGATTGGCCATTTGTGTCAGGGAGATAAGCAGGCTAAATTGTGGGGTTACCGGAATAGGGCCTGAGTAGGATTGTTGTCAGTACAGACTAGATGGGCCAAATGGCCTCCTTCTGTGCTGTAGGGATTCTACGATTCTACAATGCAAAATGGCACAGTTTGGCATCCCCTTTATACACCACATTCGTACTGACGGCTGATTAACTCTCACTGTTTTGTTTTGCCCGTTAACAAATTAAAATGAACTCTTTCTGAATTCAGCAGGTCAGCCCAGGAACTGCACGTTTTAAACATTCAGGAAAATGGGAATTTGGGATGAAGAGAGCAAAAAGGCAAACTCTACTCACTGTTCCAGCTTAGTAGACAAATGTAGCCAGGAATATGGGAACAAGGCAGGGGAATCATAGAATCCCTACAGTGCAGAAGGAGGCCATTCTGCCCATCAAGTCCGCACTGACCACAATCCCACCCAGGCCTTTTTCCCATAACCCTGTGCATTTATCCTGGTTAGTCCCCCTGACACTAAAGGGACAACCTTAGCATGGCCAATCCACCTAACCCACACATCTATGGACTGTGGGAGGAAACCGCAGCACCCGGAGGAAACCCATGCAGACACGGGGAGAATGTGCAAATTCCTCACAGACTGTGAACCAAGCCGGGAATCAAACCTGGCACTGTGAGGCAGCAGTGCTGACCACTGCGCCACCATATGATACAAATCAGTTAGGACCAAAACTGAGGGGCTGAATGGCCTCCTCATGTTCCAATGCTCCTTCTCTCTGGTGAACCGTGCCCCTTTCTTGCACACTTTTTGTGGATCTGTGTGTGTGAGATACTCAATTTTGATTCTCGCGACTATCTGACGGCACAATGCAGTCTCACAGTACAGTGGTTACTTAATGGAGACCAATTTGGAAGTTCAGTCAATGTAACAAAAGGCACAGTAAACTGTGAAGATGAATGGCTTAAAGCAGCCGGCTGATGCAGTCCAATATATCACCAGCACGGAGGAACACGGGAGCCAACTCTTCCTAATGTGCTAACTTCTAATCTCAGATGGACAAGGGAAGTGGCAGAAGAGGCAGTGTCTCCCGAGAGGATAAGTCAGTTGCTAAATCAGGACAGCTCATTCAAGAGCAATATCCCTGAACGTGTGTGTTGGGAACTGATTCCCATTTAGTTCAAGCTGGAATAGAAATGGAATCTTCAGGGGCCGGAGACTCACAGTGAGTGTAAAAGGTGGGGAGTGTTTGATCAAACTGTGGTTTAAGTTGGCAGGGCTAAGAGTGAATGAACCCTGCTCCATCTGGGAAACAAAGTGCTCATTTGGCCGAGGGGATTGTTCCATTACAGCAGAGGGACGTGCGAAGGAGTGAGGTTTTTCCCGAGCTGGTTGCACCGAGCATCAACTCCTGTGGTTTGGGATTTCAAGCAGACATGTGTCAAAGACCTTCCGCTTGCCAAGAACTCAACATAGAGACATCAGTGCACAATTCCGACTATGCCAAGAATTGCCTGGCACAGAATGAGGCCGTTCAGCCCATTTTGTCTGTGCCAGCTCTGCGATCATGTTGCACGTTCATGAAACCACATCACTAAGTGTTCTATTTTCACGCCTTTTGAAATACCTTCATTCAGGAGTGTGAGTGCCGCTGCTGAGGCCAGGATTTATTGCCTTTTGTTAACTGTGTTAGAGAAGGGAGTGATTGCCAATGTCTTGAAACACTATAGTCCATCTAATGTAGGTAAACCCACGGTGCAGTTAGGAATTTGTCCCAGCGATGCAGACTGAATTCAAATATACTTCCAAATTACGATGGTTTGTTAAATTTAAGTTGATTGGCCATGCTAAATTGACCCTACTGACAGGGGGGTTAACAGGGTAAATAGAGCCTGGGTGGGATGGTGGTCAGCACAGACTCGATGGGCCAAATGGCCTGCTTCTGTACTGTAGGGATTCTATGAGTTATTAGTCACAACTATGCTTATATTAACACTGCAAAGGAGTTACAGTGAAAACCCATAGTCGCCACACTCTAGCTCCTGTTCGGGTACACTGAGGGAGAATTTAGCATGGCCAATGCACCCTAACCAGCATGTCTTTCGGACTGTGGCAGGAAACCGGAGCACCCAGAGGACACCCATGTAGACACAGGGAGAATGTGCAAACTCCACACAGACAGTCACCCAAGCCGGTTTCAAACCCAGGTCCCTGGAGCTTAAGGCAGCCGTGCGAACAACTGTGTCACCATGTCACCCACTTGTGAGGGGAACTTACAGATGTTGCTCCCATGCATCTGCTGCTCTTGTTCTTCTAGAAATCCTCCCCATACATCCCTTTGACAGGGGAAAGGGAAGGGATTTTGCCCACAAAAAAACAAACAGAACCAATCATATCAGCTCACATCATCAACTTTCCCTTATATTGGTGTTCAAGCCAAGGTCTTGAATTATCAGATTTTCTGACTGTGAAGCACACTTTTTTATTCTTTCATGGAATTTGGGCATTGCTGGCAAAGCCAGCATTTATTTCCCATCCCTCAATGTTCTTGAGAAGGTAGTGGTGAACCACCTTCTGAACCACTCCAATCCCTGTGGTGTTGGTACACTGATGTGGAGATGCTGGCGCTGGACTGGGGTGGGCACAGTAAGAAGTCTCACAACACCAGGTTAAAGTCCAACAGGTTTATTTGGTAGCACAAGCCACTAGCTTTTGAAACACTGCAGCGCTCCGAAAGCTAGTGGCTTTTGCTACCAAACAAACCTGTTGGACTTTATCCTGGTGTTGTGAGACTTCTTACTGTGTAGGTACACTCACAGCGCTGTCAGCGAGTGAATTTCAGGATTTTGATTCAGTGACAGTGAAGCAACAGAGAAATAGTTCCAAGTCAGGATAGTGAATGGCTTGGCGGGGAACTTCCAGGAGCAGATGTGTCTGCTGCCCTTATCCTGGATGGTAGAGACTGTGGGTTTGGAAAGTGTTGCCAAAGAGCCTTTGTGAGTTGATGCAGTTCATCTTGTAGATCATACACATTGCTGCCACTGGGCATTGATAGTGGAGGGAGTGAATGTTTAAGGTACTGGAAGGCCAACCAAGTGGGCTGCTTTGTCCTGAATGATGTCTGGTTACCGGAGTGTTATTGAGCTCTTCCTCAATGAGGGAGGAGGCCTGTTTGCAAAGATCGATGAACCTTACACCACACAATCAATATTCCTCAGCAGAAGAAAGCCCAGATAGCCCTCGAGGTCATGGCTTTCCCAAAGGCCGTAACTATGAAAATCTTCAAAGGAACCACCCTGTGAAGCCAATCCCTCTCTTCCTTTCTAAAACTGTAGGAATTCTGTGGGCGGAGTTTTCCAGCCACCGCCAGGTCCTCCGGTCTTGCCAGAAGTCAATGGGCCTTTGATTGGCCCTCACATCCCACTTAGCAGGACCTGCCAAGGTTGGGCTGGAAAATCCCAGCCTATGTCTGTGTATTGTTTAATTCATGATAAAATAACTGTGATTAGAAGGCCCCTAATGAGTGAGACACAGCGCCAATTCCCCTCACACAATTAATGGGGCGAACATTCAACATTACAAATCCATGGATCATTCCCAATCCCAGGAATTCAGTTTAAATATTGTGCTTTTGCCATTTGAGATGGCACAAAATAATGAATCTGTTCCATTGAAATTTTAACTCCAGCCCATACCACAGCCCAACAAATTGTGAGATAGCGCGCTGCTAATCATTAGTTTACAGTTGAATGTGTTAGGTTGCATTGTATCTAATTGCAGAGTAGGAACTCTCAATTCTGGGCTTTCAAAATTCAATCCCATTTCTTCAGCTGAGGCACCGTCATCATTAACATCTTAGATATCAAGGCAGCCATCAGCATGCCCCAGTTATTACTCAACAATGAACAATGGTGAACTGTTACCATGGCACCCTACTCAAAAAAAGGTCAATAATTGTCTGCAAAAGGCAGTTTTGGGCAGAAGTTCATTCTGCTATTCTTTTTTTCAATCATCCATGGGACATGGGCGCCACTGGCTGGCCAACATTTATTGCCCATCCCGAGTTGCCCCAGGGCAGTTGTGAGTCAACCACATTGCTGTGGCTCTGGAGTCACACGTAGGCCAGACTGGGTAAGGACAGCAGATTTCCTTCTCTAAAGGACATGAGTGATTTAGTGATAAGTGACCAGATGGGTTTTTCCAACAATCGACAATTGTTTTGTGGTCATCAGTAGATTCTTAATTCCAGATAATTTTATTGAATTCAAATTCCACCATCACTTCACCAGGAACCCGGGTTTGATTCCCAGCTTGGGTCACTGCCTTTGTGGAGTTTGCACATTCTCCCCGTGTCTGTGTGGGTTTCCTCCAGGTGCTCCGGTTTCCTCCCACCATCCAAAAGACGTGCTGGTTAGGTGCATTGGCCGTGCAAAATTCTCCCTCAGTGTACCCGAAACAGAATGTGGCAATTAAGGGATTTTCACAGTAGCTTCATTACAGTGTTAATGTAAGCCTACTTATGACACTAATAAATAAACTCAAACTAAATGTTCCTCACTGCAAGCAGAAAATGTAGCTCATTATCCCACTCCGAAAATCGCTCTTTCTCTCTCACACCTGGTTTGAAGATTTACCCGGGTTTGTGTTAGTCACGGTGACGGGAGTGTGTCTGATAGGAAGCCCCTGTCGGAAATAGAGTGGACCCCTGTTCTGTGCTCTCGCACTTGACAGCAACTCATTTCAAATGAAGTTAATGCAGTTATCTGACTGCAGTTGTTTTCATGTGATTGTAATTTATCAGAACAGTGTAGGCTCAACTAACACCGCCACATTTCTCGGAGGCTTACTCATTTGTGTAAATAACTCCAGGATGAGTAGAAGGAATTATATTATAAGCGACACGCACGTCAAGGGAGTGCCAGGTTATTGATGGATTTGTAAAGGTCAATTAAGGCCAACCAGTTATTTATCTCATATTATGTGCATAGCTGATGGAATGAGCGGCGCAGCAGTGTTGCGGATTTATGAAGAAATCATCTCCTCAATTGTTCAGGAGGGACAGGGACTGCACACGTTCTCCAAAAACATCATGGCTGGAATTTTCCAACCGTTCACACCTGCGGGATTTTCCCATCCCGCTGCAGTGGACGGAGATCTAGCTTGTCGGCAAATTCTCCGTCTTCGCTGTACCGGGAGCGTGGCACGAATGGGTGGTAAGATCAGGCTCCATCTGTTTCCCTGGCCCAACAAGTGATGCCCACATCCCGTGAATGAATACAGGAAAAGGGCCTTAAGGTTCCTGAGTTATGACAGTAAGTACAACTCAAATTGTACTCTGCTGCTTTTGAACTGCTTCAAGGATGGTCTGGGGTCCTGAGAGGTGCTATATAAATGCAAGCCCTTCTTTCACAGGTTAAAGTCGATGGAGGATTGGAGGAAGGTCGATGAAGGTCGAAGGGTCGGGGGTTTTAGTTCAGTCGGGCAGGCTTGGAGAGCCGAAGGGCCTGTTCCTGTGGTGTAATTTGTTTTGTTCTCTTTGTCCTACCCAATTTTTCAGCAGTAAGTTTAAATTAAATTTATTTTAAAATATTAGCACCGTGTCTTTAGAAATAGGATTGGGATACTATCCCCCGAGCCTGCTCTGTCATTTAATAATGCAATAAGAACATAGGGACTAGGAACAGAAGGAGGAAAATTCATCCCTTCAAGTGTTCTCTGCCATTCATTCAGATCGTGGCTGATCTCTTCCTGGTCTCAAATCCACCTCCCCACCTGTTCCCCATTTCCCCTTTTTTTCATAGAATCCCTACAGTGCAGAAGGAGGCCATTCTGCCCATGGAGTCTGCACCAACAACAATCCTACCTGGGCCCCTATCTCCGTAACCTGGTATTTACCCTGCTGGCCCCCCTGACACTGAAGGGCAATTTAGCATGGCCAACCGACCTAACCCACGCAATTTTGGAGTGTGGGAGGAAACCAGAGCATCCGAAGGAAACCCATGCAGACATGGGGAGAACGTGCAAACTCCGTACAGACAGTTACCCGAGGCTGGAATTGAACCTAAGTTCCTGGCGCTGTGAGGCAGCAGTGCTAACCATTATGCCACCGTGCCACCTCTAAATTTTATTGGAAATATATCTATCTCCTTCTTGAAACCATGGTTGGTCTTTCACCATGGGGGCAACACGGTGGCACAATGGGTAACACTACTGCCTCACAGCACCAGGGGCCCGGGTTCAATTCCCGGCTTGGGTCACTGCCTGTCTGGAGTTTGCACGTTCTCCCCGTATCGGCGTGGGTTTCCTCCGGGTACTCCGGTTTCCTCCCACAGTCCAAACTTGTTCAGGTTAGGTTGATTGGACATGCTAAATTAACCCTTAGTATCCTGGGCTGTGATAGGTTTGAGGAATTAACAGGGTAACTAAGTGGGGATAGGACCCAGGTGGGATTCTTGTCTGTGCAGACTCGATGGGCTGAATGGCCTCCTTCTGCACTGCACCTTCACTTTCTGTTGGATCCACATATCCCATGATCCCGCAGAGCCCAAAACTCTGGAAGTATTTCCCTGCCCCGCCATGATGGGCCTTACTGCAGGTGATTGGGAAGACCTGCCAAACTCCATTGAGTTTTGGCGGGACTGGACAACCCCAGAAGCGGACGGAGATGGAAAATCTGGCCGCCAATCTATCTCAGTTTTGGGTATATATAATGAGTGAGGGTCACCAACTCACTTGAACAGAGAATTCTGATCAGTTACTCACCCTGAATAAAGAACAGTCTCCTTATCTCAGCCCTGAATAATCCACCCATTGTCCTGAGACCGTGCCCCTGACTCCAAGTGTTCCCAGCACAGGAAACAAGTCCTCAGCCCAGGCCTTATCAAATCCCCCTTGCAATCAATTAGACAACCACTTAGTCTTCTAAACTCCAACGAGTAGAGACCTGACCTGTTTAACCTGTTACTATTACAGGATAGCCTGTTCAATGTCGCTGAGAGATTGCCTAACAGTTGGGGGAAGTGATGGCCTAGTGGTATTATCGCTAGACTATTAATCCAGGAACTCAGCTAATGTTCTGGGGACCCAGGTTCAAATCCCACCACAGCAGATGGTGAAATTTGAATTAAATAAAAAATATCTGGAATTAAGAATCTAGAGATGAAATTATTGGAAAAATCCATCAGGGTCAGTAATGTGCTTTAGGGAAGGAAATCTGCCATCCTTACCTGGTCTGGCCTACATGTGACTCCAGAGCCACAGCAATGCGATTTGCTCTCAACTGTCCGTAGGCCACTAGGGATGGGCAATAAATGTTGGCGAGCCAGTGACGGCCATGTCCCATGAATGAATAAAAAAAATTTTGAGATCTGTTCTTCCCATCAAATGATTAACAGCCAAGCGCATGAAGCAATTGGCATGACTGAACTTTGGTGGGATTTTCTGACCGCACTCACCCCAAGCCCAGAAAATCTCATCCAAGGTCAAAGGACATTTGCAAGGTCCTGTCCCGCCTGCTATGGTTCCTTGGGCAGGCAGGATGGGAAAATCCTGCCCTTTGAGTTAACATTCTCAACCTTATTTTTAAATCCCTCCATGGCTGCCTCCCCCCCCTCCCTATCTCTGCAACCTCCTCCAGCCCTGAACCCTCACAGAGCTCTCTGCACCCCTCCAATTTTGGCCTCTTGCATGTCCTTGATTTAACCGTTCCACCAGTGAGGGCCTTACCTCCAGTTGCCCTGGCCCTAACCTTTGAGATTCCCTTTCTAAACCTCTCCGCCTCTATCACCTCCTTTGAAGATGCTCCTTGAAACCTGCCTCTTTGACCGAGCTTTCGGTCACCCGTCCTAATGCGACATGATGTCAGATTTTGATGGTGGTTGATGTGAAGGGACTTCTGCATGTGTCCATGACATTCGGAGGCAGTAATGGAGGGGGGGGGGGGTCAACTTGTTCCTCGTTGGAGTTGACAGTGCAGCAGTGTGAAATTGTGAGAGGTCTTGACAGCAACAGAGAAACCGTTCTCATCTGTCCTTCTCCTGTGCACCAGCATTTTGTGAAGAAATTGATTGAAATCAATCTTGAAAGACTTAAATATTTAATTAATTGATTGACTGGCAAGGCAGCAAACGTAAATTAGAGGACAATGAGGTCGGCAGTGCCACGATTAGTAAACTCAGTGGGATAAAATAGCTCTGGCACACTCATTCAACCTAATGCACTGCAATCTCTAATTACCACCCTATACTTAAACCCTCTGCACAATGTCGCTACAACTAATGGACATTAATATTCATGAGCGATCTTCACATTCAACACATCAGATTCTGCAGCTGCTGGTGTTACTGTCATCCAACTATTACAAAAACCAACCAGAGACTCAAGCCAAACGTTGGTTCAGAGATCATGGATAAAGGGCCATGGGGAGATGTCAGAACTCATGTCTGAAATACCACGGGTATTTTTGGTATTGTCTGTGCCGATACATTTGCTGGGAGGGGAGAATTACCCAGACGCAAACAGTTCTTCAAACTCAACCCTGATGAAATGAAGGTCAGAGAGTTGCTACAGTATTCATATACCCATTCTTACTTTTTACTTATTCATGGGACATGGGTGTCACTGGCTGGGCCAGCATTTATTACCCATCCCTAGCTGCCCTTGAGAAGGTGGTGGTGAGCTGCCTTCTTGAATCGCTGCAGTCCCTGTGCTGTGGGTTGACCCACAATGCCGTCAGGGAGGGAATTCCAGGATTTTGACCCAGTGACTGTGAAGGAACAGCGATGTATTTCCAAGTCAGGACAGTGAGTAGCTGGAAGGGGAACTTGCAGATGGTGGTGTTCCCATGTATCTGCTGCCTTTGTCTTTCTAGATGGAAGCAGTCGTGGGTTTGGAAGGTGCTGTCTAAGGGTCTTTGGTGACTTGATGCAGTGCATCTTGAAGATAGTACACACTGCTGCTACTGAGCATCAGTGGTAGAGGATTGAATGTTTGCACAATGATTTACACTGACTCCTGGTCTGGCAATGATGCAAAGTTATAATTCCCATCCTTGTGTTCTAATCCTTCATGGCTTCCTCCTCCCTCTCTCTGTAACTTCCTCCAGAGTTACAACCTCTTTACTCCGCCAGTTTTTGGTCTCTTGTGTAACTTGCATCCCCTTCACCACACTAGGTGCTGACAGCCATCTCACACCTCGGAATTTTGTCCTTAAACTTCTTTGCCTCACATGCCTTGGTCTTTTGTGAAGGTGGTGTTAAGATGCACCCCTTGGACCAAGCATTTCATCTCCTAGAATCCCAATGTTTGTGTCCTTGGCTCTAAGGAGGCAGAACAAACTGAAAGGGCTGAATGGCCGCTGTCTGAACGGATTCTGTGCTCCCAGTGTTTAAGAAGCAGCAGTGGGTAAGATTTGGTCTTTGTCTCGCCTACATGCAGATTTAATGATTGACACAGAAACCACATCAACTTTTAAGAAGAGGTTATTGATTGATGGGAAATGGAAAATAGAGAGAAAGGGACAGGCTGAGCCCAGGGGATTGTGAATATTGCTTAAATGGAGAAGGAAGAGAGAAAGAAATGGAAGAATTAGATTTCTAAATCACTTTTCACTACTTCACAATAACCCAAAGTGTTATATATAGCTAATCGAGTACTTTATCGAAGTGTAGTCACTATATAAATTTAGGGGAACATGCCAGCCAAATTGCACATAGCAAGATCCCACAAATGGTAGTGAATGGCCCAATGTTGGATGAGGCCAGGATACTGGGAGAACTTCACTGCTCTTCTATCAAGGAGCCATGGGGTCTTTTGGATTTTATCTGATGGGCTCTTATTTGATCAATAGCAACACTGATTGGAAGGGTGGAATGAATGTGTTGTAATTCCGATGTAGAAACATAGAAACTCTACAGTACAGAAAGGGACCATTCGGCCCATCGAGTCTGCACTGACAACAATCCTACCCAGACCCTACCCCCTTATCCCTACATATTCACCCACTAATCCCTCTAACCTACGCATCTCAGGACACTAAGAGCAATTTTTAGCACGTCCAATCAACCTAACCTGCACATTTTCGGACTGTGGGAGGAAACCAGAGCACCCAGAGGAAACCCACACAGACACGAGGAGAATGTGCAAACTCCACACAGACAGTGACCCAAGCCAGGAATCGAACCCAAGTCCCTGGAGCTATAAAGCAGCAGTGCTAACCACTATGCTACTGTGCCACCCACTGAGTAAAAGTCAACACTAGACATTTTTTTAGCAACAGAATGAATCTAAGTAGTCCAATATACACAAGAGGTTAATTCATCATTGATAATTAGGCAACATTGGCAGACAGACCTGGGGCAGAATTTTCATCTGGCTCAACCCACTACTGGAAAATGCAAGCCAAGGTTAATGGACCATTGCATGATCTGTCCCCGCCCATTCCAATTCCCATGGCACACAGGGCAGGACAAGACTGGTTTCTGTAACCCAGGGATATGCTCTGTGCCTTGCTATTTCTGTCCCAGAGGAGGTGTTTGGATCTAAATGCTCACACCTCAGTTTATTTTATTCATTCTTTCATGGGATATGAGCATTCCTGACAAGGCCGCCGTTTGTTGCCCATCCCTAATTGCCCTCGAACTGAGTGGCTTGTTAGACTATTTCAGAGGGCAATTGAGAGCCAATCACATTGCTGTGGGTCTGGAGCCTCACGTAGGCCAGGCCGGGTAAGGACAGCAGATTCCCTTCCTGAAAGGACATTGGTGAATCAGATGGATTTTAATAGCAATCAGTGATAGTTGTCATGGTCACCATTATTTTAAGGACACGGTGGCACAGTAGTTAGCACTGCTGCCTCACAGCACCAGAGACCTGGGTTTGATTCCAGTTTGGGCCACTGTCTATGTGGAGTTTGCACATTCTCCCCGTGTCTGCATGGGTTTCCTCCCACACTCCAAAGATGTGTGGGTTAGGTGCCCCTTAGTGTCAGTGGGACTAGCTAGGGTAAAGGCATGGGGTTATTGAAATAAGACCTGGGCAGGATTCTAGTCAGTGCAGACTCGATGGACTGAATGGCCTCTTGTGCACTGTAGGGATTCTATGATTCTATTTATATTCTTATCATTTTTATATTCCAGGTTTAGTTATTGAAGTTAAATTCCACCAGCTACGGTGGTGGGATTTGAACCCCTGTCCCGCAGAGCATCAGCCTGGACCTGAAGTTTACTATTCCAGTGACATTCCCAGCATGTCACCATCTCACGTTTCTTCAGGGCATAAGGAACAGGAGTAAGAATAGGCTGCACAATCTCACTAGCGCACCTCTGCCATTCAATAAAAGCAATGCTGACCCTCTATCTCAATGCATCCCGTGCCCATATCCAGTCTCTCCCTTGATTGTAATCGCAGTGGAAAGATTTTTCCCACAGGTTTGAGAGGATTCCTGTTCACCACCTTGGGATGTTTTACTACACTTGAGACAATTATGCAACTTGCTGCTGTAGCCCTTAATCGGGGCGCTTCCATTGTAGTGGCAATGCATGTGTATAGAAATCCACACAGTCACCAGCTTTCTTAGGCTAAGACTGACGACAGAGAGAGTGTTTACACAAGACCACAAACCTTCAATGACATTCCCCATTGGCCAATCAGAGAGAGGGCAATCTGTTCCGATTAGTGGGAATCACACAGTACCCTCTTACTGTTGTAAATCGGGCACCAAAGCTCTTTCACAGTGAAAAGAGTTAACGGTATTTTGATGATCTCTCACTTTTTCTTGAGTTCTGCTTTCACTCCTTGACTCGTTTTGCTATTTCACCTCTCTGCCACTATCTCTACCTTCTCTAGTCTTTAACACTATCACAAATGCTTCCTTTGTCTACTACCCATGATGTCTTTGTCAAATCTCTCCCAGCTCCCACCCGCTCTGATGTTCTTCCTTGCACCAGCTGCTTCCTCCTCTTTAAATATGATCAAATCCATCACATTTCTCTCTAACTCCGAAGAAGAGTCGTCCAGACTCGAAACACTAACTCTGTCTCTCTCTCCTCAGACACTGCCAGACCTGCTTAATTTTTCCAACATTTTCTGTTTTGATTTCAGTGTGTCCACCTTTCTGGGTAGTAATGGAAATGTCCCTTTCTCCAATAGGGTGAGACATCTTTTGCATTTCACTGTATGGACCAGAAAACACCAGCTAACACTCTACGCAAGTAGGTACTCAGAATCACAGAATACGACAGAGCAGAGGAGGCCCTTCAGCCCATCGAGTCTGCACCGACGCATGAAAGGCCCTGACTTGTCCAACTAATCCCACTTGCCCATGGCTTTTAGAGTGTGCCAATCCAGGTGCTTTTTAAAGAATGTGAGGCTCCACTACCCTCCCAGGCAGCGCATTCCAGACCCTCACCACCCTCTGAGAAAAAGATTTTCCTCAAATCCCCCCTAAACCTCACTCCCCTCACTTTTAACTCGTGATCCCTTATAACTGACCTTCAACAAAGGGGAACAGTTGCTCCCTAACCAGCCTGTCCACGCCTCTCATAATCTTAACACCTCAATCGGGTCGCCCCTCAGTCTGCTCTGTTCCAGAAAAAACAACCCACGCCTATCCAACCTCTCTTTATAACTTAAATGCTCCATCCCGGACAACATCCTGGTGAATCTCCTCTGCACCCCCTCCAGTGCAATCACATCCTTCCTATAATGTGGCAACCAGAACTGCACACTGTGCTCCAGCTGTGGCTTCACCAAAGTTCTATACAACTCCAGCATGACTTCCCTGCTTTTGTAATCGATGTCTCGATTGATAAAGGCGTGTGTGCCATATGCCTTTCTCGCCACCCTGCCTTTCTGCTTTCAGAGATCTGTGCCTTCAAGCTGCGCTTGGCCAATTTGTTATTCTGGTGTCTTTTCAGACACTTAACCTTCCTGTCAAAATGGGATGAGGGCCAGGAGGGAAGGGTTTCTCCTGCCTCGGTGGGGGTGACCACCCTCGCTGGCCCTTCATCGATCCGGCAAACTCTGCCCCAAAGACTTTCTCCAAAATGAGCCATGGGATCTCGCTCAGAGCCGATCGAGCGAGCAAAGTTTGGGATCACGGACAACTCCAATGGGAAAGAATCCGATGCCCTCCAAACAAGGGGTGGCAGTTTCATTGCTCTGTTTCCGTCTCCTCCTCAAAGAGAGTTCGGGCAATTCATGCCTTGTACACCGTCATCAGCAGTCGAGGCTGGCAGATGTCTATTTTTGTTTTAAACTAAAGCAGCTGTATGTTTAATGTTGTAAATGTAATGTGTAATTGTAGTGAGGTACCACAGAGTGTCAGATGCTGTATTGAAAGAAAGTGATCTGTTTTTTGCACTGTATATATATTGGGAACTTTGAACTACTTTGCAATTTAACTTTTATAACTTGTGCGTATGAAGTATATGTCTGAAGAACAAAAATGAAACTGCAACCCCTTGTTGAGCAGTTAAAATTGTCCTGCACTTTTTCAGTGGGAATGTTATAGTAATTTAACAGTGGGCCAGTCACAATTTCTGTCTTCAAAATACCCTCTAATCTTGGTACACATAATTTCATTTATAGTTCCAGGACGTAAAGGCTTTCATTACGGCTTTTGTGGAACAGATGTTGAGATTGTGACATTTTAATTTCACTAACTCTTTCAAACGTGCAGGAAGTCTCCGCGCAGTACAATTAAAATGTTCAAAGTACGTGGGTTTTATATTTCGCAAATGAAAAGAATTCCATTTCCAGGCAGCGCACCACGTGCACACAACTCTGTTAGAGCTCCCCTGCGCCCCACCCCCGCGTCACTGCCAACTTAATGAATCGGCCAACAACAACTGGAGTTTATACCACATCTCTAATGGGGTAAAATGCCCTGGGGGCCCTGCACCGGGGAAATTACCAAATGAAACTTGACCCCGAGCCACATAAGGCAAATGTTAAGGTCAAGTGACCAAAAACAATGGGTCAAAGAGCTGGATTTTAAGGAGTTTCCATAAAAAGGAGAAACTACAGAAGGTTGTGAATGTAGCCCAGTCCATCACACAAACCAGCCTCCCATCCATTGATGCTGTCTACACTTCCAGCTGCCTTGGAAAACCAGCATAATTAGAGACCCCGGATATGCTCTCTTCCACCTTCTTCTGTTGGGAAAAAGATAAAATCTGAGGTCACGTACCAACCGACTCAAGAGCAGCTTCTTCCTTGTTTCTTTCCCAGATTTTTGAATGGGCCTATCTCACATTAAGTTGATCTTTCTCTACACCCTAGCTACGACTGTAGCACAACCCTCTCGTTTCCTTCTCTGTAAACAGTATGCTCTGTCTGTATAGTGTGCAAGAAACAATACTTTTCACTGTGTGTTAATAATAAATCAAATCAAATCGGATTCATAACAGAGGAAAGGTGAAAAGGTTTAGGGAGTCAATTCCAGAACATAGGGCCCAGGAAGCTGAAGGACAGCTGCCAATTTTGGAGTAACTAAAACCTGGGATGTGCTGGAGACCAGATTTGGAGGAGCAAAGATATTTTGAGGTGGAGGGTTTGAGAGGGAAGGTATAGTTAGAGGGGGCAACCAAGCCATGGATAGACTTGCAAACAAGAATGGGGATTTTTTTCAGTACAACGGGCAGAATTTTCCTGTCCTGCCCACCATAGGAATCATGACCCAAAGATCTGTTGACCTCGAGCGGGATTTTCCAGCACTGGGACGAGCAAGGCCGGAAAATCCCACCCAAAATTTTCACCTTCGTCAGTTGAGGTTTCCCTGAATCCACTGTTTCTGTGTCACCCCAGGGTGTTTGCAGCTTAATTATATTATCTGTCCATTTCTACTCATTTGCATAATCTGATCCCACTGTCTCATTACAAGGCGATTGCAGAATTAGGAGCAGCTGTGAAACTTGCGGGATGGATTCAGTGAGACAATTGAACTAAAGGAAATTGGTTAGACGGGATGCAGTGGAGAATAGGGATTTTGGATGTGTATTCCACTCGGCAGAATGTGACAAGTGACGTCCCAGAGACATCTGTACTAGTGCCACAGCTGGTCACTATATTTATGATGTGGAGATGCTGGCGTTGGACTGGGGGAAACACAGTAAGAAGTCTCACAACGCCAGGTTAAAGTCCAACCGGTTTATTTGATAGTAAACCCACAAGCTTTCAGGGTTTCACCCTTCGTCAGGTGAGTGGGGAGTTTTGCTCACATACAGGGCATATAAAGGCACACACAGTTTACAGAATACTGATTAGAATGCGAGTCTTTACAGCTAATCAATTTTTAAAGGTGCAGACAATGTGAGTGGAGATAGCATTAGCATAGGTTAAAGAGATATGTATTGTCTCCATTCAGGACAATAAGTGAGATTTTGCAAGCCCAGGCAAGTCTTGGGGGTTACAGATAGTGTGACATGAATCCAAGATCCCAGTTGAGTCATGTGTGCGGAACTTGGCTATCAGTTTCTGCTCAGTGATTCTGCGCTGTCGTGTGTCGTGAATGCCGTTTTGGAGAACGTTTACTCGAAGATCAGAGGCCGAATGCCCGTGACCGCTGAAGTGTTCGCCAACAGGAAGGGAACAGTCTTGCCTGGTGATTGTCGAGCGATGTTCATTCATCTGTTGTCGTAGCGTTGGATTTTAATCTGGTGTTGTGAGACTTCTTACACTATATAACAGCTTAGGAGGAGTGAGCCATTTATCCAACATTCCTGACTGCACTAAGTTAAACTGTGCAACAAAGACTGTGGATGAGGGCAGAAGGGACATAAGTGGATTGAGTTAGTGAGTGAAACTATGGCAGATAAAGTTTTAGAATCATAGAATCCCTATAGTGCAGAAGGAGGCCATTCGGCCCATCAAGTCTGCACCGGCAGCAATCCCAATATTCCCGTAACCTCACATATTTATCCTGCTAATCCCCCTGCCACAATTTAGCATGGCAAATAACCTAACCCACACATCTTTGCACTGTGGGAGGAAACCGGAGCACCCGGAGGAAACCCATGCAGACATGGGGAAAACTGCACACAGACAGTGTGACTCGAGACCGGGATTGAACCCGGATCCCTGGCTCTGTGAGGCAGCAGTGCCAACCACCGTGCCACCCTCGTGGGGAAAGCATGCATTCATTAATCAAAGGTAGGATAAAGTATGTTTGAATTCATGAGAAGCTAAAAACTGTGGATGACGAGAGGAACCCAAATATACAAGATCCAAATGACCTTAAAACCAAACAAATAAATCAAACGTGGATTTTGTTTGTTCCAGAGCTTATAAGATAATAGAATCATAGAATCCAATAGTTCTGCTTGCTTTCATTCTTAAGGACAATTTGTCTGTCTGCTAAAAACTTGGAACTGCCTGCTCAATAATTCCACTCAAACTACCTTTCTGAAGTGTTGTCCCTCCAGGGAGGAGTTTGAGTAACAGGCAGCTGAGAGGTAGAGTTTGGAGGTGAGCAGTCCCTATTTAAAATAGATAAAAGCGGAAGACCTGGAGAGAAAAAGGAGAGGCTAATTTGAATTTCATTCACATTGAATTATCATTTATTCAGAGACAATTGGAACGGAGATGAATGTGTTCTGAGAGCCTGCAGTTAAGGTCATGTCGCTCAAACGCTGTGGCCTGTTTTTGTGGCCCAGACGTATTGATTAGTGTTGTGGAGAGGTGTGATGTAACGGAATACAAAAGGGTTATCTGCTGAGCGGACTGTGGCTGCCTTTCTGTTTATGTGTAACTAGGCGGTCATTCCGCTGGGCCAGTCAATCAATTGTATCTTATGTGCACTTACACCATCTGAGAAATATGTGCATCAGCCGCCCTTCTCCTGCTGCAGAGTGACTGTAAGAGCAATCAGGACTCAAAGCCGGTTGGAGCCAGCAAGATTCAAGCTATTCCAGATGGACAGACAGACCTACATTTATATAACGCCTACCAGGGTTTCTCAAAGTGCTTGACAGCCAATGAGATGTGTAAATTGACTTCCATGTGTCCCACTGACAGTAACAGGTCACTGGGGGAGTTTTCCCATGGCGGGGTGTGGGGAGTGTATGGGGTGTGGGGTGTGGGGGGTGTGGGGTGTGGGGGGTGTATGGGGTGTGGGGTGTGGGGGGTGTGGGGTGTGGGGGGTGTATGGGGTGTGGGGGGTGTATGGGGTGTATGGGGTGTGTGGGGTGTGGGGGGTGTATGGGGTGTGGGGGGTGTATGGGGTGTGGGGTGTGGGGTGTGGGGTGGGGGATGTGTGGGGTGTATGGGGTGGGGGGTGTGGGGGGTGTATGGGGTGTGGGGAGTGTATGGGGTGTGGGGTGTGGGGGGTGTGGGGTGTGGGGGGTGTATGGGGTGTGGGGGGTGTATGGGGTGTATGGGGTGTGGGGGGTGTATGGGGTGTGGGGGGTGTATGGGGTGTGGGGGGTGTATGGGGTGTGGGGGGTGTATGGGGTGTGGGGGGCGTATGGGGTGTGGGGGTGTATGGGGTGTGGGGTGGGGGGTGTGGGGGGTGTATGGGGTGGGGGGTGTGGGGGGTGTATGGGGTGGGGGGTGTGGGGGGTGTATGGGGTGGGGGGTGTGGGGGGTGTGGGGGGTGTATGGGGTGTGGGGGGTGTATGGGGTGTGGGGTGGGGGGTGTGGGGGGTGTATGGGGTGTGGGGGGTGTATGGGGTGTGGGGGGTGTATGGGGTGTGGGGTGTATGGGGTGTGGGGGGTGTGGGGGGTGTGGGGTGTATGGGGTGTGGGGGGTGTATGGGGTGTGGGGGGTGTATGGGGTGTGGGGTGTATGGTGTGTGGGGGGTGTATGGGGTGTGGGGGGTGTGGGGTGTGGGGTGTATGGGGTGTGGGGGGTGTGGGGGGTGTATGGGGTGTGGGGGGTGTGTGGGGGGGGGTGTGGGGGGTGTATGGGGTGTGGGGGGTGTATGGGGTGTGGGGGCAGCCATGCAAAGGTCCATTGATCTCGGGTGGGTATTTTCAGGTTTTGGGCTGAATGTGGAGGGTGTGGAACACACTTTGGGAAGGTCAGAGGTCACGAATTCCACGGTACAAATATAATATGTTCTCTTTTCACATTTACTGCCCATCACGGCAAAATAAGGAAAATAACATCTTTCCACGCAAATACCAGAAGCTCAATTTCTTAGCAATCTCTGGGTTTCTCAGAGACCCGGGTGTCTGGCGCTGTGAGGCAGCAGTGCTAACCCCTGTGCCACCGTGCCGCCCCAATGGCATTGAACTACAGACTGAAGGCAACTGACCACTTATGCCCATTCATGCCAATTTTTCCCTCGCGGTCTCTCGGGCATAGCTCAGAAGTTTTCTCCCCTGAGCAGCTGAAATAAATCATAGCCCATTCCCAGGAACGAGAATCGAACCCATTCCTCGGCCATGAGAAGCACATCTTGTTTGCTTTCAAAACTTGGTGCAATAGAAGGCAAATGGAGCATCGCTAGGCAGACAGTAAGAGTTCACAGGGAGGTCTATTAACCTGACATGGCTGCTCTGGGTCCATGGAAAGAGGCACTGAGGGGAGGCAGCTTTCCTCTGAGCTCAGTGCCTAAGCTTTAGCAAGGCCAAATCACATCACAAACTGTCAACGCCTTGGGTTTGTTGGACAATGGGTCCTTTTGAGTGCACAGCAGTGTGGATAATTAAATATGGAAAAATATCAATTGATATAATTGAGTATTCTCCTAATTAAGATTCCTGGCATTCTCCTTAGTTACTAATTGGTTGGTTCCACTGTTTATTGTGGGGAGGCTCTGAATGAGGCCTCAACTCTCAACTCCAGATGAATAAGTGGGAAGAATTAACACTGACAAGGCAGGGAGGGGGGTGCGGGGGGCAGGATCTGAGGTGGGTCGAGCTGTGAACGACACGGTGTGGTAATAGGAATGGAAATTGGTTTTGACAAGTTAAGACAATCAGAAATAATGCCTGCCTTTCAGAGGGCAAAATGAGATTGCAGGAACGCTATGAGATAATGAAGAGGATTGGCAGTGTCAGAATCCAGTTGGTGCTGGCGAGATGCGAGAGCTTGGTGAAGACCTGATTGTGGGGGTAAGGGGGAGAGGGAAGGGGGGGGGATGGGGGGGTAAGATCCCACAGTGCCAGCTCAAGTCGAATAATAAAGATTGAAAATGAGGGTCAGCGCCTTCAAGGGAGTTCTGTGGGAGGGCAAGTATGTTGATGAAACTGTCGGCTGGAAACGCTCCCAACACTTCCAATGTAAATAAAGAACTTCCGTTTGAAGAGATGGATCAAGTGCCAACAACGAGAAAGAAGTTGTATTTACTTAGCGCCCATATCCTGCGGAGTTTCACTCAAGCACAATCAATTCAGGTTTGATACTGAGCTACATAATGAAATATCCGGACAGCTGCCAATCCCGGAGCGTTCAAAAAAAATAGGGGAGGCTACAGAGGTCAGGACTGGCAGAGATGTGAAACTCGGCTGGAGTATTCGCTGGGTGGATATGGTCTTGATTAGAATTGCAATCTATCAGAACACGGCAGATTGTTACTGCTTCCGCAGGCAGCACCTTCCAACATCAATTTCACTTCATTGTCCATTTGGAAATTAATTACAGGTACATTGCTCATAAGTTTTAAAAAAATGACAATTTGATTTGTTATTGTCACAGGAATTGGGATAGAGTGAAAAGTATTGTTTCTTGCACGCTATACATACTGTTTGCAGAGTACATAGGGGAGAAGGAACGGAGAGGGTGCAGAATATAATGTTGTAGTTACCGACAGCATGTAGAGAAAGATCAACTTAATGCAAGGTAAGTCCATTCAAAACTCTGACAGCAGCAGGGAAGAAGCTGTTTCTTGATTCGGTTGGTACGTGACCTCAGACTTTTGTACCTTTTTCCCGATGGAAGAAGGTGGAAGGCAGAATGTCTGGGTGAGTGGGGTCCTTAACTATGCTGGCTGCTTTTCCCTGAGGCAGCGGGAAATAACAGTACAATAAAGAAAATGTCCCTATTAAAGAGCTCTAACTTGAACTAAAATATTTATTAGAAACTATTCCATTGCATTAAAATAATCAGATAATGAACTCCTTGAGTGTGTATCCTCATCAGTACGTCAAACTCCTGGCAGCAACATGGTGGCTCAGTAATTAGCACTGTTGCCTCACAGTGCCAGGGACCTGGGTTCAATTCCCAGCTTGAGTGACTGTTGTGGAGTCTGCATGTTCCCCCCATGTCTGTGTGGGTTTCCTCTGGGTGCTCTGCCCACAGTCCGAAAGGCATTCTGGTTAGGTGCATTGGCCATGCTAAATTCTCCCTCGGTGTACCTGAACGGGTGCCGGAGTGTGGCAACTAGCAGATTCTCACAGTAACTTCATTGCAGTGTTAATGCAAGCCTACGTGTGGCACTATTAATAATTAAACTGTATAAACTAAACTCATAGAAAAAGGCACAACAGAATTCAGGAACTGATTTGCCCCGTATCCGAGGGATTGTAGCCTTTTCCCTGGACAGTAAGAGACAAGAGGTGATTCTCATTGTTCACAATAGTCTTAGCCTTCTATCAAAGTTCTTCAAGAGCAGATCTGGTCGGGAGAGATCTGCTCGTCAAATACCTTTTTCTGTCTGGTTCAATAATCTCTGTACCTTTAAAGAGCCAGTTTTCCAGTAGCGCCAGTGCTCGATGAGATATCTAAAGCAATACCCTCTCAATGACAGCCAGCTGGTAAAGTTTCATGGATGTAGGATTTGCTGAATAGGATGTTAATTTTCCGAGGCAGTGTAATCTCCTATGCTTCATGGCCATCTCATCAGTTCACTGTTGCCTCTATTTCAGTTGTCATCTACTTTGACACCCACATACTTATAGTTAGTAACTAGTTTTGAAACAATATCATTAGCTGGCTCTTTCTATGGATGGGATTCTCCGGCCTCCCAGCCGTATGTTTCCAGCCAGCAGGAGGTGGCGCATTGTTTGCTAGCGACGGGATTCTCTGGTCCCGCTGATGTCAATGGGAATTCCCAGTGGATTCACCCCATGCCTGCGGGAACCCCCCAGGCAGGGGTACACTGCCGGCGGGACTGGAGAACCCCGCCGGCATGAATGGTCAGAGAATTCCGGTCTATATCTGGTTCTTTTGTCTTGTTTTCTTTTAATTTCAGAGAATTGTCCAGCAGTTATCTGGAAATGTCCTGTTATTTCCAGTTTTGCTTCACAAAGGCACTCAAAATACTTCCAAAAGCACAATACAAGCAAACTCACTATCTTCTAATGCAGAAGGAGGCCACTCAGCCCATCGTTCCTACGCTGACTCTTTGAAAGAGCTATCCAATTAGAAACCCCCAATCATTTGGGGTTGGATGTGAAGCTGATGGTGAGATTTCCAGAGTGAAAATGTCTCTCTTCAAGTCTCATCCCTGAAGCATTGGGTGAATGAGTAACTCACAAAGCCACTCACCTAGCCAAAACTGGCTCAGTGTTCAAATCAGGACCACTTATTTCTACACAGTTTTGGTCCCCTTATCTGAGGAAGGATGTTCTTGCTCTAGAGGGAGAGCAGAGAAGATTTACCTGATTCTGGGGATGGCAGGACACATGTATAAGGAGAGATTGAGTCGGTTAGGATTGTATTAGGAAGAATGAGGGGGATTTCATAGAAATCTATAAAATTCTAACAGGACTAGACAGGGTAGATGCAGGAAGGATGTTCCCAATGGTGGGAATGTCCAAAACCATGGGGAGTCACAGTCTGAGGATACAGGGTAGACTTTTTAGGACAGAGATGAGGAGAAATCTTTTTACCCAGAGAATGGTCAACCTATGGAATTTGCAATACCATGAATGGTGACTGTAATTCATTCATTGGACCATAATGAGTGAGGGAACAGGCTCAAAGGGCTGATATAAGCTATGTTTGTGAACCTACTTCCACTCCCTGATGAAGGAGAAGTTTATTGATTCCAAATAAACCTGGACTTTAACCTGGTGTTGTGGGACTTCTTACTACTTGAACAGTTAGAGAATTCACCCTGGGGGACAGTTAATCTGCTGGATCAAGATCAGTTCCATCTTCCCATAATGTCCCAGAATCTCCAGAACGACGTTTCATCAACTTCAACACTAATGTACATTGAGAGATCAGTGGC
The DNA here is from genome assembly GCF_965287045.1 of Carcharhinus amblyrhynchos. Taxonomy (NCBI): domain Eukaryota; kingdom Metazoa; phylum Chordata; class Chondrichthyes; order Carcharhiniformes; family Carcharhinidae; genus Carcharhinus; species Carcharhinus amblyrhynchos. The sequence goes on along the minus strand of NC_137354.1, from coordinate 4,499,785 downwards.
AGTGATGCAAATGAGACAATGACAGGGGCCATCACTCTCATATCAGAAGTGTTTATTTGTATTAGCTTTATGCCTCCATTTTAGCAGAGGGTGGAATGAGCATGCGTAAAGTGTTTGAACTTTTACTCCCTAATCTATTGTTCAGGCATAGCAGCACACTAGGACCCCATCTCATGTGAATGCAAAGAATCCCACGCTGCTATCCCACAACAGAATTCGGAGGGATCTGGGTATCCTGGTGCATGAATCACATGGGGCTAGTATGCAGGTACAGCAAATAATTAGGAAAGCAAATTGAAGGATATTGTTTAGTGTGAGAGGAATTGATTACAAAAGTTAGAGAGGTTATGGTCCAGTTGTACTGGTGAGGTCAGGTCTGGAGTTTTGCAGACATTATTGGTGTCCTTATTTAAGGTAAAGTGTAAGTGCACCAGAAACTGTTCAGAGAAGGTTTTCCAGACTATTAGAGCAAGGGGCAGATTGTCTTTCAGCAAAGGTTGGACAGACTAGACTGGTATCCACTGGAGCTTAAAAGAGTAAGAGGCGACTTGACTGAGATCCTGGGGGATATTGTTGGGTGGATGTGGGGAGGATGTTCCCTCTTGTGGGAGAACTAGAGTTACTGTTTAACAATAAGCGGTCACTCATTTACGATGGAGGTGGGGAGAATTTTTTTCTTTCAGAAGGTAGTGAGTCTCTGGAACTCTTTCTCTCTGAAAAGGCAGTGGGAACAGAGTGTTTGAATATTTTTTCAGGCACAGCTAGATAGGTTCTTGTTCAAAAAAGAGGTGAAAGGTTATTGGGGGTCAGCAGGAATGAGGGGTCCTGATTACCATAAGATCAACCGTGATCTTATTGAATGGGGGGAGCAGGCTCGAGGGGCTGAGTGGCCTACTCCTGCTCCCAATTCCCACATGTTTGTATCTGTCCTAGCCAATATTTATCCTTCGATTAAAATCACAGATTAATTGACCATTGCCACATTTTTGACTGTGGAACTTGCTGTGCCTAAGTGGGTTGCCATGTGCAGGAGATACAACAGCAAATACCAACCACACCTCAAAAGCAACTATTGGACTGTAAAGTACTCTGAGATATCCTGACATTGTGGCGGGTGCTACAGAAATGCAAAGCTCTCTCTTCTAGTCAAATTATTTTCAGTTATCAGCAAACGTTCACAGAATCACAGAATACTACATTATAGGAAGGATGTGAATGCAGCGGAGGGGGGGGACAGGGGAGATTCACCAGGATGCTGCCTGGGATGAAACGTTTAAGTTATGACGAGAGGTTGGATAGGCCTGGGTTGTTTTTGTTGGAGCAGAGAAGACTGAGGGGTGACCTGATCGAGGGGTACAAGATTATGAGGGGCATGGACAGAGTGGATAAGGAGCAGCTGTTCCCCTTAGTTGAAGGGTCCGTTACACGGGGACACAAGTTAAAAGTGAGGGGTGGAAGGTTTAGGGGGGATTTGAGGTAAAACCTTTGTATTCAGAGGGTGGTGAGGGTCTGGAATGCGCTGCCTGGGAGGGTGTGGAGGCGGGATGCCTCACATCCTTTAAAAAGTACCTGGATGAGCACTTGGCTTGGGTCAGTGTCCGTGTGGAGTTTGCACATTCTCCCCGTGTCTGCGTGGGTTTCCTCCGGGTGCTCCAGTTTCCTCTCACAGTCCAAAGATGTGCAGGTTAGGTGGATTGGCCAGGCTAAATTGCCCCTTAGTGTTGGGGGGGGCAAGCTAGGGTAAATGCATGGGGTTATGGGGATTGGGCCCGGATGGGATTGTGGTTAGTGCAGACTCGATGGGCCGAATGGCCTCCTTCTGCACTGTAGGATTCTACATTTCTATGATAACGTTCAAGGCTATGGGCCAAGTGCTGGCAAGTGGGATTAGGTAAGCAGATCAGGGCATTTCATGCGTTGATGCAGAGTTGATGGGTCGAAGGGCCTTTTCTGTACTGTCGTATTCTGTGATTCTGTTACAGTGCGGAAGAGGTCCTTCATAGTCTTGAACACCTCAATCAGGTCGCCCCCCCCCCACCCCTCAGTCTCCTCTGCTCCAGAGAAAGCATTAACACACAATGCTCTTGAAATGAAGTTAATAAACAAAATTATCATTGTTCAATCTCAGACTTGCCTCCCTTACGCCCCTGGGAACAATTACCACTCCAATCGGCACAGTGAGGGTGCAGTCAACTCATCTTAGTGGCTGCATTAGATTCTCTACAAACACTTACACCATCGTCCCTATTTAATTTCAGAAGGAACCTCGGAGACAAAGACGCCCATTTCATTTGCTACCTTTTTGCTAAGTCGCATTTGAAGGAAGGTTAAATGAGTGGCTTTCCCACTGCATTTGACCGTCAAACGGGCACAGTGGGGAAACTCACATTTTTGCTCGACAGTTTGAGGTCAGACTTTATCCTGAGGGAGGTCAGCTGTTTCACAGACCAACACGTTTCAGTCAAAGCCGGGTTAGACTCACTGGCGGAACACTGAGAAACTGCTCCCTTCAAATCGAAAAACAGGGCAAGAGAGAGCAAAGAGGAGGTTAGAGTGCCCTGGGGAATCTCTGGTAAAACCAGGACTACACCGGTATGTTTTCACGTAGATATCTGTAAATATTTCCTCACCGCACTGTCGCCAGGGATGTTTTGGTCACTTGGATGAAAGATGATAGCTATTAATCAATGGAAAACAAGGGATAAAAACATCACTTCAGAACACCCTCTCTTTTCTTGAATACTGAGCCATATGCAAATGTCAGCGCCGTTAGGAGGGCCACACACAGGCTATTCAGCCCATCAACCCTGTTCTGTTAGTCATGGCTGTTCTCCAACCCAAATCCGTTCAACTGTTTATGCCCATATCCCTGAAGAATTGATTAGCATTAATTGGCTCCATTCTGTGTGTATGGCATCCAGTTCCACCCCCAAAAGAGCCCATTTTTAGATTATGTCCCCCCCCACCCCCCGCAACTCCCAACCAGCACAGAAACAGTGGGTGGGATTCTCCAGCCTCCCCGTGACTCTCGCGGTCAGTGGTGGGATATTTTGGTTCTGCCACTGCCAATGAATGGGATCCCGATTGGCTCCACACCAGGTTGTGATAGGGCTGCTTCAGTAGATGCTGCCGGCATGAATGGCAGGGAAGTTCTGGCCAGTTTCTCAATATCCTACCATTTCCCGGATTGGCAGAATTTTCCAGCTGTTCATGCCAGCGGGATTCTCCAACTGAGTGCCAAGTTCTCCATGCTTGCTTGCAGCAGCAGCAGGACATAAGTAGCTGGTTCTGGACTTCTCCACCATGTTGTCCCCCACCTGTTAGAATCTTATAAGTCTCGATGAGATCCGCCCTCATTCATCTGAATTCACCACCAGAACTTATGATTGAAGTAGCGGTTGTGGTGATGATTGAAGGAAAAGCAAATTAAAAGAGGGACAGAAACAGGAAGCAGGAACACTCGGCAGGTCGGGCAGCGTGGGTGGAGAGAGAAACGGAGTTGATATAGGTGTTAGCATATAAGCCAACCTTTGAAAGCTCAAGAAAACATTCCAGAAATAGTGGTCAACTTCTAGACAGTTTGTAAAGGTGAACTGCCAGTGTGGGCGGTCACCATTTGGAAAAGTCATTGGTACCCAATGAATCTTAAACGTGTGCCCATCTCTGAATCTCCTGTTTGATCTCTTGCCTCAGTTATAATGCAAGTAACACATAAGAACTGAGGCTGACTGCCAGTGTGAGTATAGCATGTCTGAATAGGAACGTTCATTTATATGCCCAGTATAAGTAAAAACATGATTTTGGGGATGGAAAAATGGGATAAGCCTGACATGCAGGGTCAACTTGGCAGCACGGTGACACAGTGGTTAGCGCTGCTGCCTCACAGCACCAGGGACCCAGGTTCGATTCCCAGCTTGGGTCGCTGTCTGCGCAGAGTTTGCACATTCTTCCCGTGTCTGCGTGGGTTTCCTCCGGGTGCTCCGGTTTCCTCCCACAGACGTGCTGGTTGGGTGCATTGGCCATGCTAGATTCTCCCTCAGTGTACCCAAACAGGTGCCAGAATGTGGCAATGAGGGGATTTTCACAGTAACTTCATTGCAGTGCTAATGTAAGCCTACTTGTGACACTAATAGATAACCTTTAGCTTATACACTGCAGTTCGTGATAAAGTTCATGGAACTCATTGCCGGGGGAGGTAGTGGAAGCAGATACGGTCGTGACTTTTAAGGGGCGTCTTGACAAGTACATGAACAGGATGAGAATAGAGGGATACGATCCCCGGAAGGGTAGGGGGTTTAAGTTCAGTCAGGCAGCATGGTCAGTGCAGGCTGCCCATTCCTGTGCTGTAATTTTCTTTGTTCTTTGTTTCGAGTGGTGAAGGCCTACGGGGGCAGCCTAGGAATATAGCATTGAAACTCCTGCTCCTGTGGACGGTTAAACACAACATGATCTGGTTGGGCCGAATGGTCTGTTTCTGTGTTTTAATTTTGATGCAGTTTCCTGATCTACACACCCTAGGGCACCCTACACAACATTGGGATCCTTTCTGAATTCCCACACTAATCAGTACTAAGTGCCCTCGATAAATCAATGAATGAAACCAGTTAGACGCCTCTCGCAAATTCACATTGCACCTGGCACTAGATTAAGAACGTTTCAACTCTTTTGCTTGATTGTAAGGTACTTTTGTTGGATTTTGACAATAGTTTAGATCCAAGGGTATTGATGTGTGAATAAGATGCAGTGAGCTGAGAGGTGCCTTGTCTCTTTGATGAACATTCCAAACAGGGGAGTGTTCAGGGAATAGAAAATGGGCAAATAGAGACAGACAAACCACAGTAGTCTCCCAGTCGCTGATATTTAACTGTGCTCCAAGTTAATGACAGAGTTCAGCATTAAGTATACCCCGGCACATACACACTGTGCCTGTCTGACATTGACTCACTCAGAAGACACACCCTTTAAACAGTTGCAAAGAGCTTGGAACAGGCTTTGGGTGATAGTTTGAATGTTTCATTCTAGGCTGACCTTGTCTGCAATTTCACAACAACTGGAGCACTGCTCAATCAACAGAGAAAATCAGCTTGTATTAATGTGATAATGTTGCACTGTATTTTTGTTGGAGCTGCTATCCTGGCTGTGAGTTATACAGCACAGTGGAACATTCCCAATCCCAATAATTCACTAAATGAAAAACAAGTCGCCGTCGACCCTCTAGCACTTTACCCGACAATTTTATTTCCATGAACTAGAGCACATTTAACGTTGTGTAACATCTCAAGGCACTGCACAGGAGCACTTATCAAACCGTGCTCTGATATTGAACCCTCCCACACTTACAGCTGTGATTACCCCATCGTTCCCCTGCTCCCGCCTTTAAAACTGCAAAAGAAAAGAATTACACTTTGCTCCATTTACTGTGCCACAGTACCTGCTTAATAAAAGTGGTTAGAGTGTACACATCGTAGGAGAGGTACGTGTGCTGTGTCCAGCTCACATACATCATCTTGATAGCTCCGATACCTTCTGAGATAATGGGACAACTGACAGCTCCTTCATCATCGGCCTTGCTGTTCTCCACCACCAGTCTGCTCCCCGGCCCGTTTCTCAGTGCAGGAGTTAACACCGCGATGTACAAGAGGCCCCGAAGCGCGATTGAACCAGTTTCCCAATCAGCAGGCCCATCTAGTCGTGCTCAGGCAACACTCAAACACAGATAACTGAGAAATGTCACCACATGTCTCACGCACAGGAAAATAAGGCGGTGAGACAAGATGCAGAATCTCGGAAATGTTGCCTCTTTCTACATGGGCTGCTGCCATCAGACTTTTGAATGGACCTACCTTGTATTAAGTTGATCTTTCTCTACACCCTAACTATGACTGTAACACTACATTCTGCACCCTCTCCTTTCCTTCACTATGTACAGTATGCTTTGTCTGTATAGTGCGCAAGAAACAATACTGTCCACTGTTGGCTAATACAAGTGGCAGTAATAAATCAAATGCGTGTATGTTTTTGTGCATCAGAGAATCCCTACAGTGCAGAACAAGGCCATTCAACCCATCAAGCTTGCACTGACAATTCATCCCTGTAACCCCACGTATTTATCCGGTTAGGATTCTATTCACTGGAGTTTAGAAGAGTGAGAGAGGATCTGATAGAAACTTCTGAAATTCTAACAGGGTTAGACAGGGTAGATTCAGAAAGAATGTTCCTGATGGTGGGGGAGTCCAGAACCAGGGGGTCATAGTTTCAGGATAAGGGGGAAAGCTTTTAGGACGGAGGTGAGGAGAAATGTCTTCACCCAGAGGGTGGTGAATGTATGGAGTCTCTCTGACTCTGAGGAACAACTTTTTTATAGGATGACCAGTACACCTAACATGCACATCTTTGGATTGTGGGAGCACCCGGAGGAAAACCACCCAGAGAAGGGTGCAAACTCCACGCAGGCAAGCCGAAAATCGAATCTGGGTTCCTGCTACTGTGAGGCAGCAGTGCTGAACACTGTGCTACCGTGTGCTTAAAGTAACAATAAAGTATGTACAGTAAGTAGTCTCATAACACTAGGTTAAAGTGCAACAGGTTTATTTGGCAGCACAAGCTTTCGGAGCACCGCTCCTTCATCAGATGAGTGATGGGGACAGTGCTCCAAAAACTCCTGCTACCAGATAAACCTGTTGGACTTTAACCTGGTGTTGTGAGACTTCTTACTGTGCTTACCCCAGTCCAATGCCGCATCAAGAGTAAAGTATGCAAGGGAAGTTCTGCAATGGGGAATGTGCTGACCCACAGCTGTGGACGAACAATATTTTCCTGCCTTTCTCTCAGATTCCAGCAGGCTGAAGAAAGGAGCGAAGCAGATAATGAACAACGTCAACATGCTAATTTACTTGTTTTCTTTTAGACTGGCTGATTATTCTCAGCTCACTGGGACAGTCACTCTCAGTTACACAGAACTCTATTATTTCTCTAATCAATAGCTGTTCCCTCAGACTCATTAGACAGGGACATATATTTGAAGATATAGATTGACTGGCTGGCTCTGGTGGTTATTGATTCCAACGGTGGTTCTGCAAACCTTCAAAACTGCAGTGACACACTGAGGATTTATTTTTGTCGCAATTCTGATGTTCCCTCCTTGTTTATCAGTCAGTTTTCCAGCACTCTTGTCACTGCAACCTCAGCGCGGTGAGTTGTATCTGGGTTTTATTCCACTAACGATGGGGAGCTTTAATTGACAGCAGAGTGAGGAGTGAGCGTGGCTGGGCAGTGCAGGGAGTCAGCGAGCTTCAGAGAAATCCGCTAACTAACTAAGATTCCTCTTGCATGCAAAACTCCAACACAGCAGCCAGCTACTGTGGCACTGCATCTCAGTAAACCTCCAACTGGGGGGCTGAAGACCAGCCCAGGCAGAAGTTTCTGGTTTATTTTCTTTAACGTTTCCGCGATTTATATCCCTCCTGCCCGTCATTCTCCAGGAAATGGGAAAAGTGTCTCCCTTGGGAATAAAGCAGGCACACCCAGAAAGTCACAGCCCCCGTAATTACAGGAGTCTTCTACTCTGTAATCTTCTCCCGACAGGATGACAAGCATTCCCGAATAAGGAGGGAGGAAGAGTTTTATTCAAAGGCAGGTGGGATGAGGGGGACCGCGGGGGGGGGGGGGGGGGGGGGGGGGTGCTGATAGTGGCATGTCATGATGACATCTGAGGGTAATGTTACAATCGTACAATCCCTGTAGTGCAAAAGGAGACCATTCGGCCCATCACCTCTTAGAATCATAGAATCCCTACAGTGCAGAAAGAGGCCTTTTGGCCCATCGGGTCTGCACCGACCACAGTCCCATCAAGGCTCTATTCCCGTAACCCCACATCTTTAACCTGCTAATCCCCCTGATTCTAGGGTCAACTTAGCATGGCCAATCAATCTAACCCGCACATCTTTGGACTGTGAGAGGAAACCGAAAGAAACCCAAGCAGACACGGGGAGAACGTGCAAACTCCACACAGACAGTGACGGGAGACTGGAATTGAACCCTGGCACTGTGAGGCAGCAGTGCTAACCACTGTGTCACCGTGCTGCCCTGTACCAACTCTTCGAAAGAGCACCTTGCCCAAGACAGGAATCAAACTGAGTTCCTTGGCACACTGAGGCAGTGGTGCTAACCACTGTGCCACTGTGCCATCCTGGGGGGTTTTCACTAACTTCATTGCAGTGTTAACATATGTTTATTTGTGGCACTAAAAAAAACTAAACCAGTGTGAAGATGATCAGAGTGTCAGGATTTCCAATGTGATCAATACCACGAGTGGGATTTTCTACCCGCATTTGTCCCAAGGCTGGAAATTTCCACCTGAGGTCAACGGACAGACGTCTGCATGGTCTGCGCACCACCCACCCCCACACCCCACCCCCACACCGCCCCCTCCCCACCCAGTATGGTTCCCACGAGGGACAGGATGGGAAAAGTCCACCCCATAAATCAGCAAAGCTTGACAAATCTAATTGGTTCGCATGAATCAGGAAAAACATATTCAGCCTCGATGCCCTCTTTTGCACCTCCCATTGCATATTTTACAACAATATACATGCACAATTGCTGAATTTACTTCTAATTCAATCCTAGAATCTCTACAGTGCAGAAGGAGACCATTCAGCCCATCGAGTGTGCACCGACCACAATCCTACCCAGGCCCTATCCCCATTATCCCATGCATTTACCCTAGCTACCCCCCCTGATACTAAGGGGCAATTTGGCATGGATAATCCACCTAACCCGCACATCTTTGGACTGTGAGAGGAAACCGTAGCATCGGGAGGAAACCCACGCAGACACGGAGAGAATGTGCAGCCTTTGCACAGACAGTGACCCGAAGCCAGGAATCGAACCCCGGTCCCTGGCACTCTGAGGCAGCAGGGCTAACCACTGTGCCACTGTGCTGCCCATTGAGCAAGTACAGTTGGTATAACAAAGGCCTAGATGGACTCAATGGTATGATTTATTAAATTGTATGGAAAATGTGAAACATTTACCATTCCACACATTCTGCCTTAGAACCTGACTATTTTTAGACATTGGGACAGAGAAAGGTATTCCCTCTGCACATTGCATTCTGCAAACTCAGAAAAATGTTCTTCAAAAACAGAATGATCGAGCCTTGGCGAGAGAATACGTGCATTTATATAGCACTTCTCATGACCTCAGGACATCCCAAAGCACGGAATGCTTTTGAAGTGCAGTCACTGTTGTGATGTAAAAGATGCAGCAGCCAATTTTGTACAGCAAGATCCCACAATAATCTGCTTGTTTATATTGTTGATTGGGGAATAAAAAAATGGTCGGGGCACCAACATTGCAAAATGAGACCCTTCGGCCCATCACTCCTGTGCCAGAGCTTTGAATGAGCAATCCAACTGGTCTTCCTTGTCAACAGGCATCCTCATTGGTTGGTGAAGTTGAAAGCAAGACATAGTTCTCCTCCCCTATAGTTAAGAAAGTCCACCAATGTCTCTACTTTCTCAGAAGACTAAGGAAATTTGGCATGTCAGCTATGATACTCACCAACTTTTACAGATGCACCATAGAAAACATTCTTTCTGGTTGTATCACAGCTTGGTACGGGCTCCTGCTCTGCCCAAGACCACAAGGAACTACAAAAGGTCATGAATGTAGCCCAATCCATCACACAAACCAGACTCCCATCCACTGGTTCTATTTAGTCTTCCCACTACCTTGGCAAAGCAGCCAGCATAATTAAGGATCCAACACACTCCAGACATTCTCTCTTCCACCTTCTTATGTCAGGAAATAGATACAAAAGTCTGAGGTCATGTACCAACCGACTCAAGAACAGCTTCTTCCCTGCTGCCATCAGACTTTTGAATGGACTTACCTTGCATTAAGTTGATCTTTCTCTACACCCTAGCTATGATTTTAATCTATATTCTGCTCTCTTTCATTTCCTTCTCTATGAACAGTATGCTTCTGTAGCAGGCAAGAAACAATACTTTTCACTATATGTTAATACATGTGACAATAATAAATCAAATCAAATCATATCCCACACCCCCTGTCCCGACAGTCCCTATTTATATATGCCCTGAGTATTGAATTAAATAATGGCCTTTACCAATGTAGTCCAGCAATATCAGCAATATATCATTAACGTTACTCTCCTGGTCTTTTATCATTGTCCTGAAATGGTGTCCTTTTAAGATTATGAATGGGATGGATAGGATAGAGGTGGAAAGACTCTTCCCGCTCAAAAAAAACAGTAGGACTAGGGGGCACAGCCTCAAGATAAAGGGGAGGCGGTTTAGAACGGAGTTGAGGAGGAACTTCTTCACTCAAAGGGTGGTGAATCTCTGGAATTCTCTGCCCGTTGAAGTGGTGGAGGCTGCCTCGCTAAATATTTTTAAGACGCGGGTTGATGGGTTTTTGATAGGAGAGGGGATTAAGGGTTATGGGGAATGGGCGGGAAAGTGGAACTGAGCAGCGACAGATCAGCCATGATCTTATTGAATGGTGGGGCAGGCTCGAAGGGCTGGATGGCCTACTCCTGCTCCTATTTCTTATGTTCTTATTAAGTTGAATCGGTTTCTATCACCCTTTCAGACAGCACAATACAGATTTCTTCAACTCGCTGCATTCAAAAAATTATTTTCCCCCTGGTTAATTATCTTCATTGAAATAGCATCTTTGTATCTTTTACATCTCCTGAAAGGGCAGTAGACACCTAGGCTTGACATCTTATCGGATGCCTGTGTGGTGTTTGCACCTTCTCCCTGTGTGCAGAGTGAATCCCTGTGTGTGAACGCCTGTTGCTATTCGCACACTTCCAAGTACTTCTAATGTGTTTTTATTGGTGCACGTTCTCAGTTAGCGTTTTGTTTTGTCCTCCTCTGAAGCAAAACTGTTCCAAAATTTCTTGTTGTTGAATTGCGCAGACAATAATTACAATGGGAACACTCTCCCTGAAGCAATGGGCATTTCAGGCAAATAAGCACTTAAAGCTGCAACAATATCCCCTGTGCACCACAACTCCATTAATAGGTAGGAACTGGCTCAGTTAACAATGTTAGATATTTTCCTAGCCAAGGGTATGAAGAGATGTGAAGCCAGGACATAGAACAGCCAAGATCTCCTTGACGGAACCAACCAATTGGGCTGAATGGCCTCCTCCCTATTGCAGATCTCAAGGGTTTTTTTCGGGGGCAAGATATTCGACCCATGTAGAGATGGTTATTTGAAGGCAACCTTGCCTTGGGCAGCTTTATTCATTTCTCCGAATATTAATGCCAACTTAATACATATGAGACGCTCGGCTAATGACATTACAACTCTGGCCTTCACCATGCTGACAATGAGGTCTGGACAGACATACGTTTATTGGAACAGATATGGGTTTGTTATTAAATCAACTGAGGTCACCAAATCGGCTAATATTTTCCAGAGCTTTATCGACACAAAGAACATTGAGTTCCTAAGCAACAGTCGTTTGGTTCTTTTCAAGAGTATTCAGTTGCTCTGTGATAAATTCAGAGATAACTAGAACACTTCCTGCCAAAACAGAACACCCAAGAGGTAAAGGCTGCATTTTCGGAACATTTCAAGAATATAGTGATTTTTTTTAAATGACCACACAAGTGTGTATAATGCACACAGTTTGAGTCAAGTCTGCTATTGAGTTCTCTGAGGTTTCATGTTCAGCGTGAAAGGATTCGTTGTAGTAATCTGCCATCTCAATCCTCAGGAAGAAAAGACTCTTCAGGATGCCAACAAGCAATTGTTTTAGTGAGAAATCATAAAGAAACACCATTTATGGGTGGCATGGTGGTTAGCATTGCTGCCTCACAGCGCCAGGGACCCCGCGTTCAATTCCAGTGTGGAGTTTGCACGTTCTCCCCATGTCTGCGTGGGTTTCCTCTGTGTGCTCCAGTTTCCTCCCACACTCCAAAAGACATGCTGGTTAGGTGCATTGGCCGTGCTAAATTGTCCCTTAGTGTCCCAGATGAAAAGGTTAGGGCAATTACCAGGGTAAATATGTGGAGTTAAAGTGTAGAGCCTGTGTAGGATGCTCAGTTGGAGAGTCGGTGCAAGACTCAATGGGCTGAATGGTTTCCTTCTGCACTGCAGGGATTTTAAGGATCCTCAATGTCCAAAAATGAATAATAGACAAGCATTGAAATGTAAATGATTCTAATCTGCCCAGTTTGTATCCATTCACAAGATAAAATCCTCAGCTGAAGTTTGGCTCAAAGAAAATAAACAAGAAATACACCAATTTTCTAGTTTTTCTGATTGTAAGGAATGTTGTGCTGTTCTTCCTGATCAACAGTGCTGTTTCCCAGTTATTGAATTATCATTTACAATTAACCACAAAAATAACTTCATCTTGTTCTTTTTTTATTCATTTGTGGAACATGGGCACCTCTGGCTGGCCAGATTTATTGCCCATCCCTAATTGCATGAGGGCAGTTGAGAGTCAACCACATTGCTGTGGCTCTGGAGTCACATGTAGGCCAGACCAGGCAAGGACTGCAGATTTCCTTCCTTAAAGGACATGGGTTTTTCCGACAACCAGCAATAGTTTCATGGTCATCAGTAGATTCTTAATTCCAGATAGTGTTTATTGAACTCAAATTCTGCCAGTTGTCGTGGCAGGATTCGAACCCAGGTCCCCAGAACATTAGCTGAGTTTCTGGATTAATAGTCTAGCAGTCATACCCCTAGGCCATTGCCTCCCCATCAAAGCAATTGGCCACCCTATCCAATTTTCACTGATTCAACATGCATGCAACATGTCCAATTTTCCCAGTGATCAAAAGGCTTACTCTGTTGGCACTTGATCTTGTTCATTGTGCATAGACAGATTATGCATCAGAACAGATAAGAATGCTCACTAAATATTCCTCCCTTGCATTTAGTCCTTTAGTCTTCTAGTTACCTATCTGAACATTGTGTTTAACTTTGAGTTGATTTATTATTGTCACATGTTTTGGGACACAGTGAAAAATATTGTTTCTTGCACGCTGTACAGACAAAGCATACCGTTCATAGACTACATAGGGAGAAGGAAAGGAGAGGGGAAGAATGTAGTGTTACAGTCATAGCTAGGGTGTAGAGAAAGATCAACATAATATATGGTAGGTCCATTCAAAAGTCTGACAGCAGCAGGGAAGAAACAGTTCTTGAGTTGGTTGGTACGTGACCTCAGACTTTCGTAGCTTTCTCACAACGAAAGAATTGGAAGAGAAAATGTCCAGGGTGCGCGGGGTCCTTAATTATGCTGGAGGCTTTTTCGAGGCAGTGGGAAGAGTAGAAAGAGTCAAGAGATGGGAGACTGGTTTGAGTGATGATCGGGCTAAACTCTCTAGGGAGTTGAGTTTAATGACGCTCTCATGGCTCTGTCCAATCAAATGTTCGGTAACATTTAGCCTCTGTGTATTTAACATCCCTGATAAAGCAGTGGCCCTGTAGATTTCATCCATTTGGCAGTATGAAATTATTCGTCTTGACAACATATTACCATTATTTCCCCATAACAAGCCAACCGGTTAAAGTGCAAGGAACTGAAATCAGCCTGTTATTGTACTAAAGTGGCGACATATAGAAATCTGGCAGAATTACAGGTGGATTCCAGTGTCACTTGGAGCTGATATTGATGGACCAAGTATAGAGAAGTAAAGTAAACCATTTTGACTTATTAGCAGCAAACAACATCGATGAAGTTACATTATAAATAAGATTACAAACTTTAAATCAAAATGATTTTTGTTTTCCATGGAGACACAGACATTTAATGTAAGGGGACACTCCTCACTGCCTGATCCATTCATCAAGTTCAGGAAATGTAAGGAGGGATAATTTTCAATGTGACTGCGTCCGATGGAAAATCCTGCCCTCCAACACTATTGACAATCTCAGTAAAGTCACCTAACACCAATGTGATGATACTTTGCTATATTTATGTTTAAGGTGGGCCTGTTTTTAAGAAGCAGTGTTTTGTTACAAGAGTCAATTTGTCTCGGAAAACAAATGCTAAGAATGCAGGATAATAACTGATTTTAGTTCAGAATGTGTTACTTTGTTGAGCTAATGGACCTTTTATTTACTTGGGTTCTCCTGGGAGTTTAGATTTTGTACACGGCGTCATGTGAGTTTTTGATTAGGTTGATTGATAGAGACAGAGTCATGTGGTTAATGGGAAGAGGCAAACCGGCAGGAAAAAGCAGTTTCATTTTCATTTTAAAGTGAAGAGCAGTTGCTGCTTGGAGCTGGTGGAAGAAATAAGTGTTTTCCTCTCTTTTGCCAGAGGCTTCCTGAAAGCTCTATGGTGTCTGGGTTGATATCTATTCCTTAATCAATATCACAAAATCAGATTTTCTGCTGATGACCACATTACTGTTTGAGGGGCCGTAGTGGTCAATAAGGGGGGTTATACCAAGGCATGTGCTGAGACGCAGCATGGTGGCACAAGTGATAAGCACTCTGCCTCAGAGTGCCAGGGACCTGAGTTCAAATCCAGCCTCGGCTCACTGTCTGTGTGGAGCTTGCACATTCTCCCTGTGCCTGCGTGGGTTTCCTCCAGGTGCTCCGGTTTGCTCCCACAGTCCAAAGATGTGCGGGTTAGGTTGATTGACTATGGTAAATTGCCCCTTAGTATCAAGGGGACTGGCAGGGTAAATATATAGAGTTATGGGGATAGGGCCTGGGTGGAATTGCAGTCGGTGCAGACTCGATGGGCCAAATGGCCTCCTTTGGAACTGTGGGATTCTATGTTCTAAGTACATGAGGGGGACCTTTTGAATTTGCTTTTCAAAAGATTCCATCAAGCAATGGTTCATGACTCTAAAAAGCTGGCCCAACTCCAAGAAGGTTGTGGAGGACTCGGATGGTTCCCGTTGCCAGATTGGAGCACAATCAGGTTGGGAATGCAGACAGCAGCCCCCCTCCCACTGCCCTTAATAGGCATCATTGATTTGGTTGGTGGTGTCACGGGGTATGGAGCTAAGCTGAGTAAATGGGGTTAAGCTATATGTCAGCCATGAGGGGCCGAATGGTCCATTCCTGTTCCACTTTTTGAGGAACGTTGAAAGTTACAATGCATTACATGCACCTGTAGTGTTCTCATCGAAAGGAGTTTGTTTCTCAATAACCCAAAGGTACAGTCATGCTGCCATTTTTGTTTATCAATGAAGCTAAAATGACCTCACAATCCTGATCTGATTGGAAGGGAGTGGTATTTGAATTATAGAATCCCTACAGTGCAGAAGGAGGCCATTCGGCCCATCGAGTCTGCACCAACCACAATCCCACCCAGGCCCTATTCCCATAATCCCACCCATTTACCCAGCTAATCCTCTCACACTAGGGACAATTTAGCATGGCCAATCAACCTAACCTGCACATTTTTGGAAGGGGGAAGAAAACTTGAGCACCCGGAGGAAACCCACACAGACACGGGGAGAAAGTGCAAACTCCACGCAGACAGTGACCCAAGGCTGGAATTGAACCCACGTCCCTGGCACTGTGAGGCAGCAGTGCTAACCACCATGCCACTTGCATGTAGAAGCTGTTTGACAGCACTTCTGTTTGATGTCACGGATCATCCCAGTTTAGTGAGTCTTCCAGAAGTGCCAGAACGTTTCAAACTTAAGTAAACCATGTTTATATAGCTTTGTGAAAGAGGATACTCCCACTTTGTCTCTCAAACTCTTTCAAAGTTTACCAGGAGTTTGAGTTATAAGGAGAGGCTGGACCTTTTTCCCTGGAGCGTAGGAGACTTAGGGGTGATCTTATAGAGGTCTATAAAATAATGAGGGGCACAGATCAGCTAGATAGTCAACATCTTTTCCCAAGGTAGGGGAATCTAAAATTAGAGGGTGTAGGGTTAAGGTGAGTGGGGAGAGATACAAAAATGTCCAGAGGGGCAAGTTTTTCATACAGAGAGTGGTGAGTGTCTGGAACAAGCTGCCAGAGGCAGTAGGAGAGACAGGTACAATATTGTGTTTTAAAAAGTGGTTAGACAGTTACATGGGTAAGATGGGTACAGAGGGGTATGGGCCAAATGTGGGCATTTGGGATTAGCTTAGTGGTGAAAAAAATGGGGCGGCATGGACACGTTGGGCCAAAGGGCCTGTTTCCGTGCTGTAAACCTCTCTGACTCTAGGAGCGAACAAAGCCACAATTCACAGCCAAGCAGCGTGGCAAGATGGCCGCCTTAGCAACCAACAGCTACGACGTAACCACGGCCACAGAATACTGATTAAACGGGCCTTTGAAATGCTGGCTTTGTCAGTCCTGGGTACTTTGGCACACTGCTTACGTGGCCACTAAAGGATCATCAATCTCACTGAAGATTCTGTTCACTCACGGCCTACCAGCAGGGAAATAACGTTGTTAGGTTGACTTTCGCTTCATGTTATCCACCTGATTACATCCATCATTTAAGAAAAAAAATGGTTTGCACAGAGGGACTTTCTTCTGAAGGCCTTACCCTAGACAACCAAATTCTTATGGTGTTAAAACCACCTCCATCCTGCACCTGTCCAGGCCTCTGTCTCTATCAGATCTGTCCCAACATCTATTCTGTTCCAGCCCAGTACACGGGGAAAGCCAATATTCACTGGCATTTTGCATCATTTACTGACTAATTAAATATGATGTGCACCTGAAAAATATTGTTAGCATATAATTACATTGAAACATGAATATGAGAAGAGCATAATCCATGGTGATATCTCTGTGTATAATTTATTACATTTCATTGATAATAACTGCTGTTCATTAACATCTCAGCAATCTCATCATACAGCACTGATTATACTAAATCTCTGTGTTCACTCATTATGTCATTTTTAATCACTGGATGCTTGATTTGGCTTATGACTTGCAGTAAACATTGCTTCTGATTGTAAATAATATTTGAAAGCAAATGGTGGCAATTATTCCAGCTATGTTGCGATACTTTGGTGTAATGTTACGAGATATCTTATCCCTCTGAAAGGCAGATACTAAATACATCTTTCAGAGCAAATCCAGATCATTTCTGGCCGCAGAATCAGTTCAGTAGAGACTGCTGCCTTGTGGGGGGATAACTATATCCCTGACACAACAATAGGTTGTGAAAATAAAGGGTTTTCGCTGTGGCAATCAGTTCTCAGCTTTTATCATTTAACCTCCTAAGTTTCCTGGCTTGTTCAAAGCTTCTTTTGTTCTCTGGTCCTGTTTTTGTAGGGCAGACTTCACAGATGAATTGATGGGATGATATGTGATCTAACTACAACTAAAGTGACAAGCTGATGCTGCCAGCAGTATGGGTGGCACAGTGGCACAACGGTTAGCATTGCTGCTTCACAGCCGTGATGTGGAGATGCCGGCGTTGGACTGGGGTAAGGGCAGTAAGAAGTCTCACAACACCAGGTCAAAGTCCAACCTGATTGCTCTTTAACCTGGTGTTGTGAGACTTCTATCTGCTTCACAGGGCCAGGGACCCAGGTTTGATGCCCAGCTTGGGTCACTGCCTGTGCGGCGTCTGTAAGTTCTCCCCGTTTCTGCGTGGCTTCCCTCTGGGTGCTCCGGTTTCCTCCCACACTCCAAAGATGTGCGGGTTAGGTGGATTGGCCATGCTAAATTGTCCCTTAGTGTCAGGGGGACTGGCTTGGGTAAATGCATGGGGTTATGGGGTTAGGGCCGGGGTGGGGTTGTGGTTGGTGCAGGTTCGATGGGCCGAATGGCCTCCTTCTGCACTGTAGGATTGTATGATTCTATGAAAGCAAAGTCGGGATTGTTTACTAATCCTGAACCTCACCCTCCCTGGGGTAATCACTCACTGGGGTTTTCACCACAGCACCGAGGAGACAGGCTTTTCCTTTCATTAAGAATGCCATTCGAGCTCGCCTAGCTGATGAGGTGGGAGGGAAGGAGGGGGATATGTCGGGGGTGGGGTGAGGGGGATGAGGAATCCCAGTGCAGGATGGTCTGTGTCTGCTCTTGTACACAGGCGAGCACTGAGGGCCTGGCTGGAGAAGTGCCACTGGTTAGCCTTCACCAACACAGGAAACTGGAGTCCCACCAAATAATCCCAGGCAACCGGTGGAAAATGATCTGTTTTACCGTCCTTGGGAATTTTCTCCAGAGGTTTGTCCACTGCCGGCATCCAGGAAATTCTTCTTCAATTCCCGGAGCTTCGAAGGCAACCTGCAGAGTTGGCAGCCGGACAGACTGCGAGTCCCCGGATAGGAGGTGTTTCCCAATGAGATTATCACTGCCTCTCCTGCTCTAGCCTTTAATTACAATAGTTTAGCCCTTTGGACAATCCCACTGGAGTAGCAATCCTTCCGATACAACTCTGGAAAGTTACTTTGATACATTGAAAGTGGACAATCTTTTCTCAACATCTTTGCAGGAGATGTTGGGGTGGGACAGTGGTTAGCACTGCTGCCCAACAGTGCCAGGGACACGGGTTTGATTCCCGGCTTGGGTCACTGCCTGTGCAGAGTTTGTACATTCTCCCCGTGTCTGTATGGGTTTCCTCCCACACTCCAAAAGATGTGCCGGGTAGGTGCATTAACTCAAACAGGCTCCAGAATCTGGTGACTGGGGAGATTTCACAGTAACTTCATTGCAGTGTTAATGTGAGCCTTACTTGTGACTAATAAATAAATAAACGGAAAACTTTAAGAAGGGAAGCTCCTCATGCAACCAGTAAATCGCAGTTATGCTGTTTTCTATGAGGAGTGTAGAGAAGGAAAGTTCCCTGTACCAATGTACACATCCTTACAAGTTGAGAAGATCAAGTTGATAAGATGGTTCCAATGCACCTCGGTATCTTGGGTTTATAACTAAACAGGAAAAGCCGAGAGAACATGCTGGAACTTTAAAACTGACCAGTTAGACCTCGGCTGGAGAATTGTGGACAAATCTGGGCACCACACTCTTCAGAAAAGATGTCTAAAGGTCTGAGAAAGGGTGTGGGGGAGGTTCACCAGGATGTTACCGAGGGTGAGGGATCCCAGGGATGAAATTAGACTGTTCCTCTTGGAACTGAGCAGGTGAAGAAATCACTTAATCCTGGTTTTCAAGATGAAATGGATGGAGAAAAGTTGTTCCCTCTGGTGAGTGGGTCATTACCTCAGTGGGAGAGGGGGAGGGAGAGAGGGGTGGAGGTTAGTGAAAGATTTAAAATCATTGGTAAAAACACTTAGAGGAGAGATGAGGAAATTGTTTTCACTCATCAACTCTCACCAACTTTTACAGATGCACCATAGAAAGCATTCTTTCTGGTTGTATCACAGCTTGTCTCCTGCTCTACCCAAGACTACAAGGAACTACAAAAGGTTGTGAATGTAGCCCAATCCATCACGCAAACCAGACTCCCATCCATTGACTCTGTCTACACTTCCCACTTTTGGCAAAGCAGCCAGCATAATCAAGGACTCCATGCACCCTGGACATTCTCTCTTCCACCTTCTTCCATTGGGAAAATGATACAAAAGTCTGAGGTCACGTACCGACCGACTCAAGAACAGCTTCTTCCCTGCTGCTGTCAGACTTTTGAATGGACTTACCTTGCATTAAGTTGATCTTTCTCTACACCCTAGCTATGACTGTAACACTACATTCTGCACCCTCTCGGTTCCTTCTCTATGTGCGGTATGCTTTGTTTGTATAGCACGCAAGAGCCAATACTTTTCACTGCATGTTAATACATGTGACAATAATAAATCAAATTAAATCAAGAAAATCAAGGAATTGTCAGAATCCATAATACTCTATCTGCCAAAAAGATTGTGGAGAAAATTTCCATCAATAATTCGAAAAGGGAATTAGACAGGTACCCGAGGGTGAGAAATTTAAAGCAGTTTGAACAAAGAGAAGAAATTAGGTCCAAATGGACAGCTCGTTCAAAGAGAAAGTGGCCAGAATTCTCCGGCCATTCATTCCCTACACGCCAAACAGTCACCCAAATCCGGGATTGGATCCGTGTCCCTGGCACTGTGAGGCAGCAGTGCTAACCACTGTGCTGCCCAAGGTTAAATTGTCCCTTTAACATATTCCCACAAAGGGGAAGAAAAAGAAACAGAGATAACTGTGAGAGGCTGCAAGCTGGAACAGTAAACCCTCAGCCAAATCTCCGTTCACTGCAGTGGGACCAGGGGGTGGTGGGCTGGGGGGGTGGTGGAATCCCAGCTGCGAGCAAGGTCGGAAAGGTCAACCCCGTAAATGCTCAACGGGCTGAATGGCCTCATTCCGTGCTGTAAGTTTATATGATTCCACTGAAAGTTTTAAAGCACGGTGCTTGAACTGAATTCCTGTGTCTTGTACAGGGAAAATATCTTTTAAAAATTGAGAAAACAACAGGATTTGATACACTGGACAGAAAAAAAGCAAGCCAGATGGCCAGAAAAGAGTGAGTAATCAAGATATTTTCTTTCACCGGTGGAAGTGAAGTCAGGTTTACGAGTGAGTTTTGTGTTTGAGTGTACTGTATCACTGCAGCCAATTCACACACCATTGTCAGAAACAAGGTCATCTCGCGCCCTTCAGAGTTTGACAAATCTCATCAACAAATCCATGACTGAAATAAGACCTATTGTAGATTCTTGCTTCTGGTTTACTGTTCCAGCTTGCAGCCTCCCACTGTTATTTCTGGTTCTCTTTCTTTCACTTTGTGGGAATATGTTAAAGGGACCTTGTCCCTCAATTTAACTTAGGGTGGCACAGTGGCAGAGTG
Source organism: Carcharhinus amblyrhynchos (assembly GCF_965287045.1). Classification (NCBI taxonomy): domain Eukaryota; kingdom Metazoa; phylum Chordata; class Chondrichthyes; order Carcharhiniformes; family Carcharhinidae; genus Carcharhinus; species Carcharhinus amblyrhynchos. Next base: position 4,479,045 of record NC_137354.1, on the reverse strand, counting down.
GTTAGCACTGCTGCCTCACAGCGCCAGGGACCGGGGTTCAATTCCCAGCTTAGGTCACTGTCTGTGTGGAGTCTGCATGTTCTCCCCGTATCTGCATGGGTTTCCTCCCACATTCTGAAAAATGTGTGGTTTAGGTGGAATGGCCATGCTAAATTGCACTTTAATATCATAAGATGTGTTGATCAGATGGATTAGTCATGATTTATTATTGTTAACATGTATTAACACACAGTGAAAAGTATTGTTTCTTGCGTGCTATACAGACAAAGCATACTGTTCATAGAGAAGGAAATGAGAAAGTGCAGAATGTAGTGTTACACTCATAGCTAGGGTGTAGAGAAAGATCAACTTAATGCGAGGTAGGTTCATTCAAAAGCCTGACGTCAGCAGGGAAGAAGCTGTTCTTGAGTCGGTTGGTATGTGACCTCAGACTTCTATATCATTTTCCCAAAGGAAGAAGGTGGAAGAGAGAATGTCCGGGGTGCGTGGAGTCCTTAATTATGCCGGCTGCTTTGTCGAGGCAGCAGGAAGTACAGACAGAGTCAATGGATGGGAGGCTGGTTTGCCTGATGGACTGGGCTACATTCATGACCTTTTGTAGCTCCTTGCGGTGTTGGACAGAGCAGGAGCCCGTACCGAGATGTGCGGGGGTAAAGGATAAGGCCTGGGTAAGATAACTCTGGCAGAGTCTCTGTACAGACTCGGTGGGGCTGAATGGCCTCCTTCTGCACTGTAAGGATTGTGTGATTCTATGAATGTCTGCGCTGCATGCAAATAAGGGGGTCAGTAACTGCTTCAGGAAACTGTGTACTGTGGCTGAGTCAGAGACACAGGACAACAGAGCCTACACCTTGACAACTTACTAAACAGCCTGCTTATCCCCACAAACCAATTTACAAAGGCAGTCAGATATTTTTCAAAGATCCAAGACCTCATTCAACTATGTTGCATTAAATCAAAACCCCTGCAAGTTTCAAATATTCCCTTTGAATCCTTTTGTAGGGTTGTAAGATGTGTTAATTGGATTCCAAGCCAGATAGCGAAACATGGAACTAGGTGAAAATCCTTTTTCTGATTGTTTATTTACAGAATGTGGTGTTACATCTGAATGCCCCCCGCCTGCTAACACGCAGCGTCCCCGCCTGCTAACACGCAGCGTCCCCGCCTGCTAACACGCAGCGTCCCCGCCTGCTAACACGCAGCGTCCCCGCCTGCTAACACGCAGCTTCCCCGCCTGCTAACACGCAGCGTCCCCGCCTGCTAACACGCAGCTTCCCCGCCTGCTAACACGCAGCGTCCCCGCCTGCTAACACGCAGCGTCCCCGCCTGCTAACACGCAGCGTCCCCGCCTGCTAACACGCAGCGTCCCCGCCTGCTAACACGCAGCGTCCCCGCCTGCTAACACGCAGCGTCCCCGCCTCCTAACACGCAGCGTCCCCGCCTGCTAACACGCAGCGTCCCCGCCTGCTAACACGCAGCGTCCCCGCCTGCTAACACGCAGCGTCCCCGCCTGCTAACACGCAGCGTCCCCGCCTCCTAACACGCAGCGTCCCCGCCTGCTAACACGCAGCGTCCCCGCCTGCTAACACGCAGCGTCCCCGCCTGCTAACACGCAGCGTCCCCGCCTGCTAACACGCAGCGTCCCCGCCTGCTAACACGCAGCGTCCCTGCCTGCTAACACAGAGGGGTTGTATAAATGATATCTGTTCAACAGTGTAGCCCAATGTTAAAACTAGCCTCAATGAGTTCAATGATCAGCTTCTGACCAACTTTTACAGGTACACCATAGAAAGCATTCTTTCTGGTTGTACCACAGCTTGGTATGGGCTCCTGCTCTGACCAAGGTGCAAGAAACAACCAAGGGTCGTGAACAAAGCCAAATCCATACCTCAAACCAGCCTCCCATCCATTGACTCTGTCTACACTTCCCGCTGCCTCGACAAAGCAGCCAGTATAATCAAGGACCCCACCCCAGACATTCTCTCTTCCACCTTCTTCTGTCAGGAAAAATGTACAAAAGTGTGAGGTCACTTACCAACCGACTCACAAACAGTTTCTTCCCTGTGACTTTTGAATGGGCCTGTCTCGCACTAAGTTGATCTTTCTCTACACCCTAGTTATGACTGTAACACTACATCCTGCACTCCTTTCCTTCTCTGTGAACGGTATGCTTTGTCTGTATAGCACACAAGAAACGATACTTTTCACTGTATACTAATACATGTGACAATAATAAATTTAATCAAATCAAATCAAAGTTCCAGGGCACAACCTGACTCCCAGCCATAGCCCGAATGTTGTTTCTGAGGACAGTCAGACTTGCACCATTCTCCTTGTATCTTAGATGCTGATTATGCCAAATTAAGGATCTGAGACTGTTGGCTGGCGAGAGATAGCATTGTTTAAAAAGGATCTTATTCAGGTCTCCATGGTGGCGAGGTTATTCCTCAGCAATATGAAGCAGCCTATTTACATTCCAAAACCATGGACCTGAGTCTGGAGTTATACTGTCGCTTGTCGAACTCACAACTTTGGTTGGCTGGTAACATTGGCACACATAACTTCTGAAATGAAACCCAGGCATCATTCTGTCCACAAAATTACAGAATAAAGTTCATGCAATACTTGCTCATTTCAATTGCTGTATATCCCTATTTCTTCCTGGATATCACAGAGAAGAGACCATTCGGCCCATCAGGTCAGCCCTGATACAGCATCTTACCCAGGCCACCTCCCCCACCCTATCAATACATCCACACATATTTCCCTGGGCTGATCCATTTACATCTTTGAACATGAAGGGCCAATTTAGCATGGCCAATGCACCTAACCCGCACATCTTTGGAGTGTGGGAGGAAACCAGAGCACCCGGCGAAACCCACACAGACGTGGGGAGAATGTGCAGATTCCACACAGACAATCACCCGAGGTCAGAATCAAACTCGGGTCCCTGGCGCTGTGAGGCAGCAGTGCTAATCATTGTGCCACCCCGCTTCAGGCTACACCCAGGAACGCAAGGGAAAGTGGATCTTGGGTCATGATAAAACTAATCAAATTGAAAAGCAACTTTTTTCTAACCATTATCAATCTGAGCTTTAATTCAAAGATTAACTTAATTAGCAGGAGACTGGACCGAGAGTGGATAATTCGAATCTCTCCTGCATCTTCAGTAGTAGGCTACGATAATTGCAGTTTTCTTCATTTTGCAGTTGAAATATAAAAATTAAAATGATCATTTCATGAGCTGATGACATCCTAAAGCCCCCAACTGCATTTCATACTCATGCTCAAAGAAATTGTTCAGATTTTTTCTTCATTGTCACGTGAATGTCAGATTTATTGTCCTTGACCTTCATTTAGATTCAGACAGTCTTTAATTAGCCAGTCACTTGAAGCGTAGCATCACTGCTTTGCGTGCAGTGTGACTGAGCACAGAATTCTTCGTTAGCATGCAATACTTTCCTGCCCCCTTTGTTTGGATAATTTGAGGAAGTTTAGATCTTGTCAATCTCTACACAAGCCAGCTCAGGCCCCCCTACGCTGCACCAACTGGTGTCTATCAATGCACGACAGGCCAGTGGTTTGATAATGATCCCTGAGGGTCAGTGCTACCTTCCAGAATGCTGGAGGATGCCAGTTTTAAGACCTCCCACCGGACGACCAAGTCTACACAAGATCAAATATACATAGGGTTTTGATTAGAATGATCACAACCGTTAAGTTGTCACACGCAATGCCTTTGGCCACTTGTAGCAGGGAGCAGTGGCTTTACCTCCTCGTGCTATTGTTCCTTTTTTTCGCTGTTTTGCCCATTTTCAGAAAGGTTACACACGTGCAAAGATATAATTCTTCTGTCAGGTTTTTTACATCTTTCAAGGAAGGCGCTGGGGGAGTTTGGACACATGGTTTTGGTTTCCCCAGTGCCTTTAACTGGGCTTCATCACATTAGCCCTGTCTCCAACCCAGCAGACAGCTGATGTCACTTCCTGTGCCCTGACCCCCAGTTCAGGTTACAAAGGGGGAGCCTTTCATTCCAGTGGACGTGTGTAAGCACAGCAGGTGTCACATTGCCTCGCTCACCTCCGAAATAAAATCGAGAGCACGAAGAGCTCAGTCAGGCCCTGAATGCATGGACTCGACTGGAAAGCTCCCTGTTGTTGAAGGAGAGGTGCTAATGTATGTGAAGGGGGCCTGTCACCTCGTGGAAAGCAACCGAGAGGAATTTCAAACCCTTTGCGAACATTAGAATCCCATGACGCAATTTTGGGGCCTTGATTTTAAAGTTCATAAGAAATAGAAGCAGGAGTAGGCCATTCGACCCATCGAGTCTGCTCTGCCATTCGATCATGGCTGATATGCTCCTCATTCCCATTTTCCTGCCTTCTCCCCATAACCCTTCAACCCATTAAAAATCTGTCTAACTCCTCCTTAAATTTACTCACTGTCCCAGCATCCACCGCCCTTTGGGGTAGCAAATTCCACAGATTTACAACCCTTTGGGAGAAGTAGTTTCTCCTCAACCCTGTTTTAAATTTGCTGCCCCTTATCCTGAGACTATGACCTCTCGGTCTAGAATGTCTCACAAGAGGAAGCATCCGCTCCACGTCTACTTTATCCATACCTTTTATCACCTCAATTAGATCTTCCCTCATTCTTCTAAACTCCAAAGAGTGTCGGCCTAAACTGTTCAATCTCTCTTCATACGACGAACCCCCTCATCTCTGGAATCAATCTAGTGAACCTCCTCTGAACTCCCTCCAATGCCACCACATATTTCCTCAATCATGGGACCAAAACTGTGCACAATATTCCAGGTGCGGCCTCACCGATGCCTTGTATGGTTGTAACAATATTTCCTTCCTTGTATATTCTGCATTTTAGTTCAGCAAGAAGGCAGGATTTTCCAACCAGGCTCGCCCCCCAAGACTGGAAAATTCTGCTCGAAAGCAATGGACTTTTCCATGGTCTGCCCCCGTTCCCCCCACTACTCCCCACCGCCTGCTACGATTCCCATGGTGGGCGGAATGGGAAAATGCCGCTCATAGGCCGGAATTCTCCAGTCCCACTTCAGTGAACAGAGATCCGGCTGATACCAAATTCTCTGTTCCAGTTGGCAGGGCGTGGGTGGCCAGAGAATTCTGGCCACGATGTGGGTGAGAGCTAACACCAGCTTGGAGCCAGGCCGCTGCGATTATCGACTGCCCCTATTCACACCGAGGCAATACGCCATTTCTTCACTGATGTTATCACAGGAGGGAGCTGAGGTCTCAACTTTCTAACACAAAACATACTGTGCATTGTGCTCCTGCAGCTCTCTCAGCCCTGTCCCATTTATCACACTACCTTCTCTCTCGCTCTCTCTCAACCTTTAGTTGAATACAGGATTTCACCAGGCTAACTCAGAGATCGACAGAAGATAGGTGTTTTTTATAGTGATTCAATGGCCACAACGATTAAATAATTTGCCTTGTCCCAAGCTGCGTCCCCCCCAACCCCCTTTGTGCCCTCCACATGATGAGAGAGATAATGATCAAGCAAAAAGCAAAAGGAAATCAGACCATTGGTCAATATCTCGGCAGCCGCTCGGTGGGCAACACTCTCACCTTTAATTCAAAGGCTGTGGGTTCAAATGCCACTCCAGAGACCTGAATCTAGGCTAGCACTCCTAGTTCAGTATTGACAAAATACTTCACTGTTGAAGGTACAGCAGTCTGGGCAAGATGTGAAACCGAGGCCCAGCCTGCCCTCTTGGGTCAGTCTGAAAGATTGCAAGGATTGCTTGATAGATTAGGAGGAGATTAATCCCTGGGACCCTGACCAATATTTGCATAGAGTGCATAGAATCTCTACAGTGCAGGAGAAGACCATTCAGCCCATCAAGCCTGCACCGATAACAATCCCACCCATGCCCTATTCTCATAACCCCATGTATTTACCCCAGCTAATCCCCTTGATACAAAGGACCAATACAGCATGTCCAATCAACCTAACCCGCACATCTTTGGACCATGGGAGAAAACCACACAGACACGGGGAGAATGTACAAACTCCACACTGACAGCTACTCGAGGCTGGAATCGAACCTGGGTCCCTGGCGCTGTGAGGCAGCAGTGCTAACCACTGTGCGAAAGAAAGACTTGCTTTTCACAGCTGCAGGAGTTCTCCCAATGCATTACCCAGCCAATGAATTGCTTTTGAAGTGTAGTCACTGTCTTAATGTGGGAAAAAGCAGCTGCCAATTTACACACAGCAAAATCCTGCGTGGTGATGACCACATCATCTGTTTTTTGTGACACTGATTGAGGATAAATACTGGCCAGCTCACCAGGGATCGCTCTTCCTGCTCTCCTTCAAAGCATTACCATTCAGTCTACCCGAGCAGGCAGATTAGACCTCAGAACAGCACTGGAGCATTGCCCTTGATTGATGTTGAGTTGAAGCCCTGGAATTGGAACCTTGTGTCTCAGAGGGAAAATGCGTTGCAAACTGCAATGGGGCAGACACTCAATTACCCCTCAAACAACAGCACAGTCACTAATTATCTGGTCAATAATATGATGCTGTTTGTGGAAGCTTGCTGTGTACATATTGGCTGCAGTACTCCCTACATCGCAACAGTGCCTACACTTCAAGGGTCCTCCATTGGCTGCTAAGTGCATTGGAGTATTTCGTGGTTGTAAAAAGCCCTATGGAAATGCAAGTATTGTCTTTCAAATATGAGAAACCAACTGTAGAGTTACCCACAAGGAGCTTAAGAAAATTGTTCCCAAAAGGGTTAGTTTACACAGCTAGGTCCCAAAAACCCAAATGTAAGAAAACAGATAGAATAATTTTATACAGGAAGTGGATATTTGGCCCTTTTATACTTCTGAATCTGCTGTCCTTCCTTTTGTTTTATTAATCTTCCTGAAAATTTTCTTTATCAACACCTCTTTTATAGGGTGAATCCAGTTCCCAGGAGCAATCTGGCTGCTCAGAGCTTAATCAAGAGAGAGTCAGCAGATTTGGGGGTATGAGGGGATGAAGAGATATGGATTCATGTAGGATGATGTCATTGAGCTACATAACCAACAATGATCAGATTAAATGTTAGTCTAGACTCAAGGGACTGAATGGCCAGCTCTTGCTTCTGTTGGCTATGGTCTTATAGAAACATAGAAACATGGAAACTAGAAGCAGGAGGAGGCCATTCGGCCCTTTGAGCCTGTTCTGCTATTCATTTTGATCATGACTGATTATCAAATTCAATATCCTGATCCCCCCTTCCCTCCATTTCCCTTCAGTCTCAAGAGCTATATTTCATTTTTTCTTGAAATCACACAACATTTTTGCCTTAACTACTTTCTGTGGGAGTGAATTCCACACATTCACCACCCTCTGGGAGAAGAAATTTCTCCTCACCTCAGTTCTAAAAGGTTTACCCTCTTATCCTCAAACTATGACTCCTAGTTCTGGACTTCCTCACCATCAGAACATTCTTTCTGAATCTACCATGCTAGAATTTTATAAGTTTCTATGAGATCCCCTCTCACTCTTCTAAATTCCAGTGAATATAATCGTAACCGACTTAGCGTCTCTTCATGTGATAGATCTGCCATCCCAGGGATCAGCCTGGTAAACCTTCACTTTACACCCTCTATAGCAAGAACATCCTTCCTCAAATAAGGACACCAAAACTGCACACAATACTCCAGGTGTGGCCTCCCCAACGCCCTATACAATTGCAGCAAAACATCCCTATCCCTATACTCAAATCCTCTTGATATGAAGGCCAACATACTATTTGCCTAAGGTAAATGCAGATGCTGGAATCTGAAACAAAACCAGAAAAATACTGGAAAATCTCAACAGGTCTGACAGCATCTGTGGAGAGAGAACCAACGTTTCAAGTCTGGGTGACCCTTCATCAGAGCTGTCATTTGATTTCTTTACTGCCTGCTGTACCTGCGCTCTTACTTTCAGCGACTGATGCCCGAGGATTCCATGGTCTCTTTGAGCATCCACTTCTCTCAATTTACACCCAATCAAATAACAATCTGCCCTCCTATTATTACCTGGGCATCGCTGGCTAGGCTGACATTTGCTGTGCATATTAATTACCCTTGGGAAAGTGGTGGTGGTGAGGTGGTTTCTTGAACTGCTGTAGTCCACGTTGGATAGATACACCCACAGAGCTATCAGGAAGGAAATTCCAGAATTTTGACCCGGTGAAGGAACATTGATGCATTTCCAAGTCAGGATGGTGAGTGGCTTGGAGGGGAACTTGCAGATGGTGGTGTTCTCATGTAGCTGCTGCCCTTGTCTTTCTAGACGGTAGAGTTTGTGAATTTGGAAGGTGCTGTTGAAGGAAGTTTGGTGAGTTCAGATCTGAGACCTGCTTCTCAATGACAGACTGAAGAAATTTAAAAGGGATTTGTTCTGATATTTTCTCTCTCTCTTTAAAGTGAACAGGATGCCAGCTTTTGTTAATTGTTTGCTTTGAGCATGGTAACAGATTCCTTAAATCTTCAAAACAACATTCTTGCAGCAAACATCGCATTGTGTATTATGTGCAGTGAAACAGGATCATCTCTCCCGCACATCAGTGTATTGCCAAAGCAGGGAAAAAAACTCATGTAAGCACCCAGTGATTTCAATGCATCCAGGCACAATGCAGTAGCAATGACTCAGGCACTTGCAACAGATTTATCCACAGTGTTGTGTACATCAGGCAGATTCCTGTCTCTTCTTGCGTCAGTTGTGCCAACTCAGATCAAGGTCAATCTACATTGTCCTCATTGTGCAAAGAATCATAGAATCATACAATCCCTACAGTGCAAAAGGAGGCCATTTGGCCCATCCAGCCTGTACTGACAACAATCCCACCCAGATCTGATCCACGTCACCCCACATATTTGTCCGCCTAATCCCCTTGACACTAAAGGACAATTTAGCATGGCCAATCAACCTAACCTGCACATCTTCGGACTGTGGGAGGAAACCGGAGCATCTGGAGGAAACCCACGCACACACGGGGAGAATGTGCAAACTCTACACAGACAGTGACCCAAGCCGGGAATCGAAACCGTGACCCTGGTGCTGTGAGGCAGCAGTGCTAACCACTGTGCCACCATGCCGCCCAATCATTTCATTTCACATCCCTCCATGGCCTCACTCCTCCCTATCTCTGTAACATCCTGCAGCCTCACAACCTTCCAAGGTCCCTGTGCTCCTCCGATCCTGACTACCCGCGTATCGCCCAATTTCACCGCTCCTCCGCTGGTGATGACATTTGAATTTGATTAAATGTTGCATGAAGACCATGAAACAAAAAAACCCTGTCTGGTTCACCAATGTCCTTTCCAGATGGAAATCTGCCATCCTTACCCATTAGTTGTTGGGACCCTGAGCTCTGGAATTGTTTCCCTCACCATCAACCCTGCCCCTCCACCCTCCCCGACCCACCCACATCCCCCTCCAGTGTGGGGAAATTTGAAGATGGCCAATTGTGTCTTAACTTAGACAGTTCAAAACTGGCAAGGCAAATACCTCTGAGCAAAGACGTAACAAAACTTATTTAACAGAAAACATAAAACAAAACAAACAAATGTACAGTCAACCAGAGACTCTCAAAGGGTGTTAAGGAGCTCTGGAAATAAAGCAACAGAACCTCTCTGAAAGATCTGACGTACATAGTCAAATTATACTTTTTAGCTAATCAATCATTCTGCTTTTCATTAGCTTAAAATCAATTTCATTTAACAGTCATACATCAATACAAATCTCTGTCAAGTAGATCAGCCAACCATATGATACTTAATAGGATGGTGATATCTCATTCGTCCAGTTAATGTGGACATAGTCTCTCTTCTTGGCTGTATCTACATCCCTGTTGCCTGGTAACGGCAGACACTGCCACGAGGTCAAAATGGACTTTCCCACCGGCTCACTGCCAAGTTGGATCGGCCTGTGTTCCTGCATCCAGAGGCATATCTATCCTTGTGTCTGGGCAGTGAATGCATCTATCCGTAAATGTAACAGAATATGTACCCTCATAGAAATTCTCCTGATAAGAACTCTGCTGACTAGTCGGTTCCCAAACATCTGTGTTTGAACTATTGACAATTACCACCATGCCTTTCGATTACTTTGCTTGGCTAAAGTGAACCATCCATTTAAAATATCTGCATGTATGTTTTAAAATCATTACTATTTGTTTTGATTCCAAGACTGCATTCACACATGTGTAAAACTGTTTGTGTTAGGGGGTCTTAGAATCTGATTCCTTGTGCTCTGAAAGACTGCATTCTGCTTACAAATCTTATCAGCTGGTTAGGAAATCCCCTCCTACACCCTCATTCTTTAGGTCACTCCTTAAAGCCTACCTCTTGGACCAGGCCTTCAGTCAGCTGTCCAAATATCCTCTAACACAGCTCAATGGCTAGTGTTGGTGTCAGATTCCGAGGGATCAGGAACATTTATCTCCCCGGCAATTCCACGGTATGAGTGGCAGCAGCAAAGAAAATGGAATATAAAAGATCAAAACATTAACAGATGATCGCCTTGGAAACTGGTTACAGGTAGCAAGAGGGATAAAGGACAACAACAATACAATATAATTACATTATTCTTTCATGAGATATTGGCTTTGGAGACATTACATGTAGGCCAGACTGGGTAAGGATGGCAGGTCGACATTTAATTAAATGCAAACTCCAACATCTTCTGTGGTGGGATTATGAACCCATGCCCCCCGAGTATTACCCTAGGTCTCTGGATTACTGGATATTCCAGTGACAATATCACTGCACCACACTGCCACCGTGGTTGTGAGCCAGATGGTTCCATAGAATGCCTATAGTGCAGAAGGAGGCCATATGGCCCATCAAGTCTGCACCGAACACGATCCCACCCAGGGGCTATTCCCATAACCCCTCATATATACCCTGTTAATCCTCCTGACACCAGGGTTAATTTAGCCAATCAGGCTAACTCGCACATCTTTGGACTGTGGGAGGAAATTGTTGTAACAATTGATGATAATTATAATGGTCACCATTAATGAGACAAGTTTTATAATCCCAGATTTATGAATTATATTCAATTCCACCAGGTGTTGTGGTTGGATTTGAACTCATGTCCTCCAGAGCACATAGTCATGTGACATCACCACATCACCACCATCTCGCCCATCCATACATTGGCAGTTAACCATCACAATTTGATGAAACAATCTATCAATTAGAGAGCTATTTAAAACGACAGCATCGGTGTCACAGTGCTTAGCGCTGCTGCCTCACAGCGCCAGGGACCTGGGTTCAATTCCCGGCTTGGGTCTCTGTCTGTGCGGAGTCTGCACGTTCTCCCCAGGTCTGCATGGGTTTCCTCCAATTTCCTCTCACAGTCTGAAAGATGTGCTGGTTAGGTGCATTGAGCCAAACAGGCGCCAGAGTGTCATGACTAGGGGAATTTCACAGTAACTTCATTGCAGTGTTAATGTAAGTCTTACTTGTGACTAATAAATAAACTTTACTTCAGAGAACATAGAATCCATACAGTGCAGAAGAAGCCATTTAGCCCATCGTGTCTGCACCCACACTCTGTCAATGTACCTTACCAGGCCCTCTCCCTTGCCCGCTTCCCATAACCCCATACATTTCCCGCAGCTAGTCCGCCAAACCTACACATATTGGGACACTAAGGGACACATTGCATGGCCAAACAACATAACCCACACTTCATTGGGCTGTGGGAGGCAGAGCACCCAGAGGAAACCCATGCAAACACGGGGAGAACGTGCAAACTCTGCATAGACAGTGACCCGAGCTGGGAATCAAACCCGGGTCCCGGACACTGTGAGGCAGCAGTGCCAACCACTGTGCCGCTGCACCACCGTGTTGCCCTAAACATCCCTTTGTCTTGGAAGACCCATTGTCATCATAGAATCCCTACAGTGCAGAAGGAGGCCATTCATCCCATTGACTCTGCACTGACCACAATCCCACCTAGACCCTATTTCTGTAACCCCAGATATTTACCCTGCTAACCACCTAACACTAGGGTGAATTTATCATGGCCAATCCACCTAACCTGCAGAACTTTGGAGTGTGGGAGGAAACCAGGCCACCCGAAGGAAACCCATGCAGACACGGGGAGAAGGTGCAAACTCTACACAGACAGTGACACGAGGCCGGAATTGAACCCGGGTTCCTGATGCTGTGAGGCAGCAGTGCTAACCACTGTGCCACTGTGCCGTCTGAGTTGGTTGTTGACAATGAATGAGGAATTGTGAGAGATGGTGCCAGTGGATATAAAAGTGGGGAAGCCAGACTTGAAGTTGACACCCACTTCCACACGGCAATCTTTTAACATAGAACATAGAACAGTACAGCACAGTACAGGCCCTTCGGCCCTCGATGTTGTGCTGAGCTATGTCCGAACCCAAGATCAAGCTATCCCACTCCCTATCATTCTGGTGTGCTCCATGTGCCTATCCAATAACCACTTAAAAGTTCCTGAAGTGTCCCACTCCACTGACACAGCAGGCAGTGCATTCCACACCCCAACCACTCTCTAAGTAAAGAATCTACCTTGGACATCCCTCCTATATCTCCTCTCATGAACGTTATAGTTATGCCCCCTAGTAACAGCTACATCCACCCGAGGAAATAGTCTCTGCACGTCCACTCTATCCATCCCCCTCATCATCTTATAAACCTCTATTAAGTCACCTCTCATCCTCCTCCACTCCAAAGAGAAAAGCCCCAGCTCCCTCAACCTTTCCTCATAAGACCTACCCTCCAAACCGGGCAGCACCCTGGTAAATCTCCTCTGCACTCTCTCCAATGCTTCTACTTCCTTCTTATAGTGAGGTGACCAGAACTGCACACAATATCCCAAATGTGGTCTCACCAAGGTCCTGTTTAGTTGCAGCTTTGTAATTAAACTATCATGAACATACAATTAATAGCTTCAACATCTGAATCTGTAGAAGAAAGTTCAGTTCTGGAGATAGTAAAATTAATTGAGAGAGAGAGGTATGATTGGTGGTTCTAATGCACATGTCCATAACAAATGTTCTTTACAATATTGGAAACATATCAGACGCTTAAACAAAACACAGCAGCAAAGGTGTCGAGCTTTGAGAATGAATAATGTTTTGTCCAGAGTTTCTGGATTTGCCTACGCTGCAGATATTTTCAATGTCACCTTGAGGCCAGCGCAGTGAGCAGTGAAGGAAGAACACCTGAGAATGGAGCTCATTAACTTCCCGTCAGTGTGTGGCAAAGCTGTGTGTCTCTGCAGGATAGCTTTCAGCAAGTTCAGCTCAGTGCCTGAGCTAGGGCTGCTTCACAGCTGACACCCATTTCATTTTCACCGACACTCTTCACCAGGTTCCCCGTGTGACGGCTGTGATCGCGCAGGCACCGAAAGCATTCACCAAAGGACATTGTCACGGCTGCCCCTATGGACTAAAGGTGCATAAAGAATGGCAGGGTAGGTTTGGTAACCGGAAACACTGAGAGTTCTTTACTCGAGGTGTGCCCCCTTCCCAGGTGGAACTCAGCCCCAGACTGGCTGAGCTAATTGCCCAGGGTTCACCTGACCTTCATTCTTAAAGGAGCAGTCTGCACCCCAAACCCCAACGTACACACATATCACAAGCATCGATGTCGGAAGGAAGTGATGCCCAGAAATATAGTCATAGAATCATATAGTGCAGAATGGGGCCATTCGGCACATTGTGTCTGTACTGGCCACAATCCCACCTCAGCCTTACTCCTACAACCCTATTCATTTACCTAGCTAATCTCGCTGATACTAAGGCTCATTTTAACATCCAATTAACCTGCACATCTTTGGACTGTGGGAGGAAACCAGAGCATCCTAAGGAAACCCACGCAGACACAGAGAGAATGTGCAAACTCCACACGGACAGTCACCCAAGGCCAGAATTGAACCCGGGTTCCTGGTGCTGTGAGGCAGCAGCGTTAAGCACTGTGCTACCATGCTGCAAATGCCAGAATGACTAACTGACCCTTATATTAGGGGATGGTCCTTTGAGACCGCTGTCCCAGGCCTCAAGTTGAATGCTGTCGAGATGCTGTTTCCCCAAAATTCGGTCCTTTCAATCTCATTTGTGTGCAGGTATCCCCCCTCTCCTCATGTTTGTCCTGAGAGCACCCCACTCCCACTCCTACCCCCACTCCCACCCCCACACCCACTCCCACTCCCACCTCCATCCAGCTCTCACAGCCCTGACAAGAGCCCGCCTCCTGCCCATGCCACATTAACCCTTACTTTTCTCTGCGAGAATTGGCCCCCTGAGGAAAGAGAAATGGGGAGGTGATGGCCTAGTGGTATTATCACTAGATTATTAATCTAGAAACTCAGCTCATGTTCTAGGGACCTGGGTTCAAATCCCACCACAGCAGATACTGGAATTTAAATTCAATAAAAAATATCTGGAATTAAGAATCTAGAGATGACCATGAAACCATTATTAATTGTCGGAAAAACCCATCTGGTTCACTAATGTCCTTTAGGGAAGGAAATCTGCCATCCTTACCCCGGTCTGGCCTACGTGTAACTCCTGAGCCACAGCAATGTGGTTGACTTTCAACCACACTCTCAGGCAAATAGGGATGGGTAATAAATACTGGCCCAGCCAGAGACACCCATGTCCCACAAATGAATAAAAAAAGTTGCTGAACAAATTCGAGACACGATTAGTTATGAAGATACTGAAGAATGAGTTCTGGAAGAACTAACTCAAGCTGCCGGTGGCTTTTAGATTAATGTCCCAGTGCTGGGTTTCACATTAAGTTGCACAGACCATAAAGATCACAATGTAATGATAACTTTTCATAAAACACCAGTAAGACCATAGTGTTCAGTGTCAGAAACAGACTGGGTTCCATGCGATAGGATGGACATTCAAGCAATGTTGGGGGTACAGAGCAGACAACCCGAATACTGCTCAGTATTTGAAAGGTTGGATTGCTTTTGTTTGAGATTATGAGATAATCTCTCAACCATGAATAGATTGGATAGAGTGTGTAGAAAAATACTTTTTTCAGCCACTGAGGGATATAGGACATGGGGACAGTTACAGTGGAGAGATTGAGGAACAAGAATAGGGGAAACATTTGTACACAGAGAGATGTAAAGATGGAGCGTGGACAATCAAATTAATAAATATAGCAGAGATCTTGGCAACATTGAAGAATTGGTCAGATTTGGGCTGCAAGTATTAGGAATGAGGATTAATTTCTAGTTAAATGACACATAAGCTTTAGATCTTGGATTACATAATTGTGGTACTTTTAAAGGAGAGGCTTGCAGACCACCAAGGTACAAACAAACAAGAGCTTTATTGGAAAGATGTTTACTCTACCAGCTGTTAGGATAGACTGCCCATTTGCCAACACAAATGGCCAATGACGTCATCAGGACATCATGTGATCGGTCCCTTAAAGTGCCCTCATTCCAATAAGGAACAGCATGAATGCACAATATTAATGATATAGGATTAATCAGTGATCTCACAATAAAGGATCCTCCAGGGAATAGCGATCATAATGATAAAAAATCTCATTAAGATTGCGGGTGACATAGAACAAAGAACAAAAAGCAGTACAGCACAGGCACTGGCGCAGACCCTTCAGCCCTCCAAGCTTGTGCCAATCACGTTGTCCTATCTAGATCAGCCGCCTCTATCATGTTTTAAGTTTTAAATGCCATTAACATAATTGCTTCAACCACCTCACTTTGGAGTGCATTCCAGGTCTCCACCACCCTCTGTGTAAAAAACCTCCTTCCCCCACACATCTCCACTGAACCTTTCCCCCCTTATCTTGAACTTGTGCCCCCTTGTAATTGTCATTTCTGCCCTGGGAAAAAGCTTCCAACTGTTCATCCTATCAGTACCCCTCATAATTTTATAAACTTCTATCAGGGCACCTCTCAGCCTCTGTCTTTCCATCCAAAGGGCCAAGTTAGCAAAGCCCGACTGGCAATAGATTGAAAACAAAGTTCAAAATCTGAATGAAAATACATTCAAGCGGTTCTGACAAAGGCAGTCTTGTGAAGATATTTCTCAGCCAGAGAGATATGTATTTGGGAACAAGAGAAGAATCAGTCTCCATCATTTCAACAATGCACACAACGTAGAGGATTGTTCTTTCCTCCAGATTGTGTGGCTGAGAGTCAAAGCTGAACATACAAGAAAGGCAACTGCAAAGGCAGCCAGTTTTGTGTTGGGTTGAAGCTAAGATGTGAAAGTGATTAAAATCCCATTCAATCTGTAGAACAACCTGTTTACTTATCCACAAATTGTTACAGACTCAGGGGCCTTTGTTAAATTGATTCATAAGAGATGACTACCAGACCATTGAACTCAGTGCTTTTCTCATTAAAGTAACATTCATGTAGAAATGATACCGTTCTGGTGTCAGGAAGCTGAAGGTGCGAAGGAGCGAGGATGATGAGGTTGTGGGGATGGCAATGTGGCCTTGATGAGCTCATTTGGAACACCGAGTACCAGACTATATGTGTAAACATGACTTCATTCAGCACTTAAGAAGACTCACAGTTATGTTTTGCCTAATAATGCACCTTCCGATGTTTCACATGGAACCAATTGCCTTTCCAGTGCAGTCACTGCGGAAAATGTGACATCTTTTTCATCGCTCTACACATAGCAATTAACGAATGGGCTGGGCTGAGTACAGAGGCTGCTGGAGATATCTGCCACGGGTCACTCGGTAACACTCCAGCAGTCTGCACACGTAAATCAGACTGGCCCTCCAGCACGGAGCCAGTGTCACACCATCAGATGTGGCACCTTTTAGATAAAGTACACAACCAGTCTGCCAATCTGGAGGGCATAAAAAATTCCATGGCATGGGGGAGTTCTCCTCAGTGACTTTGTTAATATTTTTCCCCCAATTAACAAATAAAATGAAATTTTATTTATTAATCGCAAGTAGACTTGCATTCACATTGCAATGAATTTACAGTGAAAATCCCCTAGTCGCCACACTCCGGCGCCTGTTTGGGTACACTGAGGGAGAATTTAGCATGGCCAATGCACCCTAACTTCCAATCTTTGTTCTGTGGGAGGAAACCGGAGCACCTGGAGGAAAGCCATGCAGACATGGGGAGAATGTGCGAACTCCACAGAGACAGTGACCCAAGGCTGGTATTGAACCCAAATCCCTGGCACTGTGAGGCAGCAGTGCAAACCACTGTGCATTCTGTTGCCACATATCACTTTAAAATAAGATTATCTGATCATTTATTGTATTACCATTCATGGGATATTGCTGTGTGTAAATGGCTGATGTGTTTTCTCCAATATAAGTTCACAGGTTCATACGATATAGGAACAGAATTAGATCATTTGGCCCATCGAGTCTGCTCCGCCATTCGATCATGGCTGATATGCTCCTCATTCCCATTTTCCTGCCTTCTCTCCATGACCCTTCAACCCATTAAAAATCTGTCTAACTCCTCCTTAATGTCGATTTTATCCATGCCTTTTATCATCTTGTTTACCTCAATTTGATCTCTCCTTATTCTTGTAGATTTCAGGTGGAAACTGCTTCAATTCTCCTCGCAACTTCCTCATTAGAGGATTTGGCTCATATATTCCCACTTACTTCTGACTGTTTCTGTTCTCTGAACTATCACCATAGGGAACCGCAGCACGTCCTCTTTATTCATCGCTACACGTAAGTCCTCGGCAATCCAAAACAAATTATAAGAGAAAGCATTTTCTAAAATTAATGCTAGCCCAGCACCAGTGTGATAAGCTATTTAAACAACTCAAATCAGGCATAAGATATTCACTAGTTGGACTGTCCATTGATTAAATACTATTTCACACTGTGGACACTTAATCTCTTCAGTTTATCTGCCCATGAGTCGCTGATAACCAATAACCTAAGTGCATTACTATCTCCGTGAAGATGAATTATTTTTGGAACAGACTTAGTCTTCAGTTTGAGAAACCAATTCGATTCAGAAGTCGCAGACAACTCCTCACAAAGGCATCCGTGGGAAGCTAATCACAAATCCTGCATTGAGTTTGCCATAATAATGCTGTTCTTGAATATTTTCCAAAGTGCAATCTTTGTCCTATTCTTGTAATCCTCAGGAGCACTAATGCAGCGATTACAGTGGGAAATTGCGACTGCCCACCTCCCCTCCATCTAAATTGGCCCCATTGTGACTTCAATTCCACACTCGCATTCTCCAGACAAAACTTCCCCATTTTGTGACAACAGGACAGCTTGGAAATGGCAACAACAACAACAACATAAAAAAGCAGCAAGTGTTCGAATGATTGATTTATCCAAAAATAGAAGTGAGAAATCTCAACTCCCGCTGAGATTGGCAGAAGGTACCGCCAGCCACTGAGCCAGTTGAGATTCCTAGCGGAGCAAGAGGCACCGCTCGGACTTGCATTTTTACAGAGCTGCTACCTCCGCTTGCCCAGTTCTCTGTTGGTTGTGGTTGGCAGCGCGTGGTGTGCACGAGAGGAACTAAAACCCTTTTCCAAACAGCTTTCTCAGAGGAGGGAATGACTCATTGGCAGGTGGACAGAACAGACTGGTCCCCCCCACTTGGAAAGCTAAAATTTGTCAGCTTTTAGAAGGACTGCATTCAAGAATGCTTGATGCAAACGGGGGGTCGCAAAGGGTTTAAAAATAAAACAGCTATGGTAACAGAATACTACAAAGGAACAAGTTTGTCTCCCTCAATCTCAAAAGCATTGAGATTGTCTTAATGGAATAAATGCATCAGATACTGAAGTCATTAAAAGGAGTGACACAGTTTAATAAGGCCACTGGATAAAACTTCAGTTTGGCCACATTTGGAATATTGCATGCAATTCTGGTCGCCACACTACCAGAAGGACACGGAAGCTTTGGACAGGGTGCAAAGAAGGTTTACCAGGACCTTGCCTGGTCTGGAGGGTTTTAGATATGAGGAGAGGTTGGATAAACTTGGGATAAGAGCAAATTACTGCAGATGCTGGAATCTGAACCCAAAAGAGAAAATGCTGGAAAATTTCAGCAGGTCTGGCAGCGTCTGTAAGGAGAGAAAAGAGCTGATGTTTCGAGTCCAGTTGATCCTTTGTCAAACCTTGGATAAACTCGAATTGTTTTCATTGGAAAGACGGAGGCTGAGGGGTGACCTGATAGAAGTCTACAAAATTGAGAGGCATAGATAGAGTGGACAGTCAGAGGCTTTTTTCCCAGGGTGGAAGGGTTGCCTACAAGAGGGCACAGGTTTAAGGTGAGAGGTGGTAAGTTTAGAGGAGATGTGTGGGGAAAGTTTCTCACACAGTGGGTGGTGGGTGCCTGGAACGCACTACCAGTGGAGGTGGTGGAAGCAGGCACGTTAGCAATGTTCAAAGTGTATCTTGATAGAACATGAACGGGAGGTGGACAGAGGAATAGAAACTGCGTATCAGCACAGTCTTGGTGGGCTGAAGGGCCTGTTCCTGTATCATATTGTTCTGTGTTAATGTAAAATAAAATAGCAAATAAGGCAGTAGCCTTTACTTCCAGAAGAATAGAATTGAAAAGTAGGAAAGTTACGTTGAACTTGAATCGAACCTGGGTGAGACCAGAGTTTGGAGAACTGAGTACATTTCTGGCCTTCACATTGTAAAAAGGATTCACAGGGAGAATATGAATAAAATATTTACAAAGATGATACCAAAACTGAGAAGTTCGACTTAACAGAAACAGTCAAATAGGCTGAAATTCCTTTCCCTGGAAAGGAGAGAACTGAGAGACAATCTGACAGAACTTTAAGATTATGTTGCAGACTTGATGGGTGAATGCAGAGAAAATATGGGGAGACCATGAATACAAAATAATCAGGGGAATCTGGGGAACCCATTGCTCCCCATGCTTTCAATGTCTTGACCAATCAGGATCAGCTTGCCAACCAATCAGCACCCTTTAATCCTGTAATATAAATTGTTGCCATCATTTGAAATTTAACATTCTTGCAATTGTCCTGATGAGTACAAGATGACTACAGTATTCCATGGTGGCATGGTGGCACAGTGATTAGCACTGCTGCCCCACAATGCCAGGAACCTGGGTTCAATTTCGGCTTGGGTCACTGTCTGTGTGGAGTCTGCATGTTCTCCCCGTGTCTGTGTGAGTTTCCCCCGGGTGCTCTCGTTTCCTCCCACACTCCAAAAGATGTGCAGGTTTGGTGGATTTTCCATGCTAAGTTGTCCCCTGGTCTCTCAAAGGTGTGTGGTTAGATGGATTAGCTACAAGTGGGGCTATGGAGATAGTATGGAGAGTTGATGCATACTAGTTGGGCCGAATGGCCTCTTTCTGCACTGTAGAGATTCTATGATTCTACAAATTGGCCGCTGAAGGTTCTATACAAGTTCAACATTTGTGTTTTTGAATTCTGTGCCTCTAGAACAAACCTCTGTGCAATTTCCATTTCAAAAGCAGGAATTCTGGTCGGTGTTTTACTGGCACACCTGCTCTGATTCTGGGGTCGGACAAGGCTTGGAAAATGGCATTGCCCATTGGCCTCAGATGGGATCATATGAATGTCAAGCTGGGGTGCGGATAAAATTCCGCTCTCTGACTTTGTTTCATATTTCCATCATAAATTCCTATGTCCATATTTATAATGGGAGTTGATTGGGAAAAGTTTGTCATGTTGTAATTATACCTCCAACCACTGGGGGTGCTGCATCAGCACCTGTCATTGTAACGTGTCAAGTTTACATGGGTAATTTCCATTATTAATGTGGATATAGGAATTTACAGCTTTACCCAACTGGGTATGCATTTAAATCTGAGTTGGATCGTGTCTTGCATGAGATATTTTTGTGAGTTTGAAGATTTATTTCAGGAACTTTAGTTAAATGAGAAAGTTTCTGAAATTTTGACATGAAGATAAAGCATTTCAAAATGTTTGCACGCCAGGTAAAAGCTGTGTTTTGACAATGAGAATTTGTTAAGATCTAGAATGGAGTCTGCACAAAGATGTCACTGAGTTATTAATTCAACTTTTAATCAAGGTATCAGATTTACACTTTGTTTGCAGGTGACATGTTCAGCTACAACAACAACTTGCATTACTGCAGCACCTTTAATGTACGGAAGACACTCCACAGGAGCATTATAACACAAAGTGTGACACTGGACCACATGAAGAAATAATTAGTAAACAGCTTAATCAAAGAGGCAGGTTTTCAACAATGTCTTAAAGGACACAAGCTAGGAGTGGGTGGGAGTCCCACTTCCTGTTCAGGTTGAGTTTTGCCATAAGCGTACCTCTTAAAGCTCTCCAGCATAAATTCACAGAAAATGCCATCTCACTCAGCATGCCACATCACCTCCTGTGAAATGATAAGACAGAGTACAGGAAAGAGATATCTTGTGAAATGGTGCAATGAAAATAATCTCGCCCTCAATATCAGTAAAATGAGGGAGATTGTCATCGACCACAGGAAGCGTAGTGGAGGACATGTCTCTGTCTACATCAATGTGGATAAAGTGGAAATGGTCGAGAGCTTCAAGTTTCAAGATGTTCAGATCACCAAAAATCTGTCCTGGACTCTCCATGCTGACGCTATAGCTAAGAAAGCCCACCAATGGCTCTACTTTTTCAGAAGGCTAAGAAAATTTGGCATGTCTGCTTTGGCTCTCATCAGTTTTTACAGATGCACCATAGAAAGCATCCATTCCAGATGTATCACAGCTTGGTACTGCTCCTGCTCTGACCAATAACACAAGAAACTATAAAGGGTTGTGAACGTAGCCCAGTCTATCATGCAAACCAGCCCCCTATGAATTGATTCCACCTACACTTCCTGCTGCCTAGGGAAAGCAGCCAGTATAATCAAGGACCCCAGGCACCCTGGACATTCTCTCTTCCACCTTCTTCCGTCAAATGTCTGAGATCACATCCGAAATCACATACCAACCGGCTCAAGAGTAGCTTCTTCCCTGCTACCTTCAGACTTTTGAATGAACCAACCTCACATTAAGTTGATCTTTCTCTGCACCCTAGCTATGGCTGTAACACTAATATTCTGCACACTCTCTTTCTCTCCATGTATTCTATGAATGGTATGCTTTGTCTGTATAGCGTGCAAGAAACAATACATTTCACTGTATCCCAATACATGTGACAATAATAAATCAAATCAACTTAAAAAAAACAAGCATAACTATTGCTAAATAATAAAATAAATTCTCCACAGTTCAAAGAACTTGCATACACACATCTTTCACAGCCTCAGAACATCTCAAAGCACTTTACAGCCAATGAAGTATTTTAGAAGCGTATTCTTTATTGTAAGGCAAGAAATTTGGCAATTGATTTACACAAAGCAAGATCCCATAAACAGCAATGTGATAATGACCGTAGAATCATAGAATCCCTACAATGCAGAAGGAAGCCATTCGGTCCATTGGGTCTGCATTGACAACAATCCCACCCAGGCCCCATTCCCACAACCCCCTACATTCACCCCACAAATCCCTCTAATCTACGTGCCCCGGGACACCAAAGGGAAATTTAGCATAACCAATCAACTCAACCCATGCACATCTTCAGAGTGTGGGAGGAAACCGCAGCACCTGGAGAAAACCCACGCAGACACGGGGAGAACATGTAACCTCCACTCAGTCACCCAAGGCCAGAATTGAACCCGGGTCCCTGGCGCTGTGAGGCTGCAGTGCTCACTACTGTGCCACTGGGCCGCCCCAGATAATTTGGTTTGATTGATAGGTAAATATTGTCCACAACACTAGGAGAAATCCCCTGCTTTTTCCCAAAATAAAAGCCCAAGCCTAGGTTCCCACGTGGAGAATGGTTTCGTATTTCTCCAACTAGTCTGCACCATTGTTTTTCCCTGACATGCTTTTAGATTCTTTATCATCTGCAATAACTTACTTAATACTGATGGTTAACTTTTCCTATCAAATCAGATGAATGATTAACTCCTCCAGGCTGCAGAACCTGAAGTATGATTAACAAGATACATCTCATTTCCAATCAGATGGGAAGTCATGAGGCTGCCTGAAAGTTTGGACAGCATTTTAATTAATCCCACTGCCTTTCAGCTCCTCCCCATTCCCTGAATCCTCCTGGAAGGAAAGTAGGATCCGTTTATTCAGGAGCTACAACTCTCATCATTAACGTCAGCATCACTGGAGTTCTGCTTATCGCAGAAACTGGACATCTTTCACAAGGAAATGAAATGAAATGTAGGAGATAAATCCCAGCTCCAAACCAATTCTGCACCAAATATTGGTTTTATCCGAAAATGCTTAACTCCATCAGGAATGGGATCTGGGCGACCCTGGCTGAGGCGAAGCTGGTGATAAGTTGGCCATGATCTTATTGAATAGCAGAGTGTGGATGAGGGGCTCAATGGCCCGGCTCCTATTCACCTTATTAACCGTGTTAAAACATAAAGACACAGTCTGCTTTGCATTTCCACATTGTGTATGTGTACACATGTGTGTGTGTGTGTGTGTGTGTGTGTGTGTGTGTGTGTGTGTGTGTGTGAGTGTGTGTGTGTGTGTGTGTGTGTGTGTGTGTGTGAGTGTGTGTGTGTGTGTGTGTGTGTGAGTGTGTGTGTGTGTGTGTGTGTGTGAGTGTGTGAGTGTGTGTGTGTGTGTGTGTGTGTGAGTGTGTGTGTGTGTGTGAGTGTGTGTGTGTGTGTGTGTGTGTGTGTGAGTGTGAGTGTGTGTTTGAAACCAGTTAGGTTACAAAGCAATGTTGGTTCCTGTCTTATTGAGAGCTGTCTACTCCAGATACTTCTGTGAGTGGGATCCAGTTAGAGACTTCACTGGAAATCAATATCCTGGTGAAAATGTTCTTCTTGTCTGACCATTATTTCTTGTCCAAAGTACAATCACTTTGAAAAAGGCAACTACTTCTATCCAATAGCTTTATGGCTTCACTAAAGAGCTGCCAAATTGAATGTATTCCCAAGCGGAGTACTTCTCTTTCCATGGTGATAATTCTGAACACTTTTTCAACAACAGAGAGGATTTCTTTCCCTTCTGGCAACAGGTAAACCTTTTACAGCCAATTAACTTTTAAGATGCAGCGCACCAAGCGCACCGAGAATTCTCCCTGCTGTTGTAATTAGAGTCTCACAGCACAGGAGGCCATTCAACCCATCAGAACTGTGCCAACTCTTTGAAAGAACTATCAAATTAGTCTCCCATGCCTACTCTATCCCACATCCCTGCAGAATCTTTCCCTTCAGCTAAATATCTAATCCTCTTTAGAAAGTTATGATTCAATCTGCTTCCAGTGCCTGTTCAAGGAGCACATTCCAGATCACAATAACCCTCTGGGTGCAATCTTTTTTCTCATCCAGCCCCTAGGGTGGCACGGTGGCACAGTGGTTAGCGCTGCTGCCTCACAGCATCAGAGGCCCGGATTTGATCCTCAGCTTGGGTCATAGTCTGTGCAGAATCTGCACAGTCTCCCCGTGTCTGCATGGGTTTCCTCCAGGTGCTCCGGTTTTCTCCCACAGTCTGAAAGACGTACTGGTTAGGTGCATTGGCTGTGCTAAATTCTCCCTTAGTGTACCCAAACAGGCGCTGGAGTGTGGCAACTAAGGGGATTTTCACAGTAACTTCATTGCAATGTAAGTCTACTTGTGACATGAATGAATAAATTTTTAAATGTAATAACCCTCAGTGTACAATTCCCTTTTCCCCATCCAGCCCTTTTTGCTAATGACCTTCATTCTCTGTCTTTCAGTTGGTATCTATGCTGTTCTGAAGTGAATCAGTTTCTCCCTCTCTCTCTTTCTTTTTCTCTGCCATTCAAGCTGTTATTGCAGTCCAAACACTTTGAGTAAATTCCCTAGTTAATCTGAAGTTCTCCAGACTGAAAAGTCATGTAGCTAACGTGAGGAATCCTTCAGTCCCATGAGCACATAAATCTGGCTAATCGTGTCCACATCAATCTTAAACTTTTAACATTGCCAGATGGTGGCATTGGACTGGGGTGGGTGCAGTAAGAAGCCTCACAACACCAGATTAAAGTCCAACAAGGTTTATTTGGAATCACGAGCTTTCGGAACACTGCACTTTCATCAGGTGAGTGGAGGTTAGTTCACAAACACGGCATATATAGGAAAAGGTACAATTATAGGATAACATTGTGTCTTTGTCTATATGTGCCCTGTTTGTTAGATGTACGAGGCAAGTTTTTTTCACAGAGGGTGATGGACGCCTGGAACTCGCTGTTGGGGGAGGTGGTGGAAGTTTTAAGGGGTAGTCAGTTTTAAGGGGCGTCTTGACAAATACATGAATAGGATGGGAATAGAGGGATACTGTCCCTGGCAGGGTAGGGGGTTTCAGCTCAGTCTGGCAGTATGGTTGGTGCAGGCTTGGAGGGGCCGAGGAGCCTATTCCTGTTCTGTAATTTTCTTCGCTTTTTGCTCTTTGATTCCAAATAAACCTGTCAGACTTTGGTGTTGTGAGACTTCTTACCATTGCTAGGTTTGGTAGTGGAACTCTGAGCTCTAACTAACCTATTTCAAATGTTATTTGCAAAGTGCTATCTCATCGTTTGGTTCTTTTTCAAGGCAGAAGTTTGTTGCTTCCAGAACAGCAGTCAATATTCTTCAAAAGGATTTTGAGCATTTGAGTTTTTGAGATATCTGCTGAGGTGTCCGTGTGAAAGCAAGTCTCTTTCTTCCCTTAAAACATTTTCTTCAAAGTTTCTTTAATTAATACGCTGGAACCCATACATTTCATCACCAAGTTCACATTCCTTCTAAGAAACGCACTTAATTACTCTTTCCCTCTTCCACTCTTTTCTTAATGAATGTATTTTCCCTCACCCACTCGGTGAACTTTTCATGAAAGATTAAATGAAGTTAACGTTGTCAATGCTGAAATGAAGCAGATGCAAGTTGCCTGCTTCTCCCCAAGTGCGCTGACAGCAGACACATCACGGGTGAAGGTAAGTGGATAGCTACCACAAGCCCGGGAGAAAATGGCTGCGGTAAAAGCTTTGATTGCGTGCGAGAAATCCCCCTCTCTCCTTTCCGTCCAAGCCTAATATAACTTTGCACTATTGATTTGCCAGATAGCTGTATAATTAACTTCCAGCTCTTGATTCCGCTGCAGGTAATTAAGCTATTCTGTGCGGTTTTAAGTTTTGATATAAAACGCAGTCATTTACCAGAGATCAGGCTTTTAGCGCATCAGTTTTCAAATAGTGTTTCAGTCTTTCCCACTCTTGCTTTTAAGTTGGACTCTGCGTACAGCTCTTCCTGTGAAATGGCTAATGTCACCTCCATTCACACATTCACATAAAAGCTACAGTCCATTGAGAGGCACCCTGTGCACATTCCCACTCTCTGTACCTGCTCGTTGCTCCCCTTCTTCACTCAGCAGGGGACTCTGTTAAAGCCAACGCACAGTGAAATCAAACAACTCCTGGCGGGCAGGTTAAAGGAAGTTAAGATTAATTCCTCGGTCAGTAATTTTAAATCTCACATTGATAGAGTTCTACTATTCAAAGACATCAAGAGACATGGGGCCAAGGTGGGTGGATGGAGATTGGATACACAACAGCCATGATGTCACTGAGTGTTGGTGAAATAAGCTTGAGGGGCTGGATGGCCTCCTCCTCTGCCTGTGATTGTACCGATTAACTAACACAGATAACAGAATGTGAATTCTCCTGGCAATGCACCATCTATAACATAACAAGCAAAAACACAAAATACTGAAAAATCTCAGCAGCTCTGACAGCATCTGTGGGGTGAGAACAAAGCCAATATTTTGAGTCTGGATGATCCTTCAATATTTTTAGGATAATTGATTATAGAGGTTTACAGCATGGAAACAGGCCCTTCGGCCCAACTTCTCCATGCCGCCCTTTTTTTTGAAACCTCTAAGCTAGTCCCAATTGCCTGCATTTGGCCCATATCCCTCTGTACCCAGCATACCCATGTAACTGTCTAAATGCTTTTTAAAAGACAAAATTGTACCCGCCACTCCTACTACCTCTGGCAGCTCGTTCCAGACACTCACCACCCTCTGTGTGAAACAATTGCCCCTCTGGACTCTTTTGTAAGTCTCCCCTCTCACCTTAAACCTATGCCCTCTAGTTTTAGACTCCCCCACCTTTGGAAAAAGATATTGACTATCTAGCTGGTTTATGCCCCTCGTTATTTTAAAGACTCTATAAGGTCACCCTTCAGCCTTCTACAGTCCAGAGGACATAGTCCTAGTCAATTCAGACTCTCCTTATAACTCAAACCATTAAGTCCCTATAAATCTCTTCTGTACTCATTCTAGTTAATTAATATCCAGAACTGTACAAAGTATTCCAAGTGTGACCTTACCAATGTCTTGTACAACTTCACCAAGACCAACTCCTGTATTCAATGTTCTGAACAATGAAACCAAGCATGCTGAATGCCTTCTTCACCACTCTGTCCACCTGTGACCCCACTTTCAAGGAGCTATGAACATGTACCCCTAGATCTCTTTGTTCTGTAACTTTCCCCAGTGCCCTACAATTAACTGAATAAGTCCTGCCCTGGTTCAATCTACCATTTATCTAAATTAAACTCCATCTGCCATTCGTCAGCGCACTGGCTCAATTGATCAAGATTCCATTGCAATCCGAGATAATCTTCTTCACTGTCCACTAATCCAGTGAGTAAAAACTCAAATCACAGCAGATTGAGAATTTGAAATATAAAAATGTCTTCTTTCTTTGTCTTGTCTTTACCCTTACGTGACTCCAGCCCCACACCAAGGTGGTTAATACATAAGTACTCTCTTCGAAAGCCACTAAATACAATTGGGATGATCAATCCCTACCCAGTGACGCCCCAAACTACCTGACATTTACTCTTACAAAGTCTAATTGGCAATGTGTGATGACTAGGGCATAGAGATAACCCACATCACCTCTGTGGTATAAAAACAGGACATTCTCTTTGCTGGTTCATTCCCACAAAACCCTGTCGTGTATGTTGAGATTGTGTATTAGTGGGAAATCAGCTGTGCTGAGTTGGCAGTTTTGACTTTGCAGTCAATGGGAATTAACAACAGAAGAGATGGGACAGAGCGATCCCACAAGATTTACCCAATTAATCCATTTTATTTCAAACAGGGAGAGGAGGAGGCCATTCAGGCCCTCAAGCTTGTTTCACCAAAACTCAGCAAGATCAAGGCTGGTGTATCCTAACTCCATCCACTCACCTTCATAGAACCCAATAGTGCACAAGGAGGCCATTCAGCCCATCAAGTCTGCACCAACCACAATCCCATCCACGCCCTATCTCCATAACCCCACACATTTACCCTGCTAATCCCCCTGACGCTAGGGTCAATCAACCTAACCTGCACATTTTTGGAATTGTGGAAGGAATCCTGAGCTCCATGCAGACAAGGGGAGAACATGCAAATCCCACACAAACAGTGGCCCAAGGCTGGAACTGAACCTGGATCCCTGGTGTTGTGAGGCAGCAGTGCTAATCATTGTGCCACCTAGTTCCATATCTCTTAATTTCTTTGCAAGAGAAATATTGGCCAGAACGCAAAGAACTTTCTGTTCTTCTTCAAGATCCCCCAGAACGATTTGAAACTGGCACGGTTTCAGATTTAGAGCCTCATTTGACTAATGACTAATCCCTGGCTAATGTAAGGCTCCCCCAACACCAGACAGACTTCCAGTTTAATTGGTGACAATGCAAGGAATAGTTCAATACACACAGCGGGCAGGCAGGCGGTATGCTGAGCAGACATTCACTGTTGGCAGAGTTGCCCGTGGGAGCTCGACATCCGGAAGGCGCTGATCTCGCCGGTGAGAACACGGCTGTGATTCTCCCATCCTGTTGCACTCGTTTTCAGTGCAGTGGGCCGGGGGATTCTCACCTTGGACAATCCGCAGCTGTGGTGCATGTCTTCTCACTGCCTCAGCTGAAATCTCCGGGCCCACCACACTACCCCCACCACCCCCCCCTCCACTGCCCCAACCCCCTCCCCCGCCAGAGTGGTTCACACCAGCGGGGATGAGAGTAGCTTCCCACAAATGGGGAACTAGCAGCCTGACCCTGCTGGAGTGAAAGGGGGCAATTTATTGTGCCCCCGGGCGTTTTATTTTTGGTGAGGAATGGGGGGAAGTGGAGGGGGGGGGGGGGGGCCATTGCCATTCTGCCTGAGATATCAGTGGAGGGGAGGAGTGGGGCGGGGGGTCCGCTGCCGCTCTTCACAAGGAGAGAAGAAAGCTGATGTTTCGAGCCCAGATAACCAGTGGGGGGGGGGCCACTGCCACTCTGCCTGTGATCAGTGAGGAGGGGGGGGGGTCGGTGGGGGGGAGAAGTGTCTGCTGCCATTCTGCACAAGGAGTGAAAAGAGCTGATATTGCAAGTCCAGGTGACCCTTTCTCTCTCCTTTCAGATGCTGCCAGACCTGTTGAGATTTTCCAGCATTTTCTCGTTTGGTTTTGGATTCCAGCATCCGCAGTAATTTGCTTTTATCTGACCTTAGAAGGAAATCAGTTTTGTTTTTTGGCCACAATAAAAGAAAGGAAATCCTGACTGACCAATCAATGGTCAAACGGGAGAATTGTGGCAGTGTTGATGCTGAAGTTTAATTTATTGCAAGATCAGGTTAGTGAGATATCTGCATCTCCATCACAATTACAAACACATTTCATCTTGTCATCGGGCTTGCTGATCTTTCACCTGCAAAAATAAGACGTATCTCAGTTCTATTAGCGATGAAATATGGGACGGTGATGATGCTTAGCCATCTGAAATCCAGGAGGTTTAACCACTTTAATGTAACATCCCGTTGATGTGTTTACAGCCAGGCTGTTTATCAATCTTTCTTGTGTTTGCCTGACAGGGAAGGTTTTGGTTTTGTATGGTCTGAGCGAGAGTCACTTTAACCTCCCACTCGTTGAAAGGGTTAAATTAATTCTTGTCGTCGCACCGTGATGGACTCCTGCCCGGAGGGAAGGTCTGGAAACCACCTGAACGGTTTAGATAATGAATGTGCAAAGCCCATTGATTCCATCAGTTGTAGATACTGAAGACATACATCTTCATGTCATCTGCTCGGCAAAGCTTTTCATGCCTGGTTTGTGAGTGAAAAGAAACATGGTACCCCACTGACAATGGCAATTTTCTTTAATCAGGAAAGGATTGATCCTGCTAATGTTTTGCAGGATGTATAAACAGGAACAAAACAACTCAGAAACAAATAAGTGGGAAAGAGGCAAATCAGGAACGACGGAACAGAGCAGCAGCACGTTCAAACGAAAGAAATCGGAACGTGTGGCGTCAATCTCCAGAATCATAGAATCTCTACTGTGCAGAAGGAGGCCATTCAGCCCATCGACCAAGGAAATCCTGAGGGAGTGCTGCACTGTCAGAGGGTCAGTACTGAGGGAGTGCCGCATTGTCAGAGGGTCAGTACTGAGGGAGTGCTGCACTGTCAGAGGGTCAGTACTGAGGGAGTGCCGCACTGTCAGAGGATCAGTACTGAGGGAGTGCCGCACTGTCAGAGGATTAGTACTGAGGGAGCACCGCACTATCAGAGGGTCAGTGCTGAAGGAGTGCCGCACTGTCAGAGGGTCAGTGCTGAAGGAGTGCCGCACTGTCAGAGGGTCAGTGCTGAGGGAGTGCCGCATTGTCAGAGGGCCAGTACTGAGGGAGTGCCGCACTGTCAGAGGGTCAGTGCTGAGGGAGTGCCGCACTGTCAGAGGGTCAGTGCTGAGGGAGTGCCGCACTGTCAGAGGGTCAGTACTGAGGGAGTGCCGCACTGTCAGAGGGTCAGTGCTGAAGGAGTGCCGCACTGTCAGAGGGTCAGTGCTGAGGGAGTGCCGCATTGTCAGAGGGCCAGTACTGAGGGAGTGCCGCACTGTCAGAGGGTCAGTGCTGAGGGAGTGCCGCACTGTCAGAGGGTCAGTGCTGAGGGAGTGCCGCACTGTCAGAGGGTCAGTGCTGAGGGAGTGCCGCATTGTCAGAGGATCAGTACTGAGGGAGTGCCGCACTGTCAGAGGATTAGTACTGAGGGAGCGCCGCACTGTCAGAGGGCCAGTACTGAGGGAGTGCCGCACTGTCAGAGGGTACAGTTTTTTGAATGAGGTAAATCCAGGGCTCTGTTTGCCTTTTCAGATGGACATCACAGATCCTACAGGAAGATTTTGAAGATAAGCAGGGATATTCTCCACACTCATATTTAGCCCTCAATAATGTTCATGCTGTTATTTACGGGAGCTTGCTTTGCACAAAGTGATTGCTGTGTTTTTGATGCAGCGATGGCAACGACACTTCGAAGAGTACCCCACTTGTACTTGTCTGTGCGGAGTGTGTACGTTCTCCTTGTGTCTGTGTGGGTTTCCTCCGGGTGATCCAGTTTCCTCCCACAGTCCACAGGGGTGCAGGTTAGATTGATTGGCTTCGCTAAATTGCTCCTTAGTGCCCCAAGATATATAAGTTGAGGGAATTAGCGGGGTAAATATGTGGGGTTACAAAGATGGGGAAAAAGCTCTGTTGGAGAGTCCGCACAGATTTGATGGGCCAAATGGCCTCCTTGTGCACTGTAGGGATACTATGATCAAATGGAGTCTTCACAACAGCGGAAGCTGTCCCTCTGGGATGTGTTAAAGCAGCATGGTATTTCCAATGCCAACTTCATGCTGGAATAAACCCACTGTGGGCTCTGGTGGGAAACTAGTCCGACCCCTCCACCGCAACACCAACCATCTTTCTAACTGTTTTGGTTATCACTGTATAACCTGGTGGAGCATCAATGTGGCTTAACACTTCATTTTTGGCATAGTGGTTAGCACTGCTGCCTCACAGCACCAAGGACCCAGGTTCGATTCCCGGCTTGGGTCACTGTCTGTGTGGAGTTTGCACATTCTCCCCATGTCTGCGTGGGTTTCCTCCGAGTGCTCTGGTTTCGTCCCACATAGTGAAAGACATAGTGGTTAGATGCACTGGCCGTGCTAAATTCTCCCTCAGTGTACCCGAACAGGCGCTAGAGTGTGGCAACCAGGGGAGTTTCACAGTAACTTCATTGCAGTATTAATGTAAGCCTACTTGTGATTAATAAATAAACATTTTGCTTCACTTTGTTGATATTTTCTGGTGATTTGAATGGACAAAAATGATGAAAATCTTTGTCCCCTTATGTACTGATGGAGGATGGAGATGAGGCAACTTCAATAGCCCAAGGGATGAAGTTCACCTTTGATAAATGAGATTTGAATAAATCAAGCAGCAATGAACGTTGGGTGAATCTCGGATTCATGGAAATAAAACAGGGGTTCGTCACTGTTTGATTATGTTCAGTAACTATCCGTTTACCCAGCTCCTGATCATCCAAACAAAACTGTGACAGCAAATCAGGTTAAACTCAACCATACTACACCGAGTTACTCATCTGAAAAATAATTCCCAGTCTTTGGACTGGTTGTTAATGAAGCATTGAAATCAAAGCATTGATTGGAAGAGTCTATGTTGGGTGGTGACAAATCACAAGTTGCCTCTAAATTTGAACATTTGGTAGATATCACAAGTGTTCTTCACAAACTTGTTACAAAATTATTTGCTAACATTTTACCTAATTATAAATAATTATTTGGAAAAAGTTTCCAGGTCACTGTGCAGAGTCTGCACATTCTCCCCATGTCTGTGAGGGTTTCCTCTGGGTGCTCCGGTTTCCTCCCACAGTCCGAAAGATGTGCAAATTAGGTTCATTGGGCATGCTAAATTCTCCCTCCGTGTACCCGAACAGGGGCCGGAGTGTGGTGACTAGGGGATTTTCACAGTGACTTCATTGCAGTGTTAAAGCAAGGCTACTTGTGACACTAATAAGTAAACTTTAACTTTAAAATGATGTCCGAATAGAAAGGAGCAATAACTCCTTCTACAAGTTTCATAACAGCAGGGGACACGGTGTGAAAAAGTGAGAAAGAGAAGGAGAAAAACAGCATATGAGGAAGAGAGATCTTGCAATTACTCAATGTTCTTCATGACTTTACAATGTTCTGACACTCTTTGCCATAGTGTTGTATTTTGAAGTGTTGTCTATTGTTGCAATGTAAGAAATGTGACAGCCAATATATGGACAGCAAACTCCATATACAGCAAGGAAATCATAATCCTGAATTCTGCCCTGTTATATCATAGAATCATAGAATCCCTACGGTGCAGAAGGAGGTCATTCGGCCCATCAAATCTGCGCCGATAACAATCCCACCTAGGCTCTATCCCTGTAACCCCACCTTGTTACCCTCCTAATCCCTCTGACCTAAGCTCCTGGGACACTAAATGCCAATTAAGCATGGCCAATCAACCTAACCCGCACATCTTTGGGCTGTGGGAGGAAACCGGAGCACCCGGAGGAAACCCACGCAGACACGGGGGGAATGTGCAAACTCCGCACAGACAGTGACCCAAGGCTGGAATTGAACCCAGGTCCCTGGAGCTGTGAGGCAGTCTATATTTTGCAGGAACTCGACAACATTGTGTTGTTTTATACAATCAGCAACTGGCTCTGGACAGAAACATTGCCCGCTATCCTCAGATATATTCACATTTCCTATCAGTAATAGGTACCTGTTTTACTGCTGCCGCTTTTGTCGCGTGTGTTGGTTGGTTTAACATAACAGGACAGAGACGAGTCATCAATGGACTTACATTGTCAAGAATTTTCAATGTATATAAATGAAACAATGCTCTGACAGATTGCCAGGCCTCTTTCCTGACAATTCTGTTTAAAATACTTTCCTTATTCCATCAGAGTAATGTTCAAACAGAATTTCTGCTTCCATTGAGCATATGCAAACCAATGAGAAGACCCTGCACCCTGTCCCCGACTCCAGGACTCACTCTGGTCATCTGCCACCCCCTCAGGAACTGCTCCAGTGATGTTATCTCCATTTGTGTCAAACAATCTGGATGTATCCAGTGATGCATTGATTCCCTGGGTGGGAAGATGAACAATGATGTTCGTCACTTTGACACAAACGGGCATCTGTCACTGGGACGACCAGGTTACAAGAAAAAAAACCATCTGCAGTTTACATGGATGCAATTACCAGATACAACCTGAGATATGGATCAGAAGGGAGAAATGACAGACGGCATCAAGGATGGCTCGTGGCTGGCGTTCCCAGATTGCTGTGTGAAAGCTTTTTGTGGTTAATTATCAGTGACATGTTGAGGTTATCGAGGCAACATGGCTTTGTGAGCACTTGTTGTCGCAAACTTTGCAATTGGCTGATGGGAGTGTACATTGAGAATTCAATACAGGCATGTTCTGTACAGTGACAACCAGCAAGATAGACTTGCATTTGCATAACCCCTTTCACCACTTAGAATCATAGAATCCCAACAGTGCAAGAAGAGGCCATTTGGCCCATTGAGTCTGCACCAAGAGGGCACCTTATTGTGAGCAGTTTTGGGCCCCATACCTAAGGAAAGATATGCTGGCCTTAGAGGGAGTCCAGAGAAGATTCACAAGAATAATCTCAGGAATAAAGGGTTTGTCATATGAGGAGGGATTGAGGACACTGGGTCTATACTCGATGTAGTTAAGAAGGAAGAGGGGGGATTTAATTGAAACTTACAGAATACTAAGAGGCCTAGATAGCGTGTACGTGGAGAGGATGTTTCCACTCCAGGACAGACTAGAACTCGAGGGCATAACCTCAGAGTGAAGGGACGCTCCCTTAAAATTGAGATGAGGAGGAATTTCTTCAGCCAGAGGATGGTGAATGTGTGGAACTCATTGCCACAGAGGAGGCCGGGTCATTAAGTGTCTTTAAGACAGAGATGGATAGGCTCTTGGTTCAATTAGGGGATCAAGTGCTACAGGGAGAAGGCAGGAGAATGGGGACGAAAAAGATATCAGCCATGATTGAATGGTAGAGCAGACTTGATGGGCTGAATGGCCTAATTCTGCTCCTGTGTCTTATGGTCTTACCCAGGCCCGATTAACGCTGCAATGAAATTACTATGAAATTCCCCCAGACACCACAGTCCTGTTCGGGTCAATGCACCCAACTGGCACATCTTTCAGAATGTGGGAGGAAACTGGAGCACCCGGAGGGAGCCCATGCAGACATAGGGAAATTGTGCAAACTCCACACAGACAGGAAATCGAACCCAGGTCCCTGGCGCTGTGAGGCAGCAATGCTAACCACTGTGCCACAGTGCCACCCACAATCTCAGGATGTCACAACACATTCTACAACCAATGATGTACTTTTGAAGCATTTTTGCACCATCGGAAATGTTGCCACAACAAGGTCTCACAATCAGCAATGTGAGAACAGCAGGATAATCTATTTTATGATGCTGGTTGAGGGATAAATATTGGCCCAGATACCAATGGAGCAGCACGGTGGCACACTGGTTAGCACTGCTGCCTCACAGTGCCAGGGACCTGGGTTCAATTCCTGGCTTGGGTCACTGTCTGTGTGGAGTCTGCACATTCTCCTCATGTTTCCTCCGGGTGCTCTGGTTTCCTCCCACAGTCCAAAAGACATGCTGTTTAGGTGCATTGGCCATGCTAAATTCTCCCTCAGTGTACCTGAACAGGTGCCAGACTATGGCGAAAAGGGCACTTTCACAGTAACTTCATTGCAGTGTTAATGTAAGCCTTACTTGTGACTAATAAATTAACTTTAAGATATCAGGGAGGACTCCCCTGACCCTTTCCAATAGACTGCCATGGAATATTTTATCTCCACCCTGAGTATGAAGATGACAATGTAACATTTAGTCAGAAGGATGGCACCTCTGACAGAGCTGCACCCCCTCGGGATGGACCCTGGGAATGTTGACTCTGGGCCATGTGTGCTAATACCGACATTAGGACAGGAGAGACTAATGCAGTTAGGATTATATAGATTGGAGTTTGGAAGAGTGAGAGGGGATTTCATAGAAACTTCTCACAGGGTTAGACAGGGTGGATTCAGAAAGAATATCCCCAGTGGTGGGGGAGTCCAGAACTCGGACATAGTTTGAGGATAAGGGGTCTCCTCCTAAAAGGACTGAGGCGAGGAGAAATTTCTTCACTCAGAGGGTGGTGAATGCATGGAGCTCATTGCCACAGAAAGTAGTTGAGGCCAAAACGTTGTGTGATTTCAATAAGAAATTAGATATAGGTCTCGGGGCTAAAGGGAGCAAGGGATTTCGGGGGGGGGGGGGGGGGGGGTGCGGAGGATCAGGGATATTGAATTTGATGATCAGTCATGATCAAAATGAATGACAGTTCTGATCTATACCTCAAGTTGTATCTGATAATTGCTGAATGCCTGACTCCTGCCTCTATTTTCTATGTTAGAATGGCAGATACCTTGGGCTAGTTGACCATTTCTCCTAAAACTGTAACATGTCTGCATAGCACATGATGCTTTGGGCTGGCCTGAAGGCATCATTTGTGAAATCTACCTTCCTGAGGCTATGTCAGAGCAAAGGCCACAGAATAGAGAGTGACTGTCTCCTTCTGGCATCACAAATAGGGATAAGGAGGCCAGGGTTGCTGCAAGGATGTTTTTAGCCACTTGGTCAATTGTCAGCCTGGTACCATGCACCCTCCCTCCCCTTTCTGGGAGAGGTCAGGGGAAACGGTGCCAGGGAAAACAAGCAGTAAGGTGCGAGCGGGTTCTAAGGGGAAGCAAGTGCCAGGAAGCTGGAGACAGGCTGAGGGATCTGGTTAACATGGGGATTCAGTGCCTCCACATTGGGAACGCAGTCTCCCTGCTGTCTGGAAGCATCAGAGCACCAAGAGGACTGTGGGCTAAATCTTTGCTGTTTCACTTCCAAAATTATTTAAAGAAGAAAAAAAATTAAAACATTTCCATTAAACATTAAAAACAAATCACTGACCCAATCAGGAGTGAGGTGACCTGAACTCTCTCTTGTACCATTGAGCTAACATTTCCCGCTTGTGCCAGATTCCTCAAACCCCACCAATTCCATCGCAGCCACTAAAATCCCTGATGTGGAGATACCGGCGTTGGACTGGGGTGGGGCACAGTAAGAAGTCTCGCAACACCAGGTTAAAATCCAACAGGTTTACTTGGTACTTGGATGACACCAAGATGGTTGGATTGGCGGGTACTGAGGAGCAGTGCCTGGCAATGCAACAGGATGTAGACAGGCTGGTAGATTGGGCAGATAGATGGCAAATGGAATTTAATCCGGAGAAATGCGAGGTGATGCACTTTGGCCGGAATAATGTGGAGGGGAGTTATACGATAAAAGGTAGAACTATCCGGAGTATAGATACACAGAGAGACCTGGGGGTGCAAGTGCACAAGTCCCTGAAGGTGTCGGTACAGGTGCAGAATGTGATGAGGAAAGCGTATGGTATGTTAGCCTTCATAGGAAGAGGTATAGAATATAAGAGTAGGAGTCTGATGTTGCAGTTGTATAGAACGTTGGTTAGGCCTCACTTGGAGTACTGCGTCCAGTTCTGGTCGCCGTACTACCGGAAGGATGTAGAGATCCTGGAGAGAGTGCAGAGGAGATTTACCAGGATGTTGCCTGGTATGGAAGGGCTGTCTTACGAGGAAAGATTGAATGAACTTGGGCTGTTTTCCCTTGAGAGACGTCGGCTGAGGGGGGATCTAATAGAGGTTTATAAGATTATGAAGGGGATAGATAGAGTAAATGGTAGTAAGCTTTTTCCGCTACAAGAAATGGATAGAACGAGGGGTCACGGGCTTAGGGTGAGGGGGGCTAGGTATAAGACAAATATTAGAGGGCAGTTTTTCACGCAAAGGGTAGTGGGGATGTGGAATGCACTGCCGAGTAAGGTGGTGGAAGCAGGCACGCTAGGGTTGTTTAAGAGTCACTTAGACAGCCATATGAGCGGGCTACATATAGGGGGATATAGTAGGCCTTACTGAACATTGTAGGCTTGGGAATACGTTTTGCCTCAGGAATGTTAGTCTTTGCCTGTTTAATAATGAATTTTTTTGTCTCCACAGGCATTTAAGTCCAGCAAGGGGCATGCAGGCGGCAGGTTGTAGTGGGCTGCTCTTGGATGTTGCTTCGGGAGTTGCCTATTGCTTCATGTCGTTAGTGTGCTTAAACTGGACCATCTCGAGGGCAACATGACAGCTCAGAGACTATCTCTGTTGCTGTGCGGACACATGGATTTGGGCCTGTGTCTGTGGGAGTTTGCACGTTCTCCCCGTGGTTGCGTGGGTTTCCTCCGGGTGCTCCGGTTTCCTCCCACATCCCCCAAAGATGTGCTTTTAGGCTGATTGATTGGGTACTAAAATTGTCCCTAAATTGGGCCTCCCTGATCCTCGCACGTTAGGCATAGACTAAAATCATGAATAGGTCACTGAGATAGTAGGACGGCGGCGCGGGCTCGTTGGGCCGAAGGGCCTGTTTCCCGTGCTGTGTTGTTCTTTGTTCTTTGTTCTTTGTTCTTGGTAGCGCGAGCTTTTGGAGCGCCGAAGCCCATACTACCAAATAATCCTGTTGGACTTTAACCTGGTGTTGTGAGGCTTCTTACTGCACTAGAATCCCAGCCAATTAGCTGTTTTTTTTTCAGTTTGAGGAGGTTTGATTGGGTGATGGTGAGCTGGATGTGATGACGCTGTGCGAGAGGAACCCTCATGATGACGGGAGCCGTTGTTTCTCTCCCCTTGGTTGTTGGCAATGAATTATGGAGGCGATTTGTTTAATTTTATTGCCGTTTGGAATCTTATCGCCGTTCATGCCGGTGGGATTTTTCCATTCCGCTGCAGCAAGCGGAGATTTTTATGCGTGCCAAATTCTTGCTGCAGCGAGAGTGTGGCAGGAACAGCGGGTAACATCGCGCCTGTGAGGTTTCAATGCTGTCATTTCTTTTAAAGAGCCAGTGTTTGCTTTTCGCTACCCGTACAGCAACGGCAGGGAATGAATTTGTCTGGTGGTAGTGTAGCCCTACAGCTTACTCCACGATGAGTGGGAGATTCTCAGCCTCAATTAATTGAAATTCATGTTTTGCATTATTCAATCTGATTAAAGGAACCCACAACATGTACAGATTGACAACTGTAAGCACTTAGCTTTGAGTGTTCCCACTAAATAGGAACTAATTTGGAAGAACTCCAGAAGGGGATTTATTGTCCTGTTTTCAGTTTGCATTGATTCATGTTAATTACAGATTAGGTTAATTGCCAATAAAGTATTGAAAATATTTAGTTACTGCGGTACTTGGCAGTGCATGGTGGATATATCTGCATGATAGGTCCACACGTTCACTAACTCAGCCTTTACATGCACAGGCACCATCAGAGAAAGCATCAATTCTCATTGCTGAAGAGGCTGATTTAACTTTTACACAATTATGTCCTTGCTGGAAAGATGAAGAGGAACAAGGGTTGGAATTACTGCTAGAGATCTCTCAGATGTTTCAAGCATTTGTACTTGGCTCCTCTCTCTTTCTCACCATTTATTGAGGCATTAGGATTGGTACAAGGGTGTTTAAATGCTTCGATCATAGAGTCAGGCAGCCATTCTGCCCATCGTGGCTATTCTACCCCTTTGGAAGAAATTCCCAATTAGTTCTATTCCCCTGTTTTCTCTGTGTAAAACTCTGAGATCGGGATCTCGAGCCCAAGCTCACCATCCACAGAATGTCAGCAGGAGCTCAAGATCCAGTGAAACCCCAAACTCGCAAATCTTGTCAGCAAGATCCCATTTTTGCATCCCCCTTGCTGGCGACGTAATTTAAATGCATTAAACATTTTGTTGACCATCATAAACTGAGCCTGAGGTATGTTTACAAACCTCAACACAACAGGTTCATCTACGGGGAAGGGTGGGGGGGTGAGTAATATCCCCCAGTGGTGAAGGAAATGGCCAGGCAGTAGCTTGGCAATATCCGCTGGCACAGGTTAGCATCATGACACCCTGACAGTGCCAACACCTGATGGGGCAGCACCAGGGGTACTCCCCAGTGGGAACCTCATAGATGGTGGTGGGGGTGGGTGGAGCTTCATTTATTTGAGGTGGTGGGGGGGGTGTGGGCATGGGAGCTGGAGATGGCAGCAATGTTCAGAGGAAGGGGTGGGGAAGGGTGCCGGCAGCTTTGGGGAGGAGGGCGAGGGTAATGCAGGCTCTAATGGTGGGAGGAGGAGGAAGAATACCAGCTCTGGTCATGAGGAAGGAAGCAGCTGTGGCGGGGCTGCGGTTGGAGGGGTGGGGGGGAGGTCGGAGGGGGGGAGGGTCAGGGATCATTGTTTGGTCTGATCGGGGCACCATCCTTAAAGGGCCTTTGCCAGCGCATTTTGGGCCCCAACCCCCTAAGTGACGGCATGAAACACACTCGCCTGTGTCTTCCTGACAGAATCTCGAGAGAAAACCAACCTCTTTCTTTGGAGAGAAACATAGGATTTTCTCATAGGAACCGACACTTTGCCAAATTCTGGTAAGATCGCCACTGACCTCGCAACCGCCACCACCCTCCCTGCCCCCACCACTCCCTCTCACTCCCTCCACACAAATTTCCTTCCTTCAAGGATTAATGGAAGTTTCTTTTCGAAGGTGCTATTGAATCTGTTTCCACTCTCTTTAGAGCAGCACCTTCCCAATCACAACACCGCGCCGTGTGAAAAACATTCATGCCAATTTGGTCAATTATTATTGGTTGGTGTCCGTCTGCTCACCCACTCTCCTGCCAGTGGCGAGAGCTTCTCTCTATTTTCTCATGGTTTTGAGCATCTCAATCAAATCCCCCATTAAACTTCTCTTCTCTAAGAGGAAGAAGAACGGTTCTTCTGATTGCCCCCACAGGATCACACGGTTATCTCCATCTTTTCCCGTTACCTGGTCAATAGAATTGCCATTTCAACGTCCATCGGTTCATTAGGTATAGGAGCCGTATTAGGCCATTTAGCCTGTTGAGTCTGCTTCACCGTTCCATCACGGCTGATATGATTCTCATCCCCATTTTCCTGCCTTCTCCCCAAAACCCTTCAACCCATTACCAATTAAAAAGCTGACTAACTTCTCTCTATGGCAATTAAGGAAGGCAAGTTTCCCAAGTGTTCTATCTTTTGCCCTCAGATATTTTCAGCTCTGTGGCTCATGTTGGCAGTTCAGCTGATTTAAATGTTTGCTCCGAGCCTCATAAACAGAGCAATGGATTTGCCTTTCCATTCATTACAACAGTTAATGCCATTGGGTGGTGCCACCAACAAGTTAAAAATCAGCCCTGTTTTTATCTGCACCTTCTTCCCTCCAGCAAAATCTAATTTCCTGGTTTTACGGTATTTTTCCCATTGTTGTGTCAACGTTGTCCATTATATAAATTCTGCTCTGCAATGGAAACTCGGTGGCTGGCACTGCTGCCTCACAGCGCCAGGGACCCGGGTTCAATTCCGGCCTCGGGGTTGTTGTCTGTGCAGAGTTTGCACATTCTCCCCGTGTCCACGTGGGTTTCCTCCCTGTGCAATGGGTACCGTGACCCCTGAGCTGCTTATCAAGAGCTTAATCTTCAGCTGATCAGGCTTTGCACTAATAAAAACCATTCACCCTGGTGTTGCTGCAAAGGGATCAGAGCCATCATAGCTCCCACTGTACACAGTGATATACACCGTCACCCCATAGGTGCAAAAAATGATTCATGCGGGTGGCACAGCAGCACAGTGGTTAGCACTGCTGCCTCACAGTGCCAAGGACTTGA
Organism: Carcharhinus amblyrhynchos; assembly: GCF_965287045.1. Classification (NCBI taxonomy): domain Eukaryota; kingdom Metazoa; phylum Chordata; class Chondrichthyes; order Carcharhiniformes; family Carcharhinidae; genus Carcharhinus; species Carcharhinus amblyrhynchos. The sequence continues at coordinate 4,437,352 of NC_137354.1, read as the reverse complement.
TTCAATTCCCAGTTTGGGACTGCACGTTCTCCCCGTGTCTGCATGGGTTTCCTTCGCGTGCTCCGGTTTCCTCCCACAGTGGATTTAGTATTGGCAATGCTAAATTCTCCCTCAGTGTACCCGAACAGGCGCCAGAGTGCGGCGACTAGGGGATTTTCACTGTAAATTCATTGCAGTGTTAATGTAAGCCTACTTGTGACACTAATAAATAAAATTTAAAAACTTAATGTTAAAAACTTATGTAAATCAGTCATGCTATGATTACATTGGCTGACCAAGGGTTGTGCTGTAATAAAGAAATAGACAATTTGGTCACCATTTCCCCAGCCACCCCAAGGTTGAATCTATTGAAAATTGTTCGCCTCCAGTAAAGGGTGTTTTAATTATTGAACTTCCTTGTTGGAGGCCAAGATTGGTGAAGGAATTACAGCCTCATTAGAACAAGTTCTCTGTCATCACCAAATGGAGATGATATCTTAGTCATTCAGACATTAAATCCAGAAATCCTTCCCAGATTCCTTCAGATGCAACAGACTTATCCTGGGCTGTAATGGTCTTCCTAATCTAGGCAACACGCTAATTCTGAACCTCTGTCTTTCATAGAATCCCTACAGTGCAGAAGAGGCCATTCAGCCCATCGAGCCTGCACCAACTCTCTGACAGAGTATCATATCCAAGGCCCTCTTCCCCGCACAACCCTGTATTCCCACACATTTACCATGGCCAATCCCATCGAACCTACACACTTTGGGACACAGAAGGAGAATTTAGCATGGTCAATCCCCCTAACCTGTACACCTTTGGAGTGTGGACTTTAATCAGGCAATTGAGGTGGGCCTGTTAGAATATGAATATTTAGAATATTTGGCCCTTTGTTTAAGGGCCAAATTGATGAGCCAATCAGGGACCCTCTTGCTAACCAGGCATGTCAGTTCCTCTGGGACTCCGAGTGTGGGCTGCTAACTGATAGATCCCTGTACACTGTTGTCAGAATTGTAAATAAAGGAATTTTGGTGAAGGGATTTCTGCCTCCGAGGATTATTACTGGAGAACCCGAAGGAAACCCACACAGACACAGGGAGAATGTGCAAACTCCACATGACAGTGACCCAAGGCCAGAGTTGTACTTGGGTCCCTGTGGGGAAGCAGTGCTAACAACTGTGCTCCTGTGCCGTCTTTCATTTAAGATTAAAAGTTGTGAAATTGGCATTCCAGAAACAGCAGCTGCTCTTCAACGATTGACTGTCTCATCCAATTATTTTTGTCTCTTTGTTTCCCTTCATTTGAACCAGCCCGTCAGCAGTAAGAACCGCAGTTGGTAAGAATGTTTATCTAAGGAGAGACCATGCCACAGATCCTTCCCAAAGACAAGACTTGGAGGAAACACCAGGACGGTTTGAGCAGAAATGAAAGTGGAGATGGAGGTGCCACATTGAGTGAAACCTTCCCTCATTCAACACTGCCTCTTCAGCCCAACGAAGGTCAAATTAATATATCAAAGCCAGGAAGCAGCAGGAGAGGATTGCAGCTCAGAATTCACTCTATAGGAGCTCCAAATTCAAACAGACATTATTCATGTACATGTAGCACTTTTGAGAGGATGATGATACATGAAGATTTGACTTAAAATACAAGCCTTTCTGTCTTCTGAAGATTTCAGTATGTTAGGGCTGTACAAATATTGTAATTAAACAAAATCACTTTGAAATAGATAGATTATTCTGACTCTATAGAATAGTTCCATATTCGCAATCAAAAGTGTTTCAAGAAGACATTAAAAGCCGAATGGGGATTGCGTACGTTGCTGTCAGCTTATATCCTTGTTCTCAACTTTGTGTGAATAGAGGAAGGTCTGAGTCAGTTTTTAATTGGCTCACACTCGCTGAGATTAATCACCTGTCAGTCACCAGTCAATGAGAAAACATGGGAAGTAAAAGGCTAACTGAACTGTCTTGTCCCGGGAGGATTATTGAAGGGGACGAGAGCAGTTGAGTTTGGTGACTGGGCTCGACAGAAAGCCTCGTTCATCAGGTTACAAAATAAATTCAGCTCACGTCAGAGGGAGAAGGAGGAAAAAAGTTTGAAAAGTTTTTCAATGAGCGATGGATTTCTTTTCAAGTTACCCAAGGTGCTGGATGAGATTCGCTTTGCATTGCAGAGCTAAGCAGGCAATAGCGAATCAGCAGTCTGTTTTACCCTGTGTTTAATCAGCGGTCTAGAATCCCTACAGTGCAGAAGGAGGCCATTCAGCCCATCACTTCTGCACCAACTCTCCGACAGAGCATCTTATTCAGGCCCACCTCCCCTGCCCCATCCCCACAACCCTACACATTTACCCTGTTAATCCATCTAACCTACACATCTTCAGATGCTAAGAGGCAATTTAGCATTGTCAATCCACCCTATCCTGCACATCTTTGGAGTGGATCATCTGGAGGAAACCCAAGCAGACATGGGGAGAATGTGCAGACTGCGCACAGTCACCCAAGACTGAAATTGAACCCAGGTCCCTGGCGCTTGAGGCGGCAATGCTAACCACCGTGCTATCTTGCCGCACACCATCTATTTTACTCTGTGTGGGGAGTCGGATACTGCAATTGGCTGGATGGCTAGTTCGTGATGCAGAGTGTTGCCAACAGCGTGGGTTCAATTCCTGCACCAGCTGAAGTTACTCATGAAGTCTCCGCCTTCTCAACCTTGCCCCTTGCATGAGGATTGACGAACCTCAGGTTAAAATCATTACCAGTCAGCTCTCCCCCTCAGAACAGCTTTCGAACCGTAAATCCGTTTAATCTGTACACCCTTCCACCCTATCAGAGACCCTTATCCTTTCTTCTTCCGACCACCTCCAACTTTCACTTCCTCAAAACCTGGAATTTTACCGTCCTGCCCACCCCGATTCCGGTATCCTCAATTTAATATTCAACTTCTCAATCTATTCATGACAGCATTCTTAAATCGAATTACAATCTGACACCTTAAATAGTAGTTTGCCGTTTGTTCATTCATCTGTCTGAAGCACACTTCTCAAACAAAATGGCTTCCTTGTTGCTTAGCAATACAAAGCTGTAATTCCCATTTGCTCAGTGCTTTGTGGGGCAGTCAAAACCGGTGCATCTGCTGGAAAAGGGCCCAGGTGTCTGGCAGAATTCCCAGGCTGGACTCCCAAATACAACATCATATTCCTTCTTCCTTTAAACAATGTATGATTTCATAATTATATCAAATTCAAATTGCATTGCAGCAGAGTTTCATGTTTTAACATATTTACTGACATATTCTGTCCTTGAGTTAGTCAATTTAATATTGGCAGGCTTATTAGCTTAACATTTATTTTGAAAATACCATTAATATATATTATTCAAATGTGCCCATTTCATTCTTAAACCTTAAATTAAAATACTAGCTGTTAGATATCCTCATGTTGGGTATTATATGATTAAATACTCCCTTCATCAGGTGCCAATCGAGTGGGCTGCTTTACCCTGGATGGTGTTGAGTTTTCTGAGTGTTGTTGGAACTGCGCCCATCCAGGCAAGTGGGCAGTATTCCATCACACTCCTGACTTGTGCCATGCAGATAGTGGACAGGCTTTGGGAAGTCAGGAAGTGAGTTACTAGAGGAGCTCAATGCCATTTTCAGGTCCTGGCAGAAACATTGATTTCTTCAAGGGAGAAGTTTCAATATCTACTAAATAAAGGGAAATAATTGCTGTCACCAACCCGATCTAGCTGGTCCATGTCCTGCCTCTCAATCACTCCCTGGTCCCCCTTCATAAGCCTGAGCTCCTGAGCCCTGACTCTGTCCTCCCTGTCCGGACTTAGGAGGACAGAGTTGGTAATAAAGCTGTGAAATTTTGTGCCTCGGAGATATGCAGAGATGACACACCAGCTTCCATGTTTGAACACTTATTTACAAGTTGATTCATTTTTTTTAAATGTCTGCTCACACTTGCTGCAGTTTAATTTCTCTCTCACAGTAACCACACCCAGGACTGACTAACGGCACACAGAGAACAGCCAACAGGCATGCACAATCAAATACCGAACAACTGAACCACTGAGGCATTTGGCCTTCATCAGTCAGACCACTGAGTACAAGAATTGGGACATTATGTTACAACTGTATAAGACATTGGTAAGGCCACATTTGGAGTACTGTGTACAATTCTGGTCACCCTGCTCTCAAGAGGATGTTATTATACTGGAAAGGGTGCAAAAAAACATGTTATCAGGACTGGAAGGTTTGAATTCTAAGGAGAGGCTGGGACTTTCTTTCCAGGACTGTAGAGGATGAGAGGGTGACCTAATAGAGGTTTATAAAATCATGAGAGGCATAGATAAGGTGCATAGCCATGGTCTTTACCACAGGGTAGGGGGGCCCAAAACTAGAGGACATGGGTTTAAGGTGAGAGGGAAAGATTTAAAAGGGACGTGAGGGGCAACTTTTTCACACAGAGGGTGGTGTGTGTATGGAGTGAGCTGCCAGAGGAGGTGGTAGAGATGGGTACAATGACAACGTTTAATAGACAGTTGGACAGGTACATGGATAGGGAAAGGTTTAGAGGGATTTGGGCCAGACGCAGGCAAACGGGAGTAATTTAATGCAGGAAATTGAGGAAACTTTAGCTATGAGGAAAGATTGAATAAAGTGGGATTGTTCCCCCTGGAAAGACAGAGGCTGAGGGGTACCGCATAGAGGTTTATAAAATTATGAGGGGTACGGATAAGGTGAACAGTTGGAAGCTTTCTCCCAGGGCAGAAATGACAATTACAAAAGGATACAAGTTCAAGGTAAGCGGGGAAAGGCTCAGTGGAGATGTGCGGGGGGAAGTCTTGTTGCACAGAGGGTGGTGGGGGCTTGAAATGCACTGCTAAGTGAGATGGCTGAGGCAGAAGCATTAGCAATATTTAAGACTCATCCGGATAGACTCAGGGAAACAGAGGGATACAGGCATTTGGTCTAGATAGGGCAACGTGATCAGCACAGGCTTGGTGGGCTGAAGGGCCTGTTCCTGTGCTGTACTGTTCTTTGTTGTTTCTTTGAAACCTGGTCAGCATGGACGAGTTGGGCCGAAGGCCTGTTTCGGTGCTGTGTATCTCTATTGACTCTTTGATTATTGCTGTAACTGCAAGCTATGCCATTGGCTGTGTGACATTCCCCACACATCACCATACATGAGGTAAATGCAGTGTAGGGGTGCAGGCCAAAAGGTGAGAACTCCTAAATTTGCCCTCGCCCATACCTCAACTCCGCTCCTACCTAAGGCCAACCAGCTCTACTACACTGCGTCTCATTACTGAAGTGTATTTCATTACTGAATTGTAAGTGGTAGAAAATTGAGGTGTGATGTAACAGTAAGAGTGATGCACAGATCTAAATGACCTCAGCATGCCCTGGCGCAATTATTCCTCACCTGCCCTTTCGTCACATTTGCTCTCGACTATCTAAATGCAGAATCAAAAGAGATTAACCAATTAAACAAGAGAAAAGAACGATGGCTTGGGAAATGTTTGATTGATGGGCTACTGTCTGAGATTTTGCAGCAATCTTCTTGACAAATCTTAAATTCCTGCAAATAAAAACCCCCAAGACTGAAGCACATTCTCTCTTCCATCTTCTTCCTACGGGAGAAAGATACAAAAGTCTGACGTCCCGTACCGACCGACTCAAGAACAGCTTCTTCCCTGCTGCTATCAGACTTCTGAATGGACCTACCTTGCATTAAGTTGATCTTTCTCTACACCCTAGCTATGACTGTAACACTATATTCTGCACCCTCTTGTTTCCTTCTCTATGAACGGTATGTTTTGTGTAGCATGCAAGAAACCATACTTTTCACACATAGAATCATAGAATCCCTATAGTACAGAAGGAAGCCATTCGGCCCATTGTGTCTGCACTGACCACAGTCCCAACAACTACCCAGGCCCTATTCCCACAACCCCACACATTTTACCCACCTAATCCACCCGATGCTAATGGACAATTTAGCATGGCCAATCAACCTAACCAGCACATCTTTGGAGTGTGGGAGGAAACTGGAGCACTCGGAGGAAACCCATGCAGACGTGGGGAGAATGTGCAAACACCACCCAGACAGTGACCCAATGCCGAAATTGAACCTGGGACCCTGGTGCTGTGAGGCAGCAGTGCTAACAACTGTGCCACCCCATGTGACAATAATAAAGCAAATCAAATAAATCAAATCAAAAAAGGCAAAATGCAGCTTTTCTTGGAGGCCGTACATCGCTTTTTGTCAAACACTGTGAAATTCCGCCTCTTTTGAACTCCTGGCCATCAGTAGATTGAAGGGATATAAATTCATATGAAAGGAAATGTAGTCATCCCAAGCCGGCCTTTTTCAAAACCTTTTTCAAAAGCAGTCAAATCAAGTACATCTGGGTCTGCAGGGAATATATATTTTTACCACGGTCATTACTTGAAGGGTTAAAGAGGTCTTTCGGAAGACTGGTGATGGTCCTTTAGGGAAAAGATGATCCTTATGTACAATTAATCAACATTGCTGGAGCACTGCGGAATTATTGAAATGGACAAAGTCTTTGCAGGCAATCCGATTCAGGGAGCCTGATGTATTATTTCACAAGGGTTTGATTTTACCCTGGGGTCTTAACTCTCGCACACAGTGTTACTCAAGCATGTCTTTCTTCAGTGGTAAAGGATTATTGGCTGGTCATTTAAACTCCTCAACTCAGCATGTCATGTCTACCCCCGGAATTAGTAATTCCCCACCCCGAGGTCAATGGAGATCCCTACCGTACAAAAAGGAGGCCATTCGGCCCATCGAGGCTGCACCAACAACAACCCCACCCTATCCCCATCAAATTGTTTGGCCTGTCCGCCATGATTCCCACTGCAGGCGGGGCTGGAAAACTCACCCTAAATGTTTAAGTTCATCGAAAAATGAAATTATTGTTTTTTAAAGGAACTTAACACCAAACTAATTGGGGATAACCAAAAATACAAAATCAGATTAACTGCTCTGCTTACAGTTTTGCCAGCCCTGGTTGTTGTGGTCATTTATACCGCCATCACCAGCACAGTGTATCAGGAACCACAGCAATAACTGGCATTTATATAGCACCCTTAAAATAGTGAAACATCTCCAGGGGATTCATCGGACTGTTATCAAATAAAATGAACTATCAAGTCGCATCAGAAGATATTAGGCCAACTGGACAAAACCTAGATCTGGGAGGTATGTTAAAGACAAATCAAAAATTCCAAATATTGCATGAAGTTAACCTGAACCTCAACTTTTACATTTAATTTTGGCACTTGGGTGAGTGTTTCAGTCCACGCATGATTTAGTTGACCCTCTAGGAAGCTTTTATTAAAACAAACTTTATTTAAGAACACAGTTAGAATGTAACAAAAGTAATGTGCATAACTTTTTACCAATTTACATACTTAAACATAGCAAGTTATATTTTTTAACAGCTGGCTATCTCTATAGTTCCAGTGTAAGCAACATGTCCATAGGCATAAATCCCTTCTCATGAATCAGTCAGCACCAAAAACCAATATGCTCACACGGAAGCTAGATTTCCAGCCTTTTAACACCTCTGGATAAAGGTCCTGACAGCAGTTTCCAGGGAAGGATATATCCTCAAGAGCAGAACTTCAGAGAAGCAAACCTGGTCTCTGGCAGATCCCAGTCTCCAGACTTCAGAGAGAGAAAGGGCCTCCCTCTACCTGCAGCTTCCAAGCAACAACTGAGCTTGAGTCCTCCATGTAAGCCTAGCTCCACCCAGTCAACTGATATCTTCTGTCAATCAAATCCTACTCTGAAAAATCCCAGGGGAACACTAGAAACAACAGAACAGCAGTAGTCCAGATTAAAACGAACATTGTAGCAACCAGGAGCAATCGAGTAGCAGTAGAGCATGTTGGTTACAGACCTAGTGGCACCTGTTAGAACGGACTGTAAAACAAAATGCTGCACAAGATACATGACCCAAATAGATTTCTTAACAGCACAGTATTGTCACAGTAGGCTTGATGGAGCATTTTAAAAGGAGGGAAGTGAGGCGAAGCAGTTAATGGAGGGAATTCTAGAACCTGCCAGCTGAAAAGTCAGCCATTAATGGCAGCGAATTAAAATCAGAGATGTTCAAGGGGCCAGAATTAATGGAGCCCAAGGATCTCAGGAAGATCACCTCAACGTGAAAAGCTTTGAGCTGATCCTGAGTGACGATGGTCACACCCCTGACTGGCCATGGAGTGTGCTTGGACAATGTTCGAACACTTACTGCTTTCAGACACTTCACCCCTATTCTGTCTCTGAATCAGGGGTTACCAGTACAAGAGTAAACTGAAGCATCAGTCATGACTCAGTGGGTAGCTTTCCCTCACAGAGGTTTGGGCATTTAGAACCATTCCAGAGACACTCTGGCAGACACTGTGCTGCAGTACTGAGTGAGTGCTTCACGGTTGGAGGTGCTGTCTTCCAGTTGCGATGTCAAGCTAAGTCCATGTCTGCTTTCTCAGCTGTATGTAAAAGATTCCATGTCACTGTGTGAGAGAAGAGCAGGGCTGTTCTACGCTGTGTTCTGCACCATATTTATCCCTCAGCCAATACCTGGCCACTCGGATTCTTCACAGGTGTGAATATGTGGGGTTACAGGGATAGGCACTGGGTGGGATGCTGTTGGAGAGTCGGTGTAGGCTCGATGGGCCAAATGGCCTCCTTCTGCACGTTGGGATTCTATTAGGATTTCAGATGGTTTGTAAATGAACAAGAGCAGCCACCAGCAGGAAGAGACACAGTCCTGTATTGAGACCTGGACTGCTACAATCTTCCAGTACAATTTATTCTGCCAACAAGGTCACTTTTCTAGAGATAATAGAATTTGTCTTCCAAATTAAATGTGCGGTAACTGAAAGTTTGCCACCATTCAGCGAATCAAAGCAGAACTGTGATGGTGGCTAACAAATTCAAAACTTCGACAAAGCCTAAGTTGTTGAATTCACAATGTGTTTGTACAATACACGTTCATCATTGTGAGGTACACACTGGAGTGATGGATCAGTCACCACTACACGCACAGGATATCTGACCTCAAACCAGAGGTCCCATCCCATCAGCTGCTGAGGCAGTGTCTGCTTGCTTTTGATATCTCTATCAACACCTCATTGAATAGTACAGCACAGGAAGAGGCCATTTAACCCATCACATCTGTGCTGGCCCCTTTCAAAGAGCAATCCCATTGGTCTCATTCACAGAAACCCTACAGTATAGAAGGCAGACATTTGGCCCATCAGATCTGCACCAACTCACCTAAAGGGCATCCCACCCAGTCCCATCCCGTAACCCCATGTATTTACCCCGCTAATCCCCCTGACCCTTACATCTTGGGAGACTAAGGAGCAATTTAACAGGGTCAAGCCACCTAACCTGCACACCTTTGGACTGTGGAAGGAAACTGGAGCATTCCGGAGGAAACCCATGTAGACACAGAGAGAACGTGCAGACTCCACACAGACAGTGACTCGAGCTTGGAATCGAACCTGGGTTCCTGATGCTGTGAGGCAGCAGCGCCAACCACTGGGTCACCATGTCACTCTTTCCCCATATAGCCCTGCAAATGTTTTAACTCCTATTAGACTGAGTGTTTCTCTTTCCTATTCTCCATGGTGCTGTTGAGGTCAGCGCTCACCGTCACTGATTTAATCAACGTCCAGTCATTTCTCACAGCGGTAAGGTAGGGATTTTGCGCAGTTGGCCAGTTCCGATTTGTTGCTTTGCACCTGCCTTGAGAAGGAATGATGAGGGAGCAGAGGAGAGTTGTGTTCATCTCCATCATCCCCACAAACATTCACAGACGCAGCAGCCAGCTGGGGTTATATTTAATATCAATACAAGGGTTGGACGGCCAAAGCAGCTGACAGTGATATTTGAATGAGGGTTCCGTCATCCCACAGCACTTCCTATGACTATGGGACAGCCAATATATTCACTCTTATACTGGAGGGAAATTTGTGCAAAGCAGGCACCCACAGGAAGAAATGTGATAATAATCGGAGAATCTGCTTTTGTGATGTTTTTTCAGAGGATAAATATTCTCCAGGGCATCACCGAGAACTTTCCCATTCTTCTGGAGATCTTTGACATCCACCTGAGATGGCGGATAGAGCCATAGCTTAATGATTCCCCTGATACAGGGCACCTCTGACACTGCAGCATTCCCTCAATATTGCACTGGGATCATCAGCCTAGATTTTGTGCTCAAAATTCCATGGGGTGGCATGGTGGCACGGTGGTTAGCACTGCTGCCTCAAACGCCAGGGGCCCAGGTTCAATTCCAGCTTGGGTCACTGTCTGTGTGGAGTCTGCATGTTCTCCCTGTGTCTGCATGGGTTTCCTCCGGGTGCTCCTGTTTCCTTCCACAGTCCAAAGATGTGCTGGTTAGGTTGACTGGCCATGCTAAATTGCCCCTTAGTGTCAGGGGGATTAGGATTGTAAATACGTGGGGTTATGGGGATGGGACTTGGGTGAAATTGTTGTCGGTGCAGGCTCAATGGGCCAAATGGCCTCTTTCTGCACTGTAGGGATTCTATTAAATGTTTGAGGTTTAAAGTTACAACTTTCCGATTGAGAGGGTGAGAGGTGTGAGGATGTTACCAACTTAACTACAGCTGACACAGAGGACTGTCTGAGGATCTAAGCACAGCTTGATGCAGCTGCACACAAAGATGGCCATCAGCATGAGGGTGACATTGGGTGTGTTTCTCCCTCCCTTATCCAGAGATTTGTACACCATGTCCCTGCAGACATGATCCATCTTTGATCTCCAGATGAACTTGTCGATGATTTGGGTGATTGCTGCAGGGCAGGTTTCTATTAGGGCAGCGACCCTGGGAGCAGCCCACACCTGATGACCACATCCTTATCCATAATGAATAGGGAGCGTCACTCCCACATGCCCCGTTTCTCCTCACCTTGGCGATGCGCTCCTCCCAGGCTCACGCCCCAGTCGCTCTGCATTGCTTTCGATAATCTGGAAGAACATGATATTGTGCTAACTCCAGTCTGGCCAGCACAGTTAGCAACAGTGAGAGATTGCCTCCTTTACCTGGCGACGATATTGGTCAGACACAAGGCTGGATAGCATTGTACATAGAGGGACATTGTGAAACAAATAGAAAGGTGTTTGTTGTACACAGTTAGGGAGGAAAACTGACCCTCCAGCTCCAATGGAGAAAAATGTACAATTCAAAGTGGCCTGGCTCCTAAATTCACAGCAATCTCCTCACCTCATCAATCTGAGATGAAACACAACTGTTACAGAAATCACAAATGGACTGTATCAATTAACAGCACCATCTCAGTACAAGGAAACACATTTACACGGTCAAATCTTGTGAAAGCTTCAGTTCAAACGTGTTAAAGGGAAGAAATCAAAGTTGCTACAACGTGCGCTGCATTGAGACGTCCCCTACACCCTCTTACAACAACTTTCTCTTTATAGACACCCAGCCACTCTCATACAACTTGTAGTTAACCAATCGCAGCACAGATTGTGGACAACACGGTGGCATGTGTGTGTGTGTGTGTGTGTGTGTGTGTGTGGGTGTATGTGTGTATCTATGTGGGTGTGTATGTAGAGTAAGTAGTCTCACAACATCAGGTTAAAGTCCAACAGGTTTATTTGGAATCATGAGCTTTCGCAGTGCTGATCCTTCATCAGGTGAGTGTATGGGTATGCGTGTGTGTATGTGTGTGAGAGTAAGTATGTGTGTAAGTGTGCACGTCAATGTGCGTATGTATGTGTGTGTGTGCATGTATGTGTGTGCGTGTATGCTTGGCTATGTGTACCTGTCTGTGCATGTGTTTGTATGTATGTATCGGTGTGTGTATGAGAAATTCAGAGTGCGTTTTACTATTTTCCTCAGCTCCATTTAAATATAAGAAAGTTAACCTCATTCTTGATAAACTTAAAGAAACCTGTCCAATTGGTTGTTTTATGAGCTCAGTATGTAATCAGTTAAATGTTCACTAAATTGTCAAAAATTTCCATTTTCCTAAGACAAAACAAACACCTGTTTTTGTTAACTGAGGAGAGGGGAATAAATGGATCCTCAGCTCATCACAACAAGACCCGTACACTAAAGACTAAAACCTTACAGGAATGCTCCTTTTCTCACAGCCCGGTTGAGGGAAGGAGGCTTTGTGAGTTTGTGTTCTATGAAAAACAACACCGGAAGTGTTTAGCTCCCAAAGTCCACGCACGACTTCAGAAATCTCAATGATCTTTTTTTAAAAAAAGAAACCAAACTTCAATCTTTCAGAAATCTGTTTTTTATAGTACATAATATATATTTCCTCCTCAGCTATTAACAGGAGTTGTATGGTCCCGGTGTACATTATCTCCTGTTAAATATGATTTTAAAAGCACATGCCCTGCTGTTAAACAGCGTGGGCCTGCACTAACATCTCAGATAAAAGGCCTCTAATTGTTCAAGGTCTGTTTGAACTTTCACCCCTGCTGCTCTGTCAGGACCGGACATTCCATAATACCAAAAAAAAGTGCATTTTTCTTATTATTTTCCAGCTGGTCTGTTCAGGTACGAGTCTGAAAGGCAGTGAAATAACACAGGACATAGGAGGAAAGCTCTGGACTTCCATACTCACCATATCACAGACAAAACATTTTCTGTACAGATCAGAACTAGCTTAAACACTAAAACCTTCAAAAGGCAGCCACTGTTTCCAGAAAGCAGCATCTCACGGCATCTTGGATTCATTTTTTTGGAATGCTGTAACATTTGTGTAGATAAATCATACGGAGGTTATAAAATAATTTTGTTTCTGTTGGAGTCCGAGATGAACTTCAGAGTGGTTTAATTAATGCACGCTTTTGCAGAACTGAAAACACAGGGTGGGCAAAGGAGGAGGATTGACCCTCACAATTCTTACTGAGCAGTGTTACTGACTGTGAGGCCAGCAAGAGCTGAAAATAAAAACACTCGCTTCCAAATTGCATCAAATCGATCCCACCAACTACACACCCACACGCCTTGTGTAACAATTAGCCCCAGAAGGGGCAGCACGTGGCAGTGGTTAGCAATGCTGGCTCACAGCTCCAGGAACCGGGGCTCAATTCCTGGCTTGGGTCACTGTGTGGAGTTTGCACATTCTCACCGTGTCTGTGTGGGTTTCCTCCGGGTGCTCCGGTTTCCTCTCACATTCTGAAAGACGCGCTGGTTACAGTGCATTGACCCGAAGAGGTGCCGGAGTGTGGTGACTAAGGGAATTTCACACTAACTTCATTGTAATGTTGGTGTAAACCTTATTTGTAACTAATAAATAAATTTTAATGGGGTCCCCCAAAGGTTGCTGATCGAGGTGAGACCCCTTGATTTGTCCCCAGCGGGGGGCAAGATTTGGCCTCGCTTGTGCCCAATCTGTAAAATGCCATCTGAGGTCAGCGGACCTTCCGATTGTCCGCTCCTCGCCCGCTCCGATTCCTACAGCAGGCGGGGCGGTAGAATTGTGGCCCATGTGTCTGGGATACCCCCCCACCCGCACCCTCATATTGATATAAAGTCAGGTGAGGGAGGATGACTGGCTCTTCATTCAATCCCACCCCACATCTTCCTCCCACTACTGGTAGCAACAAAGGTTTAATCTAACAATATTCCCCTTCCCCTAGATACACTTTCCAGACCCAATAATTATGTTTGAAAAGGAGTCAATTTAACCAAGCTTTCTTGAGTTAAGCTAGAGTAAGTTTATTAACTGCTGGGGTGGCACAGTGTTTGCACTGCTGCCTCACAGCGCCAGGAACCCAGGTTCAATTCCAGTCTTGGGTCACTGTCTGTGTGGAGTTTGTATGTTCTCCCCGTGTTTGCGTGGGTTTCCTCCGGGTGCTCTGGTTTCCCCCCATAGTCCAACAATGTATGTGTTAGGTGCACTGGACATGCTAAATTGTTGTCGGGGTAGACAGGATGCTCCAGTTTCCTCCCACACTCAAAAGATGTGCAGGTTAGGTGGATTGGCCATGCTACATTGCCCTTTAGTGTCAGGCGGATTAACTAGGGTAAATGCATGGGGTTATGGGGATAGAACCTGGGTGGGATTGTGGTCAGTACAGATTCAATAGGCTGAATGGTCTCTTTCTGCACTGTAGAGATTCTATAATTCATTAAAGATTCAAAATTTCTGTGTCAGATCTCCCTTTACCGCTGTTTCGAACTTTTCCAATGGAACTTTTCCCATCAGAAACATTGACATTTGCCTCACTAACTGCCCAGAACTGTCTCAAAGTTCCATCCAACTGCTGTAATTAACACATCAAGTGTTTGGTAACTGGCATCGAAGATCTTTCAGCAACTCAGTGCATTGCCTTCCTTTCTTATGTTCTTATGTCTTTTTCCTCCGCTTCGCCAGCCTTTATTTTTAAAACAGCTGTGTGAGGAAGACCATTGGAGAAACATTAATAGCAAAAGAAAGATCTCTGGATGGCGATCTGTGAGAATAAGAAATTGAACAGAATTCAATGCAAAAGGGACAGAATTTCTAAATTCTGGCCCCAGGTTGGACTGCTCAACCTCTGGTGGGTCTCACATTTACCAACACACTCTCAAAGACATATCTCTCTCGAGTCTCATTAACTGGCGCACACAAATTGAACATCGACATACAGGGATTTGACACGAGAGAATTATTTGTCCGAGCCCACACTCCTCTCCCCAAAAACCCTTTCCTTGCTCACAGCGGTGTAATGAGCAGGGATAAATAATTCATGAGCAAATGGAATTTGTTCTGTCATAGGGCAAACGGAGAGAGTTTTGTGCAAAAAAAAAGTCCACAGCTTTGAACTCTGTGCAAGAAAATGTCCATCTTTCTAATTATAGGAAGGGTACTGGAACCCTGGAAAGGTTACAGCAAATATTCACTGGAATGATACCAGGACTGAGATGCGGCATTTGTGAAGAAAAGCAAGTAAAATCAGGCCTTCTTCAGGAAGGTTCAAGTGGATTGAACAGGTTATTTATTTTTCTTTACAGAAAAAGACAGGTTCTGTAAGAGTAAATATTGGTTGAACATTTCCATTTGCTTGGCCAATCAATAATCCTCCCCCTGCCAACCTCCCCAAACTGCAGTACATCCCAGAATCTGCTGCCCTCTCCGAACTTGCACCAAGTCCTGATAGGCCACCCCCCACTCCCCCCACCCCCCCCACCCCCTCCCTGACATTCGTTGGCTCCCGATTAGGCAGTGTTTCGATTTTAAAATTCTCACATTGTTTTCAAATCCCTCTGCAGGTGCCTATCTTTGCAATCCCCTCCAGCCCCAGGACGCTCCAAGATCCCTACACCTTTCTAATTCTGACCTCTGTTTCTAATCGCTGCACCTTTAGTGACCAACCTTCAGCTGCACAGGCCCTGCGGTCTGGAATTCCTTCCCTAAGTCTAATTACGATAACATCCAGCGTGGTTTTGGGTCTGAAACTCAACACATGGTTTACAAATATCAATACCTTGATGAATAGTTTTCAATAAAAATCTGGGATGACCATGAAACTATTGTCGATTATTGAAAAAACCCGTCTGCTTCACTAATGTCCTTTAGGGAAGGAAATCTGCTGTCCTTACCCTGTCTGGCCTATGTGTGATTCCAGGGTCACAGCAATATGGCTAACTCTTCGATGCCCTCTGTGGGATCTAGCACGCACTTAACTGTAGGGCAGTTAGGGATGGGCAATAAATGCTTCCTCAGCCAGTAACATCCCATGAAAGAATAAAGTAAAACGTCAAACTGGATGGCAAGCCTCATCGTGGTGATCAAGATGGAATTCATGCCAACAATCTCAATCCCATCCAGTAGCTGGACTCACTGTCCATGAACTGTCTGTTTAAATTACACTGGGTGGACAGTGGGCCAACTGCAGTTCTGTTGAGCAGCTATAGATAACAAACTGTGATCTACCTGTTTAAGTCACAGGTAGATAGATTTCTGATCAATAAGGGAATTAAGGGTTATGAGGAGCAGGCGGATAAGTGGAACTGAACCAATTTCAGATCAGCCATGATCTTATTGAATGGTGGGGCAGGCTCCAGGGGCTAGATGGCCTACTCCTGCTCCTATTTCTTATGTTATTATGTGTTGGGAGTGGGAAAAATGCCCAAGAAAGCAAACATTAAAATCCAGGAAATGGAGTAGAAACTTTCAACTGCTGAGAATATTATATACTTATCAAACTTGAAGACGCCATAGCATCAATATAAGTTAGATATGAGCAGTAAAATTCTTTTTTCTGGGCTTGTTTTGGGATTCATTGTAATCTGAGATTAAATGAAAAGCAGAAATTGCTTTAACTGGGTGGCAAGGTTGCAAAGTGGTTAGCATCACTGCCTCACAGCACCAGGGACCCATGTTTGATTTCCGGCTTGGGTCACTGTCTGTGTGGAGTTTGCATGTTCTCCCCGCGTCTGCATGGGTTTCCTCCCACAGTATGAAAGACGCGCTGGTTAGGTATATTGGCGGTGCTAAATTGCCCCACAGTGTACCCAAACAGGTGCCAAAGTGTGGCGACTAGCGGATTTTCACAGTAACTTCATTGCAGTGTTAATGTGAGCTCACTTGTGACTAATAAATAAACTTTAAAACTTTTAACGTTCACCTAGATTGATGTTTAGTAATGGATCAATGAATTATAACGCATCATCATCTGCTCTGGTTAGAACTAGTTTTCTGATTGGTTTCCTGTCAGAGGTGACTTGTTCAGGGAACATGTCTGAATTACATACAAAATGACTTATAATATTAATACTTGCTGAAATAAAGGCAGCAGAGTGTGTCAAAGAGCTAGCCCTGGTTCATAGCGCTAGATCAATGAGATAAGGCCACATAATGTCTGTAACTTTCTGCAACTCAGTAAATGCCATGTGCAATTCAACATGTTATTCATTTGAATTTTCCATTTATGGTTTGTGACAATCCAGATGTCGATGGTATTTTGGACAAACCATCTATTTGTTTTTATGACTAGTGTCCTTTTTAGAAGAGATATTTCATTTTGTCTGTAAAAGGGACTTTTTTTTAAAAGATTGCTCATGCAGTTACCAACTCACAGATGAAATGGGTGTTGGTATAAGGAATGGAAAGATTATATACATTTATAGAGCAACTCGCGATCTCAGGGCAGCCCGGGAGGCTTCACACTGAATCAAGTACTTTGGAAGTGTGGCCAATGTTATAATGCTGACTAGGTGCATCAGTGTACCCGAACAGGCACCAGAGTGTGGCAACTCAGGGATTTTCACAGTAACTTCATTGCAGTGTTAGTGTAAGTCTACATGTGACACTAATAAATAAAGTTAAAACTTAAACTTTTAAATGTGACTGCCCATTTGACCACAGCAACCTCTCATAAACAGTAATGAGCTAAATGAATTGCTAAACTGTTTGGGATTATGTTGGTTAAGGAACAAATTGCGATTGAGAGATTCAATGAAAACTGCCCTCCCCCCCCCCCCCCCCCCGCCTCTCCTTCAAGATGGTGTCTCCTGAGATAGCAGAGAGTGCCTCAGTCTCAAATGAATGACAGCATCGCTGACAGTGCAGTGTTCCCTCGGTACTGCCCTGGAGTATCAGCTGAAGAGATCCTGACACACAGACCTTTGTGGGAATTTTGCGGAAGATTTGAACTTCCATTGTGGAGTTCCCTTGAGCTGCGAGACCCTCCACGAATGTCTCCTACTCAAGAGTTAGAGTCAAAAGCCTGGGACATTTCTGATCTACTCACCTGGATAGATACCCAGGAAATGTTCCATTGAACTGAAACCCCTCAACAAGGGCCACAAAAGTCTGGCCTTAGTTTAACTCCTACCCACTTCACCCACCTACCCACTCACCACCTCACCCACTTCACCCATCAACCCATTCAACCACCTGTCCACCTGTCCACTCACCTACCTCCCCAGTCACCCACCTAACCATTTATCACCTAACCGTTCACCAATTCACCCACTCTACAAACTTACACACCTCACTCACCTCCCTACTTAACTGCCATAGCCATCCACTCAATCATTTATTCAGTCGTTCACTGACTCTGAAAGATTGGAAATCTGTACTTCCTTGGAGCGCCCTGATGGACTCTCTGCTCCTACATTTTTGGAAAAGCCAGTCTTGGAAGATCCCAGGTGAAGAATGGAGCAGCACCAGATCAGGGGACTCTGACAACACAGGTTTTCAGCTGGGAATTTTCACTCAGGTCTCAGAGTAGAACTTGGATCTGCAATCGTCCAACTTAGGGCTTCCCGTTTGAAAACAATTACAGATCAGGATTAGGGAGAGGAAGAGCATGAGTGGCAGTGCTGTAGCTGATCTGGCAGTGAGCTCTCAGTGCTGAAACTTTGTGGGGATGGTATAGGTGAGATTTATCATGACACTGCTCTGTTAAATGCCTAAGGATGTTCTTCTCAGAATGTAAGTAGTCTCACATCGCCAGGTTAAAGTCCAATAGATTTATTTGGTAGCACGAGCTTTTGGAGGACTGCCTCTTCATCAGCTGACGCACCTGAATACTGCAACTTGAATATTGCTATGCGATCATCAAGGTACTATGGAAATATTCTGGGCATGCAGGTCATAGAGAAAAGGGGCCAGAGCTGTTGAACAAGTCTTACCCAAGTTGTTGCAGTAAACACTGTAGTGGAGGGACTGACTGCAAGAGTGGCAAACCTCACCAGCAATAAGAACCATTTAAAACTGAAGTGCATAGAAATTTCTTCTCATAGTGGGAGGTGAATCTCTGGGATTCTCTGTCCCACAGGGTAGTGGACCCTGGATCGTTAGAAATATTCAAAGCGGAGGTGGATAAATATTTGATAGAGGAGTGGAAGACTACAGGGAAATGGCACAGAAAAGGAGCTGAGGCCAGCATAGATGAGCCGTGATCATACTGAATGACGGGGCAGGCTGGAAGGGCCAAATGGCCGACTCCTGCTTCTATTCCTTGTGATCTTGAATGTAAGGGAGCAGGTGTGTGGGAGCACCAAATTCCACTTCAAATCACACACCCGGAAATAAATTGTAATTCCTTCATTTTCACCAAGGCAAAATTCTGGAACTTCCTCCCAATCAGCATGGTGGGTCCACCTGCACCAGACAGCGGTTCGGGAAGGTAGCTCACCAACACCTTAAGAACATAAGAACATAAGAAATAGGAGCAGGAGTAGGCCATCTAGCCCTTCGAGCCTGCCCCGCCATTCAAGAAGATCATGGCTGATCTGTCGCTGCTCAGTTCCACTTTCCCGCCCTCTCCCCATAACCCTTAATCCCCTCTCCTATCAAAAACCCATCAACCCGCGTCTTAAAAATATTTAGCGAGGCAGCCTCCACCACTTCAACGGGCAGAGAATTCCAGAGATTCACCACCCTTTGAGTGAAGAAGTTCCTCCTCAACTCCGTTCTAAACCACCCCCCTTTTATCTTGAGGCTGTGCCCCCTAGTCCTACTGTCTTTTTTGAGTGGGAAGAGTCTCTCCACCTCTATCCTATCCATCCCATTCATCATCTTATACGTCTCAATGAGATCTCCTCTCATTCTTCTAAACTCTAACGAGTACAAGCCCAGTTTATTCATCCTCTCCTCATAGCTCAACCCCCTCAACTTCGGTATCAGCCTAGTAAACCTCCTCTGCACTCCCTCCAAGGCCAAAATATCTTTGCGCAGGTGCGGCGCCCAAAACTGCACACAGTACTCCAGCTGCGGCCTCACCAATGCCCTATACAGCTGCAGCAAGACCTCCCTACTTTTATATTCAATCCCCCTCGCTATGAAGGCCAGCATCCCATTCGCCTTCCTGACCACCTGCTGCACCTGCAAGCTGGGTTTTTGCGACTCATGCACAAGGACCCCGAGGTCCCTCTGCACCGCCGCCTGCTGCAGTTTTTCGCCCCGTAAGTAACTTTCCCTTCCGAAGGGAAAGTGTAATAAATACCTGCCTTGTCAGCGATGCCTTCATCCCAGGAGTGAATGAGAAAAACAAGATGACAAGGATAAGGTGGTGGTGATGGAAGGGATAGTATTGGATGAGCTGCATTTGCTGCCTGTCGCTAACTGCCCTTGAATAGAATGGCTTGCTAGGCCTTTTCAGAGGGCAGTTAACAGTCACATGTAGGCCAGACCGGGTAAGGACGACAGATTTCCTCCCCTGAAGAACATCAGTGAACCAGATGGGTTTTTACAACAATCAGTGATGGTTTCATTGTCACCAATACTTTTTTTTGTATTTATATTTAAATATTTTATTTTTTACATTTACATTTAAATATTTTGTATTTATAGCTTTCAATTCCAGATTTATTAATTGAGTTTAAACTGTACCAGCTGCTGTGGTGGGATTTGAACCCCAATGACCAACACTTATCTCTCAACCCACGTTAAAAATGAACACCTGGTCATCAGTGTATTGCTTTTTGTGGGAGCTTGCTGTGCATAAATTAATTGGCTGCCGCATTTCTAACTCTATAACCTTGGCCACAGTGCAAAAAGTATTTCATTGGCTGTAGCTAAGGACCATTGTGAAAGGTGCTGTATAAATGTAAGGCTTTTGTTTTCTCAGTAATCCTATCACTGATTTAATTCAACGCTGTTTCAAATGTTTTGATTGAAATAGGGTTCAGAGTCAGGCGTAATGATCATCACATTTATTACATCTTCAAATCCGTCATTCGTCTGAAGCCAGCATTGGGTTTTTAATGTCATTTCCGTGACTAATGCTGAAAATATTAAAATCATTCTTCATTGTTTTTGAACAAGTTAATCAGGGGGACCTGCGATTAAGGGACAAAGGAATTTCAGAATCAGGCTATTAGGAGGCAATTAGGATCCGCTCCTGTGGAACTCAGATACTGGGTCTCTATAAGGTGGATTATTCTAGTGTGTGAAGGGCTTCCTTCTTTTAACCCTTGCTTTCAGGCAGGGAGCCTGAGTGACAATCAGTCTCAGATGTTAATCACCTCTGAAGTTTAGGCAAATGTAAACCTTGAGGTCAGAGGGCAATTGTAATTATTTACCTTCCAGGAGAGAGAAACCCACCACAAAGTGACGAGCTCCCATCCTCTCTAACAGAGCATGGAAGCAGAATGGTACTCTCTCTGTCGTAGGGCCAGTTAGGAACTAGCTAGGTGCAAAGAGAGAAGGACTTGCATTTTTAAAGCACTGTTCAGGATTATCGAATGTGTTTTGCAGCCATTGTTGATGTGGAAGGGGAAACATTGATTTTCTTCCCCTCTCTCACACGAAGGAGCTGGTGTTAAGCGATATCTTTAAAAATGACCCACAACTGATTTTTGTTTGGAAGTGAAAACCAATCATTATCAAATGAAGGCTTCCACAAAATGAATCCATAGAATCCCTACTGTGCAGAAGGAGGCCATTCACCCCATCAAGTCCACATCAACTCCCCAGAAGAGGATCGCAACCAGGTCCACCCTTCCACCTTATCCCTGCATTTAGCATGGCCAATCCCCAAATCTACACATCTTTGAACGTTAAGGGACAACTTAGCATGGCCAATCCACATAACCTGCACATCTCTGGGTACAAAGGGGCAATTTAGCATGGCCAATCCACATAATCTGCATATCTTTGGCTACAAAGGGGCAATTTAGCATGGCTAATCAACTCAAATTGTACATCTTTGGACACTGAGGGGAAATTTAGCATGGTCAATCCACCTAACCTGCGCATCTTTAGACACTAAGGGGAAAATTAACATGGCCAATCAACCCAATCTACACATTTTTGAGCACTAAAAGACAATTTAACATGGCCAATCGATGTAACCTGCACATCTTTGGAGTGTGGGAGGAAACTGGAGCACCTGGAGGAAACCCACGCAGAGACGGAGAGAACATGCAAACTCCACACAGACAGTCAAGGCTGGGATTGAACCCAGGCCTCTGGCGCGGTGAGGCAACATTGCTTGGCGTTGGGCCACAGTGCTGCCTACATAAGTCATGGCTTAGCAAGTAATGGTCTCAGATGAACTGCAAAGTCGCAGGTTCAAGTCCCAAGTTCCGGGGCCTGAGCACACGGAACAACACTCACATTACAGTGTTGCAGCGAGGAAGCGCTGCGCTGTCGGAGGCATTATCCATCGCACGAGATGACCACACCTAACTTCTCACAGAGCAGCAAAAAAAAATCACAAGTTCTCCCTGGTGTCGTGGCCAGTCTTACCCTCAATGAACAATTAAACAGAACAAAAAAAATTACTAGAGAGAATCTCAGCAAAACAATCTGGTTGCCACCACCTAGTGCAAGCTTGCATATTAATTGTGCTTCCCACATAACAACAGTAACTATGCATTTAGAAAATTGAACTGGCTGTGGTGTACTCTGGAACATCCTTAACAAGATTAACAAGCAATACCATCCAAACACAAGTTTCCATTTTCCATTCTGGAAAGGGAAGAGATCAGACTAGACCGGGAATCATACTCGGCACACAAATGCATGAAACAAACACACCAGGTCATATGTTCTTTTTCTGAGTAATACACAGATTGACAATTAATATACCTTGAAATCAAGATAGTTTAAAACTGGCTGTACACAGTGGTCTGGGGAAATAGTCCTTACAAAATAAATAGATATTACAAACTAGCTGACCAGCAATTTCCATTCTGTACATCGTTTAAGAGTGAACACCTCAGGTTTGTGTTCTGAACTCACATCTATTTTGCAGAAATCAAACCTTGTGCGAATATACTGTTAGCATTGTGAAGGTGTGTTTAATACCTTACAATGGAATTGAATTTCAGTTGGTCAGTGTGAAGGACAGCTTTTATGATCATGACTCTTAAAGGGAATCACAAATGGGCTGAGGGGTCCATACCATGGGACTGAAGAAAGAAGGACTTGCATTTATATAGCAGCCTCAGCGTGCCCCAGAACCAGTGAAGTCAGTCACTGTTATAATGTGGGAAACAAGGCAGTGATTAGCACACAGCAATCTGTAAATGTCCCAATAACCTTTCTAGGGTGATGTTGGTTGGGGGATTAATTGTGGAAAAGGACATCAGAGAAAGTTTTAGTTTTCAATTAGTCCTCATACAGAACAAAACGGAACAATGCAAAGATATTCCGGACAGAATTTATAGTCAGGGCCATCATGGAAATATTTCCAATCCACCTTAGCACTTGACTGTGCTTTCTCCTGGCTGAAGGATGTCTTTGTTCTTCAGCTTCTCTGCACTTCACATTGAAAATAGGAGCAGGAGGAGGCAATTCGGGCCTTCATAGAATCTACAGTGCAGAAGGAGACCATTCGGCCCATTGAGTCTATACTAGCAACAACCCCACCCAAGTCCTATCGCCATAACCCCCACATATTTACCTTGCTGACACTGAGGGGCAATCTAACATGGTCAATCAACCTAACCTGCACATCCTTGGACTGTGAGAGGAACCGGAGCACCCGGAGGAAACCCACGCAGACATGGTGAGAACATGCAAACTCCACGCAGACCTGAGACTGGAATTGAAGCCGGGTCCCTGGCACTGGGAGGCAGCAGTACTAGCCACTGTGTCACTATGTCACCCCTTCATTCCTGCTCTGCCATTCATTAGGATTGATTCATTACTATGGTTGATCATGGTTAATACACCGGCAGGGTACTAGCGGAACACCCCTGTCCAGAGGGTTCAAACAACAGCAAAGGTAAAAAACACACCAAGACCTTTGGAAGTTTCTTTTTGACAAAATCAACAAAACCTGAGAGATCCTGAAGGAAGAAATAGTGAAGACAAGACTTAGCACACTGGGTGAAAGTCAGCACTGAACTGAGTCCTGCTATTTGGCCAGGAGTGCTGCATCCACTGCCAAACCTCTCTGGCTCTCAAACTTAGAACAAACCATGTTACTTAAAATGCAACATCCCATAACACGCAGATTCTCCAGCTCCCTGTAAGGTGAAGAATAGGGGGTCATTTTTTAAATATATGGGCCTCGCTGGATAGGCCAGCATTTATTGCCCATCCCGAATTGTCCCTGAGAAAACGGTGGTAATGAGCTGCCCTCTTGAGCCACTGCATTCCATGTGCTGTAGGTACATCCACAGTGCTGTTAAGGACTATAGTTGTAACTATACAAGGCATTGGTGAGGCCGCACCTGGAGTATTGTGCACAGTTTTGGTCCCCTCATTTGGGGAAAGATGTAATGGCATTGGAGGGAGTTCAGAGGAGGTTCATTAGATTGATTCCAGAGATGAAGGGTTTGTCATATGAAGAGAGATTGAACAGTTTAGGCCGATACTCTCTGGAATTTAGAAGAATGAGGGAAGGTCAAACTGAGGTATACAAGATGATAAAAGGTATCAATAAAGTAGACATGGAGCGGATGGTTCCTCTTGTGGGGCATTCTGGGACAAGGGGTCAGAGTCTCAGGATAAGGGGTAACAAATTTAAAACAGAGTTGAGGAGAAACTACTTTTACCAAAGGGTTGTGAATCCGTGGAATTCGCTGCCCCAAAGTGCGGTGGATGCTGGGAGAGTGAGTAAATTTAAGGAGGAGTTAGACAGATTTTTAATTGGTAATGGGGTTGAAGGGTTATGGGGAGAAGGAGGAAAATGGGGGTGAGGAGCATATCAGCCACGATCGAATGGCAGAGCGGACTCGATGGGCCGAAGGGACTAATTCTGCTCCTATATCTTATGAACTTATAGAATTGTCTCTGAACAGATGTTTCTAAAGATCTTGTAAGCAAACAGTACTGAGTTCTGCTTTGCTTTGTTTGGAGATAGTTTTCTAGAAATTACACAAAATGAGATCATTCAAGGTGTGACTGCAATGTTTGCAGGGTAAGGGGTTTGAGTTCCAGTCCCACTGGGCACAGCAGAGTTAGAAAGGATTTTATTCCTGAATGGTAAACTCAACCAAACTGACTTCATATCAAACGAATCAACAGCCAACAATCAAACTCACCATCAACTTCCGTTCCTCCGTCCTATGGTCTTATAATCGGAGGAGCTTTTTGCTAAAAGTTTTGGCTTCAAGGTGTAAGAGCCATACCACTTAGTGTGTTGGAAGTCGGACTCAGTCCAAGGTGCTTGCGGTTATGTTGTTGTGAGTTCAGGCAGCAATTCCGTCATCTCTTGTGATCTCTGCTTTGAGCAACACCAACATTCGTCACAACCCAATTAAAAAAGACTATAAATCCATCCAAAAAAATGACCCGTTGCCAAATAGATTCAAACGGTGACTGTCTCTGAACTGCAAACACCTTTCATTATTTCTTCACTCAGATGTACAACTGCCAAAACTCACAGGCTCTAAACCCCACAGTAAATCACCGATCCCACATCTCTGCTTTCCCATGTTCAGCTTTACAGATGTTGTGGTTACTTGAAACTGGCAACTTTGGCCAAGAACTCCAGAGGCTTAAATAAACCAACGTTCCAAGTTTTGATTTACATTGAAACCGGGTGTGCCACGTAAACTTTTTAAAACATTTTTTACTCCTTCCTTAAATGGACCCAGTGCTCAGAGTGGACCGGACCAACTCAGGTCCATCTCCTTTCTTGCTCCAAAAGACCAAATTCCAATCGGATCCAATTTATGGTCCCCACAAGGGAGACAAACAAGACCCAGGCTGACAAGATGAGGCATTGCACCCCATCTTAGATTTAACCTGATACTTGATCTTAGCCAAAAGGCTGAGAAGAAAAAGGCCACAGCTGACACAATACGAACTATTAAAAATACAACTAAACTAGAAAATAAAATTGCTTTGTATGTGTCTCATCAGTGTGGTCTCTTGTGTATCATGCCCTTCCTGTAGGGTTACACTTACTGTTATACTTTGTTGTAATATAATGCATTCATTAATTCCTATTGAATAATATCATGAGAGATTTGATCGTGCTTTGTTTATCTTACATTCCAGATGTCATTCCCATCTGGACCCATATTACTCCCTGTGGCTCACTGACCTACATTGACTCCTGGCCCAACAGAGGCAATGGCATAGTGGTATTGTCACTGGACCAGTCACATAGAGCCCCAGGGTAATACTCCAGGGACCCAGGTTCGAATCCCAGATGGTGAAATTTGAATTCAATAAAAATCTGGAATTAAAAGTCAGTAATGGTGACCATGGAACCATTGTGGATTGTTGTAAAAACCTACTCTGGTTCATTAATGTTCTTTAGGGGAGAAAATCTCCCATTGTACCTGGATAGCCTGGTCTGGCCTACATGTGACTCCAGATCCATGATAATATTGTTGAATTGGCCTATCAAGTCCCTCAGTTCCAGGACAATTAGCAATGGGTAACAAATGTTAGCCCAGCCCGTGAATGAGTAAAATAAAGCAGCTCAACTTTAAAATTCTCTAAAATATCTGCAACCTCCTCCGGCCTTACAACCCTCCAGGAACGCTGCAAGCACGTGCGTTCCAGATAATAATCACACCACCTTTGAAAACCTGCCTGGAATTCCCTTCCTAAACTCACTGCCTCTTTAAGATGCTCCGTAAAATCTACCTTTTTGATCAAGCTTTAAGTTGTTGGCTCGCTGTCAGATTTGGGTTGGGACTGTGTACTACATTAATGTTGCTATATGAATGTAGGTTGTTTTTGATATTCCACCTTTGCCTAAGAGTTGAAAGGGATCCAGTTCTGGTGCTATATAAAGTATTTTCTCATCGCCCTGGCCCGGTACAAAAGGAATGAAACTGGGAACAAGATGTATTAAGTGACATTTCCTTCACTCCACTTTAACCTTCCTTTACCATTGACTTTTGAACAATTCATATTGCTCATGTTACCTCTCTCATTGGTTTCCACATATGAGCATCCCCTTGTGAATCTAACCACACTGGACCATGCAGAACAGGATGATAGCGTGACCAAGAGCCTTGCTCTTCAAGAATCACACAGCAATCAGATCCTCAAGGAGTTTTTTTTTTCTGAAAGTTATTTTCCAGCTCCATTGCTGATTTTTCAGAGGCTGCCACAGATGATATGTTCTGACATCAAACTGATTTCACATCACCTGTCTAGAGCTTTGCCATACTCACAGCAAGCTAACAATCAGCAAATTATAAACATAGGTTGTTTGAGTTATCAGAGAAATAATAATTAGGTTGTAACAGATTAGCTATCACATAGAGTGGTTGAGGCCATCAGCATAGGCACACATAGCGGGGAGTTGAATAAATACATGAGGGAGGAAGGGAAACAGGATGTACTTATAGGATTAGACCAGAAGACAAAGGAGTAGAATTAGGCCACTCGGCCCATCGAGTCTGCTCCGCCATTCAATCATGGCTGATTTTTTTTCTCATCCCCATTCTCCTGCCTTTTCCCCATAACCCCTGATCCTTTTATTAATCAAGAACCTATCTATTTCTGTCTTAAAGACCCGGCCTCCACAGCCTTCTGCAGCAAAGAGTTCCACAGATTCCCCACTCTCTGGCTGAAGAAATTCCTCCTCATCTCTGTTTTAAAGGACCGTCCCTTTAGCCTGAGGCTGTGGCCTCTGGTTCTAGTTTTTCCTACGAGTGGAAACATCCTCTCCACATCCACTCTATCCGGGCCTCGCAGTATCCTGTAAGTTTCAATAAGATCCCCCCCCCCATCCTTCTAAACTCCAATGAGTACAGACCCAGAGTCCTCAACCATTCCTCATATGACAAGCTCTTCATTCCAGGGATCATCCATGTGGAAACAGGCTTGTGTGGATTGTACGCATCGGCATAGACCAGTTATGCTGGATGGCTTGTTTCTGTATAATAACAATGATCATAGCATGGAATCATAGAATCCCTGCAGTGCAGAAGGAGGCCATTTGGCCCATCGAGCCTGCACTGACAACAATCCCAACCAGGCCCTATCCCCATAACCCCACATACTAGTCCTCTTGTCACTAAAGGTCAATTTAACACGGCCAATCAACCTCACCCACACATCTTTGGAGTGTGGGGGGAAACCGGAGCATCCGGAGGAAACCCACGCCATGAGGTTGTTTACTAACATCATAGAACCTGGATGTGAGGCAGCGGTGCTAACCGTCGTACCGCCATGCCTCCCACTATCTGGTACAACAAATCATCAGAGCAGTAGAAATTGAGAACTTCCTCCCTGAAAGGGTATGAATGCTGGAGGATAGAGCTTGACAGATTTTAGTTAGATAAGGATATCAAGGTGTATGGAAAAACGGCAAGTAAATACAACTGAGGTACACATCAGCATTGACTGCACTGAGGGGCAGGGCAGCCTCCTTTTCCCATCTTTCTAGAGTACGACTGGAATTATAATTTCCATATTTTATTGTTATATTTGCCTCTTTCAGTGGTCTGTCTGCTTTAGTTAAAATTCCACTCTTGTTGATATCCTCAAATGGGAAGATGTGGGCATTCTGGCAATGTCACTAAACTAGTAATCCAGGGACCCAGGCTAACGTCCCACAGACATGGATTCAAATCCCACCACAGCAGTTGGTGGGACATGATTTCAACAAATAAATCCGGAATATAAAACAAGTCCCTGTAATAATAACCATGGGACTATCACAAATTATTTTTCTTTATTCATTCATGGGACATGGGCATTGCTGCCTTGAAGCATTTATTGCTCATTCCTCGTTGCCCTTGAAGATGGGTTTTTCAGGCAATTGACAATGGTTTCATGGTCATCAGTAGATTCTTGATTCCAGATATTTTTTATTGAATTCAAATTCCACCATCTGCCTTGATGGGATTCGAACCCGGGTCCCCAGAACATTAGCTGGATTAATAGTCAAGTCGATAATAGCAGTAGCGAATTGCCTGACAAAATTGTTGTAAAAACCTGGCTGGTTCACTCATGCCCTTTAGGGAAGGAAATCTGCCATCTTTACCCAGTCTGGCCTACACGTGAACCCAGAGCCACAGAAATTTAGTTGACTTTTAAAAGACCTCTGAAATAGCCGAGTGAGCCCCTCAGTCCAAGGGCGATTAGGGATGGGCAACTGATGCTGGTCTTGCCAGCGACGCCCACATCCTATGAAAGAATAAAGAAAAGATATTGCAATGTCTACAATTAAAGATAGAAACACTAAATAATCAAAAAAAGACCAAACTCACCCAAGGCTTTTTATAAAAAATAATGCCTGGATTATGTCACCCGTTTTCTTTGTGGAATATTACAGTGAGTCAGACTTGCTTCAGATTCAAAGCACAACCAGCTAACTGGGTCACAAGGTACCTTCAAATAAAGAAAGCTCCCTAAGCTCATTCGCTCGACCCACAGGAGGCCAGAATTGGAGGAACGCAGACATGTGGAGAGTGGTAGGGTGGGAGGTGGGCTATAGAGACAGGGGACGGGGGTGAGACCAGGGAGGGGGTCGTACAGGAGGATGAAAGTTTATTCATTGTCTTGTTCTGAGTTGGGTTTGATGGCTCGTTCTTCATTCCGAGCCTATTTGGCAGGCTGCATACATCCCCCCACTAAAGTTATAATCTTGGGGTTTGAACAAGAATGAGAATCTGTCTCAATCGCCACGTTATATCCACTATCTGTATTTTTTTTGTTAATCAAATAACCTAAGGACAAGCTCTTGATTAAGGGTCATTTGTTTGGATTCCACGACATAAAATAAAAAGTGAATTTCCAAATAAAGAGATCGGACAGCATCGCACCATCCGAATGGGAATATCTGGGGCCGGAATTCTCTGGCCATTCACGCCCCGCCGCTGCTGGCAGTGAGGATGGAGAATTTAACACTCTGCCAAATCTCCGTTCACTGCAACAGGAATCCTGGCTGCGAACGAGGTCGGAGAATCCAGCCCCTGATCCTTCTACTTCCATCCACCCATAAGAACTTCCCTGCGGGACTGGTGGTTTTAAAAGTAGGCACAGAAATTGGACAAACTTCATTTTCTGATGAAATTTATTCGGTCCAAAAATAACTTGGGGGTCCCTAATTCCCCTGGGAAAATGCATGGAAAATGCATTGCTCGGTTACCACGTAAAATCATTGTTCTGTTGGAGGCGCAGAAGTGTCCCTGACTGGTGCAGAGGGCTGGTAAAAATGGAATTGACAGAAGACAGATGGCTACAAGCTCCAATGAAGATCAGGTTAACTTGACTGCCCGTTTATACAGCCAGAATGCTCTGTCTCTGTAGATTCGTAAACCCTTGGAGGGAAACTTAATGGTGCTTCTATTTTTTTTTGTTGCAGAGGCTGAACAGATATTAGCCCCAGTGATGATTAAAGTGGGTTGAAGGCAGAGAAACTGAGGATATAATGATTTTCATTATCTACGTTACACCTTATGTCCTCGAAAACCACTTGATAATTCGAATATGTTGGTGTGTGCCAGGTGAAATGATTAATAATCCATTAGAATGGGGAGAATTGACAAGTCCTTTTGATGAGATGCAGAAAAATGGGAGGGCCACACTGCTGAAGGCAATGGATATAATGTGAAAATCATTCACAGCTTGAAGATAATTTTCATATTAATTCTGTGGTGAAGAGGAACATTAATATGCAAATAAACCCAATGTCATTAGCTTATAAAAACAGTTTGACCTTGAGTTTTCTGGGTTGTAAACAATATGTTATTCAGTCTGCCATGTCAAGCTGTGAATAAAATAGCCAAAAACAAAACAAGCATTGGTGAAATTGAACAGAACAATCTGCCCGTATTGTCATCCATCTCCAGCTGCCATTAAAACAAAGGGGAACTCCGTCGGAGGGAGTTAAAGTATCCGTACAATAACGTCAACACCAATAGTTACTATCCTAACATAGAGATCGTTGGAAAGAAAAGCTTTCACACCTTGTACAACACACAGGACATCTTCAAGTGCGTCACAGACAATTGTGTACTGTCAATGTCAACGTATGAATCCCCATCTGAAGCCTCAAAAAACCCCTCCAAAAACAAGGGACAATTTATACGCCAGGGATAAAAGTGAAATTTCAGCACAGCAAATCGTGTTATTTATTTACTCTATTAATTTAAGTAGGTTTGCATTAACGCTGCAATGAAGTTACTGTGGCAATCCCCCAGTCGCCACACTCCGGCATCTGTTCGGGCACACTGAGGGAGAATTTAGCATGGCCAATCCCACCTAATCAGCACGCCTTCCGGATTGTGGGAGGAAACCGGAGCACCCGGAGGGAACGCCACACAGACACGGGGAGAACATGCAAACTCTGCACAGATAGTGACCCAAGCTGGGAATTGAACCTGGGTCCCTGGCACTGTGAGGCAGCAGTGCTAACCACTGTGAAAAATGTGTCTTAAACTCACTCAATTCATTGCAAATCGACCCGTATCACCAGATTGCTTCCTTTGCCAAGTTAAGGCATTGGTAAGTGAAACATCCATTTGTGAGGTGAAAAATGGAGGATAGCATCTTATAGGATGCCTGGCTGACAGAGGGGCGGAGTCAACACTCGCCGAGTATAAGCAAAAGCGTGATTTTCTTTTGAGTTGCAAAAATGGGGTCATCTTTTGATCTGATTTAATTTGATTTATAATTGTCGCGTGTATTGAGACCCAGTGAAAAGTATTGTTTCTTGTGCACTATACAGACAAAGCATACTGTACATAGAGAAGGAAAGGAGAGGGTGCAGAATATAATATTACAGTCATAGCTAGTGTATAGAGAAAGATCAGCTTAATATATGCTGGGATCATGCCAGGTCGACGGATATGCGTGGTTTGCAGCACTTCTTGAAGTGTAGTCACTGTTGTAGGAAATGCAGCTGCCAATTTCCACACAACCAGTTCCCACAAACAGCAATAATACCCAGGTAATCTTCTGGTGTTTGTTGATGGGTATATATTGACCAGGACAACTGACCTGTGGAGCTTTTTCCAGCACTCTCTGATTTTGGATCCCATTTTAGCACTTTGATTCTAAGTGCTGAATCCGGGCGCAGTTCAGACCCGACTTGGAAACCTGCTCTCAGGCGCTCCCATAAGAACATAAGAACATAAGAAATAGGAGCAGGAGTAGGCCATCTAGCCCTTCGAGCCTGCCCTGCCATTCAATAAGATCATGGCTGATCTGTTGTGGCTCAGTTCCACATTCCCGCCCTCTCCCCATAACCCTTAATCCCCTCTCTTATCAAAAACCCATCAACCGGCGTCTTAAAAATATTTAGCGAGGCAGCCTCCACCACTTCAACGGGCAGAGAATTCCAGAGATTCACCACCCTTTGAGTGAAGAAGTTCCTCCTCAACTCCGTTCTAAACCGCCTCCCCTTTATCTTGAGGCTGTGCCCCCTAGTCCTACTGTCTTTTTTGAGCGGGAAGAGTCTCTCCACCTCTATCCTATCCATCCCATTCATCATCTTATACGTCTCAATGAGATCTCCCCTCATTCTTCTAAACTCTTAACGAGTACAAGCCTAGTTTATTCAGCCTCTCCTCATAGCTCAATCCCCTCAACTCCGGTATCAGCCTAGTAAACCTCCTCTGCACTCCCTCCAGGGCCAAAATATCCTTGCGCAGGTGCGGCGCCCAAAACTGCACACAGTACTCCAGCTGCGGCCTCACCAATGCCCTATACAGCTGCAGCAAGACCTCCCTACTTTTATATTCAATCCCCCTCGCTATGAAGGCCAGCATCCCATTTGCCTTCCTGACCACCTGCTGCACCTGCAAGCTGGGTTTTTGCGACTCATGCACAAGGACCCCGAGGTCCCTCTGCACCGTCGCCTGCTGCAGTTTTTCGCCACGTAAGTAATAGTCCTTCCTACCATTCTTCCTACCAAAGTGGACCACCTCACACTTGCCAACATTAAATTCCATTTGCCATTTCCTGGCCCATTCGCCCAGCCTATCTAGATCCTTCTGCAGACTCTCCACACCCTCCGCACAATTTGCCGTTCCCCCAATCTTGGTGTCATCAGCAAATTTCGACACCCTGCACTCGGTTCCCTCCTCCAGATCATCTATATAAATGGTAAATAGCTGAGGCCCCAGCACCGACCCCTGGGGCACTCCACTAGTCACCAACCGCCAATCCGAATAGCACCCATTGACCCCCACTCTCTGCCTCCTATTTGACAACCAATCCTCTATCCACGCTAACACCCTACCCCCAACTCCATGCCCCCTGACCTTCTGCAATAACCTCTTGTGAGGTACTTTGTCAAACGCCTTCTGAAAATCTAGAAAGACCACATCCACCGGCTCTCCTCTATCCACTGCCCTAGACACATCCTCATAGAACTCCAGTAAATTTGTCACGCGCTTAGGCTGAAAAGAGATGCGTGCACAGTCAAAAAAAACTGAGAACATGCCCCTTTCACATCGCTCCCGGGCCGCAAACAGCAGATAAAGCAGCCTGGGAGTGAAAAGCAGGAGTCCCCCTTATCCACCCACCCTGCCCTCCTCCCGCTGCCCGCACTGATCGCGACCTCTGCCCCCCTTTCCCACTCACCAATCGCCCACAGAGTGGCAGCAGATTCCACCCCACCCCCCCACCCCACACACCAGAGATCTGCCTGGCACCCCCCCCCCCCATCCTGCCCCCTGTACCGCCCCCCCCCCCCCCCGACCAAAATACCATCTGGCCTCCCACCTCCCCCCCCCCACCCCAATAAAACCAGAGAACAGTCGGGTCAGACCTCCCCACCACCAGAGAATGATGGGGCCCACCACTCTTCCCCCCTCCCCCGACCTACCCCCCCTCATCGATCTGAGTCAGGGAGCTGCTGGAAGTTCTGAATTTACCTCTTCAGAGGCTGGAGCACCCGAATCAGACCTTTACCGAGCATGTCTGTGTCACCCTGGATCTGGATGGGCGAACGCGATGGTAAAGTTGGGCAGGCAGCCCATTAATTCACTTTAAATGCATGCAAGCGCATTTAAATCGCCGTTGCGCCCGTTTTGGACGCGGTTCGGATTGCAACTATTTTCGGGCCTTGGTAAAGTGGGCATCTGCAGGGCGCATGTCGTGTTAATGGCTTCACGACCAACTTTACCAAATTTTCAGTCTGTTTTCAGGTGCGGTGCAATGGTAAAATTGGGCCCTTTATTTCAGATCTTCACCATCCGCAGTAATTTGCTCTTATTCCCCAGAATAAGTCCACATCTCTCCTTCACAACAGTCCCGTGCGATCTCTAATCTCCTCCTGAAAGGCTAGGGCAGGCCTTGGAGTTCGTCTGAAAGACAGCATCGAGGGCACTGCAGCACTCCCTCAGCGCCAAACAACTTTAACTTGAACCCACAACCTGCTGACTCACAGGCAAAAGAGCCCTGGCCAGCTTCATTTCTAAAATCAGAATGTTCAACTGGCAAATATTGGTTAAAAACCCAGAATCCTAACCAGTAAAAATAGAATTTTACACAGTCACTGGAAAACAAAAGTGCAATTCATAAACAAATGGAATCTTAAAATGTAATCCATATAAAAATAAGAAGAAGTCCTGAAATCCCATGCAGTAAGAAGAGATTTTGGCCACTATCAAAGTTGTAGCCCTCTATATTATACAATACTGTTCAGCTATGCAGCTCAGATTGCAATCAATGGGTTAACAGGTTCAAATCCCATCTCTGTCAGGCTGTAGAAGTAATTTCACTAAATACAGTGTCTCAGGACTGCTGAACAATGACCAGGGACGCTGCTGGATTATTGCAATGGACAGCACTCTGATATCATAGAATCTTAGAATCCCTAAGTTGAAGAGACCATTCAGTCCACCAAGTCTCAAGGACCCTCGAGGGGGTAGTAGTGGGACATTTAGAATATCGTAATACATTCAGGCAGAGTCAAAATGATAATGTCAAAGGGAAATCACCTTGACTAGAATCCATAGAATAGAATCCCCATGGTGCAGAAGGAGGCCATTCAGCCCATCGAGTCTGCACCGACGGCGATCCTACACAGGTCCTGTCCTGCTAAACCCACATATTTATCCTGCTAATCCTCCTGAAACTCAGGGGCAATTTAGCATGGCCAGTCTATCTAACCCGCACATCTTTAGACTATGGGAGGAAAGCGGAGCACCCAGAGGAGACCCACGCAGGCACAGGGAGACAGTGACACATGCTGGGAATTGAACCTGGGTCCCTGGCGCTATGATGCAGCAGTGCTAACCACAGTGCTGCCCTTAAATAAATTTATTAGAGTCCTTTGAGGATCTAACATGTAGTTACCACATCCAGTACAGGTATGAAGAGGTTATAAATATTAAAACAATCGCCTAAATCTCCCAAGCAATGGAAGCCGCTGTTGGATTGTCTCTCCACTCCTATTTGCTTACCTTGCACCAGAATTCTACATTTCTCATTGGAAATCCAAACCGGGCCTTCTGAGAGATATGGAATGTTCCTGTTCGGGAGCCCTTTCCTCCTGGTACAGGATTCTCAGCGTATCCCCAGGGAATGACCACCTGAAGACTAGAAGACTTTGGCCTGTACATTTTCTAAATGGTCACAATGGGTTATTAAGATGGCTGACGGCACCAATTTCTTATGATACCATGAAAGGTGCTATAGAAAGGTACGAGACATGTCCTTCTCAGCAGTGGAATTGAAGACACCAGATCCTTATTGAGAACTTACAACAACCCAAACTAGGTTAGCTGATCAAATATGAAGCAGAAATTTTTCAAATAAATGTCTGATTTGTTCAAACCTTTGCGTAGAATAACATATAAGTTGATGTGCTGTATTCCAACATGTCAGTTAGTAGACAGCTATAGAGTTAAATTGCAGCTTCATGCGTCGTGACTCACTCCTATCACAAACCACAAGACTCAATTATTGCCACATACTCTCTGTAAGACATTTGCCATCCTTTATGTGCCCTTAAATTAATTTTTAATTGAAATTTGATTTGCTTTTTTAAAAGCTTTCTGTGGAGTGGAGTGTAGTAGAGGTTTTGTTTTATAGATAGAAAGGTGCTGATGATGTACACAATGTATGCACTGGGAACACGACACAGATTGTAATTCGGGTGGGATGTCCCCAGAGAGGGCTGGACACTTGGGCCTCCTTGCTGTCCTCAAGGTTCGCTCCGCTGACCAAAAACCCGGCCAGAATCAATGGTGGCAATAAGAACATAAGAAATAGGAGCAGGAGTAGGCCATCTAGCCCTTCGAGCCTGCCCTGCCATTCAATAAGATCATGGCTGATCTGAAGTGGATCAGTTCCACTTTCCTGCTTTCTCCCCGTAACCCTTAATTCCCTTGTCTGTCAAAAACCTATCTACCCGTGACTTAAATATATTTAGCAAGGTAGCCTCCACCACTTCAATGGGCAGAGAATTCCAGAGACTCACCATCCTTTGAGTGAAGAAGTTCCTCCTCAACTCCGTTATAAATTGCACCCCCCCCTTTATCTTGAGGCTGTGCCCCCTAGTTCTGCTGTCCTTTCTAAGTGGGAAGAACCTCTTTACCTCTACCCTATCCATCCCCTTCATTATCTTGTAAGTCTCTGTAAGATCCCCCTCAGCCTTCTAAACTCCAACGAGTACAGACCCAGTCTATTTAACCTCTCCTCATAAGCTAACCCCCTCATCTCCGGTATCAGCCTGGTGAACCTTTTCTGTACTCTCTCCAAGGCCAATATATCCTTACGCAAATTAGGGGACCAAAACTGCAGTACTCCAGTTGCAACCTCACCAGTGCCTTGTACAGTTTTAAAGTTTGTACAAATTTTAATGCTTGTTTATTAGTGTCACAAATAAGGCTTACATTAACACTGCATTGAAGTTATTGTGAAATTTCCCCAGTCACCACACTCTGGTGCCTGTTAGGGGCAATGTACCTAACCAGCACATTTTTCAGTCTGTGGGAGGAAACTGGAGCACCAGAGGAAACCCACGCAGACACAGAGAGAATGTGCAGACTCCACACAGACAGTTACCCAAACCAGGAATCAAACCTGGGTTCCTGGCGCTGTGAGGCAGCAGCGCTAACCACGGTGACACCTTACTGCCTGCTGATTGAAGGCAAATGGAATTTTGTCCTTCATTGCTAGAGGGATGGAGTTTAAAAACAGCTGTATAAGGTGCTGGAGAGGCCACACCTGGAGTACTGTGTACGGTTTTGGTCTCCTTACTTGAGAAAGGATATACTGGCACTGGAGGGGGTGCAGAGGAGATTCACTAGGTTGATTCTGGGAGTTGAGAGGGTTGGCTTATGAGGAGAGACTGAGTAGACTGGGACTATACTCATTGGAATTCAGAAGAATGAGAGGAGATCTTATGGAAACATATAAGATTATGAAGGGAATAGATAAGATAGAAGCGGGGAAGTTATTTCCACTGGCGGGTGAAACTAGAACTAGGGAGCGTAGCCTCAAAATAAGGGGAAGCAGATTTAGGACTGAGTTGAGGAGGAACTTCTTCACACAAAGGGTTGTGAATCTGTGGAACTCCCTGCCCAGTGAAGCAGTTGAGGCTCCCTCATTGAATGGTTTTAAGGCAAGGATAGATAAATTTATGAACAGTAAAGGAATTAAGGGTTATGGTGAGCGAGCAGATAAGTGGAGCTGAGTCCACAAAAAGATCAGCCATGATCTTATTGAATGGTGGAGCCGGTTTGAGGGGTCAAATGGCCCATTTCTGCTCTTAGTTCTTATGTTCTTATGTGGGCAGTATGTAGGAGCAGCAACTTGGACTGTAATAGGACTTGGCTTGGGGCTGAGCCAATGGTTTCCCAATCAAGTGAGAAGGAGGTTTCAGAGGTGATTGGGATTCAGCGGGGGGAGGGGGGGGGGATGTGCTTTGGGAGGGATAGATGGAGAAATAGAAACCTAAGGTTCCCTACATTGGGGGTGAAGTTGGACTAGAACATCATGGATAATTCCCCTATTCTGCTATGAAATAACACCAATGGGATCTTTGATATTAATGAAAAGAGAGAAGTGTTGCTGAAGTTCGTCCTCTTCCATTCATCAGGACAAATGCAAAAATACCAAATTTCAAACAATCAAAATTTACACCACAGGAGAAAAGGGTGCAGATTGGTTGGCAGATTTATTCTGATTAGTTGAGGCATTGCCATGGAGTACGGGGGAACCATAGGCTGCCCAGGTAATTCAAAAAAAAACATAAGACTTGAACATGTTTTTCCATCAACATGCAAACCAATCAGCAATTTTTATCTCCTACATAAATTGTTACGGGTGTTTGAAATTTGGCATTCTTGGATCTGTCCTAATGAATGCAAGATGAACAGTTTCAGCAACGTGACTCTTTTTTTTGGGTGGAGGGTGGCCTTTAATGTTCTGCCAAGAAGGTGGAAGGCACTTCAGTTTAACATTTTGGCTGAAAGACAGATTGGAATCATAGAATCATAGAATCCCTACAGTGCAGAAGGAGGCCATTCAGCCCATCGAGTCTGCACCAACAACAATCCCACCTGGCCTTTATCAACGTAACTCCACACATTTACCCCAGCTAATCCCCCTGGCACTAGGGTCAATTTAGCATGGCCAATCCATTGAACCTGCACACTTTTGAACTGTGGCAGGGAACCCATGCAGACACGGGGAGAACATGCAAACTCCACACAGTCACCCAAGCTAGGAATTGAACCCAGGTCCCTGGCGCTGTGAGGCAGCAGTGCTAATCATTAATCAGCCTGCCAAAACGAAAGCAATACTTCGCCATCCAACCGTTCTCAATCTCCCTTATTCGGAATGTTTCAGCTTGCTTATTCCAGTGAACGATAGCCTCCAGTTTAACATCTGTACATCACAAGTCATTGCCATGACACCAAAAAGCTGCCAAGTAAAGGTGTACTTATCCAGGAAACCTCCCAAAACCCACAGTTTAATTGTAGTTTGGTTTTATATAAAGGAGAGTTTGACCTGAATTAGAATCCTGAATGAGTACCCTTCACTGGGTAGTGACAGAGCAGTAGCTTGATTGAAGTGTGTGACCAGAAGCCCTTCAATCAGCTTTACTGCCCTCAATTACCAGTTACATTCTCTTGCTCAAACAGTCTGCCCAATCATCTTGTATAACTAAGTGTATAAAGTCTTAAAAAAAAATAAATTGCACTGATGTATGTTGTTTTTGCAGCCTTTTAACCTTGAAACTTCTGTGTTCAAAAGTTTAACTCTTCGGTTCAAAAATCACAATTTGTTTTTGTCAAAGGAAATTTTGCATGTCAGCTCCGTCTCTCATCAACTTTTACAGATGCACCATAGAAAGCATTCTTTCTGGTTGTGTCGCAGCTTGGTATGGGCTCCTGCTCTGCGCAAGACCGCAAGGAACTACAAAAGATCGTGAATGTAACCCAATTCATCACGCAAACCAGCCTCCCATCCATTGACTCTGTCTACCTCCTGCTGCCTCGGCAAAGCAGCCAGTATAATTAAGGACCCCACGCACCCCGGACATTCTCTCTTCCACCTTCTTGTGTCGTACCAACTGACTCAAGAACAGTTTCTTCCCTGCTGCTGTCCGATTTTGGAATGGTCCTACCATACGTTAAGTTGATCTTTCTCTTCACCCTAGCTATGTTTAGATTCCGCACTCTCTCCTTTCCTTCTCTATGAACAGTATGCTTTGACTGTATAGCGCGCAAGAAACAATATTTTTCACTGCATACTAATGCATGTGACAATAATAAATCAAATCAAATCAAAAGCTCTCTTAAACCTGTGACAGGAATCAGAATTATTTTCTTTTGAAAAAGGGATTGAAGAAGGTGTTGGAAACAGGACAGTCTCAGAAACTATTATTTATTTATTAGTGTCACAAGTAGGCTTGCATTAACACTGCAATGAAGTTACTGTGAAAATCCCCTAGTGGCCACACTCCGGTGCCTGTTAGGCTACACTGAGGGAGAATTTAGCACGGCCAATCCACCTAACCTGCACATCTTTTGGACTGTGAGAGGAAACCGGAGCAAACCCACACAGACATGGGGATAATGTGCAGACTCCACACGGACAGTGACCCAAGCGGGAATCAAACCTGGATCCCTGGCGCTGTGAGGCAGCAGTGCTAACCACTGTGCCACCGTGCTGCCCAGCATAGAGAGGTTGACTATTACTGCACTTTGTGTGATGGCCATTCTGAAATGCTTGCAATGGGTGGGATTCTCCTCAAAAAATTCTAAGTGTTGAATTCACATACTCCAGCAAGTAAATGCAGGTTTTTTTAGTGGGAGTTTCAAAATAAATCTCCCACACTCTGTGCACTGCAGAGTGCCTGAGCTGGGAAGGCCAGCAGGCCCAGGGACTTCAATCCCAGATTTCTGGTGCGGAG
The DNA here is from genome assembly GCF_965287045.1 of Carcharhinus amblyrhynchos. Classification (NCBI taxonomy): domain Eukaryota; kingdom Metazoa; phylum Chordata; class Chondrichthyes; order Carcharhiniformes; family Carcharhinidae; genus Carcharhinus; species Carcharhinus amblyrhynchos. The sequence continues at coordinate 4,397,132 of NC_137354.1, read as the reverse complement.
CTGACAGTGCCTGAAATCCGGCATCGGTGTACGCACGGATGCCCAGACACCCAGCACAGATCACGCAAACCGCCCGCCGCTCAACTCCCAGCCCACTGCGCTGGAAAAGCAGGCGGACAATATCCCCCCGTGCTTTTTGTGTACAAAAATCCACAACTAAAATTCCAGGACTCTTCCTTTCTGTTGGACTAGTCGCGTCCAATCGATTTGCAAGGTCAAAGGTAGAAAGCAGCCATGATGATTGGCAGCTTGGGGACAGAGGGCAGAGCAGATGTGAGTCTGAGGCAGCACCTGTCTAACCGGGATATCTTTTACTCTGGTACATTCGGGGCTATTGTTCACCAACAGCCCTTACTCAACACATCTGCTCATCCCCACCCTTCATTATCTTTCAACTCGCTTTCCTGGCCAACTTCTCATTTGCTGCCATCTACCAGATCCAAAACTCTGCTGCCCGTAGCCTACCTCTCACCTATTCCTGATCGCCCGTCTCCCATTGTGCCCACTGGTGTTCGCCAGCTGCCAGTTTGGCAAGGCCTTGATTTTGGGGTTCAGATCTCTTCAGTGCCTTTGTCTCTGTCTGTAACTGCTTCAAACCTCTGGGAACATTGCATTCTTCCCATTCTGACCTCCTGCACATTCCAAACTCGACCGTTTTCTTCTCTAGGGCCACCAACTATCTGGGCTCTAAACTCTGGGATGTCCCATAGCTGAACCTCACTCAGACTTTGAGGTGTCTTTCAAAACCTACCTCTTTCCACCTGCCTTTGTTAGTTTGATCAAGTGTTATTTGTCCAACAGGTCACTGGGAGATTTCTGGCCACTTTTCACATGTTGCTGTTATAAAATTCTTTTCTAGGACATGGGTGTCGCCGGCTGGTGAGAATTCATTGCCCATCCCTAGTTGCCCTTGAAACTGTGTGGCTTGCTAGGCCATTGCAGAGGTCTGTTAGTACATAGCTGTGGCTCTGGAGTCACAAGTAGGCCAGATCAAATAAGGACGGCAGATTTCTTTCCTCAAAGAACATTAATGAATCAAATGGGTGTTTCTGACAATTGTTTTATGGTTACCAGAGAATTCTTCATTGCAGATTTTTTTTTATTTGAATTCACATTTCACCATGGCGAGGTTCGAACACGGGTCCCCAGTACATTAGCTGAGTTTCTGGAATAATAGTCTAGTGATAATACCACTAGGTCATCACCTTGCCAAATAACCATGAAAAGAAAATTCCATGAGTGACACATGGGATCCAGTAGGTTGCCACAGAGGTGTTAAGTTCCAAGCCAGAAACTCCAGGGTGTTTTATGACGTTAGCCTGAACGCTAAGTTTTACATTTGATTTTGGCAACACTCTCCAGGGTGCTACCATTGACTGTGTAAGTGCTGCCCTGGTTTGCCTTCCCAAAATGCAACATCTCGCAATCCTTTGAGTTAAATGCTGACGGGCTTCACCTCACTCTCTCCCGCTCCTTCCTCACCACCTCACAAGTTGTTTTTCTTTCCAAGTTTTCTTTTCCCAATCCCCCTTCTGGGAGTTGTTGCTGAACCTGCTTCCCTAACTCCCTAAGCAGCATCTTGATTTAATAAATCATTCCTCAAGAGAAGTGAGGTGGAGATGGCAGCGTAGCGGTAACGCGACTTGTCAAGTAATCCAAGGGCCTAGACTAATCCCTAGTGGGGTGGAGGGGGATCAAATCCCACCACGGCAGCTAGTGGAATTTAAATAAATGAATAAATCTGCTGGCTCCAGTAATGGTGACCATGAAACTATCATCGATTGTTGTAAAAACCCATCCGCTTCACAAATGTCCTTGAGGGAAAGGAAATCTGCCTACGTGTGGTTCCAGATCCAACTTGGTTGACTCTGAAATGGCCAAGCAGGACAGTTCAAGGGCAATAAATACCAGCCTGACCAACAATGCCCACATCCCATGAAAGAATAAACAAAAAGGAAACTTCATCCTGACCTGAAGTTAGGGTAGAATCAGAGTTTTTGTGGGACAGGGAATGCCAGTGAAGATGGTAACATTTAGTTTGCATCTGACAATATGGGACATGTAGTGGGCCAAAATAAAACCTGCATGTTTAGACTGTTTCAAGAAGATTGAAGTAATAAAATAGGAAAGCAAACAGTTGCAAAGAATTATTAACTTTAATGACCCATTCCTAAGCATTTACTTAAAAAATGACATTGATTAAAAATAAATTGGGAAGCTAATGACATCTCCATGTTGCTGAGTAGAGAGAAAATGAAGAGTTTTACACATCAGTGTGAGGGAACCAAATCATCAGTAAAGCTCAGTAAAGGTGGCACGGTGGCACAATGGTTAGCACAGCTGCCTCACAGCGCTAGGGATCCAGGTTCAATTCCTGGTTTGGGACACTGCCTGTATGGAGTTTGCACATTCTTCCCGTGTCTGCGTGCGTTTCCTCCAGGTGCTCCGGTTTCCTCCCACAGTCCAAAGACGTGCAGGTTATGTGGATTGGCCATGCCCCTTCGGGTCAGGGGGATTAGCAGGGTAAATACACGGGGTTATGGGGATAGGTGGAATTGTTGTTGGTGCAGGCTCGATGGGCCGAATGGTCTCCTCCTGCACTGTAGGGATTTTATGATCTCATCATTAAAACCAAATACATTTCTATAGCACCTTTCACAACCTCAGGATGTCCAAGAGCGACTTGGATACTTTTGAAGTGTAGCCACTGTTGTAATCCAGGAAAGGTTGCGGGCAATTTGTGCACAGCATGATCCCACATAAGACACGGAGAAAGAGACAATCAGTGCGGAAATGAGCAGATGCAAAGGGAGAGGTAAGTTTGAGCTCGAGACACAGAAGCAGGATCAGGAATGACAATAAGAAAATAAGCACGAATAAATAGCAGTAAAATTCACTTTTAAAATATTGATAACAGTCTGGAGGGATGAATAATTCTCCTGCTTTAATAGGGATTAGTTTTAAGATTGTGTACACAGCCACCTTTTGTTTGATTGGTGGGGACCATAGCAGCAGCGTACATGATTGGGTTTGTCAGTCCCATTTTGTTGCTCGTACAGGGAGGTGGTAATGTCAGCGTGATGTCAAAGTACACACCCTTCCCAGCGGAGACACACAGGGACAGAATTAGAAACCAAATTGCACAATAAAATATTTAGATCGACAGTCAGGCCCCTTCTCTGACTCGCCATCAGACTCTGTGACATTTACAAACACATTTGAAAAGCAATTAATCCTGAGGTTATCTCAGAGAGGCCTCCATCAGTCACAGAATATCACTGTGCACAATGTGAACACCTCCAGCTCAGCAGCACTCTGTTCCTCCTCAGCTTAGGGGTAAAATACAGGCTGGAGCCCTTTGTACCGAGGTATTTTTAACATAACGCACTGACTGCCCTTCTGGCAGGAAGGCTACGGGCTCATTAGTTCCAAATCATATTGATTGCCGTGCTCTTCCTCTGAGACGATGCAAAGGATCAAGATTTTTCATAGGTTATCCGTTGTAGTTGATCCATCTTTCATTCCAATTGGTGCCACGCTGTTTATCCATCACCCTCACCCCCCTCCGCACTCTTTGAACTACGAGGGATCACTGAAGTGCAAGGGATATGGTCCCCGGAAGGGTAGGGGGTTTTAGTTCAGTCGGACAGCATGGTCAGTGCAGATTTGAAGGGCTGAATGGCCTGTTCCTGTGCTGTAATTTTCTTTGAACTTTGTTCTTCGTACACTAGGGCAGGCGATGGCCCAGTGGTATTATCGCTAGACCATTAATCCGGAAACTCGACTAATCTTCTGGGGACCCGGCTTCGAATCCCGCCACAGCAGATGGTGGAATTTGAATTCAATGAAAAGTCTCTGGAGTTACGAACCTACTGATGACCATGAAACCATTGTTGGAAAAACCCATCTGGTTCACTCATGTCCTTTAGGGAAGGAAATCTGCCGTCCTTATCTGGTCTGTCCTACATGTGATTCCAGAGCCACAGCAGTGGGGGTGACTCTCAACTGCCCCTGGGCAACTAGGGATGGGCAATAAATGCTGGCCAGCCAGCGACACCCATGTCCCACAAATGAATAAAAAAACCTCCCAGTGTAGCTGCACTTCCATTTTCACATCCTCATTCTCATTTTCAAAGGTGCAGTGGCCATGCTAAAGTCTCCCTCAGTGTTAAAGTAAATGTTTATTTATTAATCACAAGTAAGGCTTACATTAACACTGCAATGAAGTTACTGTGAAATTGCCCTAGTCACCACACTGTGGCACCTGTTCAGGTCAATGCACCCTAACCAGCACATCTTTCAGACTGTGGGAGGAAACTGGAGCACCCGGAGGAGACCCATGCAGACACGGGGAGAACATGCAAACTCCACATAGAGAGGAATCAAACCTGGGTCCCTGGCGCTGTGAGGCAGCAGTGCCAACCACTGTGCTACCCTGCAGCGTAGGTACAATCCCAATCCTGATTTTAAACCTGAAGCCTTGTGTGCACACACCTGGGTCACACTGTTCCTCACATTTGACATTCTTGCCTCCACATTTACAAAGGTGTCTGCAAACTCCTAACTCTTCTAAACTCCCAATGATATCGGCTTCACTCAGTGACTGGATGTTGTTAAAGCAGCAAGTCTATAACAGGCCACCCAGCACAAGTTCCCAGCAACCTGCTTCCCTCTTGCTTTGCACACTGCAACACCCAGGTAAATGAGATGTTAAACACAATGATAAATGAGCGCTTTTTATTCTGAATATTTAATGAGTCCTAAAGTTGAAATTGTCAGGAGGCATTTGTTAATTACTGCACAGCTTTGGGCAGTTACAAATTATACCCCAAAAATTCTCCGTAGACAATGAGTCTGCGTGAAACAGGAATCGCTGAGACATCAGCCGTGTGAATAGTACATGCAAACAACGCACAACCACACACATACATGCTCACTGATACACAACCACACACATACATGCATAAATTGACACATTTACGCTTGCACACTGACACATACACAAACATACACACGCTCATTGACATACACGCACACTGATACACACAAATGCATGTACCCTGGAACACACACACACACACACACACACACAGGTACACACAAATGCATGTATACCAGCACATACACATGTGTGCACGCACACACACACACACACACACACGTGTAAATACAAACACATTCTTCTTCATCTAACTTGGACGGCAAATTGAAAACCATAAGTTAAAGAACTCAACTATCCAGACACGGGCAAAGCTCTACGTGAGTTGTGATTAATGGGACACGTACTCAAAGCAAATCAAGTTTGAAATTTCAGTGCAGGGCCAATTGGAACCACACTAAAATATCTGAATAGTTAACTGAAGAAAATGGGAGGCAGGACCAGATTAACTCAGAGATTCTGGAGCTCATTCCCTGGTAAAACTCACCAAACACTGGAAAAGCTTCCCAGCATCGTGGCTGAACGGGCTAGCTGCAATTTTGAACCTGTGGGGGAGGAAGCAGTTTCTCTCTACCCAGTCTGTCTGTCTCTTTAACAATCATTAACACCTCAATTAGATAATCCCTTCATCTTCAAGACAATACAAGTTCAATCCACACACCCTAAACTCGTAATTTAGCCCTTTTGATCCCAGTCTCATTCTGGAATAAGAACATAAGAAATAGGAGCAGGAGTAGGCCATCTAGCCCTTCGAGCCTGCCCCGCCATTCAATAAGATCATGGCTGATCTGTCGTGGCTCAGTTCCACTTTCCCGCTTTCTCCCCATAACCCTTAATTCCCTTGTCTATCAGAAACCTATCTACCCGTGACTTAAATATATTTAGCGAGGTAGCCTCCACCACTTCAACGGGCAGAGAATTCCAGAGACTCACCACCCTTTGAGTGAAGAAGTTCCTCCTCAACTCTGATCTAAACTGCACCCCCCCCACTTCTTTTGAGGCTGTGCCCCCTAGTCCTGCTATCCTTTCTAAGTGGGAAGAATCTCTCCACCTCCACCCTATCCATCCCCTTCATTATCTTATGTGTCTCTATAAGATCCCCCCTCAGCCTTCTAAACTCCAGCGAGTACAGACCCAGAGTACAGAATGTTGCATGTGTGAGGATTCACAGCGTAACACCACAATTAGAATGCTGGAGAACACTATCAGTCCTCCATATTATTTATTTATTTATCACTGTCACAAATAGATTTACATTAAGACCATAAGTCCATCAGACAGAAGAGCAGAATTAGGCCACTCGGCCCATCGAGTCTGCTCTGCCATTCAATCATGGCTGATATTTTTCTCATCCCCATTCTCCTGCCTTTTCTCCATAATCCCTGATCCCCTTATTAATCAAGAACCTATCTATCTCTGTCTTAAAGACACTCAATGACCTGGCCTCCATAGCAAAGAGTTCCACAGCTTCACCACTCTCTGGCTGAAGAAATTCCTCCTCATCTCTGTTTTAAAGGATCGTCCCTATAGCCTGAGTTTGTGCCCTCTGGTTCTAGTTTTCCCTATTAGTGAAAACATCCTCTCCATGTCCACTCTATCCAGGCCTCGCAGTATCCTGTAAGTTTCAATAAGATCCCCCCTCATCCTTCTAAACTCCGACGAGTACAGACCCAGAGTCCCCAACCATTCCTCATACGACAAGCTCTTCATTCCAGGGATTATTCTTGTGAACGTCCTCTGGACCCTTTCCAAGTCCAGCACATTCTTCCTTAGATATGGGACCAAAACTGCTCACAATGCTCCAAATGGGATCTGACCAGAGCCTTATACAGCCTCAGAAGTACATCTGTGTTCTAGTATTCTAGCCCTCTTGACATGAATGCGAACATTGCATTTGCTTCCTAACTGCCGACTGAACCTGCGCATTAACCTTAAGAGAATCTTGAACAATGACTCCCAAGTTCCTTGTGTTTCTGATTTCCTAAGCATTTTCCCATTTAGAAAATAGTCTTTGCCTCCATTCCAATTTCCAAAGTGTGTAACCTCACACTTTTCCACATTGTATTCCATCTGCCACTTCTTTGCCCACTCTCCAAACCTGTCCAAGTCCTTCTGCAGACCCCCTGCTTCCTCAATACTACTTGTCCCTCTACAAATCTTCGTATCATCTGCAAACTTAGCAACAATGCCTTCAGTTCCTTCTTCCAACTCGTTAATGTCAATTAACGCTGCGATGAAGTTATCGTGAAAATCCCCTAGTTGCCACACTCCAGCACCTGTTCAGGTATTACCTGAGGGAGGATTTGGCACCAATGCACCTAACCAGAACATCATTAGGACAGTGGGAGGAAACCGGAGCACCCGGAGGAAACCCCACGCAGACAGTGACCCGAGGCCGGAATCGAACTCGGGTCCCTGGCACTTTGAGGCAGCAGTGCTAACCCCTGTGCAAGCAAATGTTCACCTGTGTAGAGAATCTCTGATGGAACACCACTGAACAGTTACTGGGGTGGAACTGACTGTTTTGTTCAGGCTCGGGTCCCCTTCCCACTGCAGTTGCTGATTCATTAATCCTCCTCAGCCGAATTTATTAACATTGCCGAGTTGTTCTGGGGCCATGTCATTGTGTCTCTCACTTCCACATTACCACTGCTACCCCCGGCACCCTCCCCTCCACACCGCCCCCGCCTCTCTCTGCTGAGGTCTGCTGTTTTTTAATCAATTTGTTTTCGCTCCCTGTATAATCAGATTGCTAGTTAATAAGGGTGAGCTATTTGAAGGAAATTACACGTCAGCAAACTTCCAAATAGAATTTGCTTTCAAACATTCTCCTATCTCAGCCACACTCGCCACTGCCGTAGAGTGAGAACGGAGAACTTGGCATTCCAGCCAAAACTCCCACTCACTTCCGGCAGCGACGGAGAATCCCAGCCGCGAGCAAGGACGAGGATGTTGCTACTGGTGTAATTGAAACTTGGGTCTGAGGAACACATTAACATCAGGGTGGGGAGTACGTGTCACTCATTATTCTACACACCTCACTCAAATTTAAACTCACCCGGGTTATTCACAATGCCTGAATTACTCAGTGTTAGCCTCTAAATCGAGGCCAGTCCCAATAAACAAAACCAAAGACTTGAATTTCTGTAGCATCTTTCATGAACACAGTTCATCCCTGTGCACTTTACAATCAGTGATCATAAGACCATAAGACCATAGGAGCAGGATTAGGCCACTCGGCCCATTGAGTCTGCTCTGCCATTCAATCATGGCTGATGTTTTTCTCGTTTCCCATAACCCCTGACACCCTCATTAATCAAATACCTATCTATCAATGGCATTCTTCTGAAGTGCAGTCTGTGCTGTAGTGTAGGAACAGTGAGAAATCTCACAACACCAGGTTAAAGTCCAACAGGTTTATTTGGAATCACGAACTTTCGGAGCGCTGCTCTTTCATCAGGTGAGTAACTACCAGTTAACCTTTGGGAAGACCCCAAACACCTGACACAATATGACAGGGGGTGCAGTGAATGCTCTCGCAGCTGAAGATGAGACCCTCACTCTGCCAACTCAAAGACTGCACAATGGAGGCCCCGAGATCCAAATTCAACCCCATCATTTTGCAAATGATACGTTGCTCCAGCCGCATTCAACAAACAACTCAACGTCACAATAATCCCCAAAATAACCCCCACAATAAGAGAGATTGTGAGTGTGCGAGAGAAAGAGTGTGTGTGAGAGAGTGTGTGTGTGTGCGTTTGTGTGGGTGAGAGAATGTGTGTGTGTTTGTGTGTGTGTGTGAGAGAGAGAGTGTGTGTGTATGAGTAAGAGAGTGTGTGTGAGTGTATGTGTGTGTGTGAGTGGGTGTGGGTGTGCGTATAAATGTGTGCATGTGTGTGTGTGAGTGAATGTGTATAGGTGTGTGTGTGTGAGTGTGGGTGTGGGCATCTGTGTGAGGGTATGTGTGGGGGTGTGTGTGTTTAGATATGTGTGTGTGTGTGGGTATGGATGTGTGAGTGTGTGTGTGTGGATGTGCATGAGGGGGGTTGGTGCTGGGAACAGCTCCCAATGTTCCTTTTGGATATTGTGGATGTTGCTCGAGACTCTCTCACATCTGGGCAGGTATCATTATGCAAAATCTGATGGTGCCAGGCAGCAAAAAGCCAGCACGATTGTCCTGATTCTACTTTGCAGCAATATGTTGCCACTCGTGTATTCCTCAGCTGCTGTCCATTGGCTTCGACTTCCTCGTGTCTCCCTCTCTCAATCACTCCACATTTCCCCTGGCCTTTGGCCTAGCTCCTAACTACAGACGGGACTCAGCAGGGGCCATTGGGTATGAGTTCGGAGAACCTTTGCCCAAGTTTCTGTTCATGAAATTGCACGCAGCCTCAACACATCTCAAACGACAAACTATCGGTGTATTTGGATAATTAGTAAGGGACCACCTGAGGTGATGTTAATGCAGGTACTGGAGCATGTGAAGGATCATTTATTGGCTCGCTGTTCTTCAATGAGACCTTTGTCACCAAGTTGATTAGAAGGAAGGGCCCCTGATGTGACAATAGAGGCAGTCATTCCGATTCGCTTGTGGCCTGCAGCATTCCTTGATGATCTTTGAGTTTGCTGCTTTGCCAAGGGGCTGTTTCTCGCACTTTATCTGTGGGGACCGTGACATTTTGTCATCTCAGGCCTCAGTTTAGCGTCACGGCTTTTAAAAAGGTCAGGCATTTATTAATCATTTGCTTAGCGTAATTGTAAGTCAGGTGAAGAACAAAAACTGCCAAACATCAAGCACATCACTACTCAAAACAACACACCACTAAATAAGAGAACACCAATATTAATATGATAATTACAGTGAAAAGCCTTTCCTAATATTAAACATTTGTTGCAGCAAACAATGATTAAAACCAATTTAACCCATTTGCACATTTACCTCATATCGACACAATGAGATTAGGTTATGAAAGGGAATATAATCAATATTATTTAGCTCAATTATCCTGACCAAGCAGACACAAGCTGATTAAAATGAGGTTCTACATTCCTTCCATGCGGATTGAATTCCCAGTGATATTGGTTTCCAAAATATCTCCAACAGAAGCTTTGCATTTCAGAATCATTCATTTGTTCTGTTGGTCTGAAAATAATTAAAATCTGCACTGATGTGTGGACAGCTATCTGTTAGTGACTGAAAGCCTTTTAGCATTATTACAGTTCAGCAGAATTGGACGCAATATTACAGCATAGAAACAGGCCAGATGGACCGTACCAATGTTGTCGTTCTGTACTAGCCCCCTCCCCACAGTCTCTCACCCTATCAGCAGATCGCCTGTCCCTTTCCCATTCATGACCTGCCCCTTAGAGAGCTTTGGATGGCACAGTGGTTAGCACTGCTGCCTCACAGCACCAGGGACCTGGGTTCAATTCCCAGCTCGGGTCACCGTCTGTGTGGAGTTTGCACTTTCCCCCCTTGCCGACGTGAGTTTCCTCCTGGTGCTCCGATTTCCTTCAAAAGACATGCTGGTTAGGTGCATTGACCATGCTAAATTCTCCCTTGGTGTACCCAAACAGAGTGTGGCAACTAGGGGATTTTTCACAGTAACTTCACAACAGTGCTAATGTGACCCTGCCAGGTTCGAAACATCAAGTCTATTCTCCCTCCACAAATGTTGTCAGACCTGCTGAGATTTTTCCAGCATTTTCTGTCCTTGTCCCATTGATTCCAGTTTGGCTAGGGCTCCTTGATGTCGCACTCAGTAAAATGTTGCCTCGATGTCGTGGGTGGGTCACTCTCATTTCCAGGGTTCAGCTCATTTGTCCATGTTTAGACCAAAGCTGTGACAAAGAAGCGTCATCCCAACAGAACGCAAACTGAGCATCGATGAGCAAATTGGTGTTGAGTAAGTGCCATGTGATAGCTGTGTTGACGACAAAGTACGTTGCTGAAGATTGAGAGTAGACTGATGGGGTGGAAATTGGCCAGGTCGGATTTGCCCTGCATTCTGTGTAGAGTACGTACCTCTTCCAATTTAAATCCTGGCCCCCCGATATTAGTAAAAAGGCCTTTGAAGGTTCAAATGAACTTTGCCGTTTCTGGTTATTACCAGGTGGTTCACCTAGTTTCATTCTTTCTTTGTAGGTTTTGTAGCAGTTGCATAGAACTGAGTGGCTTGCTAGGCCATTGCAGAGGGCATTTAAGAGTCAGCCACATATTAATCCATTCTGTATACTGGACCCTAACCCAGTGGATTACATTTTGTACTGCTGTGCTTTTACTTGTCTACACTACTTTCTCCTGCTATTAATCATTTTACAAATATGGTTTCCATGGTGAGTTGCTGTACATTCAAACTTGTTTTCTCCATTCATTTCTTACTGAAGGATATTTACGGATGTGAATTATATTCTTGCAGCCACAGCATTTCTCTCTGTGGACCTCGCGTTGGCTCAATGGTGCAACGCTCGATTCTGAGGCACTCTCAACGCAGCTACCAACAGTCCACTTCCTGTAAAAGGCCTGTCTACAAGCCGGCTCTCGAGGGTACGGTGTATTGTGTGATTTAGTTCCAGAGTAAATCAACCTCTCTCCCCTGCAAAACATTTTTATTTCTAGTCCCAGTAGAAGACAGTCGTGTGGGGCGGCTGGTCCAGTTTCACTCGTTGGCAATGGGTGTGCCCGTGTGACTGCCTCACATCCACTGTAGAAGTGAGCTATGGCCTTGACTCAGACTAATGGGTATCAAAGGGGCAATTTCCTCCTTCGCAGCGAATGGCACAGAAAGGAAACCTTTTAACTGATAAAGAATCCGGTTTCCAAAGCCCAAAACTCCAAAGAAGTGCAGTTTAGATGGAGCTGCCATGATAAATTTCCCGTTACTGTCCCAAGATGGTCAGTGACTGCTGTGGGATTAGGGGGATAAATATGTGGGGTTACGGGAATGGGACAAGGTTGTGGGACTGGTTAAGATGCTCAGTTGGAGAGTTGGTGCAGACTCAATGGGCCAAATGGCCTCACTGTAGGGATTCTATGATTCTAGAACATAGAACATGGAACACTACAGGCCCTTCAGCCCTCGATGTTGTGCCGAGCTATGTCTGAACCCAAGATCAAGCTCACTCCCTATCATTCTGGTGTGCTCCATGTGCCTATCCAATAATCAAGTGTCCGACTCCACTATCACAGCAGGCAGTGTATTCCACACCCCAACCACTCTCTGAGAAAAGAATCTACCTCGGACATCCCTCCTATATCTCCCACCATGAACCTTATAGTTATGCTCCCTAGTAACAGCTACATCCACCCGAGGAAATAGTCTCCGCACGTCCACTCTATCTATCCCCCTCATCATCTTATAAACCTCTATTAAGTCGCCTCTCATCCTCCTCCGCTCCAAAGAGAAAAGCCCCAGCTCCCTCAACCTTTCCTCATAAGACCTACCCTCCAAACCGGGCAGCATCCTGGTAAATCTCCTCTGCACTCTCTCCAATGTTTCCACATCCTTCTTATAGTGAGGTGACCAGAACTGCACACAATATCCCAAATGTGGTCTCACCAATGTCTGGTAAAGTTGCAGCATAACCCCCCGGCTCTTAAACTCAAACCCCCTGTTAATTCTGTAAGAAAAAAAAAGAAATCACAAAATCGCAGTTTAGTAGCAATTTCTGGATTGTCTAACAGTCGCCATGGAAACACGGTGAAATATTGCAAAGCAAGTGGCAAACTTTGATGAATTTATTTAATGTCTGCTGTTGGCGTGTTAGCAACCCTGCTGGCTAATTGAACAGTTAACCTTTGTGAGAAAGTTCTCCAATCAAATCACAAACGGGTCTCGTCCGTTCAAAGAATTTGTTTAAAACAAAAACTTAACCTTGTGAATAAATTGCAGGATGGCATCAGTTGGGAGCCAATTAGCTCGTGATAATTTAATTTGTTTTGGGAAAGTCTCAAATCTGAAGACGTTTATTTCATGGTAAGTTTTAATCGTACGATGATGCTGTAAAGGAAATGACTAGCTGGTTGTTTTAGCCTGTCGTGTACAGCGTGAAACCATCATGGCTCAGGACCCCCAGAGCCACCTTTTGGCATCTGTCAAGTGAGGTGAATTACCTGGAAACCCTCATGGAGGTGCTCGAAACAAGCCAGGAAAACCACGTCAATTCTGCCTCACATTATTCAGCACTTAACTTTTGTATGATGTGCCTCTTGGCGCAAGATGGAACCCAACCAGCTTCCTTTTGAATATATAGAATCAATTAACACTGAAAGTTTGAGTCAACAACTTAACTCTTCATCCAGTATTCTCTGGGAAGAGGAGGGCCAACCAGCAACACAACACAACGCTCAAGTACATCCTCAGTGTAAAATAACCAGAACCATTTGCAGATCATTCAAAATGTCCCACAATCATTTCCAGAAGTTACTGATTCACTATCAGTGATGTACACCAGGTTGTACTGAGAACTGCAAATCATACTTCACATTGACAATGTCAATCCCTCATCAAGAATAGAAGATGAATACTCCAATTACATCTTCTATGTGATTTCATATTGTGATCTGCTTGGGTCAATCACCACAATGCTCCTGAGTGATTGACCAAGATTGTGACATCAGGCACGTACACACGTTCTAGCTGAGCAAGCTGTAACTACTTCAATCAGGCCGTTGAGGTTAGCCTATTGGAGTATGAACTCCCTGATTAAGGATCTACTACCATGTCCTCACCAATCACCCGGAAACACCTTGGTGGGTCTTGTTGCTGCCAGGCTGCGGAGGTCCCCATTGGAGGTCCCTCTGTGGAGGGATCTCCCCCAACTATCTTGGGGACCTGGGTGGAGGGTGCAGCATGCATCAGTACTGTACAATTATAGGTTGTACTGGTTCACTGGCTCCCAAGCATGCCCTTTATACAACCTTGTGGAGTTCTTGGACCATGTTAATGCTCTGTTTTAGAGGCTGCACAACATTTTCAGTTTTCTGAAAAACCTTTTATTGATGTTTTGTTTGCACTTCAGTCCCACGCTCCTGGTCTACGGGCACCTGGTGCAGAGGAGGGTGGGGAAGGAGGAGGACCACCTTGTGAACCTGCTCCTGGGCCTGGTAAGACATGCCATTTACAGGTTCAGGCAGCAGGCGATCAATGGGGTTCATTCAACCTGACTGTCTGCCCCTCTACCGTGGCTATACTCGCAATCGGGTGTCCCTGGAAAGGGAGCATGCAGTGACTGAGGGCACAGTTGATGCTATCCATGCCCGCTGGGCACTGCAGGGACTGGGGTGTATTATTGATCCCCTAATCACATTTTAATTTGATGTTTTAAGTTTCTTTTTGGCTTTGTCTTTTGTTTTGGGCGGTTCCCCACCTTTTAGGGAACTGCCCCTTTTTGAGTTGTCCCTGCGTTAGTTTGATTTTGTTTATTTAGTTTAACTCAAAAGATATCCCTGATTAAGGATCCAATTGATGGGCCAATCAGGGAGCCTTTGCCTTGTATTTAACCGGGCGTGTCAGTTCCTCTGGCACTCCCGGAGGTAGACTGCTGGCTGCGAGTGCTGTGTGTACTGCTGTTAAAGTTTGTAAAGGGATTCTGGTGAAGGAACTTCTGCCTCCAAGCACTACCCTCTCGGGAACTCGGAGAGAATATTATCACCTTAAACCTGCACAAAAAGATTCCACACCACAAACGTCAACCGGCAAAAAATCGAAGACCGTTAAATTATTTCTAATTAAGAAAAAGTCAGAGGAGAGAATCTGTGAGACCGCATGCAGTTTGGGCTGAGGTTGTCATACTGAGATTACTGGTTGGTTTTTTTACCCTGCCTTTGTACAAGGAGTTTGTGACAAGTGTCTGGGGGCACATTCTTCTCAGTGTCGATATAACTGCCTGGTGCTGGTTCCAAATCACATCCAACAAATACTTGTGGAAAGTTCGGGCCAAGGTTCTCAGTGTAACAGAACTCCCGCTTTCTTACACAATGCACGCACCTTAACTCATTCACAGTTCAGAGTGTTGTTTTGAATTGTAGCATTTCTTTCAATGATGACTGCAATATTGAAGACAAAGATCCAATATCACAAGAGCTATTTATGGGTGGAATAACCAGCCTTAAGCACTCCATGTAATTGTTTCGAATCGCTGGGACAATCCATCGTACACGCAGAAAGAGGCATCATCCTGACCAGCAGTATTATCCTATTGATCGGCTCTGGTACCCATTGTACCCTCTCCACTGCCAATTTATCCCCCCTGAGGTGTAGCACCCAGGACTGAACATCACCCAAAAGAGAAAACGCTGGAAGATCTCAGCAGGTCTGGCAGCATCAGTAAGGAGAGAAAAGAGCTGACGTTTCGATGACCCTGCTATCGGTGGGAAACCACGGTTGGGGAAGAAGGGGTACATTTGAGAAGCAGCACAGTGGAAAGTGGCATCTGACAAAAGGCTCTGTAAAGCTGAAACATCACTTCTTGCCCTTTGTGTTGAAGTCAGCTTCGAGATAAAGACCAACATTCTGTTTGTTCTTTTTCTCAATCACTTTTGTGGTTCCGTTAAGGGATATGGAGCAAGGGCAGGGATTTGGAGTTTGGTCATAGGTCCGCTGCAATCTCATTCAGCAGGCTGGACGGGCCAAATATCCTCCTCCCTGTTGCTACATTCCTCAGTGGATGTCCACACATTTCAGCATCTTCACTCAGCTCCTCTGTCTCTTTCTGATCTTATAGAATCATAGAGTCCTACAGTGCAGAATGAGGCCATTCAGCCCATCGAGTCTGCACCGGCCACAATCTCATACAGGACCATGTCCCCATAACCCCATGCGCTTACCCGTGCTAGTCCCCCTGACACTAAGGAGCAATTTTAGCACGGCCAATCCACCTAACCTGCACATCTTTGGACTGTGGGAGGAAACCGGAGCACCCGGAGGAAATCCACGTAGACACAGGAAGAACATGCAGATTCCACAGGAATTGAACCCAGGTGCTTGGCACTGTGAGGCAGCAGTGCTAACCACTGTACCACCATGCCATCCTGGAAGATGATCTTTAACATTGCAATGTGGGTAGAATTGGACTTTAAAAAGTACCTGGATGAGTAGTTGGCTCACCATAACATTCAGGGCTATGGGCCAAGCACTGGCAGAGTGGGATTAGGTGGGCAGGTCAGGGCATTTCATGCATCGGTGCAGACTCGATGGGCCGAAGGGCCTCTTCTGCACTCTAGGATTCTGTGATTTGACTACACTGAGAAATTCTACAGCAATCGATACAAACACAGGTATAAACACAACAATATTGTATCCACAGCTGGTGTAACTTCTATCCAGTTTTACAGTGCTGGCCTGTTAATACCTGCAGCACAGTAGAGTTTAGTTAGACCAGGATCAGTGTTAATTCAGCAGACACTTGGGAAAAACTTTAAAAAAGAAACAAATTGCAGTTACTGAACTGTCTGGCGTATTGTTATCCTGCAATATGGTCTAATTCCTGTGACATGTAGCATTCAGCAAAGGTCAGGACGCACATCATCATCACCATCTAATCCCTGGTAGCATTCAGGGTCTGCTTTTATTGAGCAATGGTGACCTACAGCACACAGACTCTCAGGGATTAATAAATATCAAGACTGCATTAAACATGGGCCATAACAGACTCAATTCAATAAATTAGATTACAGATCCAGACAGCCAGGACTCTCCGTGAAAACTGGGATAAGAAGGCTGGTGTTGAAGGGTGAACCTGAAGAATGGAAGATTCTGTTGATCATCTAATTTTGACTTGCTGTTCAGTTCATATCAAGAGAGAAGGCTACTCCCAGTAATCAGCCTAGTAAACCTTCACTGTACTCTCTCTATGGCAAGGACATCCTTCCTCAGATAAGGACGCCAAAACTGCACACAATACTCCGGGTGTGGCCTCACCAACACCCCATACAATTGCAGCAAAACATCCCTATCCCTATACTCAAATCCTCTTGCTACAAAGGCCAACATGCCATTAGCCTTCTTCTCTGCCTGTTGTACCTGCGCACTTGCTTCCAGCAACTCATACATGAGGACAGGAAGGTCTCGTTGAGTATCCACCAAATGTCTGGCTCACACATAGAATCATAGAATCCCTGCAGTGTGGAAGGAGACCATTCAGCCCATCGAAACATCACTGACCCCAATGCCACCCAGCCCCTTTCCGCACAACACCTTACATTTACCCTAGCTAGTTCCCCTGACATTAAGGGGCAATTTACCATGGCCAATCCACCTAAGCCACACATCTTCAGGCTGTGGGAAGAAACCGGAGCACCCGGAGGAAACCCACACAGATACAGGGAGAATGTGCAAACACCACACAGACAGCGACCCAAGCTGGGAATCGAACGCAGGCCCCTGGCACTGTGAGGCAGCAGTGCTAACCACTGTACCACCGTGCTGCCCACACTGGCACTGGAGGAGGCCATTCAGCCCCTCAAGACTACTCCCTATTCGACTAGATCGTGACTGATAATCAACTTAACTCCATTTTCTTGTCTTTGCCCCTTCACTGCCAACCCCGCGCTCCCCCCCGCCCCACCCTTTGCCCAGTAAATGTTTATCAAAAGCAAAACAAATGCTGAAAGTCTGAAATTTGAAACAGAAAATGCTGGAAGCATTGAGCAGGCCTGATAGTATCTGTGGAGTGAGAAACAGAGCGAATGTTCCCTGTCATTGACTCAATTTTTAATGTTAAAAGTATATCAATGTCAGTCTGGAAAGCTCCTCCGATCGCCAGCACTATAGCCTTTTGGGGATTCGAGAATTCCAGATTTCCACAGCCCATTGTGTGAAGAAATGATTCATGACTTCCCTCAGTGTCCTACTTTGTTCTTGATTCCCCTACTTGGGGAAATCATTTCTCCTTGTCTACTCTGCGAGGTGGCAACCATCGAAAGTACTCAAGCTGGAATCATTTGACATAAGCAGAAAGCATTATGGGTCAATGACTCAGAGAATTGCCAAGGTTGCTATGGGAAAAACTGGTTTAATGATGATGGAACAGTAGAATGATGAGCTCATCATGGCCAAGTAAGAAAGCAGGCAGCAAGACAAGAGAACTGCCACCATCTGGTAGCAAAAGAGCAGCAAAGACAACAATTGATACGTCAATTGTTCATCACCATGAATCAGAAAAATACCTAACGCAACTCAAGTCCTGGCTCTGAAAATTGCCACGAGAAATACCACTTGTACACATAGAAACATGGAAACATAGAAGATAGGAGCAGGAGGAGACCATTTGGCCCTTCAAACCAGTTGCGCCATTCATCACGTTCATAGCTGATTGTCCAACTCAATAGCTTAATCCTGCTCTCTCCCCACAACTTTTGATCCTGTTCACCCCAAGTGCTATATCCAGCTTCCTGTTGAATACATTCAATGTTTTGGCATCAGCTACTTCCTGTGGTAATGAATTCCACAGGGTCATCACTCTTTGGGTGAAGAAATGTCTCCTCACCTCCATCCTAAATGGTCTACCCTGAATCCTCAGAGTGGACCCCTGGTTTTGGACTTCCCCGCCATCGGGAACATCCTCCCTGCATCTACCCTGTCTAGTCCTGTTAGAATTTGAGAAGTCCCTATGAGATCCCCCTCATTCATTTGAACAGCCCTAACCTGGTCAATCTCTCCTCATACATCAGTCCCGCCATCCCCGAAATCAGCCTGGTAAACCTTCGCTGCACTCCCTCGAGAGCAAGAACATCCTTCCTCAGAAAAGGAAACCAAAACTGCACTCTAGGTGTGGCCTCACCAAGGCCCTGTATCATTGCAACAATATATCCCTGCTCCTGTACTCGAAACCTCTCACAATGAAGGCTAACATACCATTTGCCTTCTTTACCGCCTGCTGCACCTGCATGCTTCGCTTCAGTGACTGGTGCACAAGGACACCCAGGTCCCTCTGCACACTCCCCTCTCCCAATTTGCAGCCATTCAGGTAATAATCTGCCACCTTGCTTTTGTTTCCAAAGTGAATAACCTCACATTTACCCACCCTGATGGACGTTCTCATTTTAAGTATTTAGATATATCTCACCTGTTTGCAGGGTGGAATTTTCCAGCCTCACTCGCCCCAAAATCGTAAAATCCCACCCAAGGTCAGCAGAGCTTCCCGTGCTCCGCCCCTCACCCGTTCCGATTCTCGCGGCGGGTGGGTCAGTAGAATTCCGGCCATAGTTTCATTGTGTTTTCAAATATCAGTAAGTATCTGTCACTATCGTTGTCTGAGTGACCTGCCAACCTGAAAATGACCCCTTTAGTCCAACAAACAAGAAACTTGACTTTATGTACAAAGAGCAAACAGCACAGGAACAGGCCCTTCAGCCCACAAGGCTGTGCTGATACATGGTTTCTATCCCTCTATTTGCATCCCATTTATGTGTCTATCAAGATGCACCTTGAACGTTGTTAATGTGCCTGCTTCCACCACCTCCACTGGCAGCGTGTTCCAGGCACCCACCACCCTGTGTGTGAGAAACTTTCCCCACACATCTCCTCTCAACTTACCACCTCTCACCTTAAACCTGGGCCCTCTTGTAGTTGACCCTTCCACCCGGGGAAGAAACCTCTGACTGTCCACCCTGTCTACACTTCTCATTTCTGTCGACCTCTATCAGGTCTCCCCTCAGCCTCCGTCTTTCCGGTGAAAACATCCAAATTTATCCAAGCTCTCCTCATACCTAAAACCCTCCAGACCAGGCAACATCCTGGTGAAGCTACTTTGCAACCCCTCCAAAGCATCCACTTCCGCGTGGCGGTCAGAACGTAAGAACATAAGAAATAGGAGCAGGAGTAGGCCATCTAGCCCTTCGAGCCTGCCCCGCCATTCAATAAGATCATGGCTGATCTGTCGTGGCTCAGTTCCACATTCCCGCCCTCTCCCCATAACCCTTAATCCCCTCTCTTATCAAAAACCCATCAACCCGCGTCTTAAAAATATTTAACGAGGCAGCCTCCACCACTTCAACGGGCAGAGAATTCCAGAGATTCACCACCCTTTGAGTGAAGAAGTTCCTCCTCAACTCCGTTCTAAACTGCCCCCACTTTATCTTGAGGCTGTGCCCCCTAGTCCTACTGTCTTTTTTGAGCGGGAAGAGTCTCTCCACCTCTATCCTATCCATCCCATTCATCATCTTATACGTCACAATGAGATCTCCCCTCATTCTTCTAAACTCCAACGAGTACAAGCCTAGTTTATTCAGCCTCTCCTCATAGCTCAACCCCCTCAACTCCGGTATCAGCCTAGTAAACCTCCTCTGCACTCCCTCCAAGGCCAAAATATCTTTGCGCAGGTGCGGCGCCCAAAACTGCACACAGTACTCCAGCTGCGGCCTCACCAATGCCCTATACAGCTGCAGCAAGACATCCCTACTTTTATATTCAATCCCCCTCGCTATGAAGGCCAGCATCCCATTCGCCTTCCTGACCACCTGCTGCACCTGCAAGCGGGGTTTTTGCGACTCATGCACAAGGACCCCGAGGTCCCTCTGCACCGTCGCCTGCTGCAGTTTTTCGCCACGTAAGTAATAGTCCTTCCTACCATTATTCCTACCAAAGTGGACCACCTCACACTTGCCAACATTAAATTCCATTTGCCATTTCCTGGCCCATTTGCCCAGCCTATCTAGATCCTTCTGTAGACTCTCCACACCCTCCGCACAATTTGCCATTCCCCCAATCTTGGTGTCATCAGCAAATTTCGACACCCTACACTCGGTTCCCTCCTCCAGATCATCTGTATAAATGGTAAATAGCTGAGGCCCCAGCACCGACCCCTGGGGCACTCCACTAGTCACCATCCGCCAATCCGAATAGCACCCATTGACCCCCACTCTCTGCCTCCTATTTGACAACCAATCCTCTATCCACGCTAACACCCTACCCCCAACTCCATGTCCCTCGACCTTCTGCAATAACCTCTTGTGAGGTACCTTGTCAAACGCCTTCTGAAAATCTAGAAAGACCACATCCACCGGCTCTCCTCTATCCACCGCCCTAGACACATCCTCATAGAACTCTAATAAATTTGTCAGACTGCCGGTAGTATTCCAGATGTGGCCTAATTAAAGTTAGTAATGTGGACTGGCTTGTCACTCCACCCAGTGGCTCAGAGCTTTACAGGATGAACATGACAGTTCCAAAGTTGAGCTGGCTATTGCTCACTCAGCCAAGATAAAGGAAAGAGAGAAAGGTTTATAAAAGTTGGACTCACACTGCCGGTTTACCTCACCGCTAAGAAGTCCCTTAACGTGGTGCAATGCAAAAATCCCAGATTTATGTTTGAATATAATTTCTTGCTTGCTATTTATAGTTGTCCAAAATGCTAACAGCTGCTTCTTCTGTTATTTTCCCATCAACTGACATTTTGCATTTTGATTTCTTCAACTCTCTGGAGCAGAGTTCAATGGACACCTTGTACCATTCGCAAGATGACGTGCTGACGAGTTTGGCTCATAAAATCTCTACCGATTGTCAAAAAAAATGATATTCAGTGCTAACATCTGCACCACCCCCACCCCCTAACCACCCCCACTGCCCACAACCTACCCCCTTCCCTCCCCAACACCACGCTATCCACTATTCACCAAATTCCTTCTGTAAAAATCAGTTTTTTCAAATCTAATATCCCTGGTTAACACTTCCAAATCTACAGAGGCAGCTGAGTTTTACAGGAAAGACATGTTTAAATCACGCACAGCAGCGCAGATGCCAAACACGGTAAATTTCTGGTGTTTACACTGGCTGTCACTTCCCACTCAATGGCAGAAGCAGCTGGCTGGAATCAACTCTCGCCACGTTCCTTGGCTTACCCTTTGCATTTGTATGTCTACCTCCCTGGGCTAAATCTTACAAAGATCAAGGAAAGCTACTTTGTAATGTTTCCGTTGATTTCCACGAGTGTTTTCCTTCCATTTGATGTATGCACGCCACTCTCTGCAATAAAAAGGCAACACGTTAGAAGTCTAATTGTGAGCTGAGAGCAGTCACTACGTTAAAGTCAATTCAACAAGACTTGAATTTCAGTCTTTCGTCCAACCCATTCCCATCACAAACCATTGAACAGTTGCCCCCCTGATTTTTTGTCCCTCCAAAGGGAATTACGTTGAGGCTTTGCAGTCAAAAAGAAGTGTCCCATGTGTTACAAAGCTGTCATAGAAACCATAGAATCCCTACAGTGCAGAAAGAGGCCATTCAGCCCACTGAGTCTGCACTGACAACGCATGCCCTATCCCCAAAATCCCACATATATACCCTGCTAATCTCTCTAATGTACGCATCCTGGGATACTAAGGAACAGTTTAACATGATCACCAACCTAACCTGCACATCTTTGGGCTGTGGGAGGAAACCGGAGCACCCGGGGGAAACGCATACAGCCATCAGGAGAATGTGCAAACTCCACACAGACACTGACCCAAGCCTGGAATCGAACCCGGACCTTTGGAGTTGTGAGGCAGCAGTGCTAACCACTGTGCCACTGTGTCATCTCAGTCCCATCACTCTCAACGAATTGGAGTAAGTTCGCAACTCCAGGTTAGTACTTCGCCCCCCCCAATCCGTCAGTGTTTCAGAAAGGAACTTAAGTGTGTTTATTGATACAGAGCATATTTTCTGATACGCAGTCATGGGGTGAAGAAAGGGATCTAGAAATGATTATTTAAAAGGAGGGTATGAGGAAACCTGGAGGTCTTATGGCACAGAGGATAGAGTCACTTCCTCCAAGCCAAGAGCTTTAGGTTCAAGACACCAACACCACCCCAAGATTTGCTGGCCAAGGAAGGTGTGTTAACAATCTAACCAAACACGTTGAGTATCGACCTGCAAATTCCCTCCAATACCCGCCAATGACAGGTGGGAAGAGCAAGAGGGATTCTTGGTCAGTCATTGATGGAAAGAAATTGGAAACTGGACCATCAATGCCCATAGCTACAGACTGCAACATGGGTGTAAAAGTGTACGTTGCCACAGCAACTAGAAGTCCCTGACTAAATTGCAAGTTTAAACAAGAGAAGAAAGACCTGTAGATATTTGGAACCAGGTGGTGTTCGGTTTGAATTCTTTTAAGATCCGGGTTAATTAGTTAACAAACTGGTCTTGGTGACTTTAACATTTCTGTTGAAAGTGAACCTGGGAAACATTGATGTTGATGGAGCCTTCCTTTCAATACATAGAAACATTAGCACAAACTAGAAGCAGGAGGAGGCCATTTGGCCCCTCGAGCCCGCTCCACCGTTCATTTTGATCATGGCTGATCATCGAATGAAATATCCCGATTCCTACTTCCCCCCAAATTCCTCAATCCTTTTAGTCCCAAGAACTATATCTAATTTCTTCTTGAAATCAGACAATGTTTTTGCCTCAACTACTTTCTGTGGGAGTGAATTCCACACATTCACCACCCTCTGGGTGAAGAAATTTCTCCTCACCTCAGTCCGAAGAGGTTTACCCCTTATCCTCAAAGTAGTCCTGGATTCCCCACCATTGGAACATTCTTTTTGAATTTACCCTGTCTCACCCTGTTAGAATTTTATAAGTTTCTATGAGATCCCCTTTCACTCTTCCAAACTCCAACGAATATAATCCTAACTGACTCTCCTCATGTGACAGACCTGCCATCCCAGGAATCAGCCTGGTAAACCTTCACTGTACTCCCTCTACAGTGAGGACATCCTTCCTCAGATAAGGACACCAAACTGCACACAATACTCAAGATGTGGCCTTACCAACACCCTATACAATTTCAGCAAAACATCCCTATCCCTACGCTCAAATCCTCTTGCTATGAAGGCCACCATTTGCCTTCCTTATTGCCACTGTACCCGCGCATTTACTTTCAGCAACTGATGCACGAAGGCACCAAGCTCCCACTCAGTATACACCTCTCTCAATTTACACCCATTCAAGTAATAACCTGCCTTCCTATTTTTGCAATCGATGTGGATAACCTCATGTTTAGCCACATTATACTGCACCTGCCAACTTAATCTATGAGCAAGTCCAGTCAACAATGACAACAGCCTTTTCTGGGTATTTGTCTAGTCTGTCATGTTGCTGGGTACATTCCATTTCACTGCATAGCTGTCTACCTGTGTGTCCAAGAGAATATTGGTAACAGCCCATTAAATGGCCATTAGGCATTATAGCAAAACAAGTGTCAACATACAGTCTTCACATGGCCATGACACATGACTTCAATCAAATATTTTGATTTAAGCAAACACTTTTGGATAATTATAAACATCTGCACACATTTTTCTCATCAACATTTTCCATAACTAATCCCTCTGTCCACATTGCCAATAACAGCTGCACATATAAATGTGGCACATCAGCCTTGCACAGTCCCAGTGATGTGGGAGATATAATTAAAATGTGACAAGTTTACATAGCAAATTTCCATTGTAATTCCTGTATGGAACTTACTTTCATGTGGTGTGGGCATTGCTGGCAAGGCCAGCATTTCATTTGATTTGAGTTGATTTGATTTGATTTATTATTGTCACCTGTATTTGTGTAGAATGAAAAATATTGTTTCTTGTGCACTTTAAACGAAACATACCGTACATAGAGTAGGAAAGGAGAGAGTGCAGAATGTAGTGTTACAGTCATAGCTAGGGTGTAGAGAAAGATCATGTAATATAAGATAGATCCATTCAAAAGTCTGATGGCAGCAGGAAGAAACTGTTCTTGAGCCTGTGACCTCAGGCTTTTGTATCTTTTTCACGACGGAAGAAGGTGGAAGAGAGAACGTCCGGAGTGCGTAGGGTCCTTGACTATGCTGGCTGTCAATGGGTGGTGTAGACAGAGTCAATGGATGGGATGCTGGGCTTAACTCACAACCTTTTGTAGTTCCTTGCGGTCTTGGGCAGAGCAGGAGCCATACCAAGCTGTGATACAACCAGAAAGAATGCTTTCTATGGTGCATCTGTAAAAGATGAAGAGAGTTGTAGCTGACATGACAAATTTCCTTAGCCACCTGAGAAGGTAGAGGCTTTGGTGGACTTTCTTAACTATTTGTTGCCCATCCCTAATTGCCCTTGGGCTGAAGAGCTTGTTGGGTTAGTAACATTGTGGGGCAGGGGAAACACCCACATTTTGACATAGTCAGATGGGAGTGGTAGAGTATTGTGGTGAGTCTGGCAGCAATCAGCATGAGGGTAGTACCTACTCAAGACTGTATCCTCTATACACACAGACACACACATACATATAATGATGTGTTAGTAATACACAGTTATTGCTCAACCCTCAATCCTTTGGACCTGTGAATGAGACGATGACTGGAATTTTACCACCCTGCCCACCACAGGAATTGGAGCAGGCAAAGGACAGAAAGGGAAGGTTCAACTTCAGATGACTTCTCTACCTCACCTCGACTCTTCATTTTCATTTTATTTAATTTTTTACTGTTCTCTACCTTTTATCTCTTTATTGTCTTTTTTCATTTTTCTTCCCCCCCACTCTTTCCCCCTACTTTGTCCCGCCTTTCCTTACCTTTTCTCCCTCCTTGCTTGCTCCTTTGCTTCCCCTTTTCTAAATTCTACCTCTCTTCCACCCACCACCGCCCCCCCCCCATTTCCATCTGTCACAGTTTACCCCTTGATTTCAGTTTCTCTGCCATTTGGGAATTCACATCTTCTATTCTCTCTATGGGCTGCCATTAGCAGCCTTTCCCCTGGTTTCTGTAGCTATGATTCATCTTTCATTCCCTCCCCCTGCAGTATAAATATCTCCCACTTTCCATTCCTTTTAGCCTTGTCAAACGGTCATCTGGATTTGAAACATCAGCCCTTTTCTCTCCTTACAGATGCTGCCAGACCTGATGAGATTTTCCAGCATTTTCTCTTTTGGCAATGGGAAGGTCCATTGACCTTGAGTGGGGTTTTACAGTTTCAGGACGAGCTAGGCTGTAAAACTGTGCCCACAATCTTATTCCCCATCTTCCACCATTTTCCGTTGGGAAAAAGATACCAAAGTCTGAGGTGGCATACCAACCGACTCAAGAACAGATTTTGCCATCAGACTTTTGAATGGACTTACCTCAAACTAAGTTGATCTTTCTGTACACCCTAGTTATGAGTGTAACCCTACATTCTGCAAGGTGTCTTTTCATTCGCCCCTATGTACTCCATGAATGGTATGCTTTGTCTGTATGAGCGAGAAACAATACTTATAAAACTAATACAATATTATTGTCACGTGTATCATAAATCAACACAAAAATGTACAACCTTACAAGAACATAGTGCAAAATTATTATACGTTGAAAAACGTTGGGTGATTCCATAAACTGTGGAAAGAAATCTTTGAAGATCCTTTCCTAGCACTGCCTATTCTCAGTCTTTGAGGTTTGATTCCATTTCGAAAGCTGCCTTGCTGAATGACCTGGTGATACGTTTGTAGCGTTTGTGATTCATATTGGAAAAAAGCAACATGTAGAAAGCTGCATTTAACTTCTCCAGAACACACGTTCTTGCTTGGGGCAGAATTAAAAGAGGTTATTATTCTAAAAATAAAATGACCTACATTTATAAAACACACTATAATCTCTCTGAAATATCACAAAGCATTCCAGGGACAATAACTGACTTGTAACTGTGGTGAATGTTAAATAAGGAAACATGGTGGCCACACCCTAACCAACTATTCCAATTTCTGGTAATGTTAAAGTTTATTTACTAATCACAAGTAAGCTTACAATCACACTGCAATGAAGTTACTGTGAGACTTCCCTCGTCGCCACACTCCGGCACCTGTTTGGGTACACTGAGGGAGAATTTGGCATGACCAGCATGTCTTTCAGACTGTGGGAGGAAACCGGGGCACCCAGAGGAAACCCACGCAGACATGGGGAGAACATGCTGACTCCACACAGACAGTGACCCAAGCTGGGAATCGAACTCAGGTCCCTGGCACTGTGAGGCAGCAGTGCTAACCACTGTGCCACTGTTGGTCAAAGGTGAATGCCTGGCCCACCCACTGCAGGAATCATAGTGGGTGGATGTGGAGAGTGGGGGGAAGGGGGAGGCAGACCACGCGAAGGTCCTTTGATCTCTGGCAGGATTTTCCAGTTTTGGGGTGAGTGCGGCTGGAAATTCCCACCCACAATGTTGATCTGAATGAGCAGATTTTTCACAAGTCAGCTGGAGAATGGCTTCAGCTGCAGCTTTATTCATGAATGATCCGCTCACCAATTGACTGAATCTATTTAATAGCACGATCACGTCTCAGGGTCTTACATGGTAACACGGGAGATAGGAGCAGGAGGAAGCCATTCAAGCCTGCTCCGCCATTCATCACGACCATCGTCCAACCCAGTAGCCTAATCCTGCTTTCTTCCCGTAATCTTTGAGCCCATTCACCCCAAGTGCTATATCCAACCACCCCTTGAATACATTCAATGTTTTGGCATCAACTACTTCCTGTGGTAATGAATCCCACAGGTTCAACACTCTTTTGGTGAAGAAATGTCTCCTCACCTCCATCCTAAATGGTCTACCCTGAATCTTCAGACTGTAACCCTTGGTTCTGGATTCCCCCACCATCGGGAACATCCTCCCTGCACCTACCCTGTCTAGTCCTGTTAGAATTTTGTAAATCTCTATGAGATCCCCCCCTCATTCACCTGAACTCCAGCGAAAACAATCCGAACCAGAATCAGCCTGGCAAACCTGCACTGCACTCCCTCAAGGGCAAGAACATCCTTCTTCAGAAAAGGAGACTAAAACTGCACACAATACTCTAGGTGTGGCCTCACCAAGGTCCCTGTATAATTACAACAACACATCCCAGCTCCTGTACTCGAAACCTCTCTCAATGAAGGCCAACATACCATTTACCTTCTTTACCGCCTGCTGCACCTGCATACTTACCTTCAGTGACTGGTGCACAAGGACACCCAGGTCCCTCTGCACAGTCCCCTCTCCCAATTTACAGCCATTCAGGTAGTAACCTGTCTTCTTGTTTTTGCTTCTGAAATGAATAACCTCACATTTATCCAAATTATACTGCATCTGCCATTGGTTAGCCCACTCACCCAACCTGTCCAGATCATTCTGAAGTGTCTCTGCATCCTCATCACAGTTCACCCTCCCACCCAACTTGGTATCACTTGCAAACTTTGAGATGTTACATTTTGTTCCCTCGTCCAAATCATTAATATATATTGTGAATAGCTGCGGTCCCTGTGGCAGCCCACTAGTTACTGCCTTTATTTTTGAGTGTGGCATGATTGGTTCCTCAAAACCATAGTGTGGCTCCAACTCACAAGTTGTCAAAATTAAAACACAGCGCCCATCAATTTGATATTCTGGGAACGAAGAATGAGCCTGTTGTTATGCAACTGTGTCGAATGGAAGCTCAGTACCAGCCAGGGACAGACAAGAGTACTTCATCACCTCAGAGTAATGAACATCTCACTTACCCAACAGGACAAGTGGAAGCTTTACACATGTCTGCCAACAACCAATTAGATAGATTTTTGTTTGATCAATAAGGAGCAAAGGGAAGTGACCATAACACATTAATAGTTGTCCTGATTTCAATGTAAAATGTTAGGTGAATCTCTGTAATGTCTCCTTCACCTTTATGGTTATTAGTTACTTCGATAGCTCCCCACAACATGTCAATAGTGATTTGTTCATCCTCTTTTGTGATGCCTATTTTGTACCAATTAAATGAATAAGAGACTGTTTATTTTCTTTAATCATCAGTGTGCTGTAGAGATGGAGACTAGCAGAGCCAAGAGTTACAATTAGTCCGCTTTCTCAAGCCTAAGTATTGTACCCATCTATAACCATTTGGGTTAGATTCTGACTGATTATGGGCCAGATACTCCGACCTTGCCCCCGCAGCTGGGATTCTCCAGTCCCGCTGCAGTCATTGGTGATTTGACTGATTGCCGAATTTTCCGTTCTCGCAGGCAGCAGTGCCAGGACGTGAACACCTGGAGAATTCCAGCCTAAATCAGGCATGCGCGGGGATCTGGAATTTCAAATCTGTGATCGATTCCGAGAAGCTTAAAGTTTATTTATTAGTGCCGCAAGTAGGCTTACATTCACACAGCAATGAAGTTGCTGTGAAAATCCCCTAGTCATCACTCTCCGGTACCTGTTCGGGTACACTGAGGGAGAATTTAGCACGGCCAATGTGCAAAAGAAAGCTATTCGGCTCATTGTGCACGTACTGGCTGTTTGAAGAATTGGCTGGAATTCTTTGGCCATTCAGACCAGTGGGATTCCCTGACCCCTTTGTTGGCACATCCCTTGCTGCGTGTTTCCCGGCAGTATGGGGTATCTTCAATGGAGTTTCCCATTGAAGACGGTGGGACCAGAAGATCCCACCAACAGGAAGAGGCACATTGAGTAAAATGCTGAGGGGAGGCCAGGGATTGTCATCCATGGGCTGGAATTCTCCAGCCATTCACGTCTCGCTGCCACTGCCAGCGAGGATGGGGAATTTGGTGCTCGGCCAAATTCCATTCACTGAAGCAGGATGGGAGAATCCCAACTGCGAACGAGGTCTGAGAGCCCCGGCCATTACCCAAATGGTCTCACTCACCTGTTCTCCCCCAGAGCCTGAGAGATTTTCCCACTTCGAGTACATTTCCAATTCTCTTTTGAAAGCTCCTGGTGAAGCTGCTTCCATCGTCCTTTGAAACAGCACATTCCAGATCATAACTACCTGCTCCATTAAAATAAAACTCATCTCTCCCTTGACTCTTTTGCCAAATACCTTAAATCCACATCCTCGGGTTTCCAGCTCTCCAGTCACTGGAAGCAGTTTCTCCTTCTTTCACTCTATCAAAATCCTTCCTAAAACGGGCGCACGGTGACACAGTGATTAGCACTGCTCCCTCACAGCGC
This sequence comes from Carcharhinus amblyrhynchos, assembly GCF_965287045.1. Lineage (NCBI taxonomy): Eukaryota > Metazoa > Chordata > Chondrichthyes > Carcharhiniformes > Carcharhinidae > Carcharhinus > Carcharhinus amblyrhynchos. The sequence continues at coordinate 4,367,298 of NC_137354.1, read as the reverse complement.
CAGGGACCTGGGTTCAATTCCCAGCTTGGGTCACTGTCTATGTGTAGCTTGTATGTTCTCCCTGTGTCTGCATGGGTTTCCGCCAGGTGTTCTTGTTTCTTCTCAATCTGCCTTCTTCCAGTTGGAGAGCTTCAAGCTCAACCAGACATGTTTCTTCATTTCCTCATTTCAGATCATCTCCGAGGATGATCAGGATCACCTAACGTGCTGGCTTGGTGCATTGGCCATGCTAAATTCACCCTCAGTGTGCCCGTAAAGGAGCCAGAATGTGGCAGCTAGGGGATTTTCACAGTAACTTCATTGTAGTGTTAATGTAAGGCTACTTGTGACACTGATAAATAAAACGTAAACTTAATTTGGCACACCACAGCTAACTCTCCCCTTAACATTCTCTGCTCTAAGGGAAAAAAGCCCAGCTTCTCAAGGAGGAAAACCATGCAGACATGGGGAGAACATACAGACTCCACACAGACTGTGACCCAAGCCAGGAATTGAACCCAGGTCCCTGCCACTGTGAGGTAGTAGTGTTAACCCACCGTGTCACTGCGGGACAAGGGATGGGCAACAATTGCTGGCCTTACCAGGAAGACCATGAAAGGTTCTTTTAAAAAATCACTATGTAGCCCCGTGGATATGGAACAATGTTCTATACTCGAGGGTAAAGCACGTTGGAACAACTGTACCTTAAAAGCTCGGGAGAGCAACCATTCCCAGCCTCCATTTTACCAGAAAGGTAAAGGGTTAGAAATTCCAGAATGGGAATGGGACTAAGAAAAAATAACAAAGAACAGGCCCTTCAGTCCTCCAAGCCTTGCACCAATCATGATGCCTGCCTAAACTAAAACAGTATAACCTTACAGAGTCCCTATCCTTCCATTCCCATCCTATTCATGTATTTGTCTAGATACCCCTTAAATGCCACTCCCAGCACCTCCCTGGGCAGAGAGTTCTAGACATTCACCACCCTCGCACATCTCCTCCAAACTATTCCCCATGCTTCTTAACCCTACGTCCCCTTGTACCTGACTTTTCTACCCTAGGAAAGAGCTTCTGACCATCCACTCTGTCCGTGCCACTCATAATCTTGTAAACCTCTATCAGGTAACCCTCCCCTCACCTCATCCTCTGTCTTTCCAGTGAGAACAAATCTCTCCTCACAGCTAATACCCTCCAGACCAGGCAACATCCTGGTGAAGCTCACCTGCACCCTCTCCAAAGCATCCATATCCTTCTGGTAGAATGGTGACTAGAATTGTACACAGTATTCCAAATGAGGCCTAAATAAGGCTCTGTACAGCATAAATTTATACTCAATGCCCATATTTATACTCAATGGCCCTCATATTATTTGGACAACTATTTCAAACAGCCAGCCCAAGCATGATAGGCCAAATGGTACTGGACGATAGTGCAAGGCAACTTGCAGACTCCCTGAGGCAGGGGGTGACACTGTCGGGGGGCATTAAGAAGGGAGATGGATCCCCAGTGCTGGATTCTACCTCACTGGAACACAACACTATTTATTTGACATTGCTTCATTCTATCCTGACATTATTTATAGCTCTCTTTACAATGTGGCTGTCCTTGAAGTTTACTATTTAAATTTTTTTTTATGTATGCTGTGTTTAACCCAAGGCTTCGTATTTTAAATGTATTTTATTGGATGCGTGTCCCTACAGCTGTCCATGCCATTTTCCAACCATTGAATTTTTAATTTCCCACAAGGTTTACGACATTATTAGATTCAGCACTTGGTGCGACCCTTTCGAGAGAGGGGACTCAGATCCCTGTCTCAGAGTTATTACACTGCGAACAGCTGAATTTTTAAACGTTACCGGGTAAATGTGACATTGCCGCTCAGTCAACAATTTCAAGCTCAAAATCAGCAAGAAACGGACAGGCAGCAAGCAGACAGATTCAGCTGCACAGTGTCCATTCCTCGGGTGCTAACCATCCTCCTAAGTCTTCGACGTGGCAACAGCTGTTAACGAACCGAACCTACATCTCTCACTGCACCAATACAGGCAGAGAAACTAACAAGCATTGCCAATATCCAAACAGGCATGTCCACCATAGGCGGCACGGTGGCACAGTGGTTAGCACTGCTGCCTCACAGCTCCGGTGACTCAGGTTCAATTCTCGGCTTGGGTCACTGTCTGTGCCGACTTCGCATGTTCTCCCCATGTCTGTGTGGGTTTCCTCCGGGTGCTCCGATTTCCTCCTACTCTCAGGTGTGTGGGTTGGTGGATTGGCCAGGCTAATTTGCCCCTTAGTATCAGGGGGAACCAGCTGGGGTAAATGCATGGGGTTATCAGGATGGGCTTGTGGTTGGTGCAGGGTCAATGGGGTGCTTGCTCCCATCCCTCCAGCCACTGGCTCCGTTGGCTGTCCCAATGTCCCCCACACAACTCCCTCAAAATTTGCTCCTCATCAATGCAATTTGGCAAACCTTGAGCATTTTGCCCCCAATTCTCACCCCCCCCCCCTGCCCCCCACGCTGTCCCCATCAATGGCAAGCTTAGCACTGCAGGACTTCAGGTTATGATGTGGATATACCGGCGTTAGACTGGGGTAAATAAACCCAGTAAGAAGTCTGACAACACCAGGTTTAAGTCCAGCCGATTTATTTGATAGTAAACTCACAAGCTTTCGGGGTTTGCCCCTTCTTCAGGTGACTGCTTACGGACTTCAGGTCTGCAGTGTCACCCGCCGTCTCCCGCAGCTCAACCAAACTTTCTGCCTGATGAACAACTTCAGAAGAATTGGTCCAACATTTCTACAAAGATTGATACACAGCTCGAAGCTGAGTTTATTCATTTGTATCTGCCTAAAGGACTGGTTTTGAGAGCGAGTTGATGGTTTGTTTCAGGGCTTAGTAATGTAAAACAAAGAAACTAACTCTTCTAAAAAGCAACAAGAACACTGAGGTGAATTGGAGAAAAGCTCATGTACTTCTGAAGGTAGAACACAAGGAGAGAACGCAACTGATTGTGAAAAGATTCCCATTTTACACTCACCCCATTTCCTTTTCCACTGACTTGTAAAAGGGTAGTGTGGGAGCTTGAAGGGGGCAAAGGGGGTAGGAGGGGTGGGTAAGTCATTATTATCCAAGATATATCTATAGATACAGGGAATTTCTTAAATCTGAACTGCCAGTTCTTCCCAACTGATGAAGCGTGTTACAGAATCATAGAATCCTTACAGTGCAGAGGGAGGCCATTTGGCCCATCAAGTCTGCACTGACTCACTGACAGGGCATCCCACTCAGGCTCTTTCCCTGTAACCCCACTCATTCATCCTGCTAATGCCTGTAACCTACGTATCTTGGAACATTACAGGAGCAATTTATCATGGCCAATCCACCTAACATGTGTCTGATGGGGAGAAGAGTGAACAAGATGCAAAAGGACACCTTTTGAAGAGGACACAAGGAAAGGACCAATAAAAATAAGAAGTGAGGTCCTTAAAATCATGAAATGGTTCGATAGGTTAAGCACGGGATGGAATTTTCCTGATTGGATTGTAGAAGGTGGGATAGAAAATTTGGTGGGCTATGTAAAGGTCTGTTGATCATGGGTGGGAATTTCCGTGCTTGGGGCAAGCATGGCCAGAAAATCCCATCGCATGGAGAAAGTCTTTCCGGCTGTGGATCCATAAATATAAGATGGTCGGGAATAACTCCAGTTGGGAATTCAGGAGAAATGTCTTTACTCAGAGAGGGGGGGAGAATGTGGAACTCCCAGTGTCGGGACGGATTGAGGTGAGTAGTTAATATGGTGATGGAGAGAAGCGAATCGTTACAAGACAACACAAGATGCAACAGCATGGAGGCCATTTCGAGGAATCTGGAAAAACACATGAGGGAGAAAGGTTCTGGTGATAGGATGTGATGAAGCAGGGTTGGTGGGGGGTGGAGGGTGTTCATGTACAAGCTTGGACAAGTTGGACTAAACAGCATGTTTCCGTGCTGTACATTCTATAGAAGAAATGATGTAAGAATAACTAGCTCAATTGTGATTAATGAGATTGGGAAAATGTATTTCATCGCCGGTTTAAAATGCTGATTAATTGGTATTCATGGCCTGAAGGCCCTTTGCTAAGTTCATTATCTTAAATTGGTTTTGCTGACAATTAGGGTGAAGTAGTTCACATATTAAAAAGGTCAGATTCGGACCATAGGGAAGGAAGAGTGTGATGGGCGAACCTGCTTCCCTTGTCCTTATATGTCACAGATGAGGTAAAATAAATAACACAAGGCATGCATTTATATAGCACCTTTTCCAACCTCTCAACACCCCAAAATGCTTGACGGGCAAGGAAGTCATCTTAGAATCCCTACATTGCAGAAGAGGCCATTCAGCCCATTCTGTCTGCGCTGACTCTGATAGAGTATCTTACTCATGATCCCCCCCCCCCCACCCCCCCACCACACCACCCCCCACCCCCGCTATACCGGAACCCAGCACTTTTCCCATGGGCAATCGATCAAACCTACCCATCTTGAGACATTAAGGGGTAATTTAGCATGGTCAATCCACCTAACCCCCACATGTTTGGACTGTGGGGCATGTTTGGACATGTTTGGAGCACCTGAAGGAAACCCATGCAGACACAGGGAGAATGTGCAGACAGTCACCCAAGGACGGAATTGCACCCAGTTGCCTGGCGCTGTGAGACAGCAGTGCTAACCACTGTGCCATCATGCCATCCATACTTTTGAAGTGCAGCCACTGTTGTAATATAGGGAATATGGCGCCCTATCAATGCACAGCAAGCTCCCACAGAAGAAACATGTTAATGATCAGATCACCTGTTCGTGCGTTGTTGATTGAGGGTTCAATATTGGCCAGAACATCATATTAACTCTCCTGCCTTTCTTCACAAAAGAACCACTTGAGGCCTTTTACACCCAACTGCAAAGGCAGATGGTTTAGGATTCAGCCAGTAGACAGTGCAGCACTCCTCCCAGTATTGTTCTAGAGTAAAACAACTCAGGAAGCCAACTGGAAAGGAATGATGTTTTAATTTATACAGCCTGTGATACATGCAAGTCCCATCTGGGACGATAGAACACTTGACCCGCTCAGGGGCCTGCTCTGTAAAGGACTCGGGGTGCCAGTTCCATCTGTTTAGCTAATTGCCTATTATAGAACTCGTACCCTCCGATTCCAGCTGGGAGGTTCATCAAGGATTCCCCAACTAAGTCCTGGGGGTTTCCACACTGAGGGCCCAATTTTACCATCGTATTGCACCCGTTTTTGGACACGAACACTTGGTAAAATCAGGTGTGAGGCGGGTAGTGCGGTCTGTGCCCACCTCAGTGCCAGTTCCCCCTTTACCAAGACCCGAAAATGGCTGCAAACGGGACTGTGCCCGAAATGGGTATTTGCATACATTTAAATTGACTTAATGGGCCGCAGACCCAACTTTACTGGCACCTCCCCCTTTACCACCGCATTCACCCATCCAGAATCAGCACAAAACAGACACACTCCGTATAAGTCTGATCTGCGTGCCCTATCAATGAGGGTTAGTGGGGAGGTAAGTGCCAAGTATCCGATAGGTCTGTGCTTGAACCCGGGGGGGGAGGTGGGTCTGCTGCCACTCTCCCTGAGATCAGGGGCGCCACGATCGGTCTGAGTGGTGGGGGTATGGGCGGGATAAAGGGGTCAGTATTGTTGTGGGGGCGGGGCAATATCTGTGGGGGCCAGGGGGGAGGCCTTATCCGGCCCGGGAGGGATGTGGCAGGGGGAGCAACATTCTGTCATTTTTTTTCTGCGCGTGCGCAATTGGAGGCTCCGATCAGAGCTGCAGGGTTTCGGGTGTGTTAAACTCCGCCCACAGGCTTGTGTAGCGTGATTTGGAATCGCTGATATTTTTCAGGCACAGTGCGTATGGAGGCGCCTGAGAACGGGTCTAAAAGTCAGACCTGAAACATTCCCAGCACTGGGAATCAAAATGGTAAAATAGGGTCCCGAGAGTGAGGCTCAGTTTCTGTGCTGGACACTCCGAGGGAGGGATTTGAAACCCCAACCCTCAGACTTGATGGACTGGGTCACAGCTAACACCAAGCTCTGAACCCTATTGTGGGTGTGTTCCATTGAGGAGAAACCCTTTTGGTACCTGTTGGCACTGCCCACAAAGGCCTGTGAATACTTCAACACAACCATTTATTAATAGACTAAACAGCCATGACAACTTGGGGCTACATGTGGAAGATTCCAGTAAAATATCATTTAGTTCCCTGGAAGTCAATGTTGAAACATAAATTTCCACACTTTTTAGGTAGAATGTCAAAGCCTTGGAGAGAGAGCAGTGGAGATTTCCTCAACTGGTATCAGAGATGAGAGAAGAGAAACTGAGGTCTTTCCCCCTGGAGCAGAGGGAGTGAAGGGGAGATCTCATTGATTCCCACAGTGCAGAAAGAGGCCATTCAGCCAATTAAATCTGCTCAGAATCGTACCCAGAGTTACTGCATAACCCACGTATTTGCCCCACTAATCCCCCTAACCTATATATATATTGGCACACTAAGGGGCAATTTAGCATATCCAATCAACCTAACCTGCACATCTTTGATCTGTGGGAGGAAACTGGAGCACCCGAAGGAAATACATGCAGACACAGGGGAAACAGTGACCCGCGCCCGGAATTGAACCTGGTGCCTGGCGCGGTGAGGCAGCATTGCTAACCCATTGTGCTACAGTGCTGCCCGTAATGGAAGTGCTCGCAATATGAGGGGCTTTGATAGAATGGTTAAGAAAAAACTGATCCCATTGGTAAGAGGATCAATAATTGGAGGACACAGATTTAAGATAATTGTCAGAATTGGGAAGGAGATGAAGAGAATATTTCCACACGGCAAGTGGTTACAATCAGAAATGCATTGCTCAGAAAGATAGAGGAAGCAGATTCAATAATCAGAGATTGCCCTTAAAGGATGCAACTTACAGGGGAAAGAGCTGGTGGAGTGGGGTGAATTGGATAATTCTTTCAAAGAGCTGGCACAGATCTGATGGGCTGAATGGCCTGTTTCAGTGCTGTAAGAGTCAGGCTTGTTTGCCTTGACTGTGTTACGTCTTGCCCTGTCTGATACTCCAATGTGAGGATCCATCTCTTTGAAGATTAGGGTGAAAGCTGATTAGTGAGCATCACTGACCTTTGATTTGATTTGATTTATTATTGTCACATGTATTAACATACAATGAAAAGTATTGTTTCTTGTGCACTGTACAGACAAAACATACCATTCATAGAGAAAGAGAGGGTGCAGGATGGAGTGTTACAGTCAGAGTGGTTAAGGAGTCTAGGTACTGAATGTGGGACAGTGCGTACTTAGCATAATGTTCCCCAGTGTTCGAGGTGAGAAGCCTACTTTGTGGTTCTTCAGAGCCTTACCTCGATAAGTACATCCATAACACTTTTGTTCTCACCAAATGGGCTGCTTTGCTGATGTAGGTTAGTTTGGATGAACTAGACGTGTATCTCCTACCCTTTCACCCCATGGACCTGAAGTTCTAGTTGTTTGGAAGCCAGGGTTCGAGGGGAGTGCATCGAGAAAAGATCCACAGTAGAGTTTAGCTAAACTCAGATCTCTAGACGCTCATAACACAGAGCAAAGCTGGCTGAAAAATTAAGATCTATTCGACGGGGTAAAGTATTTTATCGTGAACTCTTTTATGATGAAGGATTGAGGCAGCAGCCTGGTGTTCCCCTGCCACCACAGTTCATGAGACACAAAGGGAAGAAAGTACAACATTTACATTCAAATCAGAATACACCCTCGTCATGTTTCAAGGTCAACCGCAGAAATACACACCTCATTCGATGAACAAACCGGCACTTTGGGTTTCAGAGGTCGCTGCTGACTTGCACACTAAAGGGAAATGTCGAATCCCCACAATGTGGAGAATAGAGCAACTTCCTCGTTCCACTTCAGATATTTGCCCCCAGGCAACAAACATCTGAGACTCTGGCCAGGATTCTCTGATCTCGTTCGCCCCAACACCGCTCCCAGTGAGAACACAGAATCAGACACTCAGCCAAATCTCCATTCACCGCAGTGGGGCTGGAGAATTCCAGCCACAGGCAATGTCGGAGAATCCCTGCCATGAGCCAGCTCAGAGAATCCCAGCCACAGGATTGACGGATCACAGCTGTGGGTGAAGTCTGGGAATCCAGCCACAGGCAAGGTCGGAGAATCCCAACCACAGGATGTGGTTAGCGCTGCTGCCTCACAGCACCAGGAACCCGGGTTCGATTCTGGGCTTGGGTCACTGTCTGTGCGGAGTCTGCACGTTCTCCTCGTGTCTGCGTGAGTTTCCTCCGGGTGCTCCAGTTTCCTCCCACAGTCCAAAGACGTGCGGGTTAGGTGGGTTGGCCGTGCTAAATTGTCCCTTTGTGTCAGAGTGACTAGCTAGGGTAAATGCATTGGGTTAGGGGGATAGGGCCTGGGTGGGATTGTGGTCGGTGCAGAGTCAATGGGCTGAATGGCCTCCTGTAGGATTCTATGATATTGCAAGGATCGGAGAATCCCAGCCCCTATTAGCTTCATTCTTTCTGATGTAGTACTCAGGCGGAGACCTGGCTGAGAAGCAGACAGACCCCACGGCAGCTCAGAGAAGGCACACACAGAATCACACATCACACCTCTCCAGGTCAGTGTTTCCCGATTTGTCTTAACTCTCATCAGAAAAAGAAATGAATCATCAAATGCATTCTGAATCAAACGGAAGTAGGGAATGAGTTAGACGGTGTTCCCATTCTCTGCAACCTCTGTCCACGTGTTTGGGGGGAGGGGGTTGGAGTGTGGGGGGAAGGGAAAGGGGCAGTCTAAGAGGGTGAATTTCCTGCACTAACTTCTCCAGCTGCCCCGAAACCAGCAGCAGCTCCAGACCATAAGAATCATAGAATCCTATAGTACAGAGGGAGGCCATTCGGCCCACCGAGTATGCACCGACCACAATCCCATCCAGCCCCTATCCCCATAACCCAATGCCTTTACCCTAGCTAGTCACTCTGACACAAAGGGGCAATTTAGCATGGCCAATCCACCTAACCCACATCACCCACTGCCTGGACCTGCAGATAACACCCCCTGCCAGACCCAGGAGCAGGTTCACGAGGAGATCCTCCTCCTTCCCCACCCTCCTCCGCACCGGGTGCCCATAGATCAGGAGCGTGGGACTGAAGTGCAAACAAAACATCAATAAAAGAGGAATTTGAAAAGGTTATGCAGCCTACAACACATTACATAGACATGGTCCACAAACTCCACAAGGTGCCTCTACCAGGGAGCTCATACTCCAAGAGGCCCACCTTATTGAGGTCATTACAATAAGTTTTCTGAACAGCTTATAAATGGACGAGCAGTTGAATTTACCCTCTATGTGACATCAACCTTCAGGAAGATTTGTCCTGCCTCGCTCAGCCTTCAGTTGTGAATTTATGCTGCCTGTTTGGCGTGAGGGAGAAGCTGAGATAATTCCTCACTAGCACTAAGCAGGCAGTGTAGATGCACCATTAAATACCTCAGTCAACAGTTGACTTATTTTTCTAACAAGCTTATTTCAAGGCTCAGGAGATAGCGGCTCGTCAATGCTCAAAGCGTCGGCTTGTTGCTGCCTTTCTCCGGGATGGGTGGACCTATCACTTCTTCCCAGCACTTCCCACATCTTCAACATTTGCCCTTTCTTTGCTGTTGCACTTTTGAATGGCCAAATGTCATTAATTTGCACCGAGTTACCAAGCGCTTTTGATACAAAAGAAATGACAGTTTTTCAAACAATTGTGTTGGCAGTTGACTTTATTTATTTACTACTTCAGAATAGAAATCACCAGTCCGATCTTCTTCGTTTTGTATGTCTGTTGTTACATGACAAACAAACGATGGTACTATTGTCTCATCCATAAGACCACAAGACATAGGAGCAGAATTAGGCCACTCGGCCCATCGGATCTGCTCCGCCATTCAATCATGGCTGATATTTTTCTCGTCCCCATTCTCCTGCCTTTTCCCCGTAACCCCTGACCCCCTTATTAATCAAGAACCTATCTATCTCTGTCTTAAAGACACTCAATGACCTGGCCTCCACAGCCTTCTGTGGCAAAGAGTTCCACAGATTCACCACTCTCTGGCTGAAGAAATTCCTCCTCATCTCTGTGTTAAAGGATCGTGCCTTTAATCTGAGCTTGTGCCTCAGACTATTGTCTCATCCAGAATTGGAAGAACAATATTTTACTATTCATCCCCTTCAACTTACAGGATGGAATTTTCCAGCCCTTCCCTTCGGTGGGATCTTCCAGACCTGCAGAAGATAACCTCTATAGCGGGTTCCCCAGGCGAGCAAACCACGCAAAAACACCATAGACATCAGCGGGGCTGGAAAATCCTGCCGGCGGCCAATAGTAAACTGTTTCTACCATGGGAAACATGCCACAGTGGGGTTGGGGGTGGGGGAGCAGGGGGGGAACAATCCCACAGCACCACCACCCCCCCATAGATTTATTTTTTAGTTCTAAATTTCCTTAAAATGATATTGCAGAGGGGGAAAATTCCACGGTGACACAAAGCCAAAGATTATTGACAGTGGCGGTAATTGTCCGGCAAATGTCTCCCTCCTCAGGTTTCACTTCCTGGAGTCACATTTCCCGGTGGTTGGAGAATTGGCAAGAGTGATCATAATTTTATAGTCCAGAAATTTGTCTCCTTCAGTTGCTGCTGGTGTTCTGAAGACCAACCTGGGCAGATTCCTGGTTATTTCTGTTCCCAGCACTGATCAACAGGGAGAAACTTTCCCATCTCCAAGAGAACAGAATGTTGGTTAAACTGCCCGGCACCCCCGTCCCCAGTTCCCTGGTACAGAGTACAAAACACAGCCTAATCTCCTGTTATACCACATTCCTTACTTTCTCCTAGATCCAAAAATCTATCAACCTCTATCTTAAGGTCATAGAATAGATCATAGAATCCCTACAGTGCAGAAGGAGGCCATTCGGCCCATTGAATATGCACCATCCACAATCCCACCCAGGTCCTCTTCCCGTAGCCCTACTTATTTATCTCTGACATTCGGATCAATTTTAGCACAGCCAATCAACCTAATCCGCACGTAATTGGACTGTGGGAAGAAACCAGAGCACCTGGAGGAAACCCACACAGACATGGGGAGGACGTGCAAACTACACAGAGAGTGACCCGAGGCTGGAATTGAACCCAGATCCCTGGCGCTGTGAAGCAGTAATGCTGAACAGTGCCCCGTTAAATATATCAACGATGGAGCATTCTCAGCTCTCTGGGTAATGAGTTCCAAAGATCTGTAATGCTTTGAATGAAATAATTTCTCCTCATCTCAGCCATAAATGACCCCTCCGAGACCCCTCCACCCACCTATCACCCCACCCCACCCCACCTACCCCACCCACAACTACCCCGCCCCCCCGGCCCCCACCCCCCCACCCCCCGTGCCCCCCACGCCCCCACCAGCCCTCATTCTCTACTCCAGAACAATATAGGCCTAGTTACTCAGTCCTTATCGGGCAATTCAATTACTCGGCTGCCAGACTAGTGGAGGCTCACATTAAGGAAGGGAAACTGCATATAGTGAGACGAGGAGATCTGACTGGTTAGCCTCAGTTGGCTGGACGGATGGTTTGCAATGCTGAGCTACGCCAACATCACAGGTTCAATTCCTGTACCGGCTGATGTTATTCATGAAGACCCTACCTTCTTAGGGCAACACGGTAGCACAGTGGTTAGCACTGCTGCTTCATAGCTCCAGGAAACTGGGGTTCGATTCCCGGCTTGGGTCACTGTCTGTGTGGAGTTTGCACATTCTCCTCGTGTCTGCGTGGGTTTCCTCCGGGTGCTCCGGTTTCCTCCCACACTCCAAAGGTGTGCGGGATAGGTTGATTGGCCATGCTAAAAATTGCCCCTTAGTGTCCTGAGATGCGTCGTTTAGAGGGATTAGCGAGTAAACATGTAGGGATATGGGGGTAGGGCCTGGTGGGATTGTTGCCGGTGCAGACTCGATGGGCCGAATGGCCTCTTTCTGCACTGTAGGGATTCTATAACTGGCTTGAATGAGGAGACAGGGATACTTCACACTCAATGATAGATGAAATAATCGATGAAGTGTGTGATTGGTTGTGTGGTATCATTGTGGAGGCGTCCATTTTCATCATCACTCTGATTTGAAGAATGGATTTACTTTTTAAATTTTATTCTAAGGTTGTTTCGAAGTATTGGGAAAAGATGACCGCACAGGACTGGCTCTTTTTAGTACTGTTGGTTTTCGTATTCACTTCATTGCTTCGATGTCTTTCACCTTGTCCCTTCCCTCTCCTGAGTGGGAAGTGTGATTTCTTCATACCTTAAGGCGTTAAAAGAACAGAATTACTTTCAATTACACACAGCACCTTATCAGATCTTTCAGAAACCACTTCAATCGGGATGAATACAAATTAATTTGTGCGGTTGCTGTTCTTCCGTGGGTGGTCACATTGTTTACAGCAAAGTCATGCAATTGATGAGGAGAATGGCATTTTATATTTAGAACTGCTGCTTTCCGGTTTGTGCATTACCTTTAATAGGACTGAATAAAAAAAAACAGGAAATGGAGGAATACCTTATTATGCACGAGGAGACTGTCTTAACAAATGGTTTCACAATGACAAGAATATCTCCTTTCCTTGTCAACCCTGTACCAAACTATACCCACATCTAGCACTCTGCCAGCTGTTAATACGTTAATGCTCTTGTGAAGCACCTTGCAAGGTTTTGCCACAATAGGGGTGCTATATAAATGCTTATTGTCATGGTAGGGGTGGCACAGTGGTTAGCACTATTGTCTCAATGTGCCAGGGACCAGGATTCAATTGGGGGTCACTGTCTGTGAGGAGTCTGCACATTCTCCCCGTCTCTGCGTGGGTTTCGTCCGGGTGCTTCGGTTTCCTTCCACAGTCTAAAAGATGTGCGGGTTAGGGTGCATTGGTCCTGCTAAATTCTCCCTCAGTGTAACCTGAACAGGTCTTTTTGACATTATCTGTTTTTTATTTCAGAATTCCAGCAGTTGCAGTATTTCACTTCCCTCGTAGTGATAAATATGGCATGGCTAAGGGGTTTTTTTAAATATTATTGTCACAAGTAGGCTTACATTAACAATGCAATGAAGTTACTGTGAAAATTTCTGAGTCACCACACTCTGGCACCTGTTCGGGCACACTGAGGGAGAATTTAGCATGATCAATACACCCTAACCAGCACGTCTTTTGGACTGTGGGAGGAAACCGGAGCACCCAGAGGAAGCCTGTGCAGACACGGGGAGAATGTGCTGACTCCATACTGTCATCCAAGCCGGGAATCAAACCCAGGTCCCTGGCGCACTGAGACAGCAGTGCTAACCACTGTGCCGTTGTGCATTACATGATACTGAATACCTTAATCTCCACTTATACCATGCACAGAGCAAGGGTTACTTAATAAAAACATTTAAATGACTTTGAAGCATTACCTTTGTCTGTCCATGCACTGATAACTGAGAATGTTCCAAAAAATACTCGTGAGATTAGAACGCTTTGCCTGACATATCAAGAATTTTCAAGTTAATTATTCCTCAGTTTCACTTGGGCTGGTCTTTAGTATAAAAGACGATGGGATGACCTTTGGGATCCATCATCCGAGAGTATAACATTGGTAATGAAGACAGACTATGGATCTGCTGTGGTGTATTGATCAAATCACAAGGAGACAAAATGTAATTTAGTGAAATCTGATGCAATTTAGCAGGCTTGAGAAAGTTACTCAGATAACACCTTCTTCAAGAAGACAGGAATGAAGATGTCACAAAATAGGTCAAAATGTAACATTAATCAAATTCACACATTGGGGGTGACGGAAACGACTTCAGGTATAGCCTGAAAGATTGCCTCGTATTGTCAGGTCTAGTCTTAACACGAAGCTACTCAAGCAGAACTACTGGTGTCTGACACTGAATCCCAAAAGGGAAAAGATGAGACGTGTCCTCTCCTCCCCAGCACCCTCCCTGCTATCAGCTTAGCCCCTGATTTTAGACCCAGGCTGAGTGTCCCGTACAGGAACTGCAGCACAGCAAATTGAAACTGCCGGGAGAGCGAATGCTCCAAAAGAGCTAAATGAGCTGTCAGTGAAATCACTTCTGAGAGGCCACTGTCCCTTCACCAAAACAGATTTATTAACAATGACCTGCAATACTCAGGCAGGTACTTCCCAGGACAGAGGATTCATTCCGAGTGCCGGTGATCAGACAATCCACATTTCTTTGATTTGATTTGATTTGATTTATCATTGTCACATGCATTATTATACAGTGAAAAGTATTGTTTCTTGCATGCTATACAGACAATATATACTGTACG